>NC_058498.1:16375937-16980625 GCF_020382885.2 Scatophagus argus | reverse complement strand
ACCCAATTTCAGACTTTAAAAGGTTTTGCCAACATTCTGTACATCATGTTGGAGATGATTGAATCATTTTGAAGCTGTAGTCGACGTACTTACTGCATTAGAGCATACGGTTGTGATGCATGTGAGTAGTTTAGTAGCTTGTAATAGAATGTTACTGAATCAAACAAACTAAGTAAGACTCATATGTAGTGAAAATTTAGCAAATTGTCACTCATCTAAAATTAAATTTCCTTCATTCATCAGCTCTCCGGGTTGAAACTAGCCATTGATCTGTGTAGTTTTGAGAGCCAATTAATTCTGAAAAGAATGCTAAGCTTCCTGAACACTGAGTTTGTGCATGACCTCTGAACAGTTTTCACAAAACATTGAGCTATGATAACAAAAGGAGAGAGTGAGCGAGAGAGATGGGGAGGTGGAGGGGCGGAGGGGTGAAAACCTATGAAAAGGAGCGTCAGTGTGAATAAAAACTGTGGGTGTGAGAGGTGGCTGAGGTGGCCCTGTGACCCCTGACCTCCTTTCCCCAGGTCCATTCAGAGCAGTACAATGGTTGACACCTGTGTCCTTTCAGTACTGGCACTATTATTATTTACATCAGTCAGTGGGAGAGAGAAGGAAAGACAGAAAGAGGCCAGAGGTGCTGTGAAGCAGAGAGCACCAGCTTCATGCCAACAACACCCCTTCCTCTCTCTCTTTCAGACAGGTGTCTTCCCATCCCTCTCTCTCTCTCTCTCTCTCTCTCTCTGCCAATCTCTTCCTCTTTAATTATTTCAGATAGCTCCAAACACATTGGCGGAAGGATAGGATCCACAAAGAGGAGAGCTGGGCTGTTTTTACTTCCTGTAACTAATGGTCTGCTCTTCTGTGTCAACGCGGAGGAAAAAGGTCAAAATATTCATTCACATGGCAGAAGCGAACTATTGAATAAAAAAATGGCTGCAGCGAATTATTTAACAGCTGTTACTTTTCCAAACAGACATCAAAAGCGATAGTTAACACAACCAGAACTGTTTCAGTTGTGTTTTACAAGATTAAATACAGAGTGATACAGAGAGATTTTAGTGTTTGTATGAGTTTAATGATGTTCATGGGACAATCCTTTTGTTATGTTCTTGTCATTTATCCCTCCCTTTCTGATCAGGCTGATGGGGAGAGTCACTGGGAGCATGGGTGGCAGGCTGGGGGTTACATGAATTCTTCTTTTTTCATTGGGGGAGAGAAAGCCCAATTAACAAAGGATAAGAAGTGAACCGTAAACACCCTCAACAAGGCCCAACAAACCTACAAGAACTCTCTCTCTCTCTCTCTCTCTCTCTCTCTGTCTCACCCCCCTCTGCTGACCACTCCTCTCCCTCTCCTACTCCCCCCTCTTGCTCACTCACTCTCTCTTCCACTTCCTTCACAAAAGGAAGGCTCAGAGCTTACAAAGTGCCAATTAACACTGAATGTTTGCCCCTCGCACCTCCCTCTCTGAACTGCTGACAGCTCTGGTGTTTGGGTTAATACCAAAGGCCTGCAAAGAATTATAATTCTCCTCCTTGCCCCATCCCCCCCTTTGCTCCCTCTCCTATCCTTTTATTTTGTTTCCAATGGGGTGGTTTTACAGTTCAATGCACAGTCAAAGGGTGATATAAAATGACTTTCCAAAGAATTTCATTTGGGGAGAAGAGGGGCTGTGTTGCATTGGGGCAGCCAGGGGCAGGACTGGGGATGGGGGGGACCCTGGTGAGACAGAGAAAAAGAGACAATCATAAATTTGTAGTTAAAGACACTGAAAAGATTTGTATCAAAATATTTGTGGTGTGTGCTGATGTGAATTTGTCCTATGATTTTCACAGGCATAAAATGATCATTTGCTCCAATTTCTGTCACTAAAGAAGACATTTCCATGACATCTTTCTTCAGGTTATCAGCTATTTGTTCCTCTTTCATCAGCACATTGTCTGCAAAAAGTAATGCAAACATGACCCAAGTTTACACACACACACATACATACATGTACACACACTCACCACTTCTCAACCACTGGAACTGGAGGTCCCACACGAGATGAAGACAGCAGTGTGGGTCATTTATCACAGGCAAGGCTGATGGCTGTGCTCTGCTTGTTTTTCTCCCTCGTGAACTCCAATAAATCAGCCTATTGAATAAAAGCGCGGCCAATGAGAAAAGGTGATAGGGTTAAACTCTGGGAGAAACAGAGACCACTAGACTCTTTAAGGGAGCTTCTGCCTGCACTCAATTCCCTTCTTAAACTCGGTCTGCCTTGACAATTTATGAACTCTTGGGACCAGGTCTCTCCTCTCTTTCCCCACTTTGAGAAGCCCAGTTGAATTCGGTTATTCTTGGAAAAGGAGCAAAGCATGAATTGGATTTTGTTTACTTTGAGAAATGGCCTCATGGATCCTGATCACAATATAGTTTGAAAACAAGACACTAAATAACTTGAATGTTAAGGAGAACAGTGGCCATTTTACACATCTAAGTGTGCTTACAAGTGTTGGGGAGTGCTATTGAACATGTGAAAGTTACCAAAGGCTTATTGTGGCTCCAGAAGAAGCTGCAGAAAGTCAAACTGATGACACTGAAGACCACAAGGTTGAAAATGAAAAAAAATTGGGAAGTGTGAAGTTGGAAAGAAGTGAGCTTCTCAGACCTCTGGAACCCTATAAGCTCCAGGCTATTTTAGCCACTACTCTGCATACATTTCAACCCTGATGCATGATAAAATATATTCCACAAAACACTCAAATCCAATTCAAATGTAGTTGAGTTGCATTTTGAGTAACGTGGGCATCAGGTTTTGACAAGGAATATGAATGTGTGGTATGAAAAGAGTGACACGTCTGGTTCTGCTTCAGTTTTGATGCTTTTAAAAACTGTCCATCATAAGTTCTAAACTGTTACAGAGGTGCAATGCTAAACCGTGCTCTTTTGATTGTTGTATCTAAAAGCAAACCTACAAATCTACTAGTTGAATTAAGAAGCAATAAAAACAGTTGTTCTATTAAATACACTCAGGAGTTTTACTGCTGCCTTTACTGTCTTGTATAACCATTAGCTTTTGGTGGCTAATGACAGCAAACTTAAGCTAGATATCGCTGTGTAACTGACTTTATTAAGTCACTAGCATTAGCATGTTACAGGCCTGTGCAGCTATTTAGCAAGGATATTAATTACCCTAATTGTTTTTGTCCACAAGACCATCCATTGGACCTACAGAGGAGAGTGAATAGTACTGGTGGTGTGGAACCAAGTCAGACTGGCTTTATTTACATTCAAGTAAGGGGAGCGGAACAGAGAGCTGACATGACCTGACACGGTTCATGGTTCCACCAGTGAGAGCTGTCTGGGCCTCCACCTCAACCCTGGGACCCCAGGGTCAAAATACTCTGTAGCCTCTCTGGGATGAAGGCGGCTGAAGAGACATGTGACTCTGGGCTCTGCTTTAAATCCTGAATTCT
This sequence comes from Scatophagus argus, assembly GCF_020382885.2. Lineage (NCBI taxonomy): Eukaryota > Metazoa > Chordata > Actinopteri > Scatophagidae > Scatophagus > Scatophagus argus. Next base: position 16,977,164 of record NC_058498.1, on the reverse strand, counting down.
GGGATTTACTTAAGACAAGGGGAGTGCTAAATGGGAACTCAACATTGGAGCTTGGGGCAATAGATGAAGAATTCACATGGGAGTAAAACATCAGTATGTGTGCGTAAGGAATCAGATTTCCACATTTCCAGACGTATGATTGTGCTACAGTATATCATTTTTATCTGAAGATTTATTTGGAAACAGGTGCTCCTCCTTTTGGCTTAGCTGCCAGGCAGCAAAGGAGCACTCAGTTTCCTCTCTGTAACATCTGATTCACATGAACTATAATTTCTGCTTGCCAAATGACAGATCCAAAGGTCAGTGATGTGGCTGTGTCAAATGAGGGTCGTGAGAAAAGCAGAAAAGAGCACGTGCCTAAAAACAGACACATGTCAAAAATTGCTCTACTTCTCTCTCAAGACGCGTTTGAAAGCCTGAGTGCAATTGCAGGTCTCTATCAGAGAAACAGGATTTCCTCTTTCCTTCATTTCAACTTTCTTCTCTTTTTTCCTTCAATCTAGTATCCTTTATACCTCCCAAATCCATAGGAATTTCCTTCGATGAGACTGTGATGTGAGTGCTGTGTACAAGTCTGGAGTCTGTGTGACCCCATCACTAGAGCAGAGTAGACCGGCCATGGGGCCAAAGGCCCTGCGGGACCCAAATCTGGCTCAGGATCCAGGACTGTCCTGCACCGCATTGGATCCGGGGCCATAACTCACCCCCTGGCTGTGGTTTGGGACGGTGTGGAGGTAGGGGTGAATTGTGGGTCAGCCACGGAAAAGCTTGCTTTATTGTCTGTCTCAGTGAATGAGAGACAGAGGGAGGAGAGAGAAAGAGAGAGAGAGAGAGAGAGAGAGAGGGATGATCGGAGCTGAGGCTTGATGGGAGAGGAGAAAAGCTGGCGTTTATGCAAGAGGAGGAAAGAATAGGGAGAAGGAGGAGTGTGTTCAAAGGTATTGAGATATAGGTAAATAGAGAAAAAAATGTATAAAGTCTGTGAGGTGGACTCCCCTGAGTCCACATGTCAGTCTCCCTGCTTTTCCATATGGCTGAAAGACATTTCAAACTCAGCAGAATGGCTGTAAGCACGAGGCTGTCTTTAAAGCTGAGCCGATCGTCTTGACAAAGTTGATGCGTTAAACTGTGGCAAACAGAGGCAAATCTCCCAGTATGTATGAGCTGTACACTATAAGTGAATCTCTTATGAAAAAATGTATTGAGTGCTTGACAATTTTGAAATGTTGCACAGAAAAGCACAGAGAAGGCCACACAATGAAGAAAATTTTAAGCTATCATACGTATGAACAGATTTGTAGAGTTCTCTAGGTTATCAAATGAGCTGATTTCTACCAGATTTTGGGTGTCAAAGTTCTTGGCTGAAAGTGATTGATGAGTGCTTTGTAATTGTCCATTGTGAGGAGATGTCGGAGGGAGACAGCAAGTCACCTCGCAGTGAGAGTAAAAGAGCCGGCAAATGGAAACGATTACATCTAATATTCTCCATCTGGGAGAGATTGCCTCAGAAGACGAGTTTCAAAGAGAAGTACGGTGGGGAGGAAAGAAAGAGGCAACAGTAATTTGCACAGGATTTACAAATCTCCTGAATCAAATTTGGGAATCTTTGCGCACATCTTGTTCTGTTCCCTCAAGACAGTCACTCATGAAATGCACGCACACATACATGAACACCTCACACTGCACAGTTGCACAAAATCTTTGCCTGTAAGACAGCACAAACCTTCACATTCCAAAAGAGTATAGCGAGCTAATATTCACAACACCATGTTGGACAGTGAGGCTCTCACATCAATACTCAATATATAACTCTGTCTGTCTGCTAGCAATCACAAACCACCCAAGAAATGGTTACCAGTTTGTCAGAGCTGAGCTGGAGCCAGGTCAGAAGTGATCAAAGACTGCTGAGGAGAGAGAGGGAGGTGGGGGTGGGGGGTTATCTGGTCCCAATTACATTCAATCATGGGAAATTGGCAAAGTGCAAAGCAAGAGAGATCTTCATGATGAGAGCAGGAGGCCAGATGAGCTGAGGTGGTCCGTCAACATTTCTGACTTCACAGAGAAGACGAGAAAATGAAGACTGGAAACCTAATGGAGATTTTTGTAGGTTTTTTTTTTATTATTATAAGTATTTTCTCTGTTATATCATAGCACAGTGACATTGACCTTGCGATTTCTTTATTTTCATTAAGAATTTTTTCAGATTTGGGTCACAGATAATCATAATTAATTATTTTGCCAACATTTAGACGAAGAAGCTAGAAAACATACAAATAAGTACATAAAAGTAGATCAAACCTGACAAATTAAAAACTATATGTATGCACTGTGGTGCTCATGCTCATGTGACTGTGTGGCAGTCACATGAGCATTACAATAAAAAGTTATTGACAATTACATCGTTACAAGTTATTTTAAGATCCCATTGACAAATGTGGGCTGATGAACAAAAGTAAAGCCACAAGTAATGTAACATCGCTTTTTTTCTGTTGAGTAATTAATAAAGTAATTTAAGTAGTTTTTCAATCAATGTGTAAAGAGTAATTAATTACAGTCTCTAAATAACTTTCCCAATACTGCAATTCAGATATTTATACATGTGCATATAAATTGCTAACAGTTTGAGAATTTGATCACTTAACTGTTTAATGGAGCAACAACAAGCAAGATCAGCACTGCTAAAATCAAGGATTTAAACAATAAACTGTTGACAATGTGTGACAATCTAATGATAAGTTAAGAAAACCTTAAAAGATGATCTAGTTCAAACAAAGGCTTCTCTTTGTATACAAAGGAGTTGGGCAAACCACATTTCCCCACCTAATGAATGCTGATAAAGTGAGAGGAGATAACCAAACAGGCATAACAAAAGGGATTTCTCTTATTGAGGGTTTCTCTCTGATTTGTCAAGTGGTTCTGTCTTCCCTCTGATTGGTCAGGAGGACTCACCAAAGACTACCAACAAAAAAGTGACCCTCCAGTGAGCACCTCCCCTCTCTAATCCCCCATCCCCCACCTCACCCATTCCGATCTGTGTCCCTCACCCTTCCCCCCCTTCATTCTACCCACTTCCCTCTACCACCCTTCTCTCACTCTCTCCCCCTCTCTCTCTCGTTCTCTCCCAGTTGCCTCACGGCTTGCTGTGACCCATCTTGCACCTCCCGAAGCCCACAACAGACGCTTGGTGTGTGAAGAGGGTCAGGAGTTCAGGCTTGGCTGAGGCTCCATCCCTCCCTCTGCACAGAGGAGGCCTGCCCTGCGGGTTTATAATTATCTGCCGTTGGCATTCAGCACAGGTTCAAGCACAGTGCAAGCGCTGGCACCAGCGTGGGGGGATGCGCTTGGCTACACACTCGGTGATTAGTTGTCCCTAATTGTCAGTTCCTTGTTCCTTTTTACCTTTCTCTTCCTCTCTCCCTCTGTCTCTCTGTCTCTCTCCCACTCACTAGTTAGAACATCTTTACATAAAACCAGGCACTCAGTTTATTGTCCCAAAAATGCATTTGGTTGCGCTTCTTTTCTGCATCACCATTCTATTCTTTAGATTAGTCTTGCAACATTTTAGAATTCCTCTCAAAAAATAAATAACTAAATAACTAAATAAGGTATTCTGGACATGACATTCATTCACAGAGATTCATGCATCCAGTATCCCCAATCTCTGGATGACAGGAACATGAGGTAAACTGGAGACTTGAATAGCCTTTATTCATGACTCAGTGTTGAGAAATAATGAATGCTGTTTTAAATGCCATTGCTTTTTATGATAAACCTAAATGTGACTAATTCAAGGTTAAATTCGAAGTCGGATTGCTGCTGAGATGACTCATCGGAGAGTACAGCTTTCTGAACCTTACTGATGGCAGATGCAAGAAGCACACCATAAAATCCTTCGAAGTGAAAACATGAGGAGAGCTAAAGTTATATGGCCTCCACAGATGGTCTGCATGGGCCACAGTCACTGACATGGGAAAACCAGGTGGCCTTGATGATGTCGTATTCTTGTCTAAATGAGTTTATGTCTTTGACCGGAATAAGTATTCTTCTTACTCACCTTGAACTTGTGGCGTTTTCTTCTCAAAATCTAGGTGGAACATAGTGTCTTTCCCTCTCAAATGTTGCATGCATACTTTGTCTTGTGATTCACTGCAGATTTTGCCCTCAGTTTTGTGGAGTGACTGAATTGGTTTCAAAGGTGAGTGTGTGCTTTCCATCAGGCATTTATATTGGCACTGACAGTCAGTGTGATGGATGACACTGGATGAATCCATTCCTCAATGCCTTCAGAGATGTCTCCGCGCCATTAGTCACTCACACTAGAGTCCATCATTGTTGCTCTGAGAAACACATCTGCAGACCTTGAGACAGACCCTGAAATGGGCTGACAACTGAACCAATACTGTTGGGGGAACAGCAGTCAGGCAGATGTGGGGCCTGGATGGCTGCCAAGCAGCACCCAGTCATCCTACAGCAGAGCCTTCATCTCAATATGAGTGAGGCAGAAAGAGAGGGAGCTGTAGAAAACAGCAACAGGGAGTGAAGGGGGGTGGGGGTGGGGTGAAGACTTTGTACAAAGGCTCCATGACTATTCCTCTATCTGAGCACATCCTCTAAAGCTCTTGGCATCATTACTCTGTGACAGCACACCCACAGTTCAATCAGCAGTGCCACCTGATGTTAGGAAAAAAAACCAAAACAAATAGAATTTGAAATAATTTATTGTGCAAACACCTCAATGAATGCAGCACCGTGAAAGGCCTATTATTCTTTGACGTTTTAGTGGAAAGTAGAACTAGTCCTTTGAGTCTTCCATAAAAATCTATATTTAACACATGCACAGATGGTTGGAATAAAACCCACATTTGCCCTTCTTCCCCTCTGTTTTTGGTGTGAGGAAGAAGTTGAGATTTTTGCCAATTTCCAAGAGCTGTGTGAGATGAGACATGGACTTTTGACAGGTGTTTGTTTGAATATCAAACAGAGCTGTGGAGGCCTGCAGATGGCAGGCAGATTGCATTCCAGACAGGGTCTTCAGTCTATGGCCAGAGCAGTCGAGGCGAGCCCATCTCTGCTCCTCGATGGTTCTCCGGAGAGAGGGATGTACAAAGCTCTCGTCTGCATAACTGTCATCATCATCATCATCATCATCATCATGCCCTTCACCACTGGAACAGACGTCTGCAGACAGTCTGTCCATTCTGGAACAGCGCAGCACTTTGTTTTTCCATGAGCTGTGAGCAGAGATGGGCTGAATGCTGGGTCACAAACAAAGACTTTTTAGTCTAGTTTAGTGTTTGATGTTTGTTTTTGGTGTATGTGACAATATTTGTCTGACTGAATGTATTTATTTATGTGATCTAATATTTTAACTTTATTGGTCCTATCTGAAGAAAGATTTCATAGAAAATAATAATAATAATTCTGAGAAAATGTTGTTATGTTACATGAAGCCCCCTGCTCTTGGTTTGTGATCTGCGGAGACAATCTTTAGACTCCATATAGGTTTGGGTTAGAGGTATACAGTTTACAATATTTGAGAGACAGCAAAGGGGAATGGTAAAATTATTACCCAAACTATCACTTGCAAACATTCATCAGTGTTTACAGACTGATTTCCTGGTTCAACTTTGACCTACCATACTTTTGTACTAATGCAGTTATTCTGCACAATAAGAAATTATTAGTGATGTTGCTATTCTACTCAATTTCATTTGATCTATAAAGTGTTTTAGATAGGCTAGCCTGTCTTATTGCTTTGCGACATTTAATACTCTTGTTTCTTTAGTCTTTTGCCCTGTTGGAAGTCAATTCCACATTCTCCCATTCCCAGATGCAATTTCTTTGGTGAGTAAATTATTGATGGTTAATAACTGTGTAAATATCACTAATAACATAAAAAGAATACTGTTGGTTGGCTAGCTAGCTAGCTAGATGGTTGCGACCAGCAGAAGATGTCACAAAGGTTTTCAATTTTAGGGTACTGAAATCAAAGCAAGTTTTATTCCTGATTTTCTCACCTGGTTAGTGGCCTGATTTGCTGTAGAAATGAAATGAGAGTGGGAGGAAAGTATGAATTGCTGGCAAGATGCAAGTCAATGAGTCAACAGACATCAGCTTCTGCCAAAAAAGGTCCATGTGGTGTGGGCTAATGTAGAGGCAAGTCAGATTGTTTGTTCCAGGCTTTAGGCTCTGCTTCGTGTCACTGACTTTCTTTCACAAATCTTTATTGCATATTACCTTTTATGTTTTTCACCGTTGTTTGTTTCAAGTCTGTTATATTACATGTGTGGGTAGGCAAAGCACAGCATAACACTGAGTTGTTGAGTGACTAAAGAATATGGAAAAGACAGAAGAAGAGGTGAGACGCCTGAAACAGGCTCAGATCCGTTACTGTAGACAAATTCTGACGAACACGGCCAATGTCAACAGGAGCCAGGCCACAGCTCAGTGCTCCTGCCTACGCATACATCATGCATTTGGGTCTCATTACATAACCTCTTCGCAGAACAAATAGTTGAATGTGGTTCTGTTCTTCCTACAGGTTTCTATTTTACAGGCACTGATATCTTTGCTGCTGTAGCTCTGTTCACTTTCATGCAGGTCTTCTGTGTCCATGAACAGCTTAGCAACTGAACCAGCTAGAATACACCCCCAAAGGAAAAGTCAAAATTCCCCTCAGCTCTATTTTTTAGTATTTTTTATACATCTATAATGGAAAGGTTTTTCTTTTAAAGCAATACATCTGCACTTTTAAGAAAAAGAAAGTCCACACAACCTGTACCAGATGTGCTTTTCGGATCCACAGCCAAGTCTCCATCAGCAGCCTGCACTCTCGTTCCCCTGAGGGTGGCAGGCCAGCAGCATGCATAATGCCTGAGCTGTTTCATGCAACAGGTAGCTGAAATTTCCACATTCACCCCCACAGCTTTGTAGAAAAAGGATATTCTGCAGATCTCTCACTGTGAACAAACTCCCAGTGAGAGATCTCCATTGTGACCATCCCCATGCTGCCTTCTACAGTAACAATGACCTGTGGATGAATGCATGGCCTCCTGTCCCAGCCCCCACCCTCTCCTGACCCTGACCAATGCTGAGGCAAAGACAAGAGACTATTTTCTTAACCCTGATACAAGACAAATAGAACTCCCAGGGAAGGATTCTGGGACAAATTTGTCTTTTAATTGTAAAGAGATTGCCAAGCAGGGAGATGTACAGGCTGGAATGTTTGACTCCCATCTTTCCAAGAGTTAGGGGGGTTGAGCGCAAGTCAAGCAGAACTGAGGACTTAGTGGCTTTTTACAAGGAGGCTTCTCTCTTTAAGTCATACAACTTCAGTCAGGTTTCCTGATAATTGTTCCTCCCAGACACACAGAAGATTTTCACTGTACTTTCACTCTGAGGGAAACCACATGACAAGGGTAAATGTGAAAACCCAATAAAATAGCCCACTTGCTAATACTGGCATGACATTATGACAACAGAATGTGACCACAAACTGTAAACAAACTGAGACAAGCAGCTCCTGCCTCTCATCTTTAATTGAGTAGCAACAAGACTTTCTCTGAGCATATAAATCACATCTCAAGGGCTGAGTTTTGTGCCAGAGAGGCCAACAACATGGCAGTTTCTGAGCCTCACCCTGCCTGTGGTTGGTTAAGCCTACTTATCTACAGAAAGAGTTCAAGGTGAGGAAAGCCCCTCAAACAAACACAAACTCTGAACAAAGGAGGGATGGAGGAATCTCTGCTGAAAGAATGTGGCTCCTCTTTCAACTGTTGGTATGCTCGCGGCACCTCCTGTCAAGAGAAGAAAAATCCCAGGAAGAAACAAACTGAAGAAATGCAAAACAATCCCAACCTCCTGCTGCCTGCCGATTGATTGATTAGGACTTGTCGCATTTCTTTTCTTTTCAAATTGCTGAAGGCATTGGAGGAGGAAACTTAGACCTCTGAGATAATTCCATAAAGAAATAAAAGTTATAATCCTTCAGATTTTCGTGAAATCGACACCCATTTACTATTTATCAGCAATTGCCACTCAATATAGTTGCATGTTTATTTCTCTGTATAGTAGATATTTTTGTTGTGGCAGAGTTCGCCAACCCTGGGCTGGATTCAACTTGCCTTCAAGAAAATAATGCATGTGTACCATCCAACAATACTGTTTTTAATATAACTTATTGATATCGTCTTCATTGTTCACTCTCCTAATATTGTATCAGAGCTTTATTAAAGAGTTAAAATAATTCTGATATTACTAATGCAAACCAGACATCCCTGCTGTTGCTGATTCACATTGAAAGCGCTTGACTGGTGATCATCTGGTGGCTTTTATTGTGAAGCAGCCACAGGAAATGAATATTAATGTTAACATAGTTGACACTAACCATGGTCCTTTATCAAAAGTGTATCAGAGTTGTGCATCCACCATAACCAAAAGAATGGTCTTTTTGATCATTTATATTCATCAATCATTCTCAAATTTTGCAAGGGTGCAATGGAACAAGACAAAGCCTCCACAGTGAGCTGTGTGATGAAGAGTGGTTGGCTGCACAAACCTCCAACTCATCTCCAACTTTACTGTGTCCTGCTGTTGTGTGGAAAACCACTCACACCATTTGCATGATATCAGGTTGCTGTTGCAGTTTTACTGACTGAAACAATGTGAGTTTGTAAAGCGGCATACAGTTGCTCTTTTGTCCTGACAAATTAGCTGGTGTAGAAGTGCTTCCTGTAGTTTTTAACTGCACTTAGTGTAAGCTAAGTTATAATTTCAGAGAAATCTTAGATGCAGAGTGATTATTCTGGATCAGGAATTTTCTGCTTTTTTATAAGGATGAGCAAATCTCAATACAACTTTCACGCCCAAGAAGAAAATCCCACGCTTGTCACACAAAAAAGCCGCTTGTGGACTTGTTTGTTCTCTTGTTTTGCTTTCTCCCTCTCAAGCTGCAAGTCTTTAGTCAGAACTTTGCTTTGACAGGTGAAGATCAGCCAAAGTCATTGCTATCGGCAAACACGTGGGACTGGTGGGAGGAGGTGGCCACGGGGTTAGCGGCAGCAGAGGTATTCTATACCTATGCAATAATACAAGCAGTTTGTCTTCACATTTTCCTGCAAGTGCACTGCAGCACTATTTCAGATTTAACTTAAAGAAACAAGAAGAGAACAAGTGCTTATTTCCTGTCAACAAGAAATGATGAATGACATCAATACAAGTGTGTAATACCTGTGTGTTAATGACTCTTATAGTTTTCCTTTCAAGCATACCATTGGAAGAAGACAACTATCCTGTATCCTGCATCCTGTTTGCTGATGAATGGTCAGAGAGGAGAAGTTGAGCATTATAGACTTCCGTTGCAGACACTTAAAATGGCCAAACAGCGGTTGGAGCGATTAAGCGGCAATCACATTTGTAATTATGATCATGTCAATTGAGCTTGTCAAGGATGAATAATTTCAGGGGAGACAGTAAAACATACCTAACGAGGCTTTTCTCAGCGGTAAACACAGGGCTTTTAAAACTGTAATTAGCCCTTTAATGTGTAACACATGGCTTACAAGCAATCCATGGGCCCAACTTCCCTTCTCTCAACCACTTTCTCCTTCTCTCTGTAGGACACACTTTTCACATAGCTGGAAATCTAACCACACAAATAGGAAGCTCTCTCAGTGGGGTGGGGGTGAGGCACAGGCAGGCGTAATTCAGCAATTGTGGGACAAATTGTTATTTTCCTGTGCCCAAAATAGAACTAGACACACAGGAGATGCAGAATAATATTCCTACTGAGCCCGTCTTTGACTGCTTGCACTGAATGTGATGTGACACATTTTCCTGACTGTAATGTTTGTTTTGTTTGTTTGTGTTTTTCTTTTGTTCATTAGCAACGTAAATCATACATAGACAAGCTATAAATTCCCCTGCAATTCCTCCAAAAAGTTTCAGGTAAAAAAATAAATAAAAATAACAAGAAAAAAACATCAATAACATTAAACAAAATAATGTAGAACCCCGCTTTCTTTCTCTCCCACAACTGCCCTTATACATCCTCTCTATGCTCCCACCCAGAGTGTTCAAGAATTCCCCCTTGAGAGACAGACACAGATAATTGGTCACAGATTTTTGTTGGCAGGACACAAAGGGACCTCCTATTCACCCCCGCGCAGCTGTCTACTTCCCATTCTCCCATCTCTGTTCCCCACGAGTTGCGTCCCCTCCAACAGTTTCCCCCCACAGCCACCACCACCACCATCGGACCAGAGCTGAGCTGCTACTCGTCCCCAAAACACAGCCCCTTTCACTGCCACAGCGAAGCCATCGGGAGACATGCCTCTCATGACCCTGACCCCAGAGCTCGCTTTTCTAGCCCCCTCATGCCTTGAGGCCTCAGTGACACTACGAGACCTTTGAATCTGTTACTAGTTTTCTTTGATAAAAGTTGTTCCACTAATTAGCGATCCACTGGCCTTGATTCATGCACCTGTAGTGTAAGCGTGAAAACTTACATTCTGTCAAAGATTAGTGAATAGAAATTCATTTTTAATATGGGTTTGTGAGACATGGCAGAATAATCGATTATGTTTTTTGTTGTTTGTTTGTTTGTTTTTGCTTTCTTTCTTTCGTCTTTCTTTCATCTCTTCAGATATCCTGGCTATTAGTGGCCATGTTTTATAACCACATTGAATGTTAATTCATTAAATGTTTTCTTCACTGGTGGCCAGATTGTGCCACCAAAATCATTGTATTCTTGATGATATTACAGCCAATATAATACAATAATTATACAGCAGTAACATATCAACAGACCATTTATTTATGTGAACTTAATGTGGAGCATTACTTGTTGCATATATTGTATTTCATATGAGAGAGGCGCAATCTGCTCTTTAACATAACTTTATACATCTTAAAATGCAATAACAAAAATATTCTACTACACGTAAATGAGATATTCCTGTATTGTTATGTTTCGTCTGTGCTCTTCTCACTCACAGTGAGCAGGATTTGGTTGGAAAAGGTGATGTCACATTCATTGTTCACCGAATTGTTCACCGAATTGTTATGAAAAATTTAAATCTGCAGTGCAGGACTTTTACATATAAATGAACATTTCTCATTTTCAAGTCATTGCCAAACAAGTTTACACAATGCTGATTAACCTTGTCACTGCCAGATGAATATCTCTAAATTTAACAGTAGACATAAGTTTTAAAATCTGCTGTCTTTGCAAGCTTTCCGGCACTGGCATACTGGGAGAGACCAGCAAGGACTGGTTTTCGGAGAGCTGAAAGGAGGAGCAACCATAGTGAAGGAATGGGCTACAATAAATAGAACTGTAGCGAAACCTATACCGTCATAAGCATGTCAGCATTGCTGTATAATTGCCATAGGGGGGAGACAAAAGTTCTGCGCAACAGGTTTAAGTATAATGTTCCAAAACAATAAATTTGCTTTATGTTCATCCAGTCATGGTGGTCCTAAAAAGCTCAATTTGAGATCACTGAACAATATAGCAGTATTGTTATATATACATGCAGATGCAGTATATGTATTACACTTCTGAAGGAATGGGCGATGGAAATGTGTTGGTACAGAAAACGGGAAAGTAGAGCAACACATTTCACCTTCAGCTTCCTGTACTTTCTCCCTTTTCTACCTAGCATAATGGATTGCACGTGTGGAGTTGCCAATATGCTGAATACTAAAAAGACTAAAACAGACACAAGAAGAAAAAGAGTCCCAAATAAGAAATCATATGGTGCCTGAAGAGGGTAAAAAGAGGAAAATAAGCAGGAACAGTGAGAGTTCAGTGTGGAAGGGAAGAAGGAGAATGAGGTGATTACAATTCCAGTCACAACTAGCACAGCAGTTTGTGCTGTGATCCTAGATTGCCTGAGCAACTGAGCAAAGCTGTTCCCAAGGGGCTCATGGGAAGGCATAGGTCAACCACCCCTTTCCTGACTCACCACATGTTAAAGGAATTCGGTGGTGCATTGTGGGATATGACACTGGTAACCCCCACAACTAAGTTTCCAAATTACTAACACATACATTCTCAAACTGGTCTGCCGTTTCAGCATTGGAAAAAGGACAAATGTTGATGTAAAATATATGTAATGTCATAATACTAGTGAGTAAAACACATGTAGATTAAAAATCTACACACTGACTAATGGTGTGGATAGTGGATATCATTTCTAATTAAAACAAGACATAATCATTAGTTTTTCTTCTTATCTTTCATGGATAACCTTATAAGTCAAATCAAAGTGTGCAGTTTACAAATATTTATGACATTATTGTTATTATCATTATTATTATTATTATTATTACATAGACACACAGGTCTGAGCACACACAGAAAGTAGAAAGACAAGGATTTTGACATGACAGCATTAAGCAACACAAGGCTTTGTAGTATTTTAGGACATGAACGTGCAGTGCTGTTTATATCTTATCCAACTTTTAAAAAATGGTGAAATTATAAATGCTTGCTATATTATCAACTGCCATAAGTGTTCTCATGAACAGCATAGGAAATAAATTGTTAATGAAGACAAAATAGCCTTAACATTTACAGTTAATCACCATAACAGAAACTAGTCCCAAAAAGTGCAGAAATAATAGCAAAAACAGCAACAGTGTTTCACGTGGAAGCACACTTAGACCCCAAACACACAGAGACACCTGTCTTCAGGTGCAGCTGTTTCAAAAATGCTTCGAAAGAGCACTTTGTGCAAAACAGCATGGTGAAGCCAGGCTGCGTGCACACCCGGGCAGTCAAATGTAATTAATGGAAAAAGTGTTGTGACTTCAATGCCTTGCACTGAAAAGGTGAGAATACTTGAACTTTTATTCAAGTCTAAAAACTGCTAGAAAAATGCGACTGATCCACAAGAGAGGAGTGCGCCATGCCAGCGCTCAGGCTACAGACAAGATAGGAAAACTTGCCTGGAAATGTTATGCTTGTTGTGTTTACATGGCTTGAGCCAGCTCACTTCAAAATAATTCAAAAGTCTTTCAAAACAATGCTCCTTTGCTTCCTCATTTAGCTTCTCCTGGTAAAGAATCTTGCAGTTGATTTTTATCCAGTCCATTTGTGTTTTCTTCTTTCTGTTGATCTGTGCTTGAAAGGAATCTAGAAGGCAATGGGCTTATACACATGCAACTGAGATGTGGGTCTGCCACATGTAATAGCACCCCAAGCTTGAATTTCCCTTGGGATCACTTGACTTTCCCTCAGGATCAATAAATATCTATCTATCTATCTATCTATCTATCTATCTATCTATCTATCTAAGCGGTTAAAGGTTATGTATCTTGCTTAAGGGCAGCTGCCCCACACAATGCTCTAGTTTTAGTTGTAGAAAAAAAAATCTTATCTGTTTACCAAATGGAGACAGTACAAGCTATTGTAGCAGAAACCAAAGATAAGGCAGACAAACAAGATTGTTCTACTGGAGTGGCAAATGTTTGTAATTCAGTTTAACATTCAGCATGCAGCTGGAGGATTTACTTCATTTGTCACATTCCTCTCTTCTCATTTCTCTTTGACATTAAACTGATTAGAGGTTATTAGTAATCATACCTAAAAGTTATGGGCTGTAACTATCTGCTGCATGGCAGGAAATTGAGTTAGGGAGCTAATGAATGAAAACTGAGCCTTTGGACTTTTCACAGTCAGGGCCAGTGTCATTATTACATGCATTCACGTTGAGAAGGCTTGCGTTCATTGTGCAGTTTGGAGAACTAAATACAATACGCTGAGGGGACGGTGAAACAACGCGCCGTGAAATAAACAATTTGCTGACTGCTGATAGAAGATAGATTAATGTAATTAACAAATATTGCAGTAACAAATGTGCTAAAAAGGCTTTTAAACATCTTGACAGCCGGAATACTGGGTATCCATTTATAGGGCTGTTCATAGAGCAGTTATTAGCGCTGTGGGGCCTGAAGCTGTGTTGGACTTAAACAATGGAGCTGATGTACATCTGTCATTAGCTAGCCAAAGAAGAAACGAAGCTGCAGTACTATAAAGCGGGAGAGGGAAAGAGAGGAAAGAAAAAAAAGGAGAATTAACCGTGCTCTGACTATTATTAATGGATTTCTCTTCAATGAGTGGACAAAAAAGCAACAGTTTGAAGACAGACATAGTAGAGCCATCCACCCAGACTGTGAGGGTTCTGCCTGTGCCTGACCATCTCTGACATCCAGAGTTCCTGTGAGCCCGGAGGGACTGTTTGGAGCCACAACAGGCCTGAGGGAGGGCTTGGCCACAGGTGCTGTCCAGCAGCTGCTATGGGTCTGTATACACAAACACACACAGCCTGCACTAATGCACATTCCCTGAACACACACATGCATGCCATCACACCGTATAAGTGTGTAAAGTGCATGCCAACATAATTGTGTCAAAGAAAAGACTCACAGACAGAACCGCAGGTATGCAAATGCACGTTCACACACATTTGAGCCCTGTAATATAAGGAATCATTCATCCATACATACTGACAGACAGACCTGAATTCAAACACAAACACAGATATACTCCACAAACATAATCCACTGCTGAGCCAAATGATGCATGCTGTACGCACACACTTACAGCAGGCTATTGTTTAAAATATTCTGCCCGCATCTGGTCTGCACACGTGCCAGCACAAAGTCTGTCTGTCCCTCACAACCCAAGAGAAAAAAATGATTCCCCCATGACACAGTGGTATAAACATATAAACATATGCAAACACCACACATAAGTCAGATCAACCACAAACACTGCACACACACACACACACGGCTCAATGTGAAAAAGAAAAGGAAAAAAACTACCTCTCTGTAAAAAAAGTGTACAGTAGGCTCATGTGCACCCATTCTCACACCCACACAGATTCCTGTAAGTAAATGCCAATGCTGCTGTCCATCTTTCAGCTGTAATGCTAGACACACACCCGAAGGAGGGAAAGCCCACAGCTTTACAGTTTTACTGGCAGGAATCGACTCGAATTCTGGGTTATGACAGTGTACACTGCACACAGCTGAACACGTCTTTCTATCGAAAGTCAAGACCACATACTCAATTTTCAGTTTTCATTGGCTTAATTGCAAAATGGTAAATTTCAGCATTGATTTAATTATATGGCAGTGCATTTCCAATATGGTGAGTACAGTACATACAGTGTATTGCAAATTTAATTATGCTTAAATATGGAGCAGCTGAGTGGTCTGACTTTCCTTTTTCCTTAAGCATAAGCAAAATTCCTTCTGTTATATAAGAGAGAACAACAAACTCTAATAAATATGGTAAACACTCTCTAACCTTCCTAGCAAGACATCATAGATGAACAACGCTGGTAATTTATCCCAGATTCCAGAGCAATGAGGCAACAAATTAAAACAGGCATTAGTTGTGAATCTGAGCTCTCTCACAGAGTAACAAGACACATGACTGACAGCGACATCGTTATGCAAACCCTCCCACAATTGTCCCTTTCATTGGTCCCACGATTCAGACTTGTTGTCTTCCAAAAGTTCTATCCAAGGAGAGTTAGGTCTTGGTGGGTGGGATTCTTTCAAAAAAACTTGCAACAACCACGCAGTGAGAAAACAAAAACAGCCAAGAATTCATATATGACACAACAACAAAGATGTAGCTTTATAAGAGCTTCCAAACAGCTCCAAATGTTGACTTATTACCATCTGTGAATGTCATGTGTCCTCTCTTATCTAAACAGAATCAGCTCTTGTCTGATGGCTCTGGTTCGCTTGTGTGTTTGCCTTCGTGACCGCCAACCTGAGCCAAAAGTTGAGAGTCTCATCAAGCCATTCCATACCATAAAATAGCATGCAAGGACACATAAGGCATTTCTTTAGATTATTCTGGTGATGTCAAGAGGGGCCAAACAACAGAGCAGCTCCCGTTGGGGCTGCCTTTTCAGATGAAGTGGAGTGGCGCAGTGAGGTGCATCATGTACTTATGCCCCCCACCAGTAACCACACCCACCTCTAACCTCCCATTTTCTTTTCTCTGTGACAAATTTCATAGCTGCTGTAAAGACAACACAGGGCATTCAATTTGCCATGAGAGAGGCCTAATTACAATAGAGGCAGCATATTTCTCTCCCAGTGTCAAGAAAAACTGTGGTTATTATTAGGATATGATTCAGCAAGGCCAAAAATAAAGTGTTTTTTTTAACCCATGCATTCTTCTTGTTTTCAAAATCTGGTTCCTTTATTACCCACAACACAATCAAACTTTCAACAGTTCAGCATTCAGATGTGCTATTGTAGCTGATGCAACCTCAAGCTTAAACTTATTTCTTTCAAACTTAGCTAAACAATGCTGACTCAAGTGACATCTTAAGAGGAAATGCATCAGATCTCCCTCTGGAGCCTCAAAAGGCTTTATACAACATTTTTTCCCCATATGCAGCAGTACTCCCTGAGACCTGTAAATGTTCTTAAATTTGTAAAATAATTGGTGCTCCTCTTTAATAACTGAACATTATGTGTCTAGAAAAGGCAGAAGAAGTCAAGTGAGCAGTAAAGAAAGGTTGGTCTGAACTGGCTGCATAACCTGGAGCGTGAGGCTGTAATTTATGATGTGCCAAGGGAAAGATTAACAACATTTTTTTTTCTAGTTATTTCTCTCTTTGTTTCTGTTGTCCAGAGTGAGTTAAGATGATGGATTTAGGGTGTGTGAATGTTGTCAGGCATTTTGACTCTACAAGCAAAGAGTAAATAAATGCGCCACACATTTGGATCGGTAGACTCAGTAATGCTGATGCATGAAAGTTAGGTGGGTGGTTATTTGTCAATACTGCAGGCCTTGTCTTGCCCCTTGTTCTGCTGTTATACTGTATATCTCTCATCACATGACTGCGCTGGAGGCAAAGAGTGGAGTGAGCATTCATGAGAGCCTGTTTGAAATGATTGTTGTGCTCCTCTAATGTTTGTATTTGGGGGTGTAGGGGGGAGCTCTAAAATCTGACAAATTGCTGAAAATTGCCTTCAAACAGTCATTCCTGTTTGGACACACTTGGCACATCTGGTTGCGATCTGGCAACAAAAGCGGTGCGGCAGAGGGTTCAGCTCTCAGAGTGGTGCCACATATTATCCTCTCCTCCTCCTCCTCCTCCTTCTTCACCTCCTCCTCTCTCCTGGTTTGCACTGCAAGCATACTAAGGTTCATCTGTCTCTCTCCCCCCTTTGTCTCTCCTCTTTCTCTCTCTCTCTCTGCCTCTCTATGGGGTGCTAGGAGCTGATGGTGTTTGTATTGATGCCTGGCAGTTGTCCCGCCAGAGCATTCCTGAGCTCCCCTCCGACTTTAAGGGTATCAGTGAGTTGTAATTGAGGCGTCTGCAAAGATGAATGTAGCACTGTGACACTGCAAGCAGCACATATTTTCAAAGGGAAAAGCTGCTCACAATCTGGCAACTTTAAACACGGCCAGTGAAAAGATCCCACAGATAAATTATTTGTGTTTGGCATGATGTAGCTCACACATCTCCACACACACACACTTTAGTACTTCAAAAGTGGAGCATCACAATCTGCAGAGATATGTTTTTCGGCATGTGGCTCTGATCACAGTGTGTGGTGCAGCAGCATCACCAAACAGCGTCTTATAAATCCTCACTTCATTGTTGTACTGTAGCCTTTACTAATCTCTGTGCTCTGGACAACATCTGCTGGGATGAATGTGAGTTTTCCATGTTAGTGCTGCTCATGTTATAATGTCTCCATGGAAAAACACATGACACGAATAAGAAGTAAGCTGCTCCACTAACTCAAGCTGCTCTGGAAAAAGATGCCAAGCATAACTTTCAGAAGGTTTTAGACAATATTTGACATATTTTGGTCTGAAGTTTTGCATGACCTACAAAGGTATTTTTGTCACCTTAAGAAGAATTCATATTTTTCTTTCAACTAAATATAATGCTTTATGGGAAAATGGATTACAGATTCTTATGTGCATTCTTTTGTAACATGTGTGTCAAATAAACATTTGTTGGATTGTGAAGTAGAGGAGAGGTCATGGGTAAATACTCGCAATATTGTCAATCCTGCAGCTGTGTAGCTGGGAGAGAAAAACGGAGTGCACAGCTGCAGACTGAGGCCTCAGCTTCTCAAATTGCTTCTGCCTCAGTTTCCTGCCCTCTTTACCGACCAGGCCAAACCAGGCACTTATTAGGCCCACCCCCACCTTAATAATCCATGATGTCACCTCCACATCACGTTTTTGTTTTTCTTAATTATTTTTTTTATCCCTTCTGCTGGTGCTACCTCTGTTTGTTAAATATTAACAGGTGTTGGAGAGGAGGAGGAGAATATCCGTTCCACTATGGTTCTTCAGTTCCCATCTGTCCGTCTATCTGTCCATCTACAGCTATCACCACATCTGCTTCAGTTTTGACTTACCCTGGTTTGTTTGTCCATCTGTATTTGTGTTTCTTCCCCCTCCTTTTCCTCTGTCTCCCCCCTGTCAGTGGAGGGAGGCTGAGGAATGATCAGTTCGGCTTTGATGCCTCTGGCCCCTGCCCTGGGTTTCCACAGCACATGAGCCCAGGCAATTACGAAAGCGCTCCTAGCCGACTATTACTCTGTAATGCTCCTGTCTCGAGAAGGAAGAGGAGAAGCAAGTCAAAGAGGAGTAGAAGAAGGAAGACTGATTTTTGATTTGATATCATACCACATGCTGTATTTCATTACAGTACAGAGGATCCATGGCCTATATTTCTAAATGTTCAAAATAACTGGTAACACTGTGATTGGCAGCTCTCTCACTCGACCACTCTCCCTGGACTGAGAGAAGAAATAAAAAAAAACGGACATCTGGATGCTACAGCACACATGTGGCAGACAGGAAGTACTTGGCTAAGTTAGGGGGGGTGGCCCCCTTATCCCCAGCAATCATCAGACAAGACTCTCCAGAGGAAGTCAGAAATCACCATCCCATATGATCCATATTTCCTGTCCTCCCAGAATATATTTTTAAAAATATTCTGTATGTGTAGAAACAGTCCACAGCTGCTTAAGGTCTTTCATCCAGTATATAAAATGTTCTGTCTGTATGTGCAGCAGCAATTACAAATAAATCATGTGGATCATCTCTTTGATTAGGGACAATTATGCTCTGTGCAGACAAAGTGACAGCATATGCCAGGCAAAATGAACAGAGGCTGCAAGAGAAAAGGATAAACCAACAGAAGAGGAAACTTTAAATTAAAATACAATTTTCTTTTGTGGAAGATAAAGAGAAAATAACAGTTTTAAAGAGTACTAGAACATCGTAGGTTTATAGAGGTCAAAATAAAAAGAGGAGCTTTGGCTATTCCAACCAGAAAACCTGACAGAAAAAAAAACTAATTTTGAACCATGGGTGGACGAGAAGAAGAAAATACATGCTTGCTCAGCATTTCATGTTGCACCTCTGCTAGCCAGTGTTGAAAATAAAAACTCTCTCTTTTCTCAGCTAAGCTCAGTAGCCGCTGGGAAGTTATCACATTATTTATAAATTATACAGAATATTTTGTTTTCAATGAATTAGTTTTAATATCAGCGTCTGCAGCCCAGCGTGCCTTCTGAATCAGCGCGAGTCCTCACATCACCCTGCCTCCGCTTCACCTTCAGTGCACTGTGGCAGCTTGAAGATGTGTTTGATTTGTCGACCCTCCTACAGAAAGTGCTTGCCCTTTAACTCAAGGCCATCCCTCCCTTTGTGACTGCAGGTCACCAAAGACTTTGACACTTAATCCAGTTTGGCACCATTTTGGGTGATGAGTACGGGACTAATCTGTTTGGCTACTGTCAGAAATGTCTCAAAAGTTAAAATAACAAACTATAACAAAAGTATGAATCTTTCACATACAGCAAATCTCTTTGTGTTTCATATCTGAGTCTATTGGTAGCCATAATCCATGGCTAATGGCTTAATTCCAGTAAATTTTCCAAACCAATTCTAAAACAGCACGCACATATTAGGAACAATAGAAAAGTTGTTCTTAAGACTGCAGATCATCCAGCCACCCCCACAGCCAGGCTCTATGATACTCCGCCTCACACCTGCTCTGTGCCGTGAGAGGATGGAACAACTGGAGGCATGGATAGTGTGTGTATGTGTGTGTGTTTGGAAGAGATCACAAATGGACATGCAAGCTCTTGTATGAATGCGTGTGTTTACGTGTGCACAGTCCAAAAAGAATGCATCAGCGCTGGTGGCACAAGGCACGGCCTCAACTCGATTTAACTCTCCGCTGAATGCCATTGTGACGCCAGTCAGGCTTTGTGTGGCAGCATACCTCCACTGAAGAAGATATGGAAAAAATCTGTGGACCAGTAAGTCTTGGAGATTACATGGCTCCTCTCAGCTCTGGCCTCAATAATACCTCAAATCCAATGGTGCCGTGTCCAGCAATTTGGGGCTTTTGTCTTTAGAAAAAACAGTGAATCTCCATACCATGCCACCACCATACTCTTGATAGGGCTGTCCATGAGCGTGTGTGTGTGTGTGTGTGTGTGTGTGTGTGTGTGTGTAAAAGAGAGGGGAGGCATGAGAAGGGATTACATGTAGAAATAGAAATGGATCAACTGAAACACAACATTGACTTGATTTTTTAATTGCCTCTCAGCTGCAGTGAATGGTCAGTGCAGCTGTCCGTGTGAACAGCTGCTTGCCTAAAAAGATCGGAAAGAACAAACTGTGGGAGGGAGGAAAGAACAATGTGGGATGAATCACATGCAGCCCATGAGGTATTCTGCAATTTCACAACTTTAAAAAATGCATGCAGGATTAAGAATCACTTTTATTGGAAATTCACATCTGCTCCAAGATGTATTTCCCAGGGAGCTCGCAAAGATACATTTTCTATGCCGTCTGGGCAAGACAGAAACAGTATGGCGTATTACTGCACAAAATAAACTAAAGCAGACAATGTTTTTTTCTTCTTTCAGCTTTGTTAATGTGGAATATTTGAGTTTACAAGTCACAATTTACAACTGTGGAAGATCCAGGGGGTCTGAAGGATTTGATGGAGCAGTCTACATGGATTTCCTGCAGAATATTTGTCAGACCTGAATTAAGTACTGTTGTTTTGCCCTCTCTCCCCCTCTCTCTCACTCACTCATCCTGAGGCCTTGTGGCTGACTACTACACATCTATAAATCACTGCAAACGCATGCTTATATCCCAAAGCGGGCATGCTGAGTCAGTCCGGCAAGGTTAATCACATTCACATCTCCTCAGCCTGTTTGCAAGCAGCCAGCTGATAACCAAACACACATTAGGGGGAATGATCCCTCTTGTTTATGAGTTCTGCTCATATCGTGCTTTAGCAGTGATGCCTCATGAAAGAGCTGAATGCAGGTAACGCTGTGGGTCTGTAGTGTTTTTGTGATCATTATAGAGCATAAACAGCAGAGGTTCAGGTGTCTGAACAACAAAAAACAAAAACAAAGCACATAAAGAATTGTTGTAAAATGAATGAGGCAGAGCCCATCAGGGTGGAGCTGGGGTAGTATGGTGGATGAGGACTGACCATAATAACAGACAGAGGTCTCATTCACATTGCACACATGCTCAGCTTACACTGGGGCCAATGGTCGGCTGCACTCATATCCTTCTGTCTGTGTGTCTAATGGACTTCTAGAGAATATGGGAACCTTTCCAAGTGTGACACATGGTTTTGTAGCCTATGAATATCTTCTAATATAAGTAGCATAAGTGTAGTATAAGTGTGGGTGTGTTTGCAGGTGTTTCTGAATATGTATGCATGTGATTGTGCTTCAGTCTTTTTTTCCATTCAACGCTTCTGCTTTTTTTTTTTCTTCTCTTCACAGAAGTGCCCTACCCAGATATGTGGGAATTAGGCCACATCGCTCACTACCATCCTGCTCTAATCAAAGTGCCGATTCTTGAAACAGACAGCTGTTGTCATGTGCCTTGATTCCAATAGCTATCTGTCCCTGTAGCTGCCCAAGTTCTTAGTTGGCCAGCTGAAGTTGTAAGGGGAACGAGGGTTAACTGCTTCTGCCATTTAGAACTCCTGTTGGAGCAGTGCTCCAGTCCACTATACAGCATATACCACAAACACCCTGATCCAAGGTAAGTTTGTTGTTTCTTTCCTCCTCTCTGGTACTACTACATCATCAGCTTTATGTATCCACGAACACTGTTGGGCTGGTTTTGAATGCTATTTTGTTGCAGACATTCGTTTAAAGATTTAACAGATAATATAGTAATTCACTAATGTCCTGGATTGCCAAATAAAGCTGCTCATAAGCACAAACACAGCAGGTGGTGGGTTGTCTTAAATGTATCTATCACGTGTCATGCATGATGCCATATAAATGTACAAGAATTGGCTTTTTCTTTCAAATAAATGAGAATTTGAGTGCCATGTGCTGAAAAGCAAAGGGAGGAAAACTGTAATTTCCCAGCACCTTGACTTTACTCCACCAAACAGATCTGTGCTCAAAGCACACAGCAGTGAGTCAATCATATTCGACTGGAACAGTATATAACCTTGCCCTGTTCCTCCATGTTTTATGCTCTTAAACCAACTCAAGCAAAAGGGAACATTCTCTGAATGCCTTGGCTAAAAATTTAGTAGATCAGAATGGCTAATTTTAAACACCCATGAGTTATCGTCTATCCATCTATTCCTGGTTCAGGGCCGCTGCGTGGGTGGGCCAGGGCAGAAGCAAAACCAATTGTGGCAGACTTACCGAAGGGCACACTTTGCATCTGCTGATTATGTCTCTAGCCGTCAGGTGTAAAGGGCAAAGCGGAAAAACCTTAAGATTTGAGGAGGAATTTTGTCATAACATGTCATAAAGGCCTATTTAAACCTGCTGAAATGAAATCAGTCAAAAAAAAAAAACCTATTCATTCCTTTTTCTGGAAATAAAATTTAAATTTTGAGACAATGGGATGAAAACATCAAATATTAATTCCTGAGCTGGTGTGTGAAGACGTATTAGAAACGTTTCAGTTTGTGGGAGCAAAGAGAGTTGTCATAGGTCATTACAAAGCCACCTGGTTCCATAATGCAACACGGCTCTAATGACGAGGGGAGTGTTGTCATGAAAAGAGAAAGACAAGGCATGTTCAAACAGTTATGCACTGGAATCAGCTTCACAAGCTGTTCAGTGAAGTCCTACACTGAGCTGGTTTTGCTGCTTGTTTTATTTGGTTGAAAAAAAGCACACTTGGCTGGAACAAAAAAAAAAAAAAAGAAAAGAAAAATACTGCAAAATTCATGATCTTGGAGATGTTTGACCCTCAAAACACACACACCCAACCACAAACACATCGGCAGGGTTTAGGTCAGAGGTCAAACGGCTCTGAACTCTCTCCCTTTAGGCTGAGGACATCAGAGGTCCCTGTGTGTGCTGCTCCCCATTTATTTTACCCATCATCCCTCATCAGGCCGGGATGACCCCACGACCCCACGAGCTAGGGTTACCTGTCAGTTGACTGTCTATTCATGAGCATGGGTCTTGACACTGAATCAACATTTGTTCTGTAAGGAAGGAAGAGATGAAGAGGAGAGGAGATTCGTTGAGTTTGGCGAACACCAAAACAACAAACAGAAATGTTATATGGAAATTAAATATGAAAAATCACTCATCCACCCATAAGTTAAGATTTCAGGTAGTGCAGTGTTTTTTACACACCTTCTACACAGATGACACGCATATGCAGTAATTCCTGTTTACTTAGAGGAGCAGAGTAAACAGATGCCTGCATGGATACCTATTGAGGGGTATCTACAAAAACAATCCATCCCCACCCATGTGTGCTGTCAGCTATCAATCAGGGTGCTGTAAGTGGGATCCTTGAGTGAAGATGCTATCAGCGCTGGCCCGTATACACTCACACCACAGCTTCTCTTATCTCCACTGAGATAACAGATCCCCTCTAACAGTGAGAGGCCTGAACCAGACACGCTCGCTTTCTCCATTTCTCTCCATCTCTCTCTCTTTCTCATGTCTCAGCTGCGCTATAGGCCTCTTCATTTGAGACATGGGCCCTCAGAACACAAAAAACAACAAAAAAAAAAAAACAGTCAATTTGCTCTGGTTCCTGTTTAAAATTCAATAAGTGTGTCTCTTATATTGCAACCGTGTGGTGCTAGTGGAGGCTACAAAGGGCGCGTGCTCCTTCTGATTCCAATCTCTGATTTTATCAGCCTGTAGAAGAAACATGAGACATGTCTCAGTGGACTAATCTCGATGGGCATGAAATTGAACAAAAATCAGAAGCATGACACATCAACAATTTCCTGCAACTGTACCTTTTATTATTTTGTAAACATTATATTACTGAAAAAATGAAACTGTTTAGGGTTTACAGCCCCTGTTAACAGTCAAAGAGAACAGATGGTTCAGGGTTGTGCAACAGAGTGGTTTCATAGGTTAAGTGTATTCATTGGTTAAAAAGCGCAGCACAGGCATATAATTTATGCCTATCAGATTAGATTTGAATATAAAATTTTCTGTTTCGTGTAGGTATAACTGATGACCACCAGGTTTTCAAAGAGTGTTGTATGTTGACCATGTTGTGGTTGTAGATATGTCAGGTCACTACAGTTATTTTCTCTCTGGTTTGAGGACAGCAAGCCGTGGAGATGCTTCTGGATGGGCCCTGTTTTGGGGCTTCCACCAGACCACAGCTCGTTGGGCCCAATAACAAAAACAAGCATCCTGGTGTGGAGCTGGTCCCACAGTGTGAGGACCTTAATGAGGAACATGTGGCACTGCCCAGACACACAGTCAGAGGAAACCCAATCCCTCACTCCCTCTTTTTCTCCCCCAGCCACTCTCTTTCGATCAAACTTTACATTTTCTGTTGCTAAGTCCTAAACTGTAGCACTGCTTTTAGGTCAACTATTCTTGTGTGTGTGTGTGTGTTTGTGTCTGTCAGATGTTCTCAGTGTTTGTCCAAAACTCAATACACTTACTTTCCATTGAAACTGGCTCTTTAGATTTTTTTTATTGTACCAGAACAAGTGACCCACTGTCAGCAGGAGAAATATACTGGCCTTGTTTTTACCTGATATACGCCCTTGTGCTGCAGTCTCTCCAACGTGATTTAGAGTTGGAAGCATAGCTGTAGGGAAACGTGGGAAGAAAGAGGTCTTTCTCCACCCATCAGGCTTGACAGGCGATCTTGGAGTTTCTTTCATGTGCTTAATTCATCCTTACCGTCCACCTGGATCAATTAACTGTTTGCTTCAGTGGTCATCAGTCCTGCAGTGAGGAACCTTATCTCATTTAGCAGACAGCTGCTTAGCCAGAAAAACTAACACACACTAGACATGGAGATATTTTATTTCTGTCACTGTGACTAAAACTCTTCAGCTGTTATATACGAAAGTAAACAATGTGTTTTCTTCTCCAGGAAATGTCGTCTCTTACTGCTGAAGGCAAACACTGTAACAGGTGAGACATGTCCTGCAGGAATTTGTTTTCATTTGCAGCACAGCACATCCACACCATCAACAGATCTCCCTCCTGCACTACGTCAGCACCCCGTGTCCAAGTTGTTACAGGGAATACGAAGTGTAACCTGTTTGAGGGGATTTAAAATGTGACCATAAAGCACAGCCATAAAGCAGATCAACCAAGCAAGCCTCCAAAATTAGCTGAACAAACAGAGTAAGGTAGAGCCCTCTTGGGGGATAAACTTGGCACACTAGATCCAGTGTGACAGAGGCCCTTGTGGCAGCTCAGAACAATCCAAACGTTCCACTTGGGTTGAGCTGTCTTCGTTTCTCCCTCCACTATATATATCAGCCTCACATCAACATGGGCCTGTGAAGACCTTTCACAAGACTGACAGGCCACCTGAATCACGCAATTGTGTGGCCGGAGGAGCCTGCATGGGTATAGAAAAATCAGTGATCCAGTGACTGTCTGGGTTCACTTCTCTCTCATAAAGTCAGGAGGGAGGCGCAGAGGGAGACCCACAGCTACAAGGCAAACGCTCCAGCTGCACCAAAACAAAAAAGCTTTAACTTTTAATCTAATTCTGCAAATTACACAAACTTTTACTGTTGATTTTCTCAGTACCAATATTTTATTCCATAATTGGCTGGTGCTTTAAAATTCTTTATTTGCCGGGCACAAAAACCACAGCGTGTGTCTCGGGCTGAAAGCTGGTGAGTCTATGTGGTTTGCAGATGGTCCGGCCTCACAGCAGCTGTGCAAATGAAAGATGGAGTGTTGCTGAAGGAGTGAGAGAGATGGAAAGTTGGCCACAAAAGGAAAAGACTTACAAGTTTCTAACTGAAAATGTAATGGAAAAATTAATAGCAGGCTAAGATTTGCTGAGAGACAACAATTGAGTCAGGGAATTTTCTTTGAATTTTGTTAAGAGACAAAATCAGACCGTTTCTTGGCAAGTAAAATGCCACTTTGTAACCAAAAAAAATGACTGAAGGGGGCATTTATTGACCTCAAATATGAAAACAAATCAGTGTTACTGGGAAACACCATATTATATATGTGACCACTGTATTTCCATCAGGCTCTGTATTTAAAATTTTCACCAGACAGATAAAATGTGTTAGCGTGCACACACAATTGTCAATCAAATTGTATTACTTAAGCCCTAAGTCTGGAGTGAAAAAAACAACAGGTGGGAGAATCCCGCTTAAGGCAGAAAACACTAACATTTGTCCCTTGGAGGAGGGGGAGTCAAACAGGCCAGTTGCCCCTTTGCTTTGTAGTGCAAAGGATTTAAATTTTCCACACGTCTTGTTTCAGTCTTGCAGGAGAAAAGCTGTCACTTTTGAACATACTGACATGTTGTATGTGCGCATAAAATACCGTACTATTTATCAGTTATAATCAGGGCAATTGTTATTTCACACCACCTCCTCTGTTGTTGGGAAGCACTTTTCCACTGTCCTCATCCCCAGTAATTGCAACTACACGTAAACATCAAGTGGTTAGTGAATAATTAGTTTTTCATTGGCTAGCAATCACCTCTGGCCCCGGTCTGCACGTTAGACCCCTCCCTCGTAGAGCCGCCCTGAAGACAGGGGCCCCTTTTGAATGACAGCGCTTGGGAAGGAAGACGAATTTTTGTGTGATTTCCCGCAGCCGCAGCGTCGATGAGAAGCAGTCGAGGAACTCCATTCTAACTGAATGGATTGGTATGGGGAGAAGCGGACCACAAATCACGGCTAAGCGGCAGCTTTGGGACTGTGTAACGTTGACGATGGTTTTACTTTCGCTGCTGTTTCGACCAGGTAAGTGGTGCTCTTTCAATCCGTGCTCCTCCACTCCTCTCCTCTCCTGCATGCGAAGCTGCGTCCCGCTCTCCCCCGGAATGGAGGTGGTTATGGAAAAAGTTAACTTTTTTTTTTCTGGCGTTGTGTGGCTGAACTTAAACGCTTAAATCACTTCAGATTGTCGTCTCGCTGTGTTACCAAAGTTTTTGTTAGTGCTTTGTTGTTTACACGAAGAGAAAAGTCGCTGTTGTTGAAAAGCAGCCTGTCCACTGCGGGGACAAAGTAATGTCCTGTTGCTGCTGAGTATCCCAGCCTCCAGCCTGCGCTGCAATACTTCTATTGCTGCTAGCCGAGCAGCACGAGTTAACTCACTTTACGGACGTCTTTCTGAACACATTTCCAACAGTTCTCACTTAAAACAACACCAGCAAACAAGTTGTCACCAGCTGCTTAACCGTTATGTTTTCCAAAACACAAGCGCCGCCGCAGTTTGGGTTTTATCAAGTTGGGCGAAGTTACGGTTTAGCCCCCAGTTAGCATAGCTCACTAGCAAACTGGTGTGCAGCACCCGCAGTCAGACCAAAAGAAAACCACTAACTTGTTTTTCTATTTTTTTTTTATTAAACTAGAAAATGCCGCTAATCGGACACCAAACGGTCACTATTGCTATTCGAGCCACGGGTCCAACATTACCACGTAGTTCTGAGTGTTTCAGCTGCTGGCGAAGCTAAGAGGACCGTGGTATTCGCCCTATTCATGCTTCATTTATTAACATTGTTAGCTACCATGCATGAGGGTCCAACTTTCTGGCCTCTGAACGTGTTGGTCGCTCCTCTGTCCTCCAGCCAGACAACAGAAACCAAACAAACTGAGAAGCAGCTTGTGTTTTGTATTATGAATTTGATTTATATCATACGATTAGGACAACTCCGAATTTAGTGTTACTGGCATATTTGAGGCACAAAAATTAGTGTCTCCTGGCAATATATACATTGATAATATTATGATGATTATCAGTGTAATATGGGTAAGTTAAGTGTTTGTATGTGTTTGGTAAAATGGCCATGTTTCAGAGATGATTAAAATTTAAATTAATGCAGTTTAATTAAACATCGAAGCTGTAGTGCGAGCCATCACGGCTTTATAAGAATTAAATCCTGATAAAATTATGTGTTAAGATGATGAACAGTAATATTGAGTCATTGTCCAGTACCATAAATAAAGACCCCTTCCTCTTTATTTTCTAAGTACTTTGTTGTATCTTAATGTAGCACCCTTTTTTATTATTTACTTGTAGGTAGTGTTAAAATATCCAAAAATAGTTACTGAGATGCATTTAGACATATAGTAGAGTAATGTAGGTTGTTTCTTAAATGTGTAACACTGCATTAAAATATGTTTGCGTGTTTTTTTTAAGTGTCTACCTGTTATCACAGAGCTCTCCAAAGCAACTATATATGTGTATTAAAACGGTTTATCTAAGATTTAATCCTCTTTGAATGTCCTTTATTCCTTATTATGTACTAATTTTAACATGGGTCTGCATCCACTCATAGTAGTTATGTTGGATGAAAATACTGAGTTTTAACTCTTTCCATTCTGCAGTCTAAAGCCAATAAAAAGCAGTATCTTCATCTCCAGGTCTTAGCAAAAATCTGCTAGGACTTACTAAGACAGATAATGTCTGTGTGATTGTTTTGTTCCTTTCCCATTCCCCCCACATGGTCCTCAAACTTGTCGGTAGCCTACTAAGTGCTGAAGCCTAAAGACCCTTTAGGGAGATGTGTGGTTGTTGATGGCTGTGCAGCCAGTGGTTGTCAAAAAGTGTCAATCACAGCAGTGACCTCGCAGCAAGATGGGGTAGGCCTGTTGGAATTCAGAAGAGGGATGCAGAATGGCTCTAACTTGACCTCTCACACTCCATCTCCTTTATATCAGGGCTTGTGTTGAAGTGCAGTCAGTGAGCAATGATTGTGAGACGCATTAATCATCCGTCATCCCTCCCTCAGTGCTTCAGATGTATGCAAAAGGGAGGAAATGGTGCAAAAATATTCATGTGCACTGGTGTGAATTCTCCGTGCTTATCTTGTTGTCTGTGTCCATGCTGTTGGGAGATTATAAGGAGCTTCGGAGAAAACAGAAGATTATTGTGTTGCAAGAGAGGAGCAGTCTGATCATGCAGCTGATCCATTATTTTGCTGTAAAAGTGATGGATGTGTTGTGGAGGCTTGTTGATGCTGAAATGGAATATATATTCACAACATAGCAGGAGTTAATATCCTGGTCAGCGTATGAGACGTCCCCACCCAACGGTAACACAACACTGAAATGAACTTGATGAATATCCACACTTCTGCTTCCCACAGAAATAGTTGTAATTCTTTGTTTTCCTTTACAATAAGTATCCCACGTGTGAGTCATAACTTCACAGGAAGCCCTGAATTTAGGCGATACCACCCAAATATCACATGCTGTGCTTTGCCGCCCCACCCCCAAGCCCCACCACTCCAGCTTTTAGTTTAGAGTCTAAACTAAAAGAGTCACACCTGTTCAGGAACTCATGGTCTAAAGTTTAGACCATGAGTTCCTGAACAGGTGTGACTCTTTGTCATATTCCCCTTGTGATCTTCTTCAAGTTAGCTGCCCCCATGCACTGAGCACTGCTGTGCCTTATGCTGTAGCTTAATGGACTTCAATTACTTCTGCAGCAGCCAAACCACATTCAGCACCCTCAGGCAAACCACCACAGGTTGGTTTCCTCCTTCAGTGAGCCTACATGCTATTTCTGTGAGGGCTAGTTTGGGGAAATAAGTTCTGACTGACTCTGGAGCACAGTGTGGGTCCGTGGCCTTGTGAGCTCACGCATTTGGGTTTTAATGGCCCTCCTGATTGAGCTAAACTTGATAGTGGAAAAGTTTTGAGTGTGCTGAGGTAATGTATCCATAAATGTCACATGAATTTTAAGATTCTTAGTAGGAGTAAACTGCTTCACTTTCAGATTGGTAGATCTCGTCAGCATCATTTTTGCAGAGAGGGAGGTTACTGATGAACCAAGTTGAGAGGAAAACATTTTCACATTAATTGTGACACACTTGTGATATTGCAGTACAAAATGTTGACTGTTATTGTTTATGTTTTCCAGCTCACTGCCAGCAATGTCGAATCCAACGCTGCAATGCGGAGTATGTGGCTTCTACCTCACCCTCTAGTGGTCTGCAGGAGGACGTGGCTATGGATGTGGACTACTGCATCGCCTTGCGGGCCTATGCCCTGTGCACCAGGCGGCAAGCACGCAGCTGCAGGGGCGACCTGGTCTACCACTCGGCTGTCTTCCGCATTAAGGAGTTATTCTCTCAACATAACTGCTCCAGTGATGGGCCCACCTCCTCCGACAAGGTCCCCAGCACGTCTCGCCCTGCCGTGTCAGAGCTGTGTGACTATGAGAATCGGGTCCTCCTGTCGGGTTCAGCCGGCCAGCAAAAGAAATACGCCCACTGTGGATTATTTGGAGACCCCCACCTACGGACTTTCCGAGACGAGTTTCAGACCTGCAAGGTGGAAGGGGCGTGGCCTCTGATAGACAACCGCTTCCTGTCAGTGCAGGTGACCAATGTGCCTGTTGTCTTAGGCTCCAGCGCCACAGCAACCAGCAAGGTAAGCATGTGTCGAGAGTCGAGCTGAATGATTAGTTGGTCAGTAATGAACAGTTAATGTGAAAATCCAATAGCATCATCATTTTTCAAGCAAAAATGTCAGATATTATGGTTTTAAGATTGTAAAATATGAGGGTTTGCTGCTTTTCTTTTTTGTTTGTGACACTAAATTAAATATTTAGCTTTTGTACTGTTGGTCAGAAAATACAGGCAAAGTGAAGACATCACCAGTGGTGGGCTTCACAAGAAATTGTGAAGGCAGTCAGTTTGGTTTTTTAAAAAACATTTTAAAGACAAATGGTTTTTTCAAGTATAAGCAATGAACGAACTGTGAAATTAATCAACAGTGAAAATCATTTTTGGTTGCAGACCTGGTTTGGAACAATGGTTCCCATCAGTTTCCCTTAAAACAAACCAAATCTTTTCATTCTTCATCTGTTTCAAAGTTTTGATTTTCTTGTCTCATAGAAGCCTGAATAAGTTAATCTGTTGAAGTGTTCAAAAAACAAAACAGGAAAACAAACGAACAACAAAATCAAGATTAAAGAAAAGTCTGGTGGAACAAACCAAATCTTGGCTTTATTTTTTAGGGCAGTGCTTTTCTCATTACAGACACCTACGTCCATTTCAGAAATGAACACATTCTTGTACACTGGAAACTAATGGCCTCTATGAGCAGGCTGTTTCTGAGTCCGGGCTTGCTAGCTCAAGTATTGCCATAAAGTATCAAACATGTGAAGTTAATCGTCATTCCATGGTGCCTCTCGAGCCTCCAGCATTCCTCTTGTCTTGGAGCTCCTTCAGATCTGTGAGGGAAAAGAGAGAGGTGGGGAGTCCTTCAGTGGTGTTGAATCACAGACATGCTTGAGCGCTCTACCTTTAACACATGGGTGGTCATATGGTAGTGATTAACGCTCACTCAAACATTTTCCTCCACCACCACGATCTGGAATGTTTTTTCACCCCTCTGGTCAAATAATTAACTGGCTGCTTTTTGTATAAATATGGAATAATGAGGAAAAATAAAGGAATAATTGGACAGCAGCGAGGATTTTTGATTCTTTTAATTCAACTGGCTGATCCTACACTGAGTATTTCAGAACTAACTCTTCAAGGCATTTGCAGTGTTTTCTGGTTGTGCAACCTAATGTAAACCTTGTAATGTGGGCATTGTCTGTGCCAGCACCCGCATGCCCCCGTTATGCTTTTGGAGTTGTTTTCAACTGCCAGACTTGAGACAGGAAATCATCCATCAAATACAGTATCCCCTTAAGTGTAAACTTAACCACAGCCACTGCTTTGTCAAGGTACTTCGAAAAAAACAGAGGCTAGGCCACAGTTTTTCAAAGCTCAGCTGGAATACAAATCATAGTCAGTCAGTGAGTAAGCTCAAGCAGTGCCAGAGTCGGAAAAGTGTTGGAAGATACATGGAGATTTGAGGCTGTTATGAAACCATGTGGTGTGAGCCAACATTCAGAGAATGCTAGTGGAAATGTTGCTATTTTAGTGCTAGTAATTTGTTTTAGATGGAAAAAAGGATTTGTGATAGTGCAGACCACACATTGATTATATTTGTGGTTTATTTGAATTGTAACAATCCAGTGGATCATTGACAGCAAACCTCTGAACATTTTGCAGTAGTTATGAATTGGCTTGAGAGAGCGTCACTGCGTGTGGGCCTTGAACACCTTCCACAGCAGTTTCCTGCTGCCACCCTGTGGCTTCAGTTGATACTGCTGTTAGTCAAGATTAATTTGGGCATATTTTGTCTGCCTTCATATTGAAGTAAAGATGTGAGCTTGTAGCTCATTAACCAGTAAAAATAGTTTAGTAAAATACAAGACAAGAAATAAAATCTTATGTTTTCCCCTTATTTCAGATCACTGTGATCTTCAAGTCGTACCACGGCTGTACAGACCAGAAGGTGTACCAGGCCACCACAGAAGATCTGCCATTGGCCTTTCAGGATGGGACTCGCAGTGGCGGAGAGAGTGGCAGCCTGAGCATTGTAGAGCGGGGCGGCTCTGGTGTGGGCCGGCAAGTGAAGATACAGGCCCGCTACATTGGCACCTCCATCATCGTCCGGCGAGTGGGCAGCTACCTGACCTTTGCCATCCGCATGCCAGAAGACACGCTGGACTATTCAGAGGACAATGGCGGTCTGCAGCTCTGCCTGCATGGCTGTCCACGGAACGAGCTCATCAAAGAGCACACGCTGGGCCGTCAGAGCCAGCAGCCCCGCCTGCAGGGCACCAACACAGAGCTGGGTCCTTTACGGCCCCCTCATCAGATCTACACAGTGGAGCGGGCCACGGCCAAGTGTAGAGAGACTCTGCAGGTGGAGGACGTGTACTTTCAGTCGTGTGTGTTCGACTTGCTGACCACAGGAGACCCTGAGTTCTCTATGGCAGCGTATGGGGCTCTGGAGGATTTAAAGGCATTGCCACCCAGTAAACTGAAGCAGAATTCCCCAAGTTTTTCCAACCGAGGGGCTTCACGCACGTCGGCTGCATCAGCAGCCAGCGGCTCCCTGCTCTCACTCCTACTTCTCATTCTGCTGCTTTTGTGAAAAATAAAATGAATTTAAATGATTTTTAAAAAAGAGAAACATGTAGACAAACAGAACTTGGAAGCATTACTAGCTTGAGGAAAGAGTGACTAGAGCTCAGACCTATGTCTTTGTAATTTTTGGGGAGGGGACTTCGTGAGTGTTGTGAGCTTTTCTGTTTTTGTTAACTGAAGGATTTCTCTATCTCCACATCACTTTTTCTCTGGATTTCTGCATTGGTCCTATCATTTCAACAAAAATAGAAATGAATGAAATCATGTGGTTTAGGATCAACTACAGCATCTGCACCATTTTCACCTACTCACTGTTAATTGGTTTACAACAGTCAAAAGGTTAAACTCATTATCATGTGTGCTGACATCAAGGCAGCTAAACAGAAATAATTATTTTTTTGTAAATATTTCATTTTGACGGAGAAAATGAACAACCTCCAAACACTCCACTATGCATGAAGCTGCATATGTAACTCCATACTGTATGTAAGCTGTTCCTGTGCACAGCAATAAGGCTTTAAGGTCCTGTATAACCCAGTGATATCAATAGCACTTAACGGTTTTGATGGCAAGTTTTGTGTATTTAAATGTTATTTCTTTGCCTGCTTCAGCTGTTGTTTCAGAAATTGGTATGATAAATACACAGGATCCAACAACTGTATGTGAAAACTACCTATCCATAACGTATGATGTGCCAGTGTGATATTCAACAGTTCCATTCTCATCTTCTGTGAAACACTCCCTCTTCAAGCTGTTTGGCTTCCAGTTTTAAAGGTAAAAAGAAAGACAAATCTTTATATAATAATATATTAAAAGAGTGTATATATGTGTTTTATATTATGTACATTTGCCTGTGTATAGATGTTTTAACTGTAATATGTTTTACATTTGTTGTGTTTAGTAGGTTATTTGAAGACATTGTAAGAAAAGTAATATGTGTTGTGCTGTACATGTAATTTTCTGTATTAAAGGGTTGGACACTCCTAACCAGGGTCTGTTTTTTTATATCATGGGTCGATATTTGTATGAAGAGGTTCTCTGTCAGCTTCTCTACTCCCACAAATCTGGGTTATGAACCTTGCTGTAGCATTAATATGGAAACGAGTTTATGGTTTACAGTGTTAGATTTGTCTTACTGTGCCCATGTCCTGTAATACCACTTCTGTCCTGATGGGGTCCTCAGTCCATCAGGCCTGACAGCAGCCTGTATAAAGGGAGTTTTGACAAGCTGTCTGTGTAGCTGTAGGGATCCACAGTATGTTCTCAGTCCCCTGTGTAAATGTTACCTCTGAGTGCTGAGCTGGCTGCTGGCTTTGCTTTTGTGTGCCAGAGCTCTGCATGGCTCCAAATAGGATTTAGTTTGTGGTTAACACCAGGTTAGAGTCAACACACGCACGCTGCTGATATTTGCACTACATATGTGAACAGTGAGTGCTATGATTAGAAAGAGGATTGTGATCAGGTTTTATCGCCATCAGAAATGCAATTAACAAAGCTCCTGCACACTCGTTGTGAAGACATTAAGAATTAATGCTCTATAATTAACAGATTTCATTTATATCCTGAATTAATTTAAAAGTATCTTAGCCCTTACGTTACCGAATGACAGCATGTTTCGTCACACGTGCAATCATACTTAATCTCGCCACATCCCATTTCTTCAAATGAAGACACCACAGAGAGCTGTATGATTGGTAAGGGGCTGGCCAATGAAACGTGTCTCCATTTGGTCCCATTATATGTGAAGCTTGAATCAGGTCTTCTTAGTATGAGCAGGACAGTGGGGAGATGGAGAAGGATGAAGAGAGGGAGGGAGATGATGTGGATTGGTCAGTCTTGGTAAGTGACTGAAAGTATGTAATTATGTACTGAAGTATTGTGTTTGAGTACAATTGATGTACTTTCTTTCCATTCACCTTATACTTTTATTCCTGCACTTCAACAGCATATACGCTTTGTACTTTACAACTTTTATCTGTCAAATATAGTTATTTGTCACTTCAGATAATGATTTCACATAAAGAATACTCATGATAAGCTTATAAAATACTTTTTAATATTTTTAAAACTTGAAAAGTTGTTCCCAAAGTCGAGTCAAGTCGATTGTCAAGTCAAGACCCAAAGAGGTAAAATCATCCAACTAACGCCCCCACTCCCTACCCCCCAAAAATAGAAAAGTTAAAAAACAAAGAAAATCTCTCCTGCCCCATTAATCATGTCAAGATCTTTCAGATTTATCTTGTAATGTTTTGGAACTGTATACAAAGTAGTTCAAACTATCTCCACCTGCAGCAGCTACAACAAACAATGCCGCTTACACACTGACACATCAGTATCAATCATGACATTTTACTGCAGAAGAAGTACTTCTGATACTTTCAAACCAGTGCATTTTGCGATACTGAATTTCTTTCACTTGTAATGAAGTATGTTTACATTTATGTAGTGGTTCCTTTATTTGAGTAAATGGAAACTGAATACTTCTCTGACCACTACGCTCACCTTTCATGTGAATACATGACTCTAAATGTTAGGTTGGAAACTGAGCTGCTGAATTGTACTCTGTGTATGTGTATTCTTCCATTTGCTTTATAACATGAAACATAGTTAAAAAAGCTTCAGGCCTCGTCTTGATTGATGTCGTATTTTGAGCTGCAGCCACGTGACAGCACAGTCAGGCAGCTTCAGTCTTACATAATAACCCCATGTGAGAGCGCCCTCTCAGTCTGTTCAAAGACTGTGAGACTCTTGACAACTTTTGAATATCTTAAATTTAGGAGCTCTTTTTTGAAATGTAGATTTATGTTGAGAACTTCCTACTTTTTAAAAATTGGAAATAAGAAGAGCATGTCAAAGCCTCCAAAGTCAACACTTGATAGGCTGAAGAGGAGTCCCGTCCATGTTTATTAGCAGGGAGGATGTTGCATGGGTTGCAGGAACATACTGCTCGTCCACCCATCTTTGAGCCATCCTGTCTTGACTTTCTCCTGTAAACAAGGACAATTACCAAGTTAATGAGTTGAGAAAAAAACTGCTTGAGTGATTGATACTCTCAGTGGGGAAATTAATTTGATATTAATAGAGCACTTGGCAAGATAAATAGATAGTGGTGTGTGAGTCCTCTCCTTGATTGATAATGGATAGATTGATGGCTGTCTTAATGCAAGATGTTCCTTAGATTTAAATGAGGTGGCCTTGATGAGCATTATGGGGCTTCAAATTACTTTGATACAGATATTTAAAGGTACCATACCTCAAGTTAGAGAGGATATTCAGGTGCATATTACATGATAATATCAGATGATAAGGCGCATGATTAGTGATTCCAGCATGAATAAAGCATCTTTTGAAATTTGGCTGTTTAGACTCGATTTATTGATGCTAAATGATGCATGTGATGTCTGTCTGCCATAGTTGTAAACTCGTTCAGCTGCTCTTGTGAGATTGTATTTGCCTCCAGTTTCACAAGCGGCTCCTTAAACGATGACTTTGTATCATTCCTGCAGTTGCTGATGACTTGCAAGGCCCCTTAACCTTCCTTCGCTGAAGCATTTTTGCTTAATGATGCACTCAGAGTCTGATTGTTGCACCGGGTAGAAGACATTCAACATACACGTGCATTAACACCCTGTTACATGGGTCATTGCAGCAGAACAAAGAGCGAGAAGTTACTCATTTCTTGGCAAGTTTGTGTGTGTAAGTGTGTGTTTGTTGGGGGGGGCACTGCTCTAGTCGCAGTGATTATACAGCTATCTCATACCACAGGCTCTCATACCTGACCAACTCAATCCTTCTGTGTCTACTCAATAATCAGAGTGACAGCGAGCAACAAGACATATCTCACCCACTGGCTCACTCCAGAATGGGTATTGACCTACATATCAAATCATACGCTCCTGGCTTGTATGATAGAGATTCTTATAGGGGGGGAAAAAAATAACACAGAGTGATTGGCAGTCCTACTTCAGTAAACACGTTGCATCCCGTGGGTTTCTGCCTCTTCATGTGTATTTGCTGTTATGGGTAACATACCACGTTGAAGGGAAATGTGGTCTGCAAATCCTACAGCCAGGACGTCCTGCCATTTCAGCAGTGTTTTCTCTGCTACTGTAACAGTACAGAACAGCTGAGAGCACCTGGTTGTCTGAGTGTGTATTTTTATTAACGAGCCAATGTCACCAAACTTTTAACAAATGGCCCCCCGGCACCCTGACGCTCTGAAAAACCCAGCTCGGAAATTAAGCATCTGCATCATAAATCTTGGAAAGTTACAATAATTTGCAATTCACTCCCTCATCAAAGGCAATATTACCCTAATTTATTATCTCCCTGCACGAGGGGCGCGCAAAGGCCGTGGAGATAAGAGTTTATCAGGAGGGGGATTGATTTTCATTAACTGATTGTAATAAAGATGAACTGCCTGCCGTGCACACTGACCAAGAGCCACACTTTATTGTAATTGGGACAATTTATTTCATGAGCCAGTGGCTCTACTTTTTTGTCCCTCCCATTCCTTTTTTTTTTTCATACCCATCGCTGCTCCTCAAAATGTGAATGTGGTGTCTCTCAGCTGTACTGCTGCTGCTGCTGCTGATGGCTTCTGATGTATGAAGATGATGATTACAAGGTGGAGAGGCACGTCAACTGTCAGCACATACTGCATCAGAGTTTGGCTTCTGGCCTCAAAGCAGAGCTGTAGTTACTGTGTGTAAACTTGACTGATACTCGATGCCTCCCTCATTTCAATTTCCTGCCTCCCGCTTGTCAAAGTGTTAATGTTATTTGTTCCCCTGTCTCCGTCTCTTTCTCTCGCAGCTCTCTCCTCACAATCAGTGACACCCCCCAGCCACCTGATGTTTACGTGCCATAGATTTGTTTTTGAATTATGTACCCATCATATATGTTGTGACACATATTTCAGTTGTACTGTGTCTCCCTGCAACAGAGCAGCATCAGGGGACCTGCTAGCTGGTAAAGCCCCCAGTCTTCACAGTGACAGATAATCCAAATCATACTGCACTGCTGAGCTTCTGTATGAGTAAAAAAATGGGTGCCTTTCCTCACCTGAAGCTGCGGCGTTTTATGATGAATCCCGTCTAGTGAGAGAGAGAGACATCAACTGCCTCATGTGAAAAACAACATGTTTAAAAAAGTTGTACAGGATGTACAGCAGTAACCTGGTTGTCCTCTGAATGACACTATCACCATGGTTTCATGACTTAACAGGGATGAGGCTTCAGTAGCAGACTCCAAGGTGGCAAGCTGCACAAGGTCTTACAAACTTTCAAGGTCCTTGAGATGCAGAAAGGAGTAAATCCTGGTGCAACAACTCCCTCTGTCTTTGCACTGTGGTTCAGCACTCCATTCAGTATAATATGACTGGGAGAAACAAAAACCATCCAGTTTGAATTTTTATTGTAAAATTGGAAAAAAAGGAGAGAAAGAGAGAAAAGCCCCGATAAGCGTTTCTTTTTGATACATATCTTTATCTTACCGTAACCATTAAAGAAATGAAAATGGCTAAATAAATCATAAATAAATAAATAAATAATAAAATAAATAATAAATAAATAAACATCAAGTTACATACTTGACCTGATAATTATAAAATTATTAAATCATCAATCATTAATATGAAGTAATCTAAGCAGCAGGTATTAAGAAATTTCAACAGGGGAAAAAATGTTTGGTTTCTCAGGCTAATACAGAACACATAGTTTTTTTTTTAAGTTTTTTTTTTATAAAAAGATACTGCTTTCCCTGTCAGTTAATCCATGCTGTACTGACGCTGCCACAAAAACAGGTGGCGCTCTCCTTTAAAAAAAAAAAACAAAAAAAAAAGAAGAACAATACAACCTGTAAACTGCATTTTCTCCTCCAGTTTTCAAGAATAATACTGAGATTCCTCTTTTTGCGCCCTGTATGTCAGTAAAGTCTTCATCACAGACTCCATACTGCTATTTATATGTTTTTGTATGTTTTGTGCTGAGAAACCAGAAAGTTAAAATCTTTATAAAGCAATAATCCCCCCCCTCCCAAATTCAGACCCTAAATCTATATGTATCCAAAGAAAGGTCCTGTGCTGATTTTCCATAATATACAGATTTCATATTTATAATAAGCTACTATCCTTAGCATTCAAACCATAGTTAAAGAATCATATTGTTAATACGAGTAGTACCATAATCATAATCTTTAACCCAGCCCCCATTGAGCATGCTCAGAGATTGAAAGGGCACCATGGTAGGATGACAAATATTAAAAAATGGTTTAACAAATGGATGCAAAATTTAAAACGATGTAGAAGATAAACTTGAGTTTGACGACATGCAGCTTAATTATAACACCATTGAAATCAGTGCTGCTATTTCCTGTCTTTTTTCCAGTGCATTTTCAGTCAGCTCAAATGTTAAACTCCATCATATTGTTCTTGGATTTCAGTCATTTCATTACTTTTCTTTCCCTTTTCTACATTTCACCCTAGATATGTATGTTCATGCTTATGCACTCTTCTAAAGCCGTCTCCATTTACAAACCTTCACTATTTTAATTGCATTTGATCAAATTTCATTTTTTTTCCTGGCAGAATGAAATTAACTCAACATCTTTTCAAACTCATTACACTTCAGCCACAGCTGGCATCTTTAATTTGCATTACCCAAGCTGTTGTGAAGGCCGAATTTAATTTGATTTTAATTATTTAAAAAATTCTCACCAGTAGAAATCCCATAAGAAAAGATTTTCGAGTGGGTTTATAAGGCCCTGTATGGCCTGGGGAAAGGAGAGCATATATCACAGCTTCCTAAAGCTGCTGGGCCCCCTGACAGGAGAGAGGAAACTAACACTAACTCATCAGGGAAGGGGAAAAGAAGCTGTCTTCTGGAAAATATATATGGAATCTAATCTTTTCACTCATCTGTGTCATTACAGCCTGAACTGACCCCTTTTCCTACAATGCTATACTACAATCACATTATCAAATATTTTGTTCTACTGATCAGTATTTCCTGAAAAATAACACATTTAGAAGAAATTCTTAAATTTTCTAGAATTCATCTGGCACACATTTTAAGTGTTAAGGATGAGGAAATGCAGTGGATATGTTTACATAATTTGGCAATTCATAATGAGAAAAGGCATCTTCAAAAGACTCTTCATTCTCTAGTATTTCATTTCTACCTTAAGTATCCGCTGCAGCCGAACAATATACAGTGAAAGAGGATAGTGTTTGTTAACGAAACTCCCACTTTCTAATAATACTGGTCCTGTGAAGCAGTAATTGTACGAATAAAGTAGCTAAACCAAAGTAGATCTTAAAGGTACAGTCATCGGGACCTGGGAAGCCATTGTGGTGATGACGTGTTGAACCAGACTGCAAAGGTACAGTAGTCCTGTCTTCTTCCTATGTGTGATGGGGCCATAGGGACAGCACTGTAACTCGATGACTGAAGCACTGACGTGTCTAAAGTTTAGAGCAATGATCAGAGCGCTGAGGTCTCCCAGAGCCCTGAGGGGCAAGCCGCTTCACAGCAACCTGCGTCACCAAAGAGCATGTTGGGAAAAAAAAAAAAAGCAATTCAAACTAAAAGGCAACTGGATGGATGTTGAAGTTAAACAAATCTGAGCTTGAAATGGACTTAAAAAAAACAAAGCAGATAAACTCAGCTTTCATCTCGGATGTACTGTACTTGTGTCTCTCTTTTTTTTTAAAAAAAAAAAAAACACAATGATGCTACTTTGGTTAATTAATCACATCTGATACTGCGTGATGTGTCGTGACCACACTGTGTAGGAGTCATGTGTGACCGGCGCTAATGGTAAGCTGTCGTGTTGTTGAAGCAGCAGCAGCAGCTGTAGCAGCTACACTTACAGGCCTGCTGCTGTCTAATTGATGGATCATTTTGCTCTTAATTTGACCTCCTAAGGCTGGTAATGCCAGGCTGTTCCTCACTGTGTACAAGCTCTTACTGTGCTATTATACCCTTTGGAAAGAAACTATACAGCTGTTCTTCACTGAAGAACTTGTATAATCTACTCTAAACACTATATACAGATCAGATCTTTTGATTTCTCTGCAATCACGGCATGGATCTCAGTGTCTTTCAAACATCCCACAGGAGATGTCGCCTCTGTCAGATCTGAGGTCGCCTCTGAGACAGTGGACAGTAGCAAGGGGGTGAAAAGACTCCCATCCAACCACTGAGAGAAAAATGGACTCTGTCACTCAGTCAATTCATTCAAAATGCCAATGTCTAATTGATTGTGCATCTTGTGCCCTGCGGTGCTGCTCCCCATCTGATCAATATTACCATTATCCTAATTATGCTGTGGGTTAGCTCTTGGCCCCCGTGAACTGATGGTCCCTATTAAGAGAGAGATCTGCTGGCACTTGGAGGTGAGGTGAGGAGGAGGGCGGAGGGGGAGAGAAAGAGGAGGGAAGTCTTGCTCTCGCCTGCTGAGAGCAGCTGGAGGAGCTTGGCAGCGGGAGAGGGCACGACCCGGCAGGGACCACTGTGACATGCCGATGGAAATTTTTTACAACTGCTGTCAGGCTCATTTGTATATTTTATTATTACAGACGCTGTGCTGTTTTACTGCTGCGTATTCAGCTCAGCCGGGTGGCACTTTTAGCACAGTGCTTTATGGTCAGATTATCTGTAATATCAAGGCTTTAATGGTGACATGGAATTACCCTTGCTTCAATTATGGAATTTCGACATGCTGACAGGGACAGAAGACAGCAT
The DNA here is from genome assembly GCF_020382885.2 of Scatophagus argus. Lineage (NCBI taxonomy): Eukaryota > Metazoa > Chordata > Actinopteri > Scatophagidae > Scatophagus > Scatophagus argus. The sequence goes on along the minus strand of NC_058498.1, from coordinate 16,934,966 downwards.
TACATGGCTAAATACACTGTAGATCACTGACGTTTGGTTTAGGAGGTTGTTGCCGTGTCACATTTGGCACTACGAGACTCGTTTCCTCTTCTGCTGACACAATAATCCCGACAGATCACACACACACACACCCGAGATGAAATGCTGCGATGAAGCAACAAGTGGCAAAAGAACATATCTGAACATGCCCAAATAAATATCTAACCCACATATTCTACGCCACTAAATTAGTATAGCTGTCTTTTTTTATACATTTTTTTTCTGTTTTGTTTTAATATCCTCAAACCCAGTAGCCATAAATGTAAACGGAAAAGAAACCAAAACCCTTTTTCTCTTTTTTTTTTCAACCTGAAGCTAGTATTTCTTCTTAAGTTTAATTTGTAATATCATTAGTAGTAGTTTGTAGTATTAGTATCATTAATACTATATATTACTGTTCAGAACAATAAAAATGTTTGGTCCTTTGGTCCCTTAGGGGTGAAAGATTTGCAGTTCTACTGTTGATAATGGAAACCTCAGTGACCTCCAAGAGTCATAGTTTTGCGCTTGCTGAGAGAGACGGTGAGAGAATAAGAGAAAGAGGGAAAGAGAAAGAAAGTCTGTCAGTGGACATATAGAATAGCTTCTTTTTTTCCACTGTTTTTCTTGATCTTCAAGTTTTAACCCTCATTTGTCCAGTACAGTAAAAGCCACAAGCGCCTCTTTCCTTAAATATAAGTGTATATAATATGTATATAGAAATCTATTTGTTGTTGCTGCTTTTTTGTTTGTAAGTTTGTTGCTTAATTAACAATTCAAGTCTCAACAAGAAAAAGTTCTGTTGTTCAGTCTCATCACATGTTTTTTCAGTTTTTTTTTCTTCTCGTCTTTCTTGTTCTGTGCCATCTGTTACTGTTAAGTCCGCCGGTGAAGCGCCTCCTCCTCCTCCTCCTCTTTTGCATCTTCTTTTTTCTGCCGTAACCTATATCTTCATAAGTAAATGCTGATATGTCTTCAAAAATTCCTTATGTGTTGATTTTTTTAAAACATATTTTGCTTTCAAAGAAAAAAAGTTTAACTCCTCCGAGATATCTTCATGTGTCCTCTAAAACCTGAAAAACAGAAAGAAAGGGCAATTTCAGATCTCACTGCTCATTAAACTGTCATGCCAAAGATCCATTTCTTTAAACTTTGGATAGTTCAATATGGCCCTATTATACCAGTGTAATGGTCCTGAGAGAGCTAACCCACACTGACACACCAATCAATCTTTGTCAATCACGATGATGACAGATTTTTCTTTGATTAAAACTCCTGCTGTGCAGCATATGAAATAAACCCTTACACTTTCGATATGGCTGCAGGCAGGAAAAATCTAGAGACATTAGAATATTTAGCTTTAATTGACAAATTTAATACTTAACATTAACTATAAGCAAACAGGCTACACACCAGGGCTGAATCTTCCGCATCAACGGAAAAAATATTGAGAATCTAAATCTTGAACCAGTGATGCGGGGGCTTCAACAAGCTCACCTGTGCTGCTGCAATGAATACTGAAGGTAGGCTGTGTCAGTAAGGGCGGCTGGCATCCTTCGGTCTCTTTAGCTGGACTTTCAACCTCTTCATCCCAATCTGAAAGCCATTCATGGCTTGAATAGCTGCCTGTGCACTAGCAGGGTTGTCGAAGCTCACAAAGCCTGTGAAAATGTAAACAATTCATTAGTCCTTTTAGGAATTAAAATAAATATGAGTGACAAGGGAAGCTTTAACATAAGCTGAAGAAGAAGAAGAAGAAGAAAAGAGGAGAATCAGTATTATAAGATGATATCTAATGCAAATGACTCAAATGGAGGTCAGAGAAAACTGCTGGAAGAAAGGTGAGAGATATAAACAAACATCTCTCTGTGTTTTCACTGCTTGATGGTCATGGCCTGCCTGCCTCCAGAAAGATCCTAGATAGCATTGTTGCAGCAGGTAGTGCCTTTGGGGTGCAGAACAAACAGTGCCTCTGACAGTATGCCCTTTAAAAAAAAAAGGCTACAATGTAGAGTAATATTAGAGCAGTTACTTTTTGTTGTACAACTTGTTATCAACAGTTTTTGTCTGCGAGAGATGTCATATCAGACTATTTTGTAATCCTTCACCGAGCCATGTAAGGGAGTGGGACATATCCAGGATTTGGGAGGGAAGCATGGAATGTCCAATTTCAGAATAATATATATTACTAATTTATAATTATTGATTCATTAATCTCTCATTAATCACAAGTCATCATCTTGGACCTTCCGAAAGTGGTCCACAGCGGCAATAACCTCATCATCACTGTCAAAATGGTGAACACTGAGCATCTTGGGTCTTGCAGTCTGAGGGCGCCACCCTCCCCTTGTATTGCCACCATGTCCTTGTGGACCTCGCTGTGATAACTCAATGAGACCAAGGTAGCAGATGACTGCACAAAGGCTCACGTTGTCTGTTTTCTCAGACAATGCTGAATTGCAATTTTCAATTACCCAAAACAGAAATACTACCAAAGTTACTAACTTCAAACTTTCTGTGTAATTACTCAAAGAGTTAAAGTGCACGTGCATGATATGAGAACTGTATAACTCATCTCCTTCTGCCTCAGGCCACAAACGTATCAGTCACCACATCATAATTTATTTGTGGATTACATTTTAGATAAATAATCTCGAAAGTAAATTAAGTTTCAAAATAAGTGACCCTAACCCAAACTATTGCTGGTGACATGAGCAAGAAGTAAACATGACTGTTGGCAAATGTCTTTTTCTAAGTCTGCTTTCTGGATTTCTGGATTTCAGTCCATTGGTAATCGGTAGCTTGAGCAGGTCACACCAAAAAAATTGCTTTTAACTCAACAATATCTTTTTCAACATAGTTTTCTAAAATCCCTAGAAAACCCCAAAATACCAAAATGAATGAGCACCAGTCACTGTGCAAAGTAGTTTGAGCAAAACAAGAGCAAACATAGTTCATCATGAGAAGCCAAGTCTGTCGCAGGCACAAAAACCCCTCAGTGCATTTTCCCAAGATACACCCCTCCTCAAATCTATGCTGAACATCCTGTTTTCATCGTGTGTAAAAATAAAGCCTTGAAGATTCAGTGACCAGAAACCTGCAGTGGAGTGTGTCTCTGCTTGATGTGCTCCCCTGTGTCTGGGGTGTCATTAGGAACAGCCGATGACCCATGAAAAACAGCAGGAGCCTCTCCACGTCCACAGCCACCTGGGAGAGATGTCTGCCCGGCCTGCTTGGCTCTGGGTTGGCCCATTAGGGTGAAGGCTGGGCAGTGTGGAGGAGGGTTGAATGAGAGTCTGAAGAAAATATAGATGCACGGAAAGGAGGTGACCTCCTAACCCACCATCAGGTTAACGCATTGGGGCTGGGAGCGGAGATGAGATGGAGACGAGATGCAGGCTCAGAGCTCTGAGCCCTCTGCTCACTCCTGTCACACATTACAAGTGTGCTTTCTCTCTTTCTCTGTTTCCCTGTCTTTTGCACACCATCAATCTAAGTTTATCCCCTCTTTCTCCTTTGTAGATTAATTACACCAGTGTGCTCCCTCCTTCCCCAGGCCTAACATTATGTTGTAAATGCATAGTGTATACGTCAATACTGCAAATAGCTCTTCTTTCATGAATTTATATGTTATTAAGTCCCCCAAGGGAGACAGGACTGGCGATCAATTTTGCCCAGGGTTCTGCAGTTCCCTGAAGTGAAAACAAATGCTGATCCATAATTGTCCTTTGCCTTCCCCCACCACCCCCCTCCCACCCTGCTGCTATCCCCGCCTGCCTCCTCAAAGTTTGTATAAGCCCTGGGGCTTGTTGGTGTGTGTAGGCTGACGGAGCTAAATGGGACAGGGAGGTGTGGAGGTGTGTGAATCAGCCTCAGCAGTGAGGGTATTGACAGATATTGGGGTTACAGAACGGTGATGTGGATGCTGATACAGCACCTCGAGGTTTTCAGGTCACACAGCTGCCAAACAGAAACAAGGACATGGGCTCTGATCGACTGCATCATGGCTAGTTTGGCTACAATGCATTCAGCACCTTTTTTTCACTCTCTCTATAGCACAGATGCCAAAACACAACAGTCATCAAGATGCAAATACAGGTCAGTCAGTCAGGGGTAAGATCATTCAGTCCTCTATATCTGGCTGCTGTCAAACATCATCAAAATCTGCAGTACCTAAACAAATATTTCCTTTTAACAAATGTCTATTGTTTGGCGTGCAGTGTAAAAATAAAAGCCCTGATTATTGTGAAAATGTAACTTACACTAGTTTCACACCTTAGCTGTGAGTTTTTACACATCACCCACAAATGCATGATTGTTTTGTGAAAACTATAAGAGATCAGACTGGAAAAACAACTTCTGTTTAGTGCAAGACTCCTGAAAACACCCATGATACATTTCCTTTAAATCAATTTTCTCAAATAGGTAGTGAGATCATTTATCCTCAAGACCTTAACATATTAAAAATCACATTAGCATCCAGACCTGCCATTAATTTCACCTTTATGTCAGTGGCTTAAAAAAAGAATTACAAATACCAACAAATATATACACAGCGCATTGCGTGTCATGGACTTGATAGCTGTGTGTGAGTGGCAGTGATTAACTCACCGAAGCACTTGCTCTGGTTGGTTGCCCGGTCCATGAAGACCTTAGAGGAGATGACGGTGCCGAAGGGCAGAAACATCTGCATGAGTTCATTGTCTCCAAACTCCTGTGGCAGGTGGTAGATAAACAGGTTACAACCCTCCGGACCTGGATACACAGAGGGAGAGAGAGAGGAAGGGAGGGAGAGAAAGAGAGGGTGTTTGAGAGCTGTGTATTTGTCATTTTGATCTACACAGCCTTTCATGTTGAATAAATCAAGATAAGTGGAAATAGATTTTCAGGACAGTCTGTGACATTATCAGCGATAGAACATAACTCTTCTTAAACGCACAAAAACTAATTGAAAATTTTTTTTTTCCGTTGATTTGCTGATACTATGCAGATATTGAGAGTGTATTTAAAAATTCTATTTACATTTTCACCAGACTTTCAGATTAAATGTGAATGATTAAATATGAAATCTCGATGAAAAATCAAGTCCTTCAACAAGCAACTATCTGCAGTGTGCTGCGAAAGAAATCAGCCCACCCCCCTTTTCTAAAGTAAGAAACTTATGTATTAACTTGTTCCACTCTCTCTACTCTCCCCAAACCCACTGGTACCTTCACAGGGGCAGGAAGGAGATATGAGGGGCCATTTGCTCCTCTGACTTGAGATTTTGTTTATGGAATGGTTGAATTTCTGGCAACTGATTTGTTCTCTGTTTCATGTGAAAAATATTGTGCATTTTGTTCTTTTGAACCTACTCAGATACATCTGAGCAATAAAAAAAGGTTAAATCAAACCTGTCACGTATGATGTTGAAAACTGAGGGCTTGATTGCTTCATATTTCATTTTTCACAACTACTCTCTGACACAGTTATTCATAAAAATTGAAATTTCACGACGTAGCCTGCCCCAAAAGAACTGCTGTTACTAATAAATTGAAAATTACACAACTTGAGCGCAACTTGAGTTACCGCCACAGTGTGGTGCCACTAATCTCACAGGTGGGGATCTTATTACATGAGCTTTAATTATTACTTGATAAAGCACAGGTCTACGAAGACAATTTATAACCTATTTTTAAGATGTACAGTTTAATACAGTTTTATTAACATTTTCTATCATCCTCATGCTTTATATATCTATTAACTGAGATGAGACGTGAATTGTGTTCCACTGCAGGGAGAATGAGATGTGTACAGTGTTAAAGTAATATTTTCCTCTCACCCTAACGTTCTTTATATATGCATTACACAGAATGAGGTGTGTACAGTGCTACAGTGATGTTGGTCTGTCGTGCTCGTCTTCTTTATACGTCTATCACACGGGATAAGATGTGTGAAGTGTAAAAGTAATAATGTTCTCTCACCCTCACCTTCTCTCTGCTGCTGCTGCTGGATGACCTGGGGTGGTTGGGGCAGTGTCTGGCCAATGGGAGTCAGTGTGGTGGCTGGGTAGATCGCTGCAGAGAGGGAGAGAGGGCGAGAGAGAGAGAGGAGGAAGATAGAGCGTGAGTGAGAGAGTAGCTTAAAAACAGGGATCCCTCGGAGGATGGTGTCAAGGATGCCTAAGGTCGAACACACTAGCATAACATGTGTAATCAAAGGCTTGCTGGTGTTATGTTCTAAGGCTGCCCGACACTATCAGAATACACAGAGCCTCCCAAAGCTTAGACATACTGTAAAATCTTACGCATAGTATAAAATCTCAAAAAAACACCATAGTAAACAAAGCGTCTCTATCTCACACCTGTGTATTGCTGTACACCTGTGAAGGCTTGCTGGAGGGTGTCAGCAGCGGTGGGGCTCTGGGTGGAGTAGGGTGGCAGGCCATTGGTGTACACAGTCTCCACAGCAGGGTGTCCGTTGGGCTGATGAGGGATGCCGGTGAATCCGTTGACGATCGGCGTGACGATGCTGGGCACAGCAGAGGTGGTGATGTTGGCTGGTGGAGAACTGAGGCCTGCTGGGAAAAAAAGATTTACTGTTACTGGACCATGAGCACTCTATCTACATAGCTCTACATGAGGCTACAAAGTGATGTAGGTAAGTGTACCGAAACGCGCGTCTACAGAGAGTAAACACTCACACAAACCCCAGCACAAGCAGATCCACACACACATACTAAGACACTCGCACGAACACGCAGAGCTCGTGACCAGGAGACACGCTGCATCTCCTCTCTAATGCAAGGACACGGCTGCGACGTGAGTCTGTCACATATCCGCAGTTTGTCGTGACACATCCTGCAGGATAGCTGGGAAGTCAACCTGTGAAAAATGAGCCTGTCTGTAGTGTTTGTGCGATACCCTGCTGGCTCCTACTGCTCAAGATGATGAAACCACTATGCAACTTCTGAGAGAGGAAAAGAAAAAAAGAGAAAAAGATCTAGACTAAATAGAAGGAGATTACAGAAGGAGATTTGCTTGAACGAGCAGGTAGCAAGAACACAAAGAAGCCTCTTACTTTTATACATCATAAAAAAAGACAAAATAACAACAGTTGGCAGTTTGACAAATGGGTGGGTCATAACATATTGTATATGGTACACGCCTGAAAGGCAGTTGCAGGATGGTTCATGAGTGAACTGAAATTGAATGCTCCCTGTCCTCTCTCATTCAATGCATTTTAAAAGGACCCTCCTTTGAAAAGTGTTTCCAATTATGCCGGGAACATCAAAGTGCCCATTTTGAGCAGAATCTCACTGTGTGATGGTCCCTCTAAAAGGGCCGCTCCATGGCAAAGCATCCAAGCTTGTTGAAGTACAGCTCCCCTGAGGACCACCTCTCAATCTGGAAACCCTCACCCTGATTGGTCAGAAAGCCCGGGTTGTCACGGAAACCCTCCAGCACCCCTTATCCTCACAATCTGGTGCTGAAGTAAAGGACCCCCTGTGAGAGGTGGTCAAGATAGGGAAAACAATCACATCCTGTATACACACAACATGCGCTGAGATTTATGTTAATACAACTGACCAACATCATATATGTTTCCTTATGGAATTGCTTTTTCTCTCCTTTATCTACAGTTTTTCCTCTCCTCTCCTCTCCTTTCCTTCTCCCTCTCTTCTTCCTGCCTCAGCATTTAAGTCATGAGGAGGCTGACAGTCAGGCAGGCAACTGCAGTGACCAGGGGAATTGCCTGGGTCCAGCGAGAGCTGTTGTGTCTTTTGCACTGTTTTATTTCTTTCTTTCTTTTTTTCTTTTCTTTTTCTTTTTTTTTTCTTTTTCTTTTTTTGTTTTTTTGAAGCCTCCCCACGATTGCTGCTTGATTCCTGCGGAGCTGTGATGAATTAGACTGCAGCTTCAGCCCATTCCCCTACCAGGACCCAGGAGACTGCCGCTCCTATTCTGAGGGCTAGAGACAGCTAGTCTGCTCAGGCCACACGCACTCTACTGTACCGCCAGATAATGCACCCTCTCCATCATCAGGCAAATTCATTTTCCAAAGCTTAGCAGTGCTGTGGGGGGATGCGTCTATGTATGTGCAGCAGTTGTAGTGATAGTAGGAGAGTCAGTGATAGTAGTGGGTGGTAGTGTGGACCCCCGTACTTGCAACTACATAAGCTCTAGGGTCAGTGGTTGGACGTGACATCTTGTAAAGGAGAACACATGACAGAAGTAACAGATTGGGGCCACCAAGTCCTTGTCGAGTTTTCATGCTGGAAATGTCACAGCACACAATAAGTATAAGAATCATAAGTGCAATAAAGACAGCACTGATACTATAGAGACTGGATGCTCTGAAACATTTCTACACAATCACTGAGCTGAATGGTAGAAATAAATATTAAAATAAATGGGGTTGTGATATAAGACAATAAACAGTACCATGGCCAACAAAACAATGATTACATGAGAAAGTCATTCAGGTAGCCTAATCATTGCCTTAATGCTCGCTGTCACAATGGCCCAATATTCAACACAAGCAAGTATTTCTTACTGTCCTAAACAAGAAAATAACAAGACATTTTGATTTTATAGCTCAGTGGATGTACAGTTCGTGCACTGTGCAGAATTGTATCCAATTGCAATGCACACAGAAAAACACCGATACACATGTGGCTGTGAGTATGTGCTGGGTGTGTGTGCCTGTAATAATGACATGTTGCTCCCCACTCTGTCATGTGTGAACACAAAGCTTTGGGACAACAAATTGCATATTATATACAGCTAGCTCTTAACTATCACTTCTCCACTCTTATTGCAGCCAGAAAGAAGCCTGTCATGCTAAACAGCATGTGTATGTGTATGCCACATCACGTACCGCATACACATGTTAAGGAAGCAGAATTCATATTCACACTCTTGCAGGCTGTTTCTTTGAGGGGAAAACTGTTGATTTGCTCCTTGCGATGATTGCTTTATGAAAAAAGTCCTCACATTCAACAGAAGTATTTATTATGCTAATTATACATTCAAATCAACAAGGAGCGCTATACCCATACTGGAGAGTGCAGTCATTACCAGCACAAGGACTGTCTTTCGCTGGAGCAAGCAATAAGCACTCAAAACAGATGCTTTCATCTAGCTGATTTAAAATGTGATGCATTTACACTCAAAGGAGAAAATGTCTGTCGGGTCCTTAAAGTGTGAATAATAAATCTGAATATGAGAAGGGCACCTTTTTTCACAAGCCAGTTGGTATATCAAGAAAAAACAATGTGACTTTGAATACTGCCCCTTAGATTACTAATAAATGTTTATGAAGCAAACACAATGGAAATGCACTTGCAAATGATTGTAATTCCTTGTCATAAGTACATTTTAAATGTGACTGGAGCATAGTATATTCTGCATTAATGGGTGGATAATGGGTGATTGTCAGCGATAATGTCATCCACAACTGCATGCAGCATGTATAGATCCTCCCACTTAAAGGTCCTCTGAACCATTAAAAGTCCATGATGTTGTAGAGGAGAAGGATTCCATCAAAGCTTTAACTAAACTTCAATGATTATCACTTAGCTAGTCTACTGAAGAGCCTTACAAGTAACAATGAATAGCAAACTGTCATGCTCCATACACAAAATCATCAGGGCAGGCCTGAGAATGGGAGCTTGGAGGAGAGTTGCAACTAAGCTAAACATACAGAGTTACACAGCTTCTTTCTACCAAGCACAGGTCTGCATTGTCATGGCTTGAAATTGGAAGAAAAGTACAGAAGTGGATCAGGCCACTATCTGTTTTCCCTTCTTCTGTGGGATTCACACCAACCACTGGACCTCTAAACCATGCTGCCTCCACCCCTGGACTGGACCACTGAACCACCCCTCCTTAGATAGAAGACCCCCGAGTGAGGTGCTGGACAGATGAAAGACACTGGTCTCAAAGCCTTGAATCTAAAATAATATTAGTTCCATGTGATATCAACTATTCCTAATATATGTGGCTACAGAGAGCCTGTGTGTGCCTGTATTTCCTCAGTGTGACACCTTCCTGCAGGCTTGTCTGCTCCCTCTCTTCTTTCACTGTCTAACTCACTCGAACCTCCCCTCCTCCCATCCTCCTCTCCTCAAGAGAGCGCAAAAGTGAAAAATAATGTTTCTATTTGCACTGTGATTCAGATGAGCTCCAAAAGTTAATGGGTTCTTCTTTGGGCCATGCTACACCCATCCACCAAGCTTCAAGAACCTGTCTGACAAAAAGACAAACAAACTGGACCAAAAACATAACTTTGCTGGAGGTAATAACGTTTTGTGATTTATCTTGGGCTAATATTGAAGACTATGTGAAACTTGCTAATGTACATACAATGCACAGCTCTTACTAATAAGCATGGCTTTCCAATCCCTTAACACACCAGCTGGACAGCTTGTGAAGCTCTGCTGCTTGTGCGATGCTCAGTTTTGCTTACACGAATCAGATTTGGTCCAGCCATCTGAAAGTACTCGCACACACCAGGAACAGGGGTACCTTTTGCTGCCACAGAGCTGCCTCACTTTTACTCCTGGGATTTGTTATGATTCTGATGCAATAGGCCTAATTTAAACTGAAAAGCAGAGACATTTTTATCTGAGGAACAATTGCCCTTTGTGCATATGGACATGTTTGCTCTTGAAAATAAGTAGTTTTGGGAAGACTTATAGAAAGCAAGTAGTGTAAGTGTAAGTAACAGTGATTTTGTTTTGGTTTTTTTTAAGTTTGAGATGGAGAGGTCACTCCATCAGTTAAAGCACACGGGCCAATTCCTCAAGCTGTTCCATCCGACTCTGAACAGACTACAGAATAGTGCTTTGTTCCAAGTAGCTTGGATGTGATGCATCAATCATAGAAGTACATTTTTAGGATTCGGTACTGATGCAAAGTTGGCTTCTAGCCCTATCTGCCCTTTTGATCGGTTCATATTAGAATTTGTCATTAATTATTAAAATGTCTGCATCTAATGTATGTGTGTCAGGTGCACATATTGAGAAAGACCACTGTGTCAAACAGCTCATTAGTTTCATGGTGTTTATCACCATGGAAGTGTTCTGCATTAATGTTGTAACTAAGATCGAATCCAGCGGGGGTTTTGTGGCATCCAGCCTGCCAGTGAGTGGGTTGTCTCTGGGTGTGGAGCATCTGCTGTACATTTTGTGTAATATGTACTTGTGCATGTACTTGTTCAGTGTAGAGAAGCACCATGCAACAGAACATTAGAGGGACTTTGATTACACACTTCTCACATCCTAACAAAGCATCCTTGACACAGTGCGTTCCTCACCACATACACTCAGCAGGATCCGCATCTCTCTCTCCGCTTCTCCCTTCCTCTCTTCCCTCACCCTCTTTATCCCACCCCCCACCCCCGTCTCTCTTCCTGCTACCCCAGCTCTGCCTCTCTTCCCCCTTGTTTTGTTTAACTTTTATTTCTTCAGCAGCGCTCAGGGAGCGGCACCTGGTGAACATTATTTTCAAAAAGCATCATCATGCATCATTGTAAGGATACATGCTCTAATCAGCTGAACCATCTGGCAAACGGCTTATGCACCATCAAGCTTAAATGCTTTGCATCTGTTGATCAAATGGATGTCTCATTGTTTTCAGTGTAACACCCTTAACCTCTGAGCCTCATTGTACTTCAACTTGCTGTCACAAACAAATTTTTTTTTTTTATGTTGCAGAGGTTATACTGATCATTTAAATAAAAGAGTAATGTCACGCATTTACCTGAATATCAGACAGCGTTCATCAATCAAGCAAGTTACTATTGGAGCTTTATGTTAATGCAGAGCAGTGCATGTAATTCAGAAAGGTGGTTCTTCAGCCATGAATTGGCAATTGCTCTCATTTTGTAAGGAAAGAGGACATTAACCTTTCTACCTTTTATGCTTTTCTACATTTCACACAGCTGGCAAATGCCAGAATTTATAGATTTGTTTAGAGCTCCAAATTGGTTGATGAGACAACTTAATGCATAAATTACTCCTCTGTCGAAGCACAGAAGCAGTCTGCTCTCAGACCCTAAAAACAGACTCTGATATTACAATGAATTATTCCACTGACTCGTGGCAGACATCCGGCAGTCTCTCAGTAGTGTCAGAGTCTCTTGGCCTACTTATACAGACAGCCTTGCCAGTAATGTTATGTATTCCTTCAATGAACTCTAAATAAGTCATAGCCACAAGTGTGAAAAGGGAGAGAGAAAATAACTGTGTATACCAAACACAAGCAAGACTACCACTCCTGCAGCTGCTGGCAGCTACACTCAACTTAATGAATGAAGAGAGAAGAAATAAAACATTTCATATTTATGATAGCCCTTGAAAATTCACGGAAGCCGTGCTTTCTCTTAAGAATTAATAATATATTTCATTCAACGATAAAAGGTAATCAGTCGACTGTAGCTTACACAGAAGCATGTCCGAAAGCAGATAAACGGCATCGCTTCACACACATCTGACTCACAGACGGAAATGCACTCACTTCTTTTCACTCCTTTTACAATTTCTTTTCTTTGCCAAAGCCAAGTTGTCAGCTCCTGGCATTGTCAAGTGATATAAAATTGCCTTTGTAGAAGTACTTTTGTTTGGCTTTTAAAGAATATCTAACAAAATTCTGAAATATTTCCTTTAGAGTATGGCATTGACTTTGGCTTCTGAGAGGCTACAGTTCAAAAAGTATACAAAAAGCAGCACAAACAAGACGACCAGACATGCGTGCATGCACACACACACACACACACACACGACTCGCACACACACACAAGCATTCCTTGCAATACAGTTGCGCTATCTTTCATCAGCACTATTGTGTTGCAAAATACAGGTATGCATGCAGAACACAAAGATCTGAATTGCCATACTGTCAGAGCTTCACCCATCAAAATAAGAGGCTTCTCAGCAAGACTGAGCTCCACTTTTAATCACTGTCTCTGATTGATTATGCCCGCCCAAAAGTGCACGCTTTGCACTGAAAACATCAACGTGAATATTTGACAAATGGGCTTCCTCTCCAGATCTATCGCCCAATGCTGAAAATTATTGTAGATGTACTGTACAGATACAGCATGTGTATCCACTGGCATGTTCCATCATCTCATTGCATGTACATGTGTTTATTTGGCTTGATGTGGAGACATGTGTCATTAATAATGGTCCTGTGGCATTGATTTCCACACTGTTCTGCTGTCTGTCCTGTTTATTCTAATTCAACTGTCTGTTGTGAATTACTCAAAGTAAAGCCAAACCAAATCAAAGACCCAAAGCAGAATCTTTCATTGTGTCTGTGGCTAAATGAGTAAACGGAACACCAACTTAAGAGAATATTTTTTTGTCCCCACAGGAATCATGGTGCAGAGAGAATTTGATATAGTGCTGCAAGTTTGTAGAAAGCTAAGCTCCCACAATGGCTATTAAAAAGTCTAAAATCAGCTTTGTTGCACTGATGGCGGTTCTCTCACTGGCTTGAAGTTACCAAAGTCATCACCTTAAAAACTCAATACTGCAGTGTTGACAAAGTAGGTGAGCGAGGCACAACAAAGACTTGGATACTGTATTATTTATTTCGGCTCATGCTTTTGTTGAGTGGAGAATCTTGAAGTTTCCTCTGTCTCAAGGAAAATGAAGCACTGCTGAATAAGCAAATGTTATGCAGTAGGAAGGTATTTCAAAGTCCTTCCCTTTCCTCTGTAATGTCTCTGCATAGGAGGTGTTTGTTATGGAAAACAAAACCAACTGCATGCAGATCATGCCCAAGTGCTTCAAAGCACAAGGTCAAAACACTACAGGGAAATTAGCGCCTTATCTGTAAACTTAGTTATTGATATTCCATATTCTGCTGCTGCTATCCCCAAATATCTTCTGCATTCACAAACAAAATAAACATGCAAATCCCATTAAATGTATTTTTTCATATTAGACTCTTTTTCTCTCCAGTGGAATAATTTTGGATTACCAGCAAGCAGGCACCCTTTCTCTTGGCCTTGCTGCAGATCTATTTTTTTTATCTCACACTGTGCACGCGCGCGCACGCACACACACACACAAATATTCACACAGACATTATCAAAAACACAAGTTTATCTACAACAAGCTCACTAGTATGTACATATACATAGACTGGAGACCCTTCTTGTTGAAATACACACACACACACAAGAGGAAAGGGAATGAAACTGAGTGCTCACCCAGGGTTTGATGAAACTCACCCGACACCGGGGTCATGGGGGTGGGTGGGAGACTGTTGATGTTGAGCGCCCCCATCTGGTGGATCTGTGTGGCGGGGAAAGCCACGCTAGGCGTGAGGTAACCTCCGTGGCTTGCTGCCATGATGGCTGCCTGCTGCTGCATGAGCTAAAGAAGAGGGACAAGGGGAGATGGGTGGAGGAAAGGAGGGTTGGATGGGGTGTGTTTGAGAAAGCAAGAGGAAGAATGGGGTGCAAGAGAGGTGAGGGGAGGACAGATGGTAATGAAAAATATAGTAAGTTGGGAAGGAGTCAGACAAAGACGGGAGAAGGGGAGCGAGAGAACGAGAAACATAGCAAGGGTAGAACAGAGGGAGGGATGTATGTTTAGGTTGATGGATGGATAGTGCACGGGAAGTACAGAGAAAGTAGAGCGGAATAAAAGAAAGGGAAGAAAAAAGAAGCCTGTCAACCTATGTTTAGTGAATCTGTCTATCCTCCCAGCAGGAAGCCTGTCACCAGCTGCAGAAACGATTTAATAGCTGTCTGTTGGGCTCATACAAATCAAGGCATTGACATGTGCACATTATCTCTGTGCTCAGGGAACAGGCAAAGTTTGCAGAAGTGTTTCAGTGCTTTTTTTTTTTTTTTTTTTTTTTTTACAATTGTCAAACTTCACAATACTCCTTTTGGCTGTATGGAAATCCTGCAGATGTCTCACACTAACTTCTACTTTTCCCTGGACTCTTCTCTAATTTTTCTGATGTATTTGTAATGATTTCTGCTTGTAGCCTGACTTTCATCCAGAGTCCAGAATTTGCTTTGTTTTATAATTCAGTTATGAACCAGTCAGCCTGTTTCTGGTCTACTTATGCCAAAGTAGAAGACACTTCAGAATACATCCAAGGTTGGAACATCACTAAATGGTAAGTCTTATCTATACAGCATTGTGTTCTTTGGTAGGTGGAACTGCTCTCTGTTTTGAGGTTTTGAGGAGTCATCACAACAATATTTTTAAAGAAGGAATAGCTGGCAACTCAGATTCCAGACCATGTTAGCAATACAGTATGTTAGTCAGAAAATTGCAGTGACAGTCAATTTTCACCCATTGGACAATCCCACAAAGAGATAAAATCAATATCCTTTCATTCACTCTGCATTTCCACTTAGTATCAACTGAGAAGCGAGAGCTGAAACTATTTTCCATCAAATGCAGCCCCACAGAGTGTTTATTCATATGCATAGGACATGCTCACATGCACCGTTGCCCTGCACTGTGCTCCCTCACACACACACACACACACACACCACATGCTGAATGCCTAATTCAGAGGAAAATCCATCAATTTACAATGGCTTTTGCAGCTTGTGAACCAGTGGGTTTATCTAGGTATTCAACAATCTTGTGTGGGCAGTGTAGCCATGCAAATCTGTGTGGTATAGGAATACAAACGCAGCTGGACCAACCTCTTACCCCTGTCTCCACGTCTATTTAATACTGCATAGCTGCTATGTTTCAGGGGAGCTGCTGATGGCTGTGGCTTGAGAATGACTTGTATAAGCAGAAATCAAACTCTTCTGCCACTGGCACTAATGCTAATGACGATGTTGTGAGACAGTGGAGGTATAGAATGCCACTCTGCCTGCATTTGCATGGGGACCCTGCAATGGAAAAGCCAATTATTTTCCCTCAGTGCCCCTGTCAGGTACCCTGAAAGCAGCTGTCCTGTTGTAGAATGCCCAGCACTGGCATCTCATCCATTAGCCGCATACCTTACCACTGCTATCTATTAATGCCTTTTGTCATCTGCATAATTTCAATGTGACAAATTGGGATCATCCACTCCTTTCCAAATAAGATGAATTGAGCCTTTTAGAGGGCATAACTGCAAAAGGCAGCAAGGGAACAAGAAACTAAACAAAAGTAATGACATAGAAACAAACAAAGAGGTCTAGAGGATTTGGGGAGTGGCAGTGCTGTGACTGCCCTCCTCTATTAGGATGTGAGTAAGGCTGGACTTGAGGATTAGGGGTCTGACTGATCTGTTATTACAAAATAAACACTGTCACACCACTCACTGTTTTCTTGTCCTTTATTGGGCTCTGCTTGCTGCTTTCAGTGAGTACCAGGACTGATTCCAATAAGCTTGCAGCCTATCAGTTCTGGACCCAGTAGCCTAACACAAGCTACAGACCTGGATGGAGTAACGATGGAGTGGGAGTGAATACTAGTGACTTCAGAATAGCAGCCTCTCTCCCAATGCATGTCTCAAATAATGCAATCCTTAATGCCATCCATCAGATTTTCATAGATAACAACTCTAGCATTCATTGATGCCTTGTTCCAAATTAAAAGACAGCAAATTGGAAACCCAAGCATGTAATTATGTTGGAATGCAGTGATTAATACAAACGGGCAATCACCAAAAAAATAAAATGAAAAGCAGGAAGAAGAGTGGTTATGTTGTAAGAGATATTTAAAGTAGTTCCATTTCACTTTTCAAATGTACATGCTTTTTTTCTTCTTCAAAATTTCAAGGGCATTATATTCAAAAGCCTTTCTCACTTCTTTATTTATGCACTACCCAGCAGATAACAAATGTCTCTGGTGGAGAATGAGCAGAATGAGTCTTCATCATCATCACAGACGCAACCTTTTCGGCTTCCTCTTGAAAAGAAAGGAAAAGGGAAGAAAAGGCAGACAGAAACAAGGGGGACAAAAGAGAAGCGCGTGAGATGAAAAGGGAGCAAAGAAAGTTGCCCGGACTCAAGCAGCATTCATTTAGTGTCAGACATCTGCTTTTTTATTGTAACCTGATGGCATTACTCTCCCCTGGTGCCAGCAGGCAATCACCTCTTTATCACATGGCAATTATCTCAGTAGCGCTGCTCTGTGACTCGCTGACTCTCTCAGCACTGTCACATGTGACCCCTTATAGCCCAACCAGGACAGAGGGAGAGGGAGGATGAGACAAAGAGAGGCAAAGAGGGAGAGAGAGAGAGAGAGAGAGAGAGAGAGAATGAAAAAGGTTGAAAAAATGGGAGAGAGAGGCAGACAGTAGGTCAATGAGGTGAACTAAAAGACTGAAGACAGAAGACTGAAGCTCAAGTGCCTCATTTTTTACCCTCATGCTAGCAGGCATTATTTCTACAGGAAGATTGTAATAGGTTTTTTTCATCTGATGCACTTTGTTATATGCATACATGCGTGTGTGCAGAGCTAGTCCTCACAGCTAAACCAGGTCACACACATGCCTGTTTGGGTGTGTGTGCGTGTGTGCGTGTGTACAAGTGATTTACAGCGCAACCAAATGATGCAGTAATCTGTTACCATCATTTCACATGTGTGCTGTGTTGCAAACAGCTCTCTTTGAAATGTGAGTCCCTCCAACAGGGGGAGATGTTTCCTAATGTGAGTTTACAGTCATCATCATCCTCCCTCTCATCCACCCACACACTGTCACTATTAGCACCATGTTAAACCATTCTCTCTCCTCTCATTTATCTATCTCACACTCAGCCTAATGCATCTTTTAGGGAGGCAAGAGGGGAACGGTGCTGGAGGTGCCTTTAAATCTAAAAGTCGTCTCTTGTCCTCTGCCACAGCGCACAGTCCTCCACCCACGGAGACCAAATGGCTTTGGAAGGCAGAGGAAGAAAAGTGACTTGAATCAAATCTAATCATGTACAAATATGATGTTTGCATCTTGAAGGGGAAATACAAAAGGTAATAAAAGCTAGTTTTATTGCTTGCATTCAGCAATTCATGGGAGAACTATTATCACTCACAAGTAACACTGCAATGAAACATGGACTCTCACTTCACTTCGGCTTGTGTTTTATGAAATCACCTTTTTGCAAATAGGATGTCTCCTGTCAGAGCACGCCAGTGTCTGTGTCTATCATGAAAATGGCACATTTCTCATTTTTGGCATATGTCGTCAGTGTTGTACCCCTCCAATTTGTGTTCTGAGCCCCCTCCTCCTTCTCCTGGTTTGACTAAAATCCAATTTACTGGCTGTCAGCTCAACTCTATAATCCTATCCACTGCTGTAGTGGAGAGGTAGCTCTTTGAATTTACCATTTACTGTACACCCTGGTTATAGCTATATATACCACCTCTCCCCACGTCTGTATCCTATACTGTGCCACCTCCTCTTCTCTTGGCCAGTGTATATGGAGAGTGGGCGAACATGTAGTGTGTCTTTGGAGATAAAGACCTTTTTCTGTCACTGCAGGTTTTTCGTCTTGGGGAAACATTCATCGCATCACTTCAGCGCATTCCCAGTGGCTGCCGGGGCATCAAGGCTGCACACCATGTGCATGGAGTAATGTAATCATAACCATGGCACGAGCTGGACACCCACACTAAAGATAACTAATATTTCCCTTTATTCCACATTATTGCGTACCTAGCTGAGTCAGAACCAGTATACCGATTCATTAAATAAGTCTTTAGCAAGATATGAAAACAAGAGCCTTCTTGATAATCCATTACTGCCTCTCACACACTCATTACTTCCCCAAAGTTGGTGTGAGTTTATCTCCAAGGTTGCCTTGCTTCAGTTTCTCCACCGACTTGCTTTGTTTTGCTAAATTCATTATATGCAGGTACATGGAATCCACAGTCTCTGTGATTCATAACACTAATACAAGGAGAATTTCACCTTCACTAACATCATTCATACTGTATAATCTTGAGAAACCACGTACGTACAATTTCTCCTTTACATTTAATGATAATTGATTCTCTCTAATGCTGAAGTATCCCCCATGCCCTTGTTACTCTCACTACGAACTCAATTTCTTGGCATCATCCTGCTCTCTGTCATATTATATGTGTGTATGAGAGAAAGGAGAGAGGGAGGGAGGAAGAAAGAGAATTTGCTGCGCAGCGCGTGTGAGTGCATACACTCCTGTGTGCGTCTGTATGAGTCGACACGGGTCTCTGCCACAGTAAATAAGAGTCATGGCCAACCTGAGCGGGGCACAATGGTCTCCCTGCAGACTGCCACTGCCTCCACCACCCCTTAAACATTTGCATTTCTCCACATTTCCTGGGAAAGGGCTGCATTTCATGAATGGTAATGAAGGTGGGAGTTTTACTGGAGAGAGTACAAGAGATGGCCTTGCAATTACTCTGGGATGGTCAATTTGCACATTTCACACTGGGTCCCATGGCTGTGATGTGAAAATGAGGGAAATGGATAAGCCCCCAAGACCTGGATAACGTCAACAATTAATCCTGGCATTTAGAAACAGAAAAAAATATACATCTCTGACATCCAAATAAGTAAAGGGAGAAATGAATTTGTGTTTCTCCTTCTCTGTGAATAAATACTCTGTGGATGTGTATTTATGCAGTGTGTTGTGACAGGCGCCCAGGTTTTTATCTCAGCGCTAGATGGAAAGCTCCTCCTAAATTCATTTTAGCCTTCTTCAAGTAGGTTGTGCATGCGTGTGCATGTGTGTGTGCTCACCCTCAGCAGGGAAGAAGAAAGTTTGTGTGTGCATAAGTTGCCCATGGAATATTCTGAGTCAACTATGGGCCCTGAAGCATGTCATGGGCCCAAAGGGAGGGACAGTGGGAGGGAGATGGGAAGGGTAGAGAAGGAGTGTGATAGAGGGTAGAGGGGGCACATGGTGAGAGGGGCTGCATAGGCTGTCTGAACTCATCAAAGGGCCGGGGGTCTGCTGTGTGTGTATAGTGCCATGCCCTGGGGGGGACAGAGGGTGGGGGTAGGAGGGCAAAGGGAAGCTGATGAAGGGGTTGGAGGGTGCAAGCTCACTAAATATGTGTGTGCCTACGTACTGCGGTTAGTGAAAGCCTGAATGTAAAGGCAAGACAGTGCTGCTTCAGATGGGGAGGAGAGGAAGAAGTGGTGTTGATTAAAATGATGGTATTTGAGCTAATTTTCATTAATGACAATGTCTACCAAGTAGCGACACAGTGTTGAAATTACCATAAAAGTTCTGAACAAAGTAAATGTGTTAGGATATGTGATGTTTATTTGGACCAAGCTAAAGACACAGAAAAACTGAGCTGAATCATGTGCCCCACGTGTGATGTGAATTCTAACACACCGGTGTACCCCCTTCTTAATATACTGAGCTACCTGCACAGGATTACAGGTCAAACAAAAATGTTGTCTTCTACACTAATTAGCAAACATGCAGACAGCATCACTGGCTGAAGTCACAACAAGACCAAAATACTTGTTAAAAGTCACTGGGTGTCAACTTTATATGTGATCAAGCAATCTGTCACCTTTAATTTACCATCATACCATACTTTAGCAGCATGATGACTGATTGGACATTTGCTGCAGCACCTGTGCCAATCAAATCCATCCACGCTCTATCTATTGACATGGGGCCCCAAGGGTCAGAGAGATGCTATTGATTATCTTATCTTATCCATATAGGACTGTAGCCACACATTAGTCTGACTGACTGACTGTGCTTGCATCAACATGCAGCGAAGGTCTGTCATAGTGCTTATGAACGTGACACCTACTCTGACAGCAGTAGCGGGAATTGAATAAACAAACAGTATAAACTAACCAGTCTGTTAAAATAATGTTGTATTTTTATATGATGACCATTAACATAGCACATATATCACAAACAATGTTTTAAGTCCTCTTGTGGGACATTGTAAGCACTCTTGGGGGCCCTATGGTGGCCTCTGGTATAAGCAGATACTTAGTTGGCTTTTGAGTTGGGGCAGCTCTGCTGGTCACCGATGAATCACCAGCTGCTCCTGAGGGAAATACCTGCTTCTTCAGTTGCTAAAAGCTCTTATATGATCACCAGCTTCTTGCAGAATGAAAAAGTAGTGGACTATAGGTTTACAGAGCATTTTGCTAAAAATCTAGCCTATGAGACCGGGGTTCAACCAAAGCAGTGAAGTTCTTGACATAAATTAAAACAAAGAGCTGAAAGACACTGAAACACTCCATAGAGCTGAGGGGAAATGCAGAGTCCATTATCAATTCTCCGTGGGGTCATTACTATGATCGACGCCTGTCATATACACGTCCATACTACTATTTTAAAAAATCATTATTTGTTCTATGTGTGCTACATGTGTCTTTTCCAACTCACCGCATGTGCGTAAGAGCTGTAGGTGCTGAAGGGAAGGGCGATGGCTGGGTTAAAGATGCCAAACTGTCCGACCATCTGCTGCATACGTCTGATGGTGCGCTCCTTGTCTGTGTCTGCAAACTTGACCACCAAGCTGGAGGAAGCACCCTGAGAAGTGGAAGAGAACAGAAAATCTGAGGGAAAAAAAGCACTGATACTTAACCCTGATTTACGGCAAGCACCTTTAACACCAACAGTCACGCAGGCAGTCAACCGAGGGACCACGGTCTCACGGCATCTAACGTGAATGTTGAATGTAATGATTTACTACATATTTCTAGTCAGCTACTAAAAAAGGCTTATAAATAAATAAAAGAAGATGAAGAATGTTATTGGTTATTATCGTTGATTTCCTGGTATGCCATGTTCATTAGCAACAACAGCAGCTGTTAACATCAATACCTAAAGAGTTCCTCTAATTGCATGTCAGTATTTTTATTTTTTTTTTTTTTTTTTGTTTTATTTATTTGTTTACTATTTGTGGCTTTCTAAATGCAACATCATTGCACATTTGACTATTTGCAAGGAATCATGCTTCTGTTTTGTAGCTGGCATACATAAATATGAACCTAATATGTGCAGAATGAAAATATTCTACTGAGAGTACAGATCTGTAGGCAGATGGGCAGACAGAAACAATCCTTTCCTTCAGTCAGTATTTATAATGCTATATGCAGAAAGACACTCAAGATAAAAGCAGCCGTGCTCTGCATGATATAGATACCTTATATTTCCCACCAGTTCACCCCCTTCCATATAGTACATGCATGTAACCTTGGTGCTCCTTCCCACAAAAAGAGCTGTAACGTACAATCATTTGAAATAGGAGCTACGATTCAGAGTGGATCTAATTGACCTTGGTGAAAGTGTGCTTCAAAGAAAATGTTGCTTTTTAGGGCAATTTCTCTCATTCTGTGCTCCTTCTGTTTCCTCCCTCTTTCTTTCCGTGGTTCTGGGTATCCATCCCCTTATTAACACTATTACCTCATTCTGCAGTCCAATAATGAAACAGCAGGTGTGTCTGCCACACACCCTTCATTAAGAATCTTCAAATGATTTAGCGCTACAGTTGACCTTTTGTGTGCTCCGTTTCTCCTCCCCTCTGCACCCCCAAACTGGCCAATCGATCCACATAAAAGGCCGAAATATTACTCTGATCTGACAGTGTAGAAAGGTTGGGTGTCAGTCACGATAAGAGGCCCCCTGAAATTGATGCAAGACTGTCAATAATAGCGGTGACTGGTGAAGTGCCTGGATTGAAGGTTAGCGGTTGGGGCATTTAAAGGGCTAAAGGGGTATTTCTTGGTCTGGTTGAATCTTGAGGAAACCTGGTGGGAGTTTGGCTCTAGACAAGTTGTTTTAACTGATCACAGTAATGTAAGATATTTTAATATGCATACATAATTCAGAAAAGTTTTTATTTTCCTTTGTTTGCATTTTTCCTTGCCTGAGGTCCCAGGAGTTCTGCTAATAAAGACATCTGCAGATTCCAACAGAAGTTTAAAGACAGGTACTGAATCTTTCGACTGTAACGTATAGATTTTATCCGATACCTTTTCCTTTCTTCCCCTTTGCTCCACATCCTCCCCCGAGCCCTCTCCTCTTGCCTTGTTCTCCAGCTGAATTACAGGTTTTAAGGATTGTAGGTGAGTAGCCAGTTGGTTAGTTGGCTGTCTGACTAAATGGCTGATTGTCCAGTTAGTTGAATGATCGACTGACTGGCAGACTAGTTGGCTCGATGGCTGGCTAACCAGCCGACAGACTAATTGTCAGACTGTCAAGCTGGCTGACAGCTGTACTCTGGCCAGATGAGTGACTAATTGTTTTTCTTCTCACTGTATGTGTCATTGAGAACTGAGCTGTGTGTGATTCTACAAAAAGGAGGATAGAAACAATAGATAGAACAATCATCTCTCTGTTTCTCAATCTGTTATGAATGACACATCATATTTAAAGAGTACCCTCGGTCACTTTGGCACAGTTTGCAGGTTTAGGGTTTGTCTGTTGTGTCAGTCCAGCTTTTTACTATCTGCATCATTAACTTTATTATGAGGTTTAACTTTGGGAGAGTCCAGGACAGGGCAGTGCAAGACCAGAATACAGAGGAGATTTGCTAGTACATACTGAATATTTCAGCTCCCTCTCACAGTTAAAAACGCTATTAAAGGTCTACCCTCTTTGGTAATGAGAGCTGCGTGTCCCTGCTCTGCTTCTCTAATTTCTGGGGAAGACTGGGTTTTATAATCTAAGGATATTAACGTGGAACACTGCAGTCAACTTCTTTTCCAGCTAGTACTTCACAGGAGTGTGCCAGCTTGAATTATAAAAACACAGTTTATTGTGAATTGACCTGTCTGGTTGTACAAAAGGCTTTGTGCCATTCTCGCTCTCATACAATGTATATCCCACTCTGCAAAGCTTTATTTCCAAGAGGTCTATACACTGACTTTGCACTCCCACTGGCTCTCCTCAGGACACCTGAATCTTACGGCTTGTCGGTTAAGCATCCGTTGCCATCCTTATTTATCTTCCAGGTTTGCCCAGTTAGGCCTGTCAATGTATCAGTGAGCAGAATCTCCATTGCTATAAAGAGAAGAAGATGAAGTGTGAAGTAAAAGTCTCATTAAATTTTTAAGCTGCCAAGTGTAAGTAGAACCCCGCACCCTCCCACCTCCCCTACCAGGCGGCTTCCAGCTGCCCGGAGTACCACTGAAGGGAAGGGAGTTGAGCAGAAAGGAAAAAAGGCACCACAGAGATTCAAAACCAAAAGGAAACTCTGCCTCTTTATAGTTCCTTCTCATTGCCAAAGGAGGCTTGTGTCTGTCCAAGCTACAAGCCCAGCTATACAACCCACACTTTTTAAACTTCATATGCTGACATGAATAAGTGCAAAATAAAGATAGAAAGACTGATCCTGTGTCCTCTGTATGGATTATTCAGGCAATTATTCAGTACAATCAAATGCTCAAAACCAAATTAAGAAAAGCACTCATCTTTTCCAACAGACTTGATTTCAACATCCTTAACACAGACAATTTTTGTAATCACTGCATGCAAAACAAAAAACATCTCCTTTAATCAGAATGCCACAACATATGGTATCATATAACATCCACTTTGCTCACCATAGATTAAACAACAATTCTGTATTCAATGTTACATTGTTTTGAGGCTATGATGAGTTTTATGTAGCTTTATATTAAACATATTTCCCTTGGTCACACTGAGAATCTGAAAATGATGAGTTACTTATTGGGCTCCCCTGAGTGCTACATTGAAACTGAATATACAGTTAGGTGCTCCAGTATAGAGCTTACAATTTATGCTCTTTGCATGATACTATTGTGCTAATAAGGCATTACTGCCCATGGAGTCATGTAAATACACATCCTCTTTGAGCTTGGCTGGTAAAATAATGCTTGCTGGTAATCTATCAGGTTATTAAAATGTAAATTGTCTGGGTAGAAATATTTGTGGGGGAAATAACTTAAAATATAAATGCAGAATGCTGTTTAATGAGAATCACTACAAAAATCTATCATCCTCGTGAAATACTGACATTAAATCCTACATCTCTTTGGATCCAAAAGATTATTACTGTATACTGTGCAGCTTTTTTTGCCTTTCATTTTATTATTATATAAGGCAGCAAAACCGTAAATTAAAATAATGTGTCTTCTTGAGTGTCAAATCCTGGCACTCATGGCACTTTCATGTGTGTGTTTTCTGTCTGAACTTATAGAGAAGATCCAGCAACAGGGGAATCACAGTAGGATATACATTTTTTTAACCTTCTTTCCTCTTCATTCTCAGTCATTCAGCTCTCTTCTATGAAAACTTTATCTCATTTTCTTTTCTTTGTTCTGTTCTTATCCTTCCATCATGTTGCTCCTGTGTTTCCATCTCAGTCCCTGTGTCAGCTGAAACATCCTTGAATCCAGGCTGAGCTGACGTGAATACGAAGTGCGAAAATCAGCACAGCTCTATGGACCTGACCTGGACACCGGACCCCCACCCCCACCGTCTCAATGTAATTCTGTCCCAGGACTTACTTCCAACACAGCTTGTCTGAATCCCAGCAATTTGCTCTACAGCTCTAGCATTTAAATGTTTAATTGAGCCACTCATATCCTGAACCTGTGTGTGTGTGTGTGTGTGTGTGTGTGTGTGTGTGTGTGTGATAGCTGAAGGAGGCTGAGGGATGGTGATGGTGTGTAAGAGAGGCGGAGGTCTGCACGCTTGAAGTATGACAGGTTAGGGTGTGATGGAGATCCAGCCAAGGTCTTGTATGTGACCTGCTGATGCACATGTCTAATTCATACACTTGCAGCATCTATAGTTAGCTCTTGGCAGATCATTTTCATTCTGTGTCAATGACAGATGTACACAGACGAATACACAGACATGTGATGCTCTATATGCTCCCACATATGTATGCATACAGACTGTGTATTTTCACAGGTGCTGACCATACATACACTCTCTTCAAACAGGTGCAACATACTCCATGCTGATTTCCTCTTTCTTTCCTCACTCACACATACACCACATAAAATGCCCATTCCTCCTCTACATGAATAACACAAATGTATTCAACTCAAGTCCTCCGAGCTGGAAAATAAGATCAGTCAGGGAGCCTTTGACCCTAGCCTGTGGCTGTACGAGCATGTGACAGTGAAACACAGAGAGAGGCAATACACAAAGAGCACATGTGAGTGTATGTGTATGTGTGTGTATGATGCTTCAGTTCATAGACGTATGCGTGCACATGCATTCATGTGCGCATGTGAGTGCACACCGACAAACTCTAGGAAGCCAGTCTTCATGCTTTGGGGGATTGGCAATAGATCTTTCAAACTGCCGCCTTTAGTCGCAGTGTTAATATTCAATGCACTTCAACACCTCCTTTATGCTATTGGTTGGGGTTTATTCGTGTTATCACACCTTGGTGCAGTAGCAAAAATATAGACACTTATACACATGACGGCTAAGTCTTTCTTAGACCAGTAAGAAGGTTTTCTAATTTCTATTAGCCCTAGAGAAGTGGATAGTTACAATACAGTATGTATCCTGTATTGTAGCTGTGACTCAACTGCAAGCAGAGTGAACTCAAACAGGAACAGGATGTGTGGTCCATGGTTTTTCCAGGATCTTTGCCACATTGATGGACACACGCTCTGAATAGCACCATCCTGCTGAGGTGTAATGGTCCACCGGTGGTCCACTAATCTCAGCGAGGCAGGCACACTGTGCCCTCTCCTCCAGCAGCCACAGGATATGAGATGCTGATCAGATTTCTATAATCAATTTACCAGAGCAGGAGGTATAAATCCTGTCCATTCACTCATTCTCCCTTTGCCCCCCCACCTTCTCTGACTCTTCCTCCCCTTCCCTCTGCCCCCTACTTATAGTTAGATGAATAATTCAGTAGCTAATGTGGTGAAAGGTGGAGTAAACAAGTCTATTGCCTAATATCCCAAGAGGCTGCCAAAGAGAGACGAGTGAGAACAGAGAGCTAGCAGAGATAGGGGGATGGAGCAACAGAGAAGGAGAGTATCTATGGAGAGTGGACATCCAGAGTCTTTCCTCATGACCTGCAGTCATTTGCACTTAGATTGACTCTGAGGTTGCGCCAAAATGGCACAGCTGGCTTCCAGTGCCTCTCTCTCTCTGCTTTTCACTCTAGAGCCACACATTGGCAACCATTAATAATGAAATCGTACAGTGAAACACAACATCTGTGAGATGGGGTGGTAAAGAGTTCAGGGTCCCTGCTTCTCTTAGGCGAGAGTTCCCGAAACAAAAATGGGTATAAAAGCAGAGAATACTTCAAGTCACTTTATAATATGGGACATGAATCTCTGTCCGCTTGCCGGATGTCACAGAAAATAACTCTATTCAGGTTTGGAGTGCAGAGTAAGTAGCTTTTGTTTTGACACCATCAGGTATACAGGGACCATGCCTAAACATGAGAGAAATACAAATGAACAGTACAGATTGTGCGCTCATGGTAAATCCAATACAGTGAGAATTCAGAGGACACGGTGTGCTTACATAACGAGCAAATGTAATCTCACACTGGAGTTATAGTCACTGACTATGCAAGCAGAACTACTGATTGATGACTCACCCAAAATTCAATTATCATTCTAATCAGTTTTATCTGGAAATTACATTTGGATTTTTTTTTTTAAAGATCTGAGTTAATTAAAGAGACAGAAGGTTATTTCTGGTTGTATCTGTATTTGAATCTGGGAAACGGATGAGGATGGTTGTACTTTTCTGAACACAAACAACATTCTGAACCTTGAAGTTGAAAACTAAGGGTTAATCAAGAGACGTGGACTAAACATAACTCTTGTGATTGCATGTTCTGAATGTTGCCAGGTGTGTGTATGTTTCTGTGTTTTATATTTGAGGGTGAGAGCTGTACTCACTGGCATGGTCTGGCTGCCATGGAGGGCACTGATTGCAGACTGAGCCTCAGTATGCGTGGAAAACTTGACAAAGGCGCAACCTGGAAGACAGAACAGATGCACATCATGCACATGTAGGCACACACACACACACACACACACAGTATATATGTATATAAACAATAAATGTAATAAATCAAGTGAGTTTAAAAGCTGGTACAGTATATTAAAAGAGGATGTTGAATTATATTTGACACTGCAGAAATCACTGTGCAGTGAGAGGCTCTCATTGCACAGCAGGCTGCCCCACTCCGAGCATTAGGCAGGCAGACAAGCAGGCAGAAGCTGCAGGGTAAAGATTGCACTGATGAAGCAGAAAAGCATGCTATTTAACACCACATGCCTGTCTGTGCATATTAAATAGTAGCTAAACTGGCTAAACTCATAATATTTTCAAATAGTAATTCCAATTCCATTCCAATGAAGAACTCAGTTGAGCTTATTGTTCCCACAGCAGAAATATTCTGATCAATATTTGTGAATATGAAGATGTCTGTCCAAAGGCCAGAAAACCACAGAACCAACACTCTCAGCTCTAATGTCCCTGAGGAACACTGTGAGCAGTAGATAAATTGAAAACAAGTGGAAGAGAGTGAGCTGTAGCACATCAGTTACTGAATTATTAAACTGACGTATGCCCCCCCCAAATAAAGAACTGGAAATATTTAAAAACATTTTACTAATTGATTCAAAACTGTGACCTTTGTGTTGTATAGAAAGACTCAAATTCCCATAAATTTTATAATTATACCTGATCCATCAACTGTCTTTGTTAGTTTTATCCAGATGTCTTTCTGAAGGCACTGGGTTGAAGGCAGAGACCCCAAAGCTAACAGATAAATACACACTCTCAATGATTCATGTGTGCCTATTACGCTGCTCTTGCATGTCTCTGGAGTGAGTTTGATGAAGGTAGAGGAAACACAAATCAACAACTCAACCCTAAACTGTCCACACAGAAACATGTAAGGCCTGGCTCTGTTGCAGTAAGGCAGCGTGCCAACTACTGAACCGCCATGTCCTTTTATAATTATACCCAATTTCACCTAATTTCATTTTATTTTAAGTTTCTTTTCTATTCTTATTTAATCTTTCATACTTTATTCTCCTTATCATCTATCCTGCTTGACCCAGCCGCCTTGCCATTCTTCCATTCTTAATGGGCTTACCCCTGTGGACACCAGCCAATCAAGATGCCCATTCAGCTGTCAAACTGCCAACCATTATTGAGATATGGATAGAAAAGAGCTACAGCTCAGCATGACCTGTACAAGGACTACTGCTGCAGTAGAACAAAGTACATGCTGCTATAATAATGCATTCAAGTCTTTGCGTACTTGGTAAGCCCATGCAGTGTCTCCACCTTTTCGAAATAAACCAGACTGGAGTGTTAATATGGCCCTTAATCTGTGCAACTGTGTGCAGCAGCTACAAAGAATAAAATTGCCTGCTATAAAACTTGATTACTTAAATTATACTGTTTCATGTAATTCTGTACAAATATGATTCTGAGAAAGTGAAAACAGATCTCATTTTGTCAGCAACTGATGGGGAACTTTTGAAGTTTGAATCTAACTTCCAGCAGTGGAAGAAGTATTCAGAAGTTTTACTTAAGTAAAAGCAACAAAACCACAGGGTAAAGTGAAAGTCCCGACTCACAAATTTAAGCGCAGAAGTATTAGCAGCAAAATACTTAAAGTATCTAAAAGTTTTCATTATGCACAATGATCGGAATACCACAGTATTACTGGATTCATATGTAAGCATCATCTTAATGTTGCAGCTAGTAAAATTTAAAGCTACAGCTGTCCAAGAGCAGCTAGATATTTAAAAAACACAGCCTCCCTCCAAAGCCACTCCTCTGAAACACATGAGAGCTCACTGCCTGACGACGCTGACTGCTCTGTAGCTTATGCTGAAAAATATGTGTGAGCAGCGGGTTTACCATGTTCAACAAGCTCTCTTAGCTGTTTTAGTCTGATAAATACATAAATAAACAAGTCTGCTAAAGGTCACAATGAGATTAACACAAGGATTTCCTGCTCACAGCACATCACTGTCATTGCTAAGCATATACAACTACAGCATGTCTATTGTTTCACATGTAAGGAAACACCTAATATCATCATAATGAAAAGTAAACAACAAACATGGCTATTGTTAGTACTTACAGTTGTCAAGCTAGCATGTAAGTTCTGGGAAATTTTGGCTACACTCTCTCTGCCATTCATTTTTGACTAGCTCGCTGACTGCTTTGGCACTATATCCACATAGCAGACTGTAGAAGACTGCTTGTGCACGGTGAAAGGGCCAGGGCACAGTACATGCAGGCAGCAGGTGTGAAGGTAAACAGGCTTGTAATAAGAGCATTTAATTTTTTGGATTGCTGTCAGGATGTTGATATCACAAAATGCTTCTAAATTGCATTACTATCTCTTAGTTTTTACTACTTTATGCATTTCTGGTTAGCTTACATCATTCCTTGGTGCTAATTTTGCATAAATATAATATGAATCTGCCAAGTAACCAGCGACTTAAGCTGTCATATCAATGTAGCGGAGTAAAAAGTGCAATATTTGCCTCTCCAGTGTATTGGAGTGGAAATATAAAGTAGCATAAAATGGAAATACTCAAATAAAAGTACCTTAAAATTGTACATAACTACTGTACTTGAATAAATGTACTTTCCACCAATGGCAACTTCCCTTGGCTGCCCCCTTCCTCACAGTGGGGACACTTGAATTGTTTTGACATCCATCTTTCCCTTCTCCTCCAAACCACTGCAGAGTAAGAGGGCTCTGGCTTCAAACCCCTTTAGATATAATTCCCTAACAATTTCCATAAGCGATGGCTGGGGAATAGGCTTTAGAGACATGAAAAGCCACTAGTCAGATTGCTCTTTGCTACATGTCAGAAGGAACTGATGCATCCAAAAGTTTTCAGCTGTCTGAAAAAGGCCTGCAAGATATCAACACTACAGTACCCAAGTTACAGCACAGGCCTGCAGTGCATCCATAGGAAAACATGCTTCAGATTAACACTCAGTGACAGAAAGGAAATCATGATATTGTAATGTAAAGTTTTTCTTTGTTTGTCTGTTTCTTTTTTTTTCTCAAAAGAGATACTGCAGGGAAGGAGTTTGTGATGGCACAGTCAGCATTTTAAAATTACAAGCATTTTTTTGAATCATTGCTGTGTTTGATGGGATTATCACGATAAGATGGGGTGTCTTGTTTAGCTGGTGGCTACCTTGCAAGTGGAAAGTCCTGATTTTGTGTGTGGCCTTTGGATTTTATCACAGATTATCCCTATATTTATTCAAACCTTTCCTGTCTGCCTTCAAAAGATCCACTATTATCCCTTTTAAAATATTCAAAAAATTCCTTTTTTTGTGCAACTGCAAAAATATGACAATTTTTCTTTTCAGACTGAACAGAAGGAAAAAGTCAAACTAATTATCCACTTGAAGTCAGACATCAAACAGTATTTGATACTTCAGGCTTAGGCTGACGCAGACGCTCACACACACTGTCACTTCTCTGCAGGTGACCTAAATGACGCTGACAACTGTATCACGGCTCCTACCTTTGCTGTTTCCGTCAGGACCTCTTAGGACTGTGCACTCCTCAATGACTCCGTAGGGTTCGAAGAGGCGGTAAACATCCTCCTCAGTCTGTTGTTTGTTCAGCATCCCAACAAACAACTTCCTGTCTTCTGGAACAAACAAAGAGACAAAGGGTTAAATTATAACTTTGACCTTAATTATGAAACCAATTTTAGGACATACGGTAGTGAAACCTCATCACTGATGGCGAAACAGGGTAAAATTTAAAGCATACATTATAGACATACCAACATAGACATACGTGCACAGTAAAGTAACTAAGCTTATTGAGGTTGGTCCTGAGCCACATTGTCCCATCTCTTTTCCAAGACTGATCATGTTAATCTCTAGTATAACTGGGTTTAGTCCCATATGGGGCACATATTCTGTAGCTGCTGGGGGTAAACGACTGGTCAGGGGCTGGGGGGAAGAGCAGTGGGAAGACTAATGAAGAGGTTTCACAGATAGACACACACACACACACACACACACAAAGAGGCACAGAGACCCAAGACAATGAACAAGTCTTTGGTCCTTTAAAAGCATCAGGGGCTCCAGGCAGCTCCAACTTCCTACACACCACACTGTACAGGCTAAAAACTTTCTCTCTCTCTCTCTTTCTCTGTGTCTTTCCTCTCTATTCATCTCCCTCTGCCCTCTCTTTTCTGCCTTTCTTTTTCTCTCGCTGATTCTACATTTTTCCCCCTCGTTCTTTTTCAACTGCCTCCCTCCCTCGCTTCCTCTCTTTATCTCTCTCTTACTCTACTAATTGCTGCTGATCCAGTGTTTTTTGTGTAGCCAGAGAAATATTTCAGTATGCTCTTCAGTGAACAATGGCGTGTCTCTCCTGAGCAATGAAGGCTGGGAGACATGCCATGAATAACGCTGACTTTTCAATAGATAGCCTGTATGCTATTGAGTTCCCATTTTATGCTGTGGGATCTGATCTTTACCTTGACCTGACACACTGTGTTTACTGATGTACTCTGGCCATGTATGATTAATGCTACTATGCAGCATGTCTCTCATGGCAGCGGAAGCACTAAAAGCTTCTCTTTATACGGATTGTTTTTCCAACTTTGACCTGTGAAGTCACAGTGGAGAGACTGAGTGAGGGACAGGACCACCAGCCACTGCTGTAAAGAGGTTTAGAGCAGCATAAATTGCTTCCAGAGCTATTGCACAGTGTCAGGGTGACCTGTGACGACTACTGAGTGTGTCGTGTTATTGTCATTCCCTGACCCAGACACAAGCCGATACCCACATTCCAACAGTGGGCACGGCGCAGAGTGTATGCGGACACGGTGCCCAGCTAGGGTTTCAGCACTCAGCACCACCAATGATGCACCTTTAAAATAATCACCCGTGTCAGAGCGTTGTCTAGGGAGGGGCGTCCCTGGTGCTGACTCCTTATTGCAAGTGGCAGGATCAGAGGCTATGTATCAAAATGGAAGTGATGCAATGTGACATCTGTCAGGGTGGATTGGAGAGCATTTATCTGCAAAAAAAGGAAAGCCCTGAACTGGAAAATGAAAGGCCAAGATGGTCCTTCCTTTTGCTGGAGGGAGAATATAAATTCTGAGGTTGGATGTGGGAGATGAGTCGAGGAAGAGGGGGAGGGGCCGGACTGCCGCCAGACCACATCTCATACTTGCTCCTGTATCCAGCTGGAGAGCCATACGCAGCACACACAGAACCACCCATGCAACTGCAGTTGCCCTTGTTCTTCCTGCACTTTGGCTGTAACTCCCTTCATCAAGTAGATGATGGGGGTCTGACAAGTTTTGAATTAATGCATGACCTTTATCAATTTCATATGAGCTGCACTCTGATGATCATACTATGAACAGCTAGGCATGTGGCATGTCTTAAAATACGACACTGCATCTATCCTTCAGCTGAAAGATTGGTAACCGGCATGTCACCTCCAGCTGAATGGAATAATATTTATAAGACTCCAAGTACAACAGGATCATTGGCCACCATATATCACATTCCTGTGCAATACTGGTTCACAGCAAGCTACACAAAAAGCCTAACACATGTTCAGTCTTTTTGTATTCCATCTTCAAGGAGGTGCAAATCTGAACACAAATGCAGGAGTTGACTGCAGTGTAAGAAAGATGTGACTTTATATGATATTTTTATTTACAGCAGTGGCATTTAGTAGGAGAGAGAGAGATGGAGTGCATGTTCTGCAGCGTGAGCGTGCTTTGAAAACAAGCTAACAATGCATGAAAACAGATCATCTACAGTAGGAGTTCTGCTCCACCGTCTAGGATTCTGCTGTGGCTGCTTTGAACTAAAATGCTACCTTGGGAATTTAGGTGCTGTGTTCATCGCCAGCTGAAACATTATCTCATTTATCTACAACACTGCAACACAGGCTTTGTGAAAGCAGACACACAGACAGTGCAAAAGACCTACAGTCATTTAGTCATTTACAGACATATCTGAAGGGGGGAAGAGAAGAAAGAAGCAAAATGAGGAGGAAGGGAGGAAGAGGGAAAAAAATACACAAACTAGGATGTCTTCAGAGTCCTCACAGGTGATTACAGATGACAGATGACCGCACATACAGTAGACACAAAATGAGTTGTACGTGGTACTGTTAACCACAATGACTCCACTTTTTCCTCAGTGTAGCTATCCTTTATACTAGTGCTGTCTAATTTGTGTTTTTCTGGGTAGAATGCAAAAACTGAAAAAAACTGCTATTGTAGCCAACTTAAATTCCGCCTGTTAGCAGCAGTGTAAGGTAACTCTGGTAAAATGGTGAAAGCTGAGGGAGTAGACCATCCTGTGTAGGAGCTTTTCAGTCATGTTTTTCAGTCGTCTGTCTCACGCTTTTAAACCTGACCCAAAGCATATTTTTATGCTTCATGGTTTTTACATGTATAACAACTGTGATTGCATATTGGGCTATGTGCACTGTCAAAATCCAGGTAATGTACATGTAATACTGTGACTGAACACCTGCCACCCACAACCCCATTGCACCTATAACAGCTTCCACTCTTCTGGGAAGGCTTTCCACAAGATTTTTCTGTGTGAATTTTGCCCATTCATGCAGTAGATCATTTGTGAGGCGCTGATGTTGGATGAAAAGGCCTGGCTCACAATCTCCGTTCCAGTTCATCCCAAAGGTGTTCAGTGGGGTTGAGGTCAGGGCTCTGTGTGGGCCAGTCAAGTTCTTCCACACCAAACTCAAGAAAAGGGCCTTCCCCATCTGTTTTGGTTGTGCCAGAAAGGTTAAATGTGCTTACAAATGTGTATAAAAAAATAATATATAGACACAACCAAACTAACTCAGGCATTAATGAATCTGATTGAAGGAGGCACAAAGCTTGACATGGCCCACTTGGTCTTGAATGGGTGTGACCAGTATGTGCCTGAGAGAAAGATGGCTTACTCACTGGACAGGGAAGCTACTAGGAACTGGACCTTTAAGCTAATGTCAACTGTGTTTTGCATTATTAATAATAATATATAAGTCATGGCAAGATTGTTTCTGATTAAGTCATGTATCTTGGTGAATTGAACTGTCACACACAACCCTGAAAGCATTCTGTAAAGCTGCGAGGTTGAAACATGATTAGCAGCAAATGCTTGCCGGTTCTTTTCTCTTATGCAGCCTTCAAAAACGGCTGAATCATGTTTCTGTTAGAGCTGCTCACCTGTGGAAAATGGTGCATTTGTGCATAGATGAATACAAAATAGGACAAGAAATTATTATCTGTTACATCTCAGCACAGCCTAGTCAACACGAATACCATTCTAATTTAGAACGACTCTCTGCTCTATAGTGTTTACAGTGAAATGCCATCACTTAAACAATTCAGCGGTCTAATAACCACCAGCAAGTTAGCTGTGAAAACTGTGCAGCATGCTGGCATTAAGATGCATTTACAGCTCACTGTGGCTGAGTACTGTAAGCAACTTCATTGTGACACACACCACTGCCATCCTGAAATTCACCCCCATCATGTTTAATTTACTCTGAGTTACTAAACAGATGCTTGTTTGGAATAAATGCATTGGAAATTAAACTCCAGAATAATGAAATGGCTCTGTGCTGCCTAGTTATGCATACTGAAGATTACTGGGTCCATTTGGACCCTTTCAAATCAATATAAGCTTTTCAGTATGAGCACATTGGCCCCGTGTGAAGTCTTTGAGTCACTGCGCTAAAGCAAATTATATGAGTAATATTTCACATCTCAGTTCTTCATGCTGTAGTCTGACCATTACAGCTTGCACACGATAAGCAATGCCACTGTAATTCCTTCCCTATAAATGCGCTCCAAATCTCTGCACAGTTTGAAGGATCTCCTGTCCATACAGCATACTCTATTTACTTTTAGCAGTACAGTACAGTATACAGTAGACTTGTTATTGTATGCTCCCTGATTACACTGCAAAGTGCTGAGGATTTTGACAGTGAAATGAGACTTATTGAATAACAATGGAGCAGAGTAGGAGTTTTTGGAACAACACAATAAAGGAAGGAATGGAAAGAGCTAGGAGAAGTGGAGGCATAGAGAAAGAATGAAAGAGAACGAGATATATATTGAGTGAACGTGTAGGGGAGTGAGAACGATGCACCCATACAGTGAGTTGATGTGCATACAGTCCTGCAGTTCTTGATAAGCCAGGATGGATGAAGGAGGAGCACCTCATGAGTTGGTAAATCATTGCCAGGAGTTGGGAGGATGAGGAAAGGGAAGGGGAGGCAAAAGACTGAGAGGGGAAGGAATTTGAATTGGGGTGATGCAGGGAAGGAGAGGACACCAACTGCCTTAGGTGCTCTCCCCGGTTTTGAAATTTTCTTTCTCTGTCTGTCTCTTTCTCAATCATTGCGACAGCAATGGGATGGAAGGCGGGAGGGAGATATTGTGACAGAGAGAGAGAGTGTGTGCTATAGAGAAAAAGCACTTGTCAGGAGGATGGTTGCTATGACAACTACTTATACAGCAGACTGTCAGTCATGTTTCATTGGAATTTGAAGTGGAGGAGAGGAATGAAGGGAGGAGAGTTAGGCAGGGAGGGGTTGGAAAAGGGTCATTCCTCCATCTGTCTGCGGAGCTGGAGTGTAAATTTGACTGTCAGGCTTGGAGATAAGGACAAATTATGAACAATATTAGCTGGCCGATAAAAGAGAACAATAATGAATGGATAAATATATTAAAACCAAATGAGATAGCATCCAGGCAGAAACAGGGGCCCTGAGAAGCCATCCAGGTTTTCTCATTTGGAGGGGAAGATAAGAGCTGAAGAGAGGCTGTGAGGAAGGGAAGGATCCATCGTATTAGAGCTAGCTACTGTGGCATACTTCCTTGTCAAGAGAAAGAAAGAAAGAATCAAAATCACTTTGTAGCCGGAATACCAAACATCGTGGCGTCCTCTCTCTCCTTCATGAGCCTATTATACTTCTCCAATGAGCGGGGTGCCACACAATAACAGTGTCAGCATGTGTTCAAGCATAAAAAACACAGACAGAATAGAAGGAAATTAATTAACCCTAAGAGATCACAGTGCTTAGCCAGTGGAATTTAATCCAATTTATTACATATAGGGATCTAACTAGGGTTGTGTTTGCATTAATGAGATGGTGAGTATGGATGTATGCATGTGTGTGCTAAAGGACCAGTGGTAGGGGTGGCAGGGACCAACTAGGAGGTAGCCTGAGGTTTGGCACAGCCTTAGGGTGAGAAAACCCTGCCAAACTGTCTCCTAAATAAACAGCCTTTTATGCGGCGTGTTTTCACCAGCGAGAGGACGGTCACATATTTTGTCATAACATTGGAGCCACTTCAGACAGACCCTGTTAGTAGGTTCCACCAGCATACCTTCAACTGAGAAAGAAATGCGGCTTGATAGAAAAGTGTTTACCAATTTTGAAAGTAAATTAGCACTCCTGTGTGTATGCGTTGTATTTGCAGCTGTCTTTTGAAGTTTGTATGCTAACCCACAGAGTTGACAGCACAAACTGTAAGGCCTACCATGAACCAGCCCTAATGAGGTAGCTTATTAGTGCTGTTTCCCCTCACAACTTCAGAGATGTTGCTTGGAAACAGCATTGCAAAGAAAACAATACTGTAGTTCTCACCAAAAAAAACAAAAATAAACCTCATCTAACCCACCGCTCCCTGTTTTGCAGTTTTACAGTGATTGAATAAAGAATGAAAAAGAAATACTGAGACTGAGTTGACATTTAATCATATATGAATGTTAAACATACTATATTTCATTTCTTGCCCAGGTTGCCCGTAAAGTCCAGAGCCATGCCCTGCATATATTCAGTCTATAATTCACTTTAGACATGTTCCCTTTAACAGCAGCTTCAACAACCTGCTTCTCTAACTCTTGCAGCACCTGCAGTGACACTGGCTTGATTTCATGTCATAGTTTCATCATTTTGGTGTCAAGGCTGCTCATTGGTAGCTCGGCTACGACCCATAAAAGCCATCAGTAAAAATGCCACTGAGCACTGTGTGCAGGGCCTTGATAGCCATGCTGCAGAAACAGAGCATCCCCCTCTAAGCACTCCTCTGGGATGGATTAAGCCTCAGCCTCCACATACATGTAAGTACACATAAGCACCCTGACACTAGGTTGCTCATATATGCATACATACTGCAAACATGTGGATAGCTACACACAAAGTAACCATAAAACTGCATACACACATGTTCAAATCACAGAGAAATAGAACAGGCTGCAAAGGCAAGTAACTGCATCAACAGGCACACATACAGAAACGTATCACATACATGCTGTCCTGAATACATACAAATATACAGTGTAAAGAGGCCCTTTCTAGAAACACTTTCTATAAACAAACATTGCTGTAGTGAGTGGGAGGTTGTGGTTGGTAACTGTTCTTCACAAGCCCTGTAGCGTATTAGACAGGTCAAAGAGCTCTGGATCAAACTATAATGTGTTACCAAACAGCAGCCTCACGGGAAGCGAGCTACTGCATTCCAACTGTACATACTTCCTCCACACACACCAACCAGAGTCCATTCCACCTCAGAGAGGATTTGGAGATGGCTGATCATGAATTCTCTCTGTGCCGCTGGCAGAAAGCATGATGGATATTAAGTATGACACCTAAAAGACTCACCCACACATCTCTACGTGCATGCACATATACACGTATACGTTCACATGCACATATAAATGCACAAAATATGCATGCATCACATGCAGGACCTCCTGTACGCCACCCCAGTATTCTCCAAAGAGCTCCTCAGACTTTATGCATCAGTGCGATCTAATGGCTGCTCTGTTCTACACAGCCTGCCGGGGGATTTCAGCTGCATCTTGGCCCTGCTGGAAGCCTTGGACGTACAATTACAGTCTTGTGACTTGGTTCCCCTTTCTCTAAATTCTCCACGTAAAACATCTGAGTAAGTATAACTGTTGGCGTGCATGTGTGTTTTGTGTGCTCCTTTTCTCTCTCTTTCTGTGCGTTTTCAGTCAGCTCATAGCGGCGCTGACAGCTTTCGCCCCCCCACCTCAGAACGGAGCAGCTGAGAGAAGAATAGAAGGAGAAATTGCTTAAAATATTTTATCTCCACCATATACGTCTCAGCAAATTTACACTCAATATGATAACAAATGTGAAATATTACTCAAAGCCTTGTGTTGAATTCAGTATATTACGGCTGCAGTCATAAATCCTGAAACTGCTGTGCAACGTGTATATGTACTGTATATAAACATTTACAATATGGCAGTGCTATTTATATTGTCTCCCTTCATAATGCCATCTGAAGGGCATTTTGGCATCCGTTATGATATGGATTTTCTCCCCCACTTTCCCCTATCCCATTTATTGCCATTCTTCTCCTCCGTCCAGATTGTGCTTCCATACAGTAGAATACAGGCTTTTTACCTTTGGCAGTATTTAACACAGTGCTAGCCTGTTTCTTAATTATTTTCTCATCGCTCCACTGACACTGATTCATGAGGGTAATGTTGGACACACCCCCTCGGCCTGCCCCCTCAACCAACCCCCACCTCCCCTACACATGCAGTTTCTCCCTCTTTCCTTTCTCTTCCTCACAGCAGAGCAGCTCCTTCTCATATCATCTCTCTGACATGTTTCTTCTCTCTATGACCATTTCTCCTTGTTTGTCCCTCTCCTGCCACCTTAGTATCTCCATCTCTCTTCTTTCTCTCAGATTACTTTGTGATTGTCTTGGATGGATAATGAGTTGCCTTCACACTGACTCATTAGCCTGCATGGTTGCTCTCAAGTGATTACCCCTTTTTCTCATATGGAAGGACAAAATTGACTACAGTAACAGACAACAAATGTCATTATACACTGAGCCCCATGTGACATGCTGCTCTTCTGATCATATCTGGTTAAACATAGATAATACTACTATCCTCTTACCTCCCCACCTCTGGAATATTGCAAAATGTAAAATCATGCTGAAACAAAAATGTCTATCTGAGAAAAGATAATGAAAAGGTTCACAGTCAGACAAAGCAGTAATGGACAAAAAGAGCGTAAGATAATGGCAAAAGGTTACAGTATTAGCACTCAACTACTTCAGGCAGCAAAGCAGAAATATAGGTGTGGATACAAAGAAAGAAAAGTAACAAAAGTAAAGAGAAATGCAGATGAAAAAGAGGATGTCAAATGTGAAAAAGCTGCATGAGCACAAGAAAGAGAGAGAGACAGAAAGAGAAATGAAAGGGAGAAGGCTTAGGAGATAGAGAGTGAGGGGCCATGCCCAACTCCAGCTCAAGAGAGAGCAAGGATGTACCAGAATATGGGCTATCTCTCCAAAGCTTTGTCTGCTGGAGCAACTGAGCTGGCAGATGACTTTGCTGCACATGGACAAAAGAGGCTTACAGTCCACCCTGCATGTCAGCTTTCCCCTGGCCAGAGGCGCGAGAGCTGTAGGGGAATATAGGGTACGTTCAAGCACTCACCTGCCTAGACCTACAGAGACCTTGGTGAAAGTGGAGTCAGATTTGCTCTATACAAATGGCATCAGCCTGCAGCTTTGTTTTGCATATTCCTCAGTTCAGTGCAGAGCATCTCTTTACTCTTACAAAACTGCAGTGTTAACAGTTATGAGGTGTTGAAGTGCTGTATGAGGTAAAGTTGCATAAATAACATAAATAAATACATAACACCTGAAGCATGTCACTGGTGCACTTTTATATTTTCCCACCTCCATATTAATAGTTCGAGCCAATACTTGATGCTAAACTTAGAGCTTTTCCGCTCTCTGTGCTGTCGTGTGCGTTTTGTATGCATGGCCTCTGTAGTGCTGATGTGACTGCAGGGGGAGAGCCTAACCCTGTCAGTCACACTGACAGCCAAGCCGTCTTATCTGCTCTCTGTTAGTGATGGTGCACTTTAATTAGGCTAGAGGGCCAATCAGCATTTTTTTTTTTAGAAGATGTGATTCTACTGAAAGCATTTCATGATGCGAGACATGCGAACGGGGCTCCCTTGCTCTCCGCTGTTCTCTTTTTTTTTTCTTTTTTTTTTTTTTTTAAATCCTGCTTCTCTGAAAAATCAGATCTTCTCATATCACATATTTTCACCTGCATTGCTGAACTGCTGGAAAGGTTTCCACAGTATATTTTTTATATAACATTTGTGAGAAAATAAATATGCACAATATCCTTAAGCCCACTGTCACTGACTGCTATAGATGTGAGGATGAACAATGCTTTGCTTACCTTCAGGTTCCAAACATGGAAATCTGACTTGCTTGTTGCTTTCAGAGGATTGCTTTTTATTTTTCATGTGTGAAAAGAATGATATGAATTTGTCAGCATCACCATTATCACAAAGA
Source organism: Scatophagus argus (assembly GCF_020382885.2). Lineage (NCBI taxonomy): Eukaryota > Metazoa > Chordata > Actinopteri > Scatophagidae > Scatophagus > Scatophagus argus. Next base: position 16,893,693 of record NC_058498.1, on the reverse strand, counting down.
GAGGATGTGTGCCATCATCATTAGTGCTAACTGGTCGAAGCTGCATCACATGTGGTAGCAGCAGGCTGTAAGAAGCACTTTCGTGAGAATAATCCACTATAGAGAAAAAATAATATGCCACCTTTGAGAATTTAATTTACTTCTTGTTTTCCTGTTCCTTTTTTATTTTCTCTGTCCTGCTTGGATAAATGCATTGCAATTTTGTTGTTGTGCAAACTGTTATGAAGCTCTACCATCAACTGCCAAATTGGTTTCCTTAAATCGTCCCTCGCAGGTGCATAGTAAGGCAGAATTGTGCACTGTTGCCTGAGGTGGGTGCGTTCACTGACATTGCTTTGTATGATTTTTTGGGGAGAGTAAGTGAAAATGTCAGTTTATATTGTATATATAATTTTCCACGGGACCCTTTGGGGCCCCTTTTCTCTGTGCCTGTGTTCACAATCATTGTGTAAAATAAATGGATTTAAAGATAGACAGAGAAAATACAGGGTTTTGGAGTAAATCACTACTGCTTCTACTAAATCAAAACCTTTGTATATCCCAGGTAGAGGCCTATAGGAACAGATACACGTGTGTACATGTATGCGTGTGTGTGTGTTTGTGTGAGCGTCTGCGCACACACTTGTAGGATGGATGGCCAGCACTGTCTCTCTTTCCCCTCCACCCCAATCTTCCTGACAGCTCATTTGTTTTCATTTCCAGAGTATTTTGCTTGATATCTAATGAAATAAATATCTATATATTGAACAAATCATCAAGATGGGAGGCTGAAATTCTTCATTGGATGTCAGTTACATTTTCGCATTGCTGTTTTACTTCATCCATTAGATTTATTGGATTTGTTTATTGTCATAGCAAATCATCTAGTGTCTAGAGATGTATTGCAAAGCACACACTGTCTGCTGATGAAACCCTTGAACCGTGAGGCTTGTTTTGCATGCAGAATGTATAAATGCAATCTATATCTTGGAATATGATAGATATGAGGGAGTGGAGACATTTGGACCTGTCAAGTTAATACCTAATCGCATTAGACTGCAAAAAGGCTGACTTATTTCTCACCAACTTAGACTAAACTATCAGGCAGATGGCCTTTTCCTCTGGCTTTCTATCTCCACCTAGCTCACTCTCCCTCACACAGACAAACCTTACAGTAAGCATTTTAATTCCCCCTGACCTTTACCGATCTCACCCAGGCAGTTTTGCCAGTTGCTTAGGGCCAAAACAAAATGAAGTTTGAATTTGAGCTCAGAATAATTTAAGATGATCCTTTCTGTGCAGGGAGTCTCAACTATTTTGTAGTTTGGGTGCTGCCAACTGACTAAATGGACTTTTCGTAAGAGCTCTCTCTCTCCCTCTCTCTCTCTCTCTCTCTCTCTCTCTATTTCTCTCCCGCCTATGGGGCTGTGGGCTCACATTCAGTGTGATGTGAGTGTGTGACAAGGGGTAAAGCGAGGAAGTGAGCGAACAGAAATGTCCCCGATATTCACATGTATGCACGCATGGGCACATGGCACACACACACACATCGTGCTCCAGCTCTAGTACACTGAGCACCAGAGGGCTTTGTGTACAAGGCTGAGAAATGCCATGTCAGCACAGACCACATGGAAGTTTAGAGGGGAAGGAAAAGCTAAATAGTATAAAAATGAGCGTGTGATGAAAAATGCATGGAGGGGAGAGGGGGACAGCGACTCCCTGCACACAATTGTCTACTGAAAATCTCCTGCGGATTCTCTCCTCCTCTTAATCCAGTTGCCTCTGCTGACAGTGCTGCTGCCCACACACACGCGCACAAACACACATGCACACACACACCTCTTAACACATGACAGATAGATAATAAAAACAGATATTCATAAAACTGTACATACAAACACTTATATAATAATATACACAACAGTGAATGCATAGCAATCATGTTAGATATAAACAATAAATAAAAACTGACTGTGAGAATGAGCTCCAAACCTCATCTGTACATTAGTCTGACAATTGATGCTGGATTTAGATTTTGACTCACATGCTTTTACTCTAAAACAAAACAAAACAAAACAAAAAAAAAACACAGAACCAGGTGAAGTTACTAAGTACCCAGCACAAATGGAAAAATGTCCTCAAGTGAATATTGATGTTTTCCTCATTCACTGTGTAATAAGTACTGTAGCTGCTAACTGCCTGGCTGTTTAGTCACGTTAGTTTAGTCACGTTACATGAGAGCTCCCCAAAAGTGAAGCCAAAATGTCTCCATTGCCCCCTGTTGGCCGACTCCTGCATAGGTCTTAAACCCCACCCCGTAAACCTTGCTGATATAACTTTAAATGTTCATTTCTCTAAGTTTAATGAGTTATTTGATGCTTTAAAAGTGGAGAGAGCTCACAATTGGGTCAGACTGTTGTATGGACAGGAACTTGATCCCACAGCTCCACTGCCAGATCACCACTGTGCAGACTCTGCTCCAAACCACATCGCCAGGTTAAGGTGGCTGCGCTTGTATCTGAGTTACTTTGGCTTCTTTTTGTACAGTGGGAGGAAGTGAAAACACATTGTCTATAGTTATACAGTCAATGAGCTTCACCCACATAGCTAGCAAAAAAAACAAAAGAAAAAAGACACTTATCAAGGTGACTTTATCCATATGTGGAATATGCACACGATTTTCTTTTGGAACAAAATTAAAAACTGTTATTAAAATAATAAAAGAGAAACCAAAAGTGATAATATAAAATGTGCTCAGCTGTCTTCCTCCAATAGCACATGCAGCGTTACCACATGCTACAGAGCGGAGCAACACAGAGATACTGATTCAAAGCAAGCCAAAGCAACGTGTAACGAATGCTCAGAAAAGTATCTATAACAACATATATATTTCTGTATTTAGTTGACTGAAAAAAAACGTAAGCCGTCAGTTTGCAGTCTGTTGCTGGTTCTAATCAAAGAATGAGTATTCTGGTCATTTCTCTCTGACAACCTTCACAAGACTCCTAATCACACGGGTAGAGGTGATGTAATGTGAAGAAATACTGGCAATTAGACACCTGCAGAATGACTCAATTAATTTTAAGAACATTTGTGTCCACCTACAATACCTTTACATGTTTTATTCACATGAGTGTGTACATCCTTTTTTCTACCGCAGACTTTGAGACTTTGAGCTCATTTCTTGTTTTTACTTTGCACGCTGATGGCTGATGTCAGGTTGATCTGTCAAGAGTTTCTTCCAATACAATGAAAACAGCATGTTGTCCTTTTCACTCCACAGCTGTCTGACAATGTTAATCTGCAGGAGAGGACCATTTTGACAGAACACATTATGGAACTTGAACGGGGGGGGTTAAGCATCAACACAGAAATCCTTGCCCTTTCATATCAAGTCATTACTGCTTGTGCATATATGCACGCTAGGAACTGCGGCCCATGCTTCAGGTAATGTCACTGCGTATGTGTATGAGGCTGCATGTGGATACGGCGGTTTGTCAGACTGCACACAGTCACGTCGAGCTAGAAAATTGTTTTAATCTTCTCAGCTCTCCATGGGCAGTTTATCAACCACGCCACCTTTAAATGGGGGTGGGGGGGTGGGGAAAGGGGGCTGGGTGTCTATTGAAATGATTGGCAGAAGTCAGAAAGGAGGGGTCTCTGCATTTCAAATATCAATTGGTGCTGTCAGCATGGCCCAGTATAGTAAAGAATTATCTGAAATTAGTTTAGTTAATTCATCATTTTAAAGGGCAGTTGCTTTGCCGCTGATTAGTTATTGTACACAGTTGTCAATTAAGGGTCCCTGGAGAGTCTGTCCCATGAGGACTGAAGCTGACATCAAATGCATGCACAGAGGAAAAGAAAGGGATAGGAGTCTGTGACAAAGTAAAGCAAGAAGAAAACACAGAAGTAATGAGACGCAGGATAGACCGCCTCACGTGAAATCTGTGGTGACCCATTTGAAAAACATGTTTTTGTCTTGCTACAATTAGACAGATGTGGACTCAATCAGAAATGAAGAGATAAAATATGTTTTTGTTCGTGAGCGGAGGTGTGTGTTGTGTGGTGATTGCACCTGTTGTGAATTAGAAAAATCAATGTGCGAGCCTTTGTACAAAGAGGCCAAGTGGAGGCCATCACACTGACCTCTCCACAGGTTTCTATTCCCACAGTTACTGTTGCTATGATACTGCATCATGTTCACCATGCTATATATGGCCCAACAGAGAAACCCTGAACAAAACCCTGTCAGAGACAAACAGTGAATACATATATGGAGTACATCACTTGTTTGAAGACAAGCAATTTTTGTAGCAGCAGCAGCTCACTTTGAGGATGCACCACTGACAGTTCTTAATTTATATATATATATATACATAGAATAAAATCTCAAAGTTTCTTTCCTTAATTTTTTTATTAACAGCAATATGTTATTGACAATTATTCTCTGGTTGTTTTTTTATTTATTTATTTATTTTTACTTCACTATGATGTAAATATCTCAGCCCAAAAAGAAGTTAAGAAAGTTTTCTTGAAGTTTTATTCAGCACTGCACAAGCATTTCTCTGTTCTCCGTAATTAATTCTTAAAGTGCTTTTCTGGTTAATCCAGCAACCCGTGGGGAAGAGTGAGAGGCAATGTGCCAATTTTATTCAAGGATACATTGTAAACACATCCTTATTGGACAAAAAATAGGCTTTTCAAACCTGCACGTTTCTACATTTTTGGGAAATATAATTCATCTGGGAAGGACGAACATTGAAAATGAATAAGTTCAAAATGTTTTGGGGAAAATAAGGATGGAGTGTAAAACCCTGGTTTTGATTATTTTGAAACATCAGCAATTTAAAAAAATGATCATGCTCATGCCATAAAAGCTCATGTGTACAGTAACAGTCTCTGGTAAGAATGAACATTTCCTCAGCTCTTAGTGGCGTATGCTTTTATCATCCCTGCTTGCCCATATAGAAACAGAGTTTTTTTTTTTTTGTAACCACATACTTTACATTACATTCAGCAGTGACTGTTAGGCCTGTTCCTGGGGACTCATAATAATGCTGGTTTTTAATCCTACCAGCTCGTATAATATCCTATCTTACAGTTAATTATATCCAATTTTCCCAGGTGGAAACCAGTCCCTGATTAGGTGTTTAGAATGAAAAAGCTACCTATTTAATCCCTCTGGGGCTGTGGCATTCCTACCCTTGTGTGTGTTTGTGAAACACACAAACACAAAAAAACTTGATTGGCTCAGACAATCATTTTTCAAGTATCTTATATCTTAAGAGTAAATACTGAAAAAAAGAAATCACAATAATGAACAAAAATAGTTATATTCCCTGCCTACAAATGCAGCCATCAGCTGTCTGCAATTAACGGGCTGTTCTCACAGCAGATATTTTGGACTTATTTTGGTCATAGGAAAAGCACACGTGTCACCAATAACATTCACAACGGCTCAGTTCTGTTTAACTGACAGTGTGACCTTGTGCCAGCATGAAAAAGATCAGGACCCTTAAATCCAAGCAGCTAAATGAAATGTAGCCACCATTAAATGTATTATTTGTACCTGCGTTTTTCCAACAAAGAGTCGTCAGTGAAAATGTCACAAATAGTGTGCGGTAATGGATGGATGTGCAGAGAGCCCAGACTCTGACATAACAGACCTAACAATGACGGGTTTGTTTTTGCTCTGAAAGCAGCTAAGATATGAGATATAGAAGAGTAACTTGCAGGTACATGACATGGCTGTGTTGTTGATGTGGTACTTGTGGGGGGGGGGGGGGGGGGGGGGGGGGGGGGGGGGGGGGTGTTGGGTGGAAACCAGGATGGGATGTTTGAAATGTAACCGATTGTACAATGCAAAAGCAACACCTGTCAACATCTGCATTGTAACTGATTGTACAATGCAGATGTTGCACATTTTACAGGGTGTGTGTGTGTTTTTTCCCTTTTTTGACCAGAGGAGCATTACAGTGTTCTCAGCAGCATGGACCCTCTATTCTAGGGGTTGGATGACAGGAAATGAGTGCTCAAAAATTGACTGCAAACCATGGAGTTAACTTAACTAGCAGACACTGACAATGGAGCTAACTAGATCCTCTGCAAATCCTTGTTGATTGTAATTGCACTTCAAAACAATTACACAAAAGATAGACTGACTTCTACACCACCAGTCCAACAAGCTCTGCTGCATCCGTGTCTTCTAAGATGAAATAGTGGCACAGCAACTTTGCTCAACTGCACCCCATTTCTCCAGTGTGACACACAGACTGACTGACTGAGCAGTGAGCACAGTGTGCAGATGAAATAGCCTGTAAGTACACTGCCAGAGCTAATGTAGGCTAATCTCCTCCTCCCGGTCAAACAAACTCTGTATTACAGGTCCAAAAGGAAAACAAAAGACAACATTATGATAAACTACCTCAGAAATCATAATGTACTAAATTTTGCTTATATGATAATGGGGCTACGTCTCTTCTCCACTAACCTGTTGTCTTAATGTCACCTCAGCACAAGCAGGAGGAGGACAAATACCTACATACTCACAGTTATGAGGAACACCAGCGGTTTGACAATGATTTTCTATCTTTCTTCTTCTTACTGAAAACAACATTTTTTAAAAAATATTTGGTTTAAAATAAATATTCGAAAAATGTCATAACCGGTGCTCTGGAGAATAGTAAATTGAGATTTGGCTCTACCCCTGGTGGGAATTCGGATTTTCTGCTGCCTCAGACATGCAAATATTCAGTGCAGGGATATACAGCAAAGAGCAGTGAAACTTAAAGCACTTTCTACTGAGATGCCCCAAAACTACCTCCGTTCTCCCTACTATTACTCCAATACCTAACCCCTTCACCAAAGGTAAAATATCACAGGAAGGAATCCACAAAAAAAACTGACTGAATTTTCTCTGTGTAAAAGAGAGCTAAATCCAAGTGCACCAAGGAAGGGCATATGGCAAAGAAAAGGAGAAAGGGCTTTCATAATTGTAAACCAATGTGGTGTAAAACCACAGGGGTGAATGTAACCTTTTGCATTGGAGGACAGTGTTATTAGAGAAACCAAAGTCAGAGCAGTCATTTAACTGTCCTGACAGTAGCTGCTCTTCCCATTGCAGTACTGACTTCTGAAAGTGCAGAGGGAGGTGAAAAAAAAATACAAATGCCAGAAAACGAAATAATAAGAGAGTTTCTACAATTTCCAATTCAATTTCCTCTCACTGACCTGCAGTGACAAGAGAAATCAATGCAGCTGGGAGTAAAACATTCTGAATTGAGGGATGGCAATAGCTTTCCTTTTTTTTCCAACAAAACCAAAGACCATCTTTGTTTTGGAAGATCACTCAGTGAAAAAATAAATCACTCGAGGGTAAAAAAAATAAAAAATAACTGGCACTTTTGCTGTCTGCAGAGGTAGGCACTAACCGAGACATATTCACTCTCCTCCAGGTTTGCCTTATAGATGGTATCGGTAAATCACAGCTTTTAACCGGCACCTCTGCCCTGTACATTATGTCCAGCCTCCTGCAGGTTTGAAAATGTTTCTTTTTCTTAAAGAGAGAAAAAATACTATATATATATATATATATATTTATATTTATATATATATATATATATAACACAAACAAAAACAAAGCAAAACAAAAAACAAGCAAATTAACCTCAAGTGTGGAAGACTGCTAACGGGAAATTTGCACAATACTCGCAAAAAAGCAGGTTGTAATTTCCCTCAATTTCCTGTCACATCTTGTGTTTGTAGCACCTGGAAAAAGGTGCAAAGAGAGAGATCGCTGCCTCTCCTCTTGCCTGAGGCAAAACCCATCCATCACCTGTGTTGTCAACACAGCACTCTGGCCTGTAAGTTTGTGGTGTGTACAACCTTTCAGGTCTAAATTAAATCCTTCATCAGAGGTGTTACCTGGGATTAATGCAGGTGCTTCCATTGAACACAGGAAGCTTAGACAAGAAATCAGGCCAGAATTACAGCCGCAACTCCCTCTCTAGACTTCAAAGATGTAGGGATAATAGTGAAACGAGAAGCAGAGAATAAGTACTGTCTCCATGGCAGCTGGTGATGGAGGCCCTGCCCTCTGAGACTGTTAGAGCACCACATCTGGTCTCTTCAGCGAGAGGGCAGACTGTCAGCAACATTACTTCTTAACTTCTGAAGAATAAAAAAGTCAAAGTTTCATAATGTGAAAAGAAATAATATAGAGAGACCTAATACAAGATTCTCACAAAGCATCAGCTTATCCAGTGCTCCTTCCTTTACATAAATGTGATACAAGGTGATGTTTAACATGTTTCTTTCACAAGATCGCCTTCTGTAGTTTTACAGTATTCACTGTAAAAGCATTCACTTTCTCATGTGAATTGTCAGTTAGTCTGATGTACTACTAATGCCCATGCAGCAAAGGAACTGGCTTGATAGATTTATAGCAGTACAAATAGGTGACCTTAAAATTTATTCATGTCCAAAGTACCCACTGCACAGCAGATAACATCTTTTAAGTAATGAAACACAAAAGGATAATATTCGTTTCATGCTGTAACCACATCTTGCTGAGTAACTGTCCACTTGTGAGTGACTGAGCTGTCTTATGTCAAAATCAAAAAATGTGTAAAATGTTTTTTGTGGCCCATTCCAAATGTCTATATTATTGTGTATCATAACCCCAATGTGTTATCATCATGATCTATAAAATGTGATGGTGATGAGACGCCATTAGGTTCCACTGTGGGAAATGTAGGATCCACCATTTTGGGACCTCTAGTCTACACTAAAAGTTGAGATTTCTTACCCTCTCCTAGTTTTCATCATTTTTTTCTGTATGTTTCTTTCAACTTCATGCTAGGACAATACTGAAGAATCGAAGAAGAAGAACTGAAGAGTCACAACTCGGGTTTGAAAGAAGATACAAGTGTAGAATCAATATATCAAGCGGTTGAACATCAAAGTACTACACACATAGCTTTACAGAGTACATACATCCCCGCAAGCCACACAAACAGGAGCACCACTCAGCATAGTGTAGTTTAGTGGCTGACTTTGCAGCAACAAACTGTAGTAGGGCATTTAGCTAGATTTTCCTATAAGTGTGAGAATGTGGGAACCAGTGAGCACATGACTCAACAGTGGAGAAGCAGATTATGGTCTATGGTTTAAAACGTATCTATGGAGTACATTGTAAGTTGACCAGAGCCACAATGAAAGCCATGTCCCACTCTGAAAATAATGAATAGTTTGGAGTGTCCTGGGGCAAAAAAAGTAAGAAATATCATTGCAAGATCAGTTAAAGGATCACATTTTGAAAGAAAATGTCCCCATGCAGAGCTGTTATATATGAACTCTGACCTGATCGTGTAAATCTATCACGGCCTGCACCACCTTTGTTTTGGTGCCAGAGGGCTCTTCCATTCTTGTCAAAATATGAAATATGGTTCCTCTAAATTTCCCTTCAAACATGCCTTTCAACCAACATATGTCTTCTCAAACAGAAAGAAGGACCTTTGCTTCCAAAGTGTGTGTGAGAGAAAATGGAGGAAGGTGACTCACTGGCCGCAGAACAGGGAAAAAAAAGGCCAAATAACTGTTCAAGCGTGAAAGTCTGAAAATTTTCTTTTCCCTTTCCTCTTGGAGAAAGAGAAAGCTTTCAGGGTGCAGAGATTGTGAAATGTTATTTTTCATCTCTCTTCTTTGAGTCACAAGGAAACCTGAAAAGCCATGGTTACAGCAGTTTAGTAACCATCCTATTTCAAAATTGAGGGCTTTTCAGATGTGCGCCATTCAGGCCTCCTGGGATTCTCTGCAGTGTGCTGTATGAGACCTGCGGTGTCTATGGGCTGGGATGAAATTGTGAAAAGCTTTTTTTAAAGTACGTTGTCACGTTTTCCCTTCTTTACTAGCCATAGCTTACCCTGGAACCATGCAGAGCAGCTATCTAGTGCTGCTTGACGTCTGAGCTTCTCTCACGCGAATAAGTCCTCCACACCACCATCTCTTCTTACCCTCTTTCTCATTTCATCATCATTTTTACGCTATTAAGCTGTGCATTGATATTCAATGTATGACAATTTTATCTCTTGCATGTCTTTTTATATCTTTCCTCCACTCTGTACTGGAATATGTTATGTCGCTTTGGTCGGTAATTTCCAATCTCTGAGACATGCAATCACAGTTTGGGCTGCTAGATTCCTTATCTGCTGTGACAAATAAGTGTTGAGGAGCAACAACAGTGGATTGCCATGCAGAACGGAGCCTTTAATGCAGCAGCAATACAAAATGAAATAGCTGTGAAGAGGCAGATGTTATAAACCACTCACTTAACTTCAGAACAGTTTTCTTCCATCATATTAGAGCTGTTAAACAGGGCAGAGTGTAGCACAGAGATGTTATGTCTCCCCTATAGAAAAACTCATGTTCTCATCAGAAGAGCCTCCAAAGACTGTTGTCGTCACTCATCAGTGGGTGAACAATAAGCCATTGGTGCTCCGCATAGCCTTGATAGCCATCTTAAAAAACACCGTTGGGATTACTCCTTGCAGCAAGTGTGTGAAGTGTACATTATGGTAATGCAACCATCGGAAAAAATATTGTATTTCTTGATTTTTACTTAACCCTCTTCCCCACCTCACCCATCTTCAGCTCCAAGAGACAATTTAGACTCGTCCTTGGCTCAAAGGCAGCGCTACTTGAAATGCCTTTAGATTTGGTGCACACATACACACATCAAAGAGACCAGGAGCTTATTTTCAAGTATTTTGCACCCTGAGGCTAGGAGCTACTTCTGAGGCTGCTGTGTTCCCTGTAAATAGCTTGGTTTTCTGTTCCACAGATCCCAGCAAAGCTCCATCTACCAGAGAGCTGTGGGCACGGGCCTCCATGCTCTCCCATCACCAGAGGTAACAGGGAAAAATCAGTGTGCATAATAGTTCTGCCGATTGCTTTCCTACGGTGTTGATCAGTAATGCTCACAACAACTAAACTAAACTCAGTCCAAGTCTGCCAGGGCAAAGGCATCCAGAGTGTGTTCTGCTTCTCGCCTGTGAAAGATCAAACTTCTCGTCTTGCGTTTGATGGTGCTACCCTGTGATGTGCCAGAAGTTTCGGAGCATTCAGAATCTCTTTTATTGCATGTTCATCTTGTGAGGACAGTAACATACTGTACATATAAAGGATAATCCACACCAAGAATTTTACCACCTGGCGATGTTCTACTGCTGTCACTAACCAAAAAAACTGTAGATAAGTGTATTCATCTAATTTTATTTTCATTGAATAAATGTTTAACAGACTTGCTTCTGTCACTCTGGCTATCCTTGCACTAGTCAGAGTGATTAAACTATATTTTATAGTATGTGCATTAAATGGCATTCACACACTCAGTGGGTATTCACTATAACCACACTATAATGTATGCTTTACATATTTACCAAAAAAGGAAAGCTAACTGAATTTCTGTGATGTTTGACCTGACTTCACTCAGTGTCTCTCTGGTTACAATGAATCCTAGCAGAATTTGTGGGATTCAGCTCAGCAACTGACTACACTACAGACAAAGAAAGAAAGAATAGGCCATCAGGTGGATGCCAGAAACTCTCCATTCCCTGTCTATTTCAAATAGCATCAATCAACATTAAAGATAATGGCACCTGGTGGAAAAGTGACTTTAGAGGAAGTTGCTTCAGTCTACTGCTGTGTCTATTGCTTTGTCTCAGATCATCCTCTCTACAATGATGTCCTTCTTCTTTGTAATGACTGCTGCCAGCCAGCGATTCTGATGCCTCAAGTGTATAGCATCATTCATGAAAAGACTGCTTGCTGTGATTAGCCCAATGCCTTAAACCATATATGAAAATTCATATTAAATGTCCTTTAAAAACCCATAAAATATCCATGTTGACTTGGGGCTGCCATGCTGTAGGGTGTTGCTAATCAGCTTCCTCTATGGTCCATTTAGCCTCTGTGTCATTAAAGATAATACAAATAAAATAAGTGTTAACATGAAGGCATTTTGACTCCTTCCCTCAGAAAAAGAAAGGCCAAAAAAAAAAAAAAAATCAGCATCTCCTCACCAACTGTCAATAATTTGCACTAGAAGATTTTTTTTCCATTTCCCACGCTTGCAGTGCATTTGTGCTGAACAAATTCCAGTTAATTACAAGGCAAATGGTACAAAATGTGCTCTGTGACCATTACAATCCTGTTTGCTATGCTCGGTAAGGATGCATCACTCATCACACCCACACAAACACTCGCACACGCGCACAGATAAATGAAAACACATAGATATAAAGAGTCCAGCCAACACACATTTCTGTACAGCACTCACATTCACGCTGTTTTTTTATCTGTCCTGATTAGACACACATGCATCGTTTTAATCTCTCAGCTTTACACAGATGCAAAATTTCAACACTTTGCTCTACCCTCTCTTGACTTTGACCAATATTGTGAGATAGTAGTATTCCAGCAATGGAACTTTAATGAAAGGTTTTGCAACGAGCATTGACGCTTGGTTGATCTAATGAGATCCCTAACTGTTTCTGCCATCTGCCAGACCCTAGTCATGACATTAACTATGCAGCCATGCTAAGCTTCAAACCTCTCTCAGATGAAGCAACCCTCAGACGCACTGTGTGAAGTGCTGATGCACAACCAGATGTAGACCTCACAGAAAGTCACAACACCAAACAAACACCAAATACTTTCGAAAACATAAAAAATATACTGTGGCTATGCAGCACACTGAAGAACACGATTTAAACTTTATTATATTGCATATACATGACAAAATGCCCTCCCTGGCCCTGGTCTAATGTAATGTATTTTTTTGATTTCACTGAGCTTTTGTAGCAGTATTGACGTGCCTAGTATATAAGGCCTTGCTTTTAAGTCAAACTCATCTGCAGTTTACGAGGGTGCCATTGTTCGCCTGGCTGGGGAGAGGTCACTGCAAGGGAGGAGAATAAATGTGGAGTGATTGACTAGTCTCTGTTGGAGAAATGAGTTCTCCATTCATCCCCAGGCTTCCAGAGGGGAAACGTCCTTCAGGAAAGTAAACACAATCTGACAGGGCCCTACAACAGACGCAAAGGCACAGCATGGCTAAGTCAGTAAGGACGGAACTTTGCTCCACATTCCTCTCCCACGTCCCTCCTTTCCTCCCAGCCTCCCATGTGTACCATGAACCACAACACATCCGCTCTCATTGTTGTATCTGGACACCTTAGTTGGACATGTATGCAACATTCTCGGGTCACGCTCATACTTCTTTCTTAAATAAAAACGGGATTCAAGAAGCCACAGAGATGAGGTGATCATTCAAATAAAGATATTAGTGCAGTTTTCTCTAGAGGTTTCCAGGTTCTACCAGATACACAGGTCCCTCCTGGAAAGCAAATTGAAAACCACAGCACCCATCAGAGACCAGATTAGGCTGTTTTCCCGACATGCTTAAATTGCGGTAATCTCGAATGCAGATCACTTCTGCAGCTAATTGATGGATTTGCCAGAGGATCTGAGAGTGGTAGGGCCCCACTGCGAGCTCCTGTTTATTTTCAGAAGGCAGATGCATTAACCCTTCTCTGCCTGCTACCAGCAAGGACTCCAGGCTAGTGAACGTTGGAGCTGGCAGCTCACTGTCATCAACTGTGACATTACTGTCCAAAGGCTTTGCCCAACATTCACCCATAAACTTGGCCTAATTAGAGAGAAGATATGCCTGGGTTTCTGTTATACATTGGTTTTGCATGAATAATTCAAAGCACAGATGACTTACTGTTGTTCTTCGGGTTCCCTCTTGCCATTCATGGTAGAGACTCCCAGTGTGTATACGGTTTCCTGCCATCCACTCATGCAAATATGCTTACAGAGAAAGTGTGGTTAGCAGCTTATCACAGCTTGTCACATACAATTCTGTTAGATGCAGCCACGAAAGTTTACATCATGGCTACCAGCCCACAGAGACCAAAATCGTACCACTGTACTTTTTGCTCTGAGGTAGACACACAGAGGAGCACAGCAAGGTTTTTAGGAAGCCAACCTAAATCTGCACATCTAATGCCCAGTTTTTCTCACATGTAATGAGGAAAAAAATAAAACCAGTGCTGCATCAGAGAAGGAGTGAGTGAGAAAATGAAGAAATGCCATAAACACATTTAGACACATGTAGGCATTTTTGCATGTGAGTGCACACAAATATGCATGAGCACTGTATGTGTTGATGTGCTGTGTGTTACAGTTGTGGCGAGCAATGATCTATTTTTTCCCATTACCCCACTGCATACGTGTGGTTCATTTACATTCATGGTTATCCAGATAATGAAGCTTTCAATCCGGGGGATCCTGTGGTGAGAACAATGAACCCAATTACCTCCTGCCGCCTGTGAGATGGGATGGCAGACTCTGAGACAGATGGGAGAGGCTGCACTCGGCCGGCAATCCAATCACATTCATCTCGCTTGCTTCCCGTTTCCCCTGTTCATGTGTTCTGCAGCAACTTATCAACAGGCAGGGGCCAAAGAACCTGGGATCATTATATCACACACACCAACAATTCTGCAAACACGCACCCACATGCACTATCACATTCCCTGAGGTCCACTCGACCCCCGCAACTCCCCCTTCCTCTATTCCCCACTGCCAACATGCACCTCAGGTTTCTCTCTTTCTTCAGACACAACGTTGATTTTAAAAGCTCACATATTTCACCTGCTGTAGGAGCAGAAGGAGGTAAGGAAAGGGTTCTGTGGGCGAGGTAAAATCTACCTCAATCTTGATCTCCTTATCAGCGCACCAGGGTCTGACTGGGAACATTCCTAATGATTTATTCAAGACTTTCAAGTTTCCTTTTTCTAGCTTAATATTTTAGTTACATGCGCTGACTGAAATCATTCAAAGATGTGCTCAGTAAGAATTTGTGACTACTTTATGAGCCCTTGTGTGCATGTGCAACATGATGGAAGAAAATGGAAATAGTGTTGATCAAGAAAGAAGTTAAACAAGAGCATCCTTTTTGATCATGTCTCTGATGCAATCCCATGAAATGAAATCAGTGAGGATGGCTGTCGAGTGAGCTTTACTGTGACCTAGACTTGTGTCATCTTGCACCATGGGGATTTGCTAGATGACGACGTCCAGTGCAAAACAGATAAATTTGACAATATAAAAATAAAAACAAACCAGAAATTGTGTATGTATAGAATTAAGAGAAGTGTCATACATAATACACTGAGTGACGTCTCCTGGTAAGTTTTATAGGTTAGGAAAGGTGTAACGTAGCTCCTATAAGAGAGGACTTGACATTCAACAGTAAGCAATGATACAGACTGTGCCTGGACCTAGACGGTGCTTCAGGGAATGTATTCCACTACTAGATAATTAGCCAGTGATTGCGTGAGAGCTGATACCAATTCTGCATAATACTCCAATATTTTCTGCATGTTTAATGCAAAATATACCCTTATCTCATATTCTTCCCTGCTTATGGCCCCTAATTGACACTGTGATCAATAGTAATTGACTCAGTGATCGATGTATCTCTTGAAGTTTTCCATCAGGCTGTACTGCCATCAGTTGTGTCCAGACTACTGTAAGGTAGTGTATGGTTTGTTAGAAGGGATCTGTATGCTAATGCTTATTCCAGCTCCCCTGAGTGACATATGGGTGTTTTTATGTTAATGAACGTCAGGAGATGAGATCTCGTTGGTCATCCCTGGGTACACACAGGTGTGTAGGCACACATACTCACACACCTGCCTACCCATGCATGCATGATCCCCACATACACACACCTGCACACATACACACACATGCAGACTGAGACTGCACACCCACTGAACCCTCGGATGCATTATTGATAAGCTACTAATTACGCTTGTTGCAATTTCAGCTGACCTTTCCCGGGAACATCCCGGATCATTATAAGCTGCATTCTCTCTCGAAATTGCAAAGGTAATCTAAAGTCCACCTCCCTTGCTCCCCTTCTATCTGCAACATCACCACCACCACCCCCACCACCCTCACTCCCCTCAATTCACTGCTGGATGAAGATATGTTCTTCCATCCTGACCAAGGTGGAGAAATTGTGGAGACAACCATACATCAAGTTAGAGACATGGAGAAAATGCAAAGAAACAGGCAAGATACCAGAAATGCTACAGTACAGCATGGCAGCTGAGTAAATCATAATTTGAATGTCAGGTTTGTATTTGAACTGTTTTTTTCCATAACTTCGCCATGACATGTAATCATTTGAGCAATAACTGAAATGAATTTTTAGAAAGCCACTTGAAGTTTATGGTTAATACTGTAATGCTCACCATCTCATTCTGTTAAAGGTTAAAAACTACAACATCTTACGCTATTATTCCTGTTTGCATGCCATTATGACACTTTGGTCTGAAACATTCTCATCACAGTTCATCATTACGACAAACGCGTTAGCGTAATGGCTCAGCGTTCCTGCTCAGAAAGCCATTTCATATCGGAAAGGCCAAAAAGTATAATGTGAATGGTTGTGCACTTGGTGCTCAGGGACTGTTGATCAGCTGGTCTGGCGGCTGCAATGACTTGGCGTTCCTGCATTAATATGTATTATAGTTCCAGTTAAAGATACACAAAAAAAGAAACTTAATTTTCAGGAGAATGCAGACTCTCCTTCAATTGATGGTCATGGCCTTTAACAATCAACTTATTGATCTGGAGGTTGGGTCATTTACATGATTTTATATTGATTTATAATATATAGCACAATTACTGTGTGCTCAAAGTTTCATTAGTAACATTTAAGAAACTATTTTACCAATTCTTTTAAAGCTGCAGCAGCAACACACAACTTTCACACAGTCTATAAAATAATGATGAAGTACTGATTACATGTTTTCTGCTATTGCTTTTTAAAGTCTGGGTGAACATACAGGTGCTGTGTAGCCTGTAGCATAAATCCAACCCATACATATGACATTCCACTACATTTAAGTATTGCAGTAAACTGAAAATACTACATGTATTAGCAAAATGTTTTTGGGGCACTAAGAATGAAATTTAGCCAGTTACTAAAAGCAAAACATTCTTAGTACATCTTTGTGCATTCAGGCAGCTGATTCATTGACTTCTTTCCTACTGAAACTGATTGATTTTGGTCTCTCAGTCTTTACACCTATTGCATGTGGAAATAATATGGACAACAGATAAACTTGAAGCACGTGTCCCCAGACCATATATAAAAAGTCTGACCATACTTGTATGATCTTGTTCATCAAATGTAAAGATTTCTGTGTACAGCGTGATACTTAATGTGGGGCATTTTTTTTGTTTGCGAATCTACCAAGTTGTGTCCTAATTAATGTATTAACTACATGTGGATGTTCACCTAAAAATCAATATCTGATCCCTCATCTGAGACTACTAAGAAGAAATCTGTCCAAGATTTTAGCCACAATGTAATGTACTGTAATCTGTTGCAAGGTGGGAAGAAAAAATGAAGAAAAAAAATAAATATGTATTTTCTCAAACCAGTATGTGGTGAAGAAGCTAGAGCAAAGACTGTCTGTGCTACTGTATAAGGTGTTTTTTAAGTTTTGCATATCATTCAGAAAACAGAGGCCCTGTGTGAAGGTCATGATGACAAATCTCTGTACGAGTTTCATTCTCTTTTCTCTTTACCAGCTTTTATCCTTCCACCTCCATAACTTTCCTATTTCTCTAAAACACACACATACACACACACACAACAAAACATTTTTACAGATTCTGCAACTCTCCCTCTAAGAAGGGAGTCTATATGCCTAAAGAGTTATTCACTCAGCTCTTCCACTGCAATCAGATTTTGTTGGTGATGGGAGCTGACTCGGAACCAAAATAAATAGATAGAATGGGAAAAGGGCTGGGAACAGCACTTTGCTGGCAGGGCTGTGAACCAGGTGAGCCAGTGCAGGCAGGAACGACACCAGCCAAAGGATTAATGGTCTCAAGGGAAGCCAAGGTAAGCCTGCTGCTCCTGCTTGACATCTTTGTACTTGTAAGAGCACAGAAATTAGCCAGGCAACGCGGTGAGTAATGGCCAGTGTGCTTCCATCAGTCCCATTTAACAATGCATGCAAAGCCAACAGAGGAAAACGCAGGGAGAGAAAAACGTAAATGTTCTCTCTTGGGCATGTGGGCAGAGTTGCATGAAGCAGTTTATCACATAGGGCCTAGTGTTGTGAATGCAACAAAAACATAACACTCATGTCCAATCTGTTACGTACACTAAACATCAGCTTGGATACAGCTTCAGTGTTATTTAATAATTAAGATATGGAAGGTTTTTCATATCACCTTAGTGTGACACCACTTGTCTGGCAATGGGTAAGAACCATGATCATCTCACAGGAAGAATGATATGGAACAATGTCCTAACAACAGGGTTAATGTAAGATAATCAGCTGTAATGACTCACAGAGGGAAAAAAGACATTGAAACATCCAGAGAAACTTCTCAAACCACTCCTACAGCACAACACACCTCTCCACTGTCCATCCGAGCTCTCATCATTGTATCTGACATGAAGTCCAGCTGACCTGTTACTGTTGTTTGTAGAAGAGCAAAAAGTTATCTTGGTGCCTGCAGTGCATGATGTTCAAAAGACAGATCACTGAAAAGACTTTGTAATACAAGTATGTGTTGTATATTCCAAATTCCAAAAAACAAAGTTTGTCTTCATTAAAACTATTTACTTTAAATTTGAACTATTTGTGACTATTTGTCAAAATTCATCTTGCTTGCTTCACACTTATTTTATATCCTGTAAAAATGCTTATTTTTAAAAGCTGGCAGAGCTGACTGCTCATCGGTATGTTGCTGTCGTTTGAGGTGTGATTTAGTTATTTTAATTCCAGTGCACTTCATAGTTATTTCACCCCTTGTTTTTTCCTTGAAACAGCAGTACCCAGCCTCCCTTCCACCTGATCTGTAAACACTGATGGGGAAATATGTAGTATGTATGTATGAGGTAGACATGGAGCTAAAAACCAGGCACAACATATCATGACTCGGTGCCTCTCCAGATGTTTGCCCACTGTGTCATACAGACACGGACATGCTCTCTCCACTTCACTCAGTCATCAAGATGAGCCTCATGTCTCAGCACACACCAAATGTCAATGACCCTTAAGTCAGATGGTATCACACATGCTCAGAATTGTGCACACATAAAGATAAAGCAAATGACAAAGTCTACGTTCATATATTCATAGAATTTTTATCTTATTTGGATAAAGACATGGAATTTTTCAGAAACTTCTCTGATTTTGAATGAGAATGAATTCATATTTCAAATCTTTGTTCTTTCACAAAGAATCCATTTAACAATCTGCCCTCATGGTGAGAATCCTCCTTGGGAATGGATGGGGGAACGGATGGACGGAGGAATGAAGGGATGAAGGGTGATAGAGGTCTCCCAGCTGTCTAAGACCCAAGCTCGTCCCGGCACACTGCTTCCCACTAATGACCAGGGGCCCTGAATTCCCGCAGCTCCCCTGGGACAACAGCTGCTGCCATCCCCAGCTTCTCTGCAGGCTTTGAAGGGGACGTGGCAGCAGTTGAGCTGGCTACGGTCCTGCCTAGCAGAGCAGCAACTCGGGGATGGGGACAGACAGGCTTGTTGTGCCAGCAGGGTGGCTAAGCCTGCTGAAACCCTATCCAGCCAATTACTCCGACCGAATGCCAAGCTGGCTGTCTAATGGAGAAACTGGGGACCACACGCTGTTAGGTCCTCTCACAGGTTTACAGGTTTTACAGGTAAGCACTAACACTCCCACTTCAAGTCTGGTATTTTTTTTCGGTCCAACCTGACAGTGCAGACTAAAAGGGGAAAAAAATCTCAGTTTGATTCTCTCCAAACCAATTTGTTTAAAATGACAAATTCCTTTTAGAGCTCTTGTTTCTCTCTGTCTTCCATCCACTCACACATAGCCCCTGGTTAGGCTTACCCTTTAGACTATTTGCAGAGAGAGAGAAAAACTGCTATACAGAATAAGAAGTGAAAATGGCCAGTCTAGAGGGGGTGGATGCCTATGGTTAGACTACCTAATCATTCTGTCCACGTTCCTACTGTTCAGATAAGCAGCACAGTGCCTCCAGTGAGCCTTCTCTCCATCGACAACATACATATACTTTAACACAGCTAATTTGTGCAAGTCTTGCAGCACTTGCACACCATTTAGAGATACACTCTAGATTTCACTAGAGAACCAGTGGACTGTATAGTGGGATGGAGATCAGAATAAACCAAGCTGCTAAAACTGAGGAAAAAGAAACTTAAAATATATATCGTTTCACCAACCATTGTTCCCTGTCAAAGCTGGTGAAGTGGCAGTCAGCATTCTTGATCCTTATTACAAATGCACCATACCAGCTATGGGTAAATACAGTAAAATGGAAATGTGTTTTCTCTGCCACAAAATCAACAAAAAACTAATCTAATTAGGCTCTTGGTTTAATGTAAGAAATACTCCAGCTTTTCTATGACTTATTTAACCTATAGAATTCAAAGAAATTGAATCAGAGAGAAATATGGAATTACAGGCTGAGAAAATTCATTTTGTTACACATGACAGCTTGTGGACTTTTCCTCTGTGTTTACAAAACAATTTGTGGGAGTCCGCTGAACCAACTTTCCTCTAACAATGTGTTATGAGACAGAGAAAAACAAGAGAGAATCAATAGGACCTGTGGTCATGTATAATTTGCAAGGCCAGCACCTGGCTGCCAACAAATAAAGATTTTTTTTTCCTGCACGTTGCATTCAAGGATATTGGACAGTTTTGTTGGAGGTGGGCGGCTATTTTCACCAAATCCTGGCTGCAGGTCAGCTGAAATGATTGAATCTCTGTAAGCTCTGTGGGTGCACACAGCACTGTACCAATGTAAACAGGAGGCCTGAATGTGTTCTTCACACATCTTTGCGTGTTATGTTTATATCCATGCACAAGCTCAGCTGAGACACACTGACAAACTGCACTGCAGAAGTCATAGCCAAACCACATTGGCGGTAAAATAAATCTTTTTAATTGCATGGAGAGTAGTGTGCGATTCTCAGCATTTTTTTCTGTGCAGAATCTTCCTCTATGCACTATGTGATTGTGTTTGTGTGTGTGTGTGTGTCAGGTTGGTTGGCAGGCTGTGAGGCTGCCTTGGCTAGTCAGAGAGCTCTTCTCCCTGAACCAGCTGGGCCCTCCTGCCTCCTTCCAAAGCAAGTCAGTGCAGACCACATGGTCTCACCCCCACTCTGAAAGGTGCCATTCAGCCTTGCACAGCCAGACACACATGGACACACATACTCATAGACACAGAGAGAGAGAGAGAGAGAGAGAGAGAGAGAGAGAGAGAGAGAACAGCACATATAGTGTACAACAAAGCTCGAACAGAGAAATATTCAAAGCAACACCTTCTGGTGTCCACACACAGCTGAGCCGTTAACACTATTTAGAATTTCACCAGTCAGCTAAGGTACATCAAAACATGATCACAGTAATGAACTACAGCAATATGAATACAATGTCAGTCAGAAGCCTTAGACCTACTGCATGTGCATTGCAGTGGCTTAGATGGAAACTGAACTTGAAATTGAATGCCTCTTGTGAATATTTCATCATATAATACATTTAGAATTAAACTCTTCATCTTAATATTTACTTAATTCTATGAATTATGTAGTTTGACTGAACATTGTCTTTCTGTGTGTGAATTTGATAATGTTATGACAGCTGGTATTGCATGTCTGTACATGTTATTTTTGTCCTGTGATTTTTGTTTAATCAAAATGATGTTTTGAAGATAAAAAGTGATTATAAAACCTCCTCAGTAAGATGTGTAAAATCGACTTGCAGAACACAAAATACAAAACACAATTCAATCATTTTTTGTGTTACAGTCTAAAAATACCCAATTAACAGTCAAATAATGCTATAAAAATCATGCTATTCTGCCAATACATCAATAAATACCGCAGGTTTTGTTCTCTATAAACATAAGCATTCTCAAAAAATGCAGTCATTAATCCTTCATTCTGAGGTAAACACATAATTTACTGTACTGTCTGAAGTATTCAGATGCAATTCAAACATATTATTCTCAAACCAGTTTTGTTTTTGTATGTCGAAGCATGTCAATAGTAAAAGAGTGACTTTTGAACTGTGCCATGTTTGGTGAAGAAATCATTCATAGTTTGTTCAGTTTGTTCCATCAGTCTCTCTGGATGAGGTCACCGATGTGAACAGGGATGAATAGATGTGGTTCGGAGAAAAGGCAAAGAGGGGGAGGAGGAGAGAGAAGAGCAAGATGTTGGTAGGTCCAGGTCACATGGTGGGCCCCAGGACCTTGTGGTGGAGGTAGTGCACTTCCCCTGAGCTACATTTACCCTTTAGCTGCAGTCAGGCAAGTGGGCTGAGTGGACGACGCTAGGTGGGGGAGTGCGGGGGCACCGAGGGAATGAGAAAGCGAGACGAGTGAGCTGGAGAGAGAAATGTAGCATTGAATCTTAATGTCAGATCAGAGCTGAGCTGAGCGGCGAAGAGATCTTTCCTGCCAGCAGCGTACGAACACGCATCTGTATCAAGGGTAAAATATTGTGATCTTTGATTATTCCCTCTTTCACCTTTTATTAATGTTATCCAGATAGAAGGCAAGGCAGCTTGACATGCAGACACAAGAACAGAAAGGGTTTCAGAGACACACTGGTAAGATAGAACCCTTTGTTTCCTCTGTGCTGTTGCTGTACATCTCTGCAGTTGTAGGTCACATTCATTTCATACTGAGACAGAGCTGTTTTCAACCTTTAATGCTCTGTTTGTGTGCCCATGTGATAAGAGCAGAAATAGACAATTTGCCTTCATCATGTACAATAAAGACAGAAAGGGCTTTAATAAGTGGGTAACTAGGGGAAAAACACAAAGGTAGAATCACTGTCTCACACACACACACACACACACACAAGGAGTGATGTGTGAGGTGACTGCAAGGAGGACAGAAGCAGGTCAAGAACTGGAAAAAGAGGAAGGTGAGATTATATTGACACATGACATCATATGTCATAAAATAATCTCTAATAAAATAATCTTGAATGAAGAATATCAATAACAAAATTTTGTTTGTTTTAATGGAATCAAATGGTACAAATAAAATCCTGTTTCGCCATTGTGTAGGGATCCCATTTCTCCAGATAAATAATTCAGATTGTACATGCTGGGAGGCCAAGAATAGATTCCTAAAATAACAGGAGGATGGAGGCAGGCTGGGAGGATAGCAAGAAAGAAGGACGACAGCCAGCGAGCCAGGGACTTCGTCATTCTCTCAACATCTCAGCCCTCCCTCCATGACCTGAGGAAGGGGAGTGTGTGTTCATACCTTTGCTGTACCAGCTATCATCATGCTCACAGTGCAGCCAAAACATGACGTCCCCCTGTCTTACACCTGATAGGCAAAGATTTAACATGTTCTTCCTGTCATTGGCTACTGACCTGCTGTCAGTTTGGTCTTGTTAAACTGAGCGGCCATAGATTAACAGACCAGATCAGATTAAGCACCCGTCCCTCCTACAGTCGGAGTAAGACGGTCAGACCAGTGCTTCAAGGTTTCGCTTTAATATTCAGGAACCAATCCCTGCTTTCAATCCAGCGTTTTAGGTTGATGTGTGCCAGCAGTCCAGGCAGGCAGCTGTTGCGGGCCGTACCTTTCCCTAAAGCACATTGTACAGGCACTGCTCCCCGATTCCCTGATAACATTAATGCCAGCCAAATGTCCCTGAACTAGTTCAGACATTTTCTTAATACTAAGGTTGTAGACTGGCCTCTTTTCTTTGCCCAGCCGAATTTCTTGAAAATCTCCCGTGGCTTTTAACAGAAACACAATATTGACCTACGATATCTTCCACATCAACAACATCCGAGTCATTCGCTTCCCTAATGGTAGGGAAATCAATAGGTAAGTAGGTAACGAATGGGGTTGTTTATATTTGAAGCGATGATGTGCCATGTTTTGGGATTTGTGACAACTTTATTGTTGTATGGGAATACTGAGGAGGACAAAAACATGTCTGTGGATCTTTATCAGCTGTTATGTCATTCTACAGCAAACAGTATCATTCTAGATGGGGATCTCTTTCTTACACACACTGCTCCAGTTTAGTCTAAGCCCAACTTAGCAGCTAATCTAGAATAAAAAGACGGTTTGGCCCCTCAGATCTCACTCCATGACTCCCTACACTATCAAAATGCTCTTTGAAGTTCACGTTGCATAAAACTGGTTCAAGTGTCAGGTCAGAGTTCTTGTAGCAAAAGGTACAGCAGTCATTCAAAGCCCTATTTTTCATTCAGGTTATTCCCCTTGCAACCTCAGCTGTCTGTATTCTTATTGCAAAAAGGCAATCAAGATATGGCTTGTGTTGGACCTGGCCACAAGTCCCTAACTGAAGCGTCCAGGGATACGCTTATTAACTTCTTTGCACAGAGACCCATTCACCAATCATCCTTGGCAATGCAAGCTCGCCTGATAGACTCATCGATGAGAGGGGCGCCAGGGGAAACGTCAGCAGAGTAAAGGAAAAAAGAATAAAGACAGAAAAGGCAATCTATGCACACATTTTGGGGGACAGGATAAAGCAGGTACTAATATCAATGTGGGCTCTGAGGGATTTATTGAGAAATAAGAAAAAAGGAGCTAAGTTTTAAAGGACACAATACAAATCCACATTATGAGTTACCATGAACCGTAGCAAGGCCAGGGCAGCCAGAGCATGGCCACATCAACACTCATACTTCAGGAGGTAGTGCTGCAATAATGACACACACACATACAGGAACACTTGCAGAATAATGTTAAAACACTCTTTCCTTGCCCCAATCATCTTTTTCAGTTGCCACAGTTTTACAGCCCCAGAATGACTGCTTCTCTCTCCATTACCTCTGCACTTGTTTGACTGGCAGATGGGTGGAAAGATGGTGGATGGAGAGTGGGCGGGTGGGCAATCATTGGGCTGTGTGTCACAGTGCGTGCGTGCGTGCTTGCAGCACTATTTGTCGTCTCAGCAGATGAGATGGGAAAGGCAGGTGAGACGTGGCTGTGCCTTATTTAAAAGCCTCTTTACGGTGCCCACTGAACCAACGTTGGCATTCCCTAATGGTGCATCACAGGCACGACATCTTATGCTCCTCCTCGTCATCTCCGTGTCCTCTGTCCTTGTCTGCTGTCATTGCTTTAATAGCTGACATAGCTTAAGTTGCAGACAGTATAGACATTACATTACATAGCCGAATTTTCATACAGATTCAATATTCTGCAAAACTGTATTTTTGTGGCCAGCAGTACTAATCTCTGTTTAATCCACTGCTTCCATATCTCTGCTTAAATCATCCTGCTGAAGCAGGTGTCCTTTCCAGTCCACTGGTAGCATGATGCAGTGATTTAAGTGAACAGCGTAGACTGACAGTGAGAGAGACAGAGGGTGATTTGAGAGGTTAATGGAGTTAATACGGAGGGATAGAGGAAAGGAGAGGTTAGATTGGAGGGACAGACATGGAGATTGAGTTACAGGTACTGAATCTGAATGCAGATCTACATTTACAGCTGACTGTTTTCTCTCTAACTGTGATTCTCCACCTGCTGCTGCAACTGGCCTAGACATGCAGAGCTTCGATTCATGTCCAAATGCATTATTGTCCTTATGCATGCGCCTAATGTGTAAAATTTATATATTACACAGACACACACACACACACACACACACAAAAAATAAAATATATGAGTTGGCATTTTCATTTATCTGGTGGTGGCAATTTGTTATATTCCATTTCCCCATGCTAAAGTGATCCACAAACATTTCCATCAGAGGGAAATTACAGTCTGCTGTGTTGTGTAGAGGAAACGAGAGGGTGACTGCATTGCATATATTTTGAGTTCTCTCTCATGCTGATTGGAAAGGCCTTTTCCTTTCTGTCCATACCCTGAGGTGTCATTAATTATTTGCTCCATCATTCTTTCTCTTCTGTTTGCTCTGTTTCTCCTTCCGTTATTTGTCACTCGTGTTCATGTCCACAGTCACGAAAGATTCGAGAGCTTTTTCATATCTTATGTCACTCTAGAAACAAAACACATTTATCTTCACGTTAAACATGTTTAAATGTTGTCACACCTAAATAAACAACACAACCTTTAGCTCTGAACAACTAACAACTGGAATCTGCAGTGTGACTTTCCTTTGTGTTTCTGCGGGCCAATGTTTGTGCATGAGCAACAATTATTTTTGCTTCTCTCTTGTCAGTTTTTGTATACACAAAAGCTCCAAATAGTCTTTGGCCTCTCAGTGAACAAACAGGACATTTTCGTTCCACATGAAGTGTAGGGGGCAAAGGTTTCACAAAATTAGGGCAGAGAATTCAGTGCTGGGCAGAGGCCAGGCAGTGAAGAGAGGAGGACAAAATCTAAAGTCTGCTGTTGGCCTGAAAATGAAACTGCAGGCAAAATATCTCAGCAGCGTTCTAGCATTTGTCTAAATGATTATTTCTTTGTTAATAACTTGTATGCTGTAAATATAGACTTCAGAAACCCAATACTGCACATCAAGGCCACCTAACTCAAACAAATCTAACTCAACCCCAAAGTGGGGACTGAAGTTCCTCTGATGTATGGGTGTTACATTTATGTGTGTGTGTATGTGTGTGTGTCTGTGTGTGCTTGAATGTCTCCAGTCTGCTTTAATCTCCACCCATCTGCTGGTGGACCTCCTTTCCCTGTACAGAGGCCTGCCCTACCCCACCCGATCTGCCGTGCCTGACCCCACTGCGGGCATGTGGTGTGTGTGTGTGTGTGTGTGTGTGTGTGTGTGTGCTTGGCTGCTTGATGAGCCTGGTTCCTTATGAAGTGTCATTAAAGCAGAGAGAAGGAGCAAACGGGTGATTGCAGTGATTTGGCAGAGGTTGCACAGACTCTGTCCTCCAATCAGAGCCCTCATTTGGCCTCCTCCAGTTCCACTGCAATCACAGAACTCAGGGCCCACAGAGGACACCCACACACCCATACACCCACCCACATACACACACACGCAAACACACACATAAATACAAATTTATCAACCTCAGGTATGGCCTGGTCATTACCATTATCAGCTTACACTGTGAATACATACCAGAAGGTTTGACTTCTAGTGTATTTACCAGAAGTGCTTTTACAAGAACTTCTAAAACATTGTGAATACTTTTTGTTTTTGATTTTTTGTTTTTTTGTTTTTTTTTGTTTTTTTCCTCTTAATGTACTGCACACACATTGTTTTAAGTTTATATGAAATGGTAAATAAAATGGAAAAGGTTTAAAATGGAAAACAGAATCTAAGTCAGGCAAGCCTTTAAAGGTCACCTTCCTTATCCATCTCCATGCCACTGTACTGTATATATTCTAAGAAGGTTAGCATAGCAAGCAAATGACAATAACAACTCACACATCAAAGCATGAAATTTGTGTGGTACAGAACTTATTGTGGACAGCAATGTTGACAGCTGTTGTTCATTTGTTCATCAAACACACGTTCAAAAGGTTCGTAGAAAAAAGCAGGAGAACCACAGGGGTACAAAGACAGAGACAGATAGAGAGGGAGAATGAATTATAAAGTGTAGAGAATTGAGCACTAAATTGATCTGCAGTCTGTCTGTCCCCAAAGAGGTTGAGGTGCCGTAATGAGAATGGCAGACCAGATGCATACGGTGGCCGTCCCATCCCCGTCTCCATCCCTCTCTGAAAGAAGACAAGTTTGTTTCTCAAGGTGATTGTTGCGGTGATAAGGGAGAGGGTGTTATTAAGGGTGACAGCGAAGGGGCTGAGAGGCAGTGGCTGACTGGATAACCTTGTCCCCATCCCCGCCTCGCTTCCTTCTGCATGAGCATCTCCACCACTGGCCTGCCCTGCCTGCTTGCTCGTCTGAACACAATCTGCTGGCTGGAATTACCTCCCGGCCCCAGGAAAACTAAACATGATTTCTGACCTTTCCTTTCTGTGTTCAACAGTAACCTTTGCTGAACCGCCTACGCTACGAGACCATCGCGAATGAACAAGGGTGGGAGCAGAGGGGCTGTGTGTGTTTTTTAAAAAGCGGAGTGAGGATGAATGTGTTTAGCAGAATTTATGTATGTATGCATGCATATTTAAAGGCAGGAACAGGAGTAGATGTGATAACACATGTACAAGATCAAATACAAAAGCCCTGCGATAAATGCTGACTGTCATTTTGTGTCATGTAATTTCTGACTTTGTGATGTTGCACATGCAATATTGTAAGGTTTTTCTGTTATTTTGTCTACATGCTGTAGTTGGTTGCTGTTTCCATCTGTGTATGTGCTGACAGAGTGTACCACAGAAGTTGCAGTAATAGTGTATTTTGTTGGGAAAAAGAGTACAAGACACTGTGTTTGCAGAAATACTGCATCATTCAACTAGCAAAATTCATTACACCATCACTCCACTTCCTCTTGTTGTTCTTCGCCGTGTCTGCAAGTTTCACATTGGTATTATCATTAGCAGTTTGTTAGATAAGCCTAATTGATCTCCACCTACTCAGTGTCTTAGCAAATTGTTGTGATCTACTTCTTCCACTGACTCTGCATAACTCAGACAACCTCAGCACAATCTGACCCCCAGGAGCAAAGCATGTCCCAATAGAAATGATTTCATCATCATCATCATATCTCTCTCTCGCTCTCTGTTTGTTCGTTGCTCTCCCATTTTCTCTCCCATCGTCTGTCTTCCATAAATTCTCCCCACTCTTCCCTTTCAAAACAAACCTGCCTGTGCTGATGTGAAAATTTAAGAGCTTACAGGCAGAGTGACCTGAACATCCCAGACCAGCTTGGTGGAGTTAGCTGACTGAACTCTGAGCTCGTCGAGGCCTGCGCATCAGTATTGTTTGTGTAAGAGCACCAGAGGGGATTTGGACAAGAAGTGTAAGAGCTGAATGTGTGACCCACAGCTGGCCTTACCATTGGATTAGCTCACCCTGATCCTAACAACCTCTGAACATGCTCCCTACTATTTCAAGATCTCTCCGTTTATGCCCAGCCAAGCACATTGTGACCAGTAATCTATAGTTTTCTTCCCTCCAAAGGGAGAAGATATACTGTTCAGCTCTTTGCTTTGCCCCTGCTGCCCCTCCCTCCTTGCTGGTTTATCCACACTTTTCCCTGTTTATTTTGCCCTCTCTCTCCCTCACATTCAGTCTCAGTACAAATTCCCTTCTTTCACCTCTCTACTCTCACCATCCATCTTTTTACCCCTCATTCCTCTCCCTCTAACTACCCTTCTCTCCTTCATTCCTTCTGTCTTTTTAAAGGGGATCAGTGGAGCTTAGAGGCCTTCCTGCTTGGTTCATTACTGAGCTGCTCTGACATGGGGAGCTCGTCTCTCTTGTAAGGAAAAGGAGAGCACCACTGATGTTTAATACATGGACTACTCTGTTGTCTTTCACGCCAGATAAATTCATCATCAAAAACTGAGCGCAGAACAGCAACAGAGCATGTAAACCTGCTCTCTCAATCTAGATTCCCAATCTTTCTTTGTTTTTTTGTCCTCACTCTCCATTTAACTTATTGCCTCCCACTCTGGTTCTCTCTCTCTCTCTGTCTGTCTGTCTGTCTCTGTCTTTGTTCCGTCACATCTCAGTGAACTGGAGCAAACCTTTTCATTGTCCTTCAGTTCAAGTAAACACACAAACACAATGCAACACCGCTGCTTGGCCCGCAACATGAAACACAGCTCATGAAAAGAAAATTGACCCATTCCATTCAGCATATACATTGTGTATATTGTGTGTGTGTGTGTGTGTGAGTGTGTGTGTGTGTGTGTGCAAATATAAAACATGTACTGGACACATCCCTGTGTGTGCACATGTGTTCCTATTATCATGTACATCCAACTTCCTACTGCCTGTGTATGTGTTAGCATTAGAGACTGTGTGTGTGCATGCATGTGTGTGTCAGTGCCGTATGGGTATGTATGTGTTTGCCTGTTTGTCCTCTCTGTGTGGGCGTGTGCGTGGGCGGCAGGCCTGCCTTGATAATGCCAGAGCCTGTTTCTAATCCAGGCCTCCTCAGTGGGCTGCAGCTCTAGCTGTGCCAGGCAGGCTTGCTAGAGCACCAACAGAGCCCCAGCTGACAGCAAGCCTGCTCCTCTCTCTGCTTTTTGGACAATCTCGAAGCTCTAAACTGTAACAATGGGTTAAGCTGGGCACTGCGAGGAGCCACAAAAGAACAAAAAATGCACAACTTACACAGAATAACAAGTTAGCCTGAGTACAAGATGGCTCTTTTACGATAATCTTAAAAAATGATCTAAAAGAAAATCAAATTAAATGACAGCCGGCAAAAAAGGGGCAGGTAGAAGGGGCAGGTGGTAATGGGGGAATACTGAGGGGGATGCCACAGGTAGAGGGTTTAGGATGAAATCAAAGTGGTTAAAGCTGATTTATCCTGTGCAAGGATGCCAAGCCCTCTAAGGAGGTACTGAACAGCCCTTCAAAAATGAAATATCAGCAGCAGTCAGTGCCAGTCATCAGAGCCATGTGTGATGGAAAATCAATCTATTTCATATCAGAGACCTGTGAAGAGAAAATGAGAGAGACAGGTCCCTGCTGCCTCCTCGCTGCACCTCTTTAAACGCCTCTCCAACAGAAACATCCGAGAATGGTCTGCGTCATCACTGACGGAGACATTCATGGTGCTGGTGGCTCAGTGTGTAACGGCTGCTGTTCTGCTAGATTAGGTAGGTGATTGGCCATTAATATTCATTTCACAGTGTGTCTTTGTTAGGCGGCAGCAGGGGCTGACGGAGTGTTTGGATGGATTTACTCTACTGTATATTTCCTTTTCATTTCTATCGGTAAGGTGGTTTACTCATTCGGCCTTCATGAAGCTACCTAGAGGCGTCTTGTACTGTAAATTTTAGCCGTTTGTTCTGTCAGAAAAGGTGAAAGTTATGAATACCTACGAAGGGAAACCGCTCAGTTTTGATCAAATGTACAAGAGTCATCAAAAATCTTGCAGAACTACCTAGAATTATATGTTCTACTGCGTCCCTCTTTGTTGACTATGGGAAGGCAGATTCATTTTTACTGAAACAGTAACCAGGGAACGTACGCTGATCTGGTCTGGGCCTTAATAACAGCAGAGATTTGCTCCTGGAGGAGTGAAGGTCCTGCAGGCATAAAACCACAGTAACAGGTCTTTCCCTTATGGACTGCCAACCTAGCGCAGGTGATCTGAACAGTCCTCCTCATAATGAGATTAAGGGACTAATTAGTATGACTGTATGTTGTAGTGTGACTGGGTGCACTGCGGAATATATTGCCCCTATCGGACTAGCAGTGTAGCCCCTGAGAGAGCAGGCCAGGCTGGGTCTGTCCCTCGTGCCCCTCCTTCCACTGCACTGAGAGGCTAATTAATATTTTTTGCATCTGCTCTTCCAGCTACTGTGTATCATGCTGAGTTATAGTCTGCGTCTGAGTTCTAGCTGAGTAATAATATTGATCTGGATTCTGGCAGGTAAATAAAGATCAAAATAACAAAAATATTATCTTGGCAGTTCTGATGATGTGAAATAAGGAGAGCAATAATTGCATTACTTTGAAATTACATGATGAAATCCTCTTTAGACTTTTATAGCAAATAAAATGCTAAGGCTTGCAAAAGTAGGCCATGGAGGAGCACCAGCAGAACAGTGCATCAGCTAATAGTAGCAAGAGCAACTGAAAACTGAACCAGATATGGAAAAAGCCAAAATTATCTTTCCCAGCGATAATCACAGAAAGAATTCAAACCAGAAAATTGGAAATATGACTTGAATGCAAGTTTGAAAAATGAAATTCAGATCCATCCCCCTCCACAGATTTCCTGTCATCCCCTTTTCGCTTCTACTGCCCAACCCGTTAAAGTCACGCTAGTGTTTGATTGCCCCTGTGGCGCCACTCTGACCTGTTCATTTAAGATGATGTGCAACTCTCAGGTCTGTTCCAGCACTCATTTGTTCCTCAGTGGGGTCCCTACAGCTGCCCAGTAAGAGGACCCCATACTGACCGAAGTGCCCTGGGAGCTCTAAAACTGGCCACTCACAACCAAGTAAAGAGATAGCTGAGTGTCATTGTTAATGTGGACACACAGCACCACAATGGCAAAATCAATGGAGCTATAGGCAACATCAATCTTGACAGCACAAGACCCTTTTGCTTGTCTCACCACTGCTTTAATGCTCTGTTTGAATGAATGGGAGGATGAAGAAAGAAAGAAAGAAAGAAAGAAAGAAAGGTACTGACAGTGATCTTTATTGGCCTTTCTTCCATCCATCTCAAGGGGTTATGCTGTCCTTTGAAGATTGTATGTATTTGACAGGTGGCCAAGTGGCCAGCAAACCTAATTCACCCAAAACAGGCAGAGGTTTTTAGGTAAAGCCTCAGAAGTGCAACATGGCAGCTGTATGCAGTTGGCATTGTGCTTGCATTTTCTCTCCTTGCCTGTTTTTCACTTCCAAATCGCTCTCTCGCTCCTTCCAGTGGGATGAGAACGGCTGAAAACAGCATTCCTCTTTTAAACAACAAAAAGGCACTTGGCGTTGTTACGGGGTGACACATGAGATGCACACCAAAAAATAACAGCAGGGTTCATTATCTCTGCCACTGACTTGAAGGATGCCTCCTCATCCCATTAACATATATGCAGATAGGCAGGGAGTAAATGAAAGCCTCCAAAAACGGGAGAGATCAAAGACGACAGAATTAAGGCCAAGTAATGAGGATCTTGGCAAGAACACTGCAAATTTATTGATTGTTTGGCAAGCTGTGCGTGCTCCTGCTCCATTTTCCCCTCCCTCTATACCATTTACTCTCATTTTTCAAATGCACAGAGACCAAGCAGTGTGGGCTTTAACATGGGACACAGTCTGTGTGGCTATGGCTCCAGTATTGAGCCTAATAACTATATAATTTACAGCGCAATGTTAATGTACTTGGCATAGGGAACAAAAGCTGCAGCAGTGGAGCTCATCACAGCCTTACAAGCTTTCAATAACACATACACAGACTTTAATCAGTTACAGTAAAGGGTGCACACAGGATGAGACTATGTGAGATAAAGGCTCAAACCCTGTGGATTTGAACCAGAAACAAGTCATGTAGCTACAATGTGCATTAGGTGAGACTACAGACATTTCTACTAAAGTTTGTTACAGACTGCCACAAGCTGAGAGACAGGCAGTCGAACCAAGATGACACCAAATCTCCTCTGTCTGATGTCATGTAACACACACTGAGAAACTGTTTGGTTTAAACTATTCGGTAAATTTTGTTTGCGATGTTCAGGCTGCTAAAATCGTAAAGGGTGCAGCTACATGAGAACAAAGGGAATTGGGATAAGAGAGTTGGCTGAAGAAATATTGCATTGAGAGCAGTGGAACGGATGAGATCAGAGGGAAAGAATGAAAAGAATTAGCCCAGATAAGACAGATGAAAAGGGGACATGAATAAATGATGAAGAAAAGAAGACAACTACCTCCACGGCTCTCGCTGTCAGCCGGTTTCACCTGGATGGGGCGAGTCATCTGGAGGAGAGAGAAGAAAAAGCAACAGTGAGGTTAGCGCTGGCCACTCATTCTGACATTGCTTCAACAAGAGGCCACAAACTAGAGGTGTCATGGCCCCCTCATCCATACTAATAGCTGTTCAGAGATACTGATCAAAGTGCTTTGGCTGGAGAAGAAACCAAAACACCATCATGCAACCAAGCTGACCTGACACCATGGTGTTTCTGCTGCTGGTTATTCCATGTAAACAAAACAACAACAGGATGTGTGTGTTTGTGTGGATGTATATTCCTGTAGTTGTGGGTACAAAAATCTCTTTACACAGCCACATTGTGAGGACCCAACTTACTTATGGGGACAAAACGCAAGTCCGCACAATGTAAATCATTAAGGGTGAAGACTTGCTTTAAGGGTGAAGACTTGCTTTAAGGTTAGGTTGAGGTTAAGGTTAGGATTAGGCAAGTAATGTTTATTGTTATGGTTAGGTAGTGGTTAAGTCTCCAGGAAATGAATGTAAGTCTATGTAATGTCCCCAGAAGTGATAGAATTGTGTGTTTGCGTGTATGCGTGTGGGTGTGTATTTCATGGCAGGTGCATGCAGAGGCTGCATGGCTGCATATATGTGTTTGAGTGATAGAGGCCGAGGCAGTCCTAATAAAAGTGAATCCAGCCACAGGAGGAGAGAGATCAATGCAGGCCTATTGATCCAGGCCCTTGGGCTGTGGAGAGTGTCTGGCTAGGAAGGATTCTCTGGTTAGGAGGCTCACTCTAATCCACTGGACCCTGATAAGAATGGCATTGCCTGGATTAGATGCCTCTGTCATCACAGTCTTTGTGTCACGCTCTCCTCCTTCCCCAATTTTACCTTCTTCTTTTTTCATTATTGTTGTTCAAGTTGAACAATTTCACCAGGCTTGGTGTGCAATTTGTTTGGAGGAAAAGTTTTAAAGATGTATCTGGGTATTACAATGTGTTTGTCTCAGTTGCAGCAACATTTTTTTTTTAAATCATTATTATTATTTTTGTTTTTAATTGAATATATGCCCCTGGGTCACATATCAACACAAAGATTGTTTATACACCCGCCCACACACACAAATAACATGTATATATTTACTGTGGCAGCACATAAAGCTTACAAGATCATTTATGTGCACAGATATAATGCCAGTACATCTCCTTCCATGATTCAGTCCTAAACTAATAGATTTAACAATTTAAAGCAAAACATCCACACATTTCTTTTTAATAAAATTGAGGCCAAAATGGCACATAATTTATAACATGATTATTGGAACTTAAAAGGAATGTCTTACCACGCTCAGACATTTACAGTAAGCCATTTGTAGCTGCTATTTAACCATCTTTTTATTGCGAGAAACTGTTTGCCATTACTGGGCATGCCAGTGAGATCACCGAATACCATCCAGCACTGATACCTTTATACCTACATTTGTATGTTACGTTCTATTGCCCCGTCATGTATCTCTTTTTTTTTTCCTTTCGATTTTAGAGCAGGGCTGAAAAGGTCAGATTTAAAGACAGGGCAGTCCAATAAAAGCATGACATGTTCAAGGAGAAACACCATAATGGGATTTTAAAATGTCTTAATAACATGCTGATATATGGGGGAGAGGCCGAGGCCCGATTCATTAAGTACTAAACGTATCCATTTTCACCTTGAGGAACTGAGTAACCTTCCCTCACTGAAATTATTCCATAAATTTACCCGTCGTAAATAATCACTAGTACTGGCTAAGTCTTTGTTGGAAAGCAGGGAGGATGTTATGTTTGTGAAGGTTGAGGTTTTAGCTCCTTGTTTCTTAGTTTGCTCCCCATCCTTCTCCCTCCCCATCTACAAGTGCCTTCTTTTCCATGTAGAACACGAGCAAAGTAACCCTACAGTATGCTGATGACAAGCCACAGGGAGCTCTGCTCCACAGCATGTACGGATAGATTACAGAATCAACCGCACACTATCGCACACATGTTTCAAAGCAACCTCTGAGACAGAGACAACTCTGAACGGAGGGGAAAGATGTCCGCAAGACAAATTCGCAGATAACTTTACAAGCCTCTGCTGCTTCACAACAGCACAGGAAATCTTTGAATTCGCCTTTGACATGTCAAACGGACAAAAGATGCTTCCATCCTGCCAGCTGATTTTTGTTCAAAAGCACGGTGGAGGAGTCCAAATCCACGGCTGTGGCTCCTCTACCATGTTATGATCTCAGCCGTCTCTGCAGGGTGTCTGCGCGTGGGAGGCAGCTCTCTCTAAAGCTAGTTACTGTTCAGCCTCCAACATGCCAGCTTAATGGTCTATTTATTTGCCCAAGAGCAATGCATTATGGTCTTAAACAGTCACTACTGAGTTTGTTCCATTCCCCTAGAACACACACACAAAGAAAATTGTGTAATTCCAGTAAAAATTAAGTGCATGTTGCAAAGAAAACTTCTACTTTGTGCATGCTCACACATGGCAATTTTATTTACAATGTATTAAGTGCTGTCGTTGCCAAGGCAACCATTCATTAGCTCTGGATACTATAAGAAATGTTTTCCTTCTGCCATTTGTGGGTTAAAGTTTCTCGACACACCCACAATGAAGAGAGTGAAACACTGCTGCTTCCTGCACAAATAAGAATGTTTAATTGTAGTGTTTTCAGTCCCATATTCACTGAGTTAAGAGCGTGGTTTGCTGAGGGAGGAGAAACAGAAGAAAAGTGTGAGGCTAAGGGTAAGAGAGATGGAATACGTACAGATAGAATGAGAAAAAGAAAGAGAGAGAAAGCTGCCTGTATCTCTAAAGATAAGATTGCTTTGCTGCTGACTTACTGCTCTGACTCCACCCTCCTGCCTTTCAATTTCAAACACATAGTCAGACTTCCTTTGCATGAGCTGGTTGGAGAAAACCTAAAAGCCCAGTCAGAGATAATGAGTATCACGACTGTGGTTGTCCGCTTTTCTTTGTTGACTCAGATTTTCAGATTTTGTGAGATCCCATGAAAAGGAGAGTCTGGTGCCTTATTTGACTCTTCTTCCACACAAAATGGACCGATGACACGCCCCCTACTTCAGTCAAGTGGAACATGTTGTTATAGTGGAGAGCTGTGACGAATATAATAAATATTACAGCAAAAAGCAACACTTTTACTACAAATAAGGTGACAGAGGAATGCTGGAAGAAAAGAGGTGATTGTGTAAATTTGTAATTTCATATTTTTATTTTGCCACCTCTCAATGTCTCCTCTTTATTTCTAATATGACAACTGCACACTGTAGAGCTCTTCAGCTTTAAACTGGATGCAGCATAGGTGAGAACTGCATTCAGGTATTGACAGATATGAAAAATCACTTTAGTTTTTGTCCAAATCAAAATGAAACCATTTTACTGATTGGATATTCTTTGAATATCATAATCTGTGTTTAATACCTATAGAGTAATCAATGTTCTAATTGGTGTTCTCAGTTTCGGTGCCAGCAGTGTGAAACGGACCTGGCAGCAAATCAGGATCAAGCATACAAACATAAACCGAAGTGGTCTCTAGCTGCTGTACCTTCTTCATTCTTTTAGTGTATGGATGACAAGCTGTGTAGAATTTGTTGTTTTGTTTTTGTTTTATTGTTAAAAACACCTGAAGAAAACATTAAAAAATTATTTTTTGCATCAACATCTGACTGTATGAAGGTTCCTGTGACAATAAACACAGCACGATGCATGAAGTTTGTGCTGCTGTAGTTGCACTGCTTCAAGAGGTAATATTACTAGTAAATCTGCATATATATCACACTCTCTCTAATGAGTATCTTTATCGCTAATACAGAAAGAATTGGTGAAATACCAGTGTTGTTTATTGACCACTATAATCTAAACCTCTGATCATAACCTCCTCCAGACCAGGAGGATATAGCCAGGTTAAAAGAGAGCCAAACTCTGGTTTTGGGCTCAACATTCCTCACTTAGCCATCAAATTCACTTCATAGTACACCTTTCAGGACAACTGCACTGTACAAACACCGTTTATTCAGAGTTAAACAAAGACCAGACGCTAAAAATGTGTTTTAAACTTCAACAGATATTGAGAGAAAATTTTAATCTGGCTGTGTTGATATTCTGTTTGTTTGCCATGTTTATCTACCCGAGGACGTGCCTGTGACACAAGTTCCTTGATTTATCAAACAAGGTTTACCACAGCAGGTGTGACATTCCTGGATAATGAAGAATTTATTTTACAAAATATAACTACTACGGATATTCTTAATTCAGATGTGATATTCAGTGAAGCATAATTTGTCTGCTACAAATATTTGTTCTTGCTGGATTTGTTCAGTTTTATACAAATCTGACGACCCATGAGGAAAACACAGCTCTAGTTCACTGACGAACACTTGTCTTACAGAATACTGTGTTGTGCATGTGTCAGTCCTAAAAATTAAATATTGTGTACATCACTGTCAAACATTTCTAGTGTAGTACGGTGGTGAATGTATTTTTTGTATGAAAACAAACTTGAGGTAGATAAGAGATAAAAAAAAAAACAATACAAAGAAAAATGAAATACAGTGAACAGTGTGCAGTCATGCAGTCAAAAGATTCATCTGACAAACCTGTTCTGGTTAATGATGCAGTGATGTGCTGGTGAGAAACTGTAAAATATACTGTACATACTATGGTGAAGAGACAGATAAAATGAATGTGGAAAGGACCTTTCTGGGGACATCAGTAGTATTTTTACAAATACATTGAATAAACAAGCTTCCCTGACGACTCACTCTTGACTTCCCGACCTTCAAATCAGTTTATTCTTCATCCTCCTCCTCTAGTGGAGAACAGTTTTTGTTTTCCTTGTACAAACTGCGGTCTTTCTCTTTCTCACTCCACACCCTGTGCTGCTCTAAGGGCTTAGACAAATCTACAGTTCCATATGTTTTTATTAAGCTGTTTCATTTGCCCAGTTGAGCCTCCAGCCAGTTGAATTAAAGCTCTTAGCACTCGTATGTTGCTGTTTTATATAGAAGGTGAGAAAGAAACCCCCAGGTCTGCAATGCATAATGTAGTGTGAAAAGGAATATACATACATTGCCTCTTGGTTTGTCTGTCTTACATTCATACCAGCTACAAATCGATACACATTAATGTGACCATTCCAGTATATGAACACATATGCACCTTTGCTTTTTCTGGCCTCAGTACCTTAAAGTTTGGCCTCGTTGGGCAGCAAACGTCTTTCTACAGAAACTATTATTAGCCACAAGAAGGACCAAAGGCTTTGGGCTCAGGCCACAAAAGACATTCCACTGTCTGGTTTCAAATTACACAGAGCAAGTGAAGGAACTGCAGTCAGGACTTGGCCTGTTAGTAGTGTGGAGGATTTAGAGTCTACTGTTGGCACTATCTGCAACAGTAATGAGTTCATGACTAGTAGAGTTTAGCAGGCTTGAGCAGTACAAAGTACAGACTCCATGCAGCTGAAACCCCACAGAGGGCCAGTAGCAAGACAATAATAATGCTTTGGAAACAGTTTCAAAGACCTGGTGAAATTCCAAGTCCCAAACTTTGCTAGTATTTAACTTTCATATTATCCAAAAGAGAGGAACTTCCATAACAGGGGGAAGCAGTCTATAGCAGTAGCATTGCAGTAAATCTCGTCCTAGTTTTGCAGAAGCTCATATCTCAGTAGTAAAAGTCTTTTTATAACAGTTATGCAAAAGCACTTACTTACAGTGCTTGCTATAAAATAGCTCTAACAGCCATACAATATGTGTGATGTCTTCTGGCTTTCACTCAGGTTTAATAGAGAGTAATGTTTGTCCTGGGATCGTTAATACATATTAGTGGGCCATCAAAGCTCATGTTGCTGCACTGCTCAGGAACAGGAGCATAAACAGTCCCCTTCTGACCGGGTCTTCTCTGCTGATATAATTAATATTTCCAATTATTGATCTGAGGGAGTGCTGAGTGGTGGATGTCCGGGGCCCAAGCTTCAGCTAATAAATCTGTACTGTATACAGTGGGAGGTAGACGGCAAGAGTAGACAGTGGGCTATAGTGTAATAATTTATAGTCATGACATGCTTCATTTCAATCGCAATAATTATTCATTGACAATAAAAATTTAACAAATTACAAATGGAGAGCAGATTTTACGGGCTTGCTAAAGCTTGGTGATGTGCTATTTCTTAATATTGCATATTAACTGTATATGAAAAGGCTTCTCTTTTCATGAAATGAGAAATAAAATACTGTGACAATATGATGAGTCCTTGTATAAGACAACGGGCTCTAGGGGTTGACTCCTGGTTCTTTCATTGTCTACCTCCCATTGTAGAGAAGAGTCCTCTGTTTGATCAGCCATGTGGGGTATTCAGGTTAGAAAAAGGTGGAGTTTTTGTCTACACCTGTGCTCTCTATTTTGGTCCTGCAAACTACATTATTGCACATAATGAATTGTCAAAGATTAATATGATGTTTTTACGTTTATACCAAAGAGAGAAAATCCTCAGATTTTTAGAAAATAAAAGACAAAATCAGTAAATGTTATATCTGTAAACTTTAAATCTTTCTGCTTCAAAAAAGAGAAACAATTCATTCCCTGTTGACTAACATATAATTAATCAACAAATAATTTTGGCATAAACCCTAACCACAGATTTATTCCCAATAATGTAATAAATACATTTATTTAGTACTTGTACTATACTTAAATACACTTTCTCTTTTTACATGAGCGAGTGAGTGAGTACCTGCCTCACTGAAGTATATACTCCTGATACTCTGGCTGCTTGTCCTGTGTGAATATACTGAATCAATGTGAGGATGTTCATATATGCTCAAATACATGTGAGAAAATATTTGCAGCAGGTGAGTTATAATTTACCCATATGTGAAAATGTGCTGGCGGCAGCAGAGTGGCGGTCCTGATAAGAAGCATCAGTCAGTGTTGGGGGAGATGGCAGCCACTATAAGCTTTGGGATTCCTATCAGTACCAACAGGATTTAGAGCTTGAGGCGCTGACATGGACTGACAGACACCTGCAAACCTTGGCTAGTCCATAACGCATTTGTCCCTGTGAAGTTCTACTCCATAATCTCACACCCGCTTTGAACAGAAAAAAATATGAAGTTGCATTTTGTAAAAGTGTTTTTTGTTTTTGTTTTTGTTTTTTTTAATTAAAAGACAAAAATGCATGATTTTGTGAGGAAAGTGCAATTTGCTTTTGCCTTGTGGATATTTTGTACGAGCAAGTGTTACTTTTTCAAAAGCTCAATGGCTCCTTTTGGAACAAAACTGTTGACATCCATCTGTTACACTGAATGCGTCTTGTAATACACAAATTAGCAATGAGGCCACAGCTAACTCACAAGCATTCGCAATCTGTAGTACCATTATTACTAGCAACACTACTACATCTCTGATTAAGAACATTAGACCTTCTGTTGTCTGATGCCATCCAAGTTCCTGTTTATCTCTTCCCCCAAAACACTAACTGCCTCCCAGAAACAGCCTGAAGTTCATCTACCAATTGCTTTCCAAAAGGCTTTCCAACCCTCTCTATTATCGTAGCTTTACTTGCTGGAGTGGCTGGCCAGCTGTCTGACTGCTACAGCCCTCATTACACAGACAGCAGAACTCAGCTCTCATCAAGATTTCATGAAGGTGAATGTCACACATCAAAACCACCTCATTTGTGGCACCCCATGACTCAGCAGACAGAGCTGCATGGCAGGAGCTGATGTTGGTTCTCATCAAAACTGTTTATTACTTCTGTATGGAGTCTGATTAATTCAAAATTACCAAATCAAAATCTCACCCTCCACCTCTGAGTTAGCTTAACCGTCCCAGCCCTTCACACAGACACTGTCGCTCGCGCTTGTGCCATGCTTGTCCATCTGCTTGATTATGTCTTTCTGTCTTGTGGAGTGTAAGCCCTCCACCCATACTTGTGTAAGAGACTCTGAGTCCTACAAGACGTGTGCAGTGGACTAGGGTATGTGGGTGACAGAAACAGTGTGCAATCATGAGGGGGAGTAGATAGGGGGATTGAGCTAATGCCTAAATCCTGTCCTACTGAGCCTGTAGCGGGGCGTCCAAGAGATAAAGAGAAACAGAGGGAGAGAGGGGTAAGAGACTGAGAGAGATGTAGAAGGGGGAGGGAAAGGATCATAGAAAAGTGACAGAAAAGGAAAAACTAATGAAAATATGCTAGAGAAGATGAAGAGATTGAGAGAGAGGAGTGGGTGGGGATTTATTAATAAGAGAAAAGAGACACAAAAAGGCAAAAAAAAAAAAAAATCCCCTTTTCTCCCTCTCCTCCCCCTCCTTCTCCTCCACTTCCTGACTTATGAGCCACACTTTGGTTATCAGGGGAAGGGCATCACTCCCAGACATCTTTGGCACGGCTGCTTTTCAAGCCCAGAGAGCTATTGACATGGTGTGTTACTGTAATGCGTGAAGCAGTGGGAGACTCATTGTAAATCTGTGTCAACAAATGCTGGAGCAGCAGCAAGCTCAATCTCTCCCTCTCTGTGTGTCTGCCTTGCTTTGCCTCTCTCTTGCATTTACCGACCTATCTAATGAATCTTATCTGCACAGCACACTGGAGGCTTAAGCTTTTGGTGGGCTCACATCTCTCCCACACACACAGACACACACTCTCTCTCTCTCTCTGTTTCTCTTTCTTATTCTGCTTGCTGTTTGATGTGGTTTGTGCTCTTCAGTTCATTTTGAGGAACTGTCCTTAGAAAGATAAGATCATGAGGACAGACCCAACCCAGTGGCTTCAGAAGGGCAACATCATGCCAATCCCAGCAGGCACCACAGTGAGGGTCCAGAGTGAGCAGGAAGTAGTGAAATGGCAGAGAATATGTTCCGTGACAGAATTACAGATCTGGAGTTGCGAGAGGCTTTAATGCTTAAAGGTGCCCTTATGCACTGACGCCATGTTCCCTATCTGGCTACTGCCTTGATATTTGCTTTGAAGATTATTTCCTGCCCGTCCGTCAGTGAGTTACAACTATGGTAATGATGTGCAATAGCATGTACAGCATGTACTCATGCAAGCACACCATCGCATTTGCACTTGGTGCGGGATAGGAACTCAAATTGTTCTCACAATTTAATTCTAACACTGACCTCAGTAAGAATAAATTAAATAGTATCTTTTATCAATACAATAGCTGACAAGATTCTCTGACAAGATTCTCCATCTTCGCAGTGTGCTGAACAATAAACAGAAAGTCAGAAATCGGCGTCAAATCCTTTTGTTTGATATTGTAACAGGCTGGGTTGGAATATGGCAACCACAGAGATATATAACAGGAAATGACCTTTATTGTCTTAACACCTTTGAACAGAAAAACGAGTGAACATGCGTTCAACCTGGATAAGGGTAATTCACATTGAATACCACTTTACTCTTTTTCAACAAAAGTAACTGTACCCTGTTTGAAACTTAGAATTAATGCAAACAACAACAACATTAACAACCATGTATGAACAGCATTTGTGGCACTTTGAACACTGTTTATTTAGGTCAGTAAACTTAAATGCATGCTCTCTCTCAGAGCCTGCTGGGAAAACCCTGACCACTTAAAGCCAGCACGTTACAATATATTACAGAAGCATTTTAAAAGCAGAGTCAATTCAAAATAAGAAATATATATTAATACATATAAACAAATGGATTCTCTGATCTCATTCCATCTGTGGAACGTAGCCTTCAGCGTACTAGATGAAATGTGCCACGAACAAGTGTGTGGTTTTCTGTCATTCTCAGCCATGTGTGGTGATGACAGAATGTGCTCGTGTTTCCTCTCAAAGCCACAACTATTTCGCAATAGTGCTTAAATTTAGCTTTGTCTTGTCCTGCATCCTGCCTGCTGAAGCCAAATTGTGTCAACACAGATTATATGGCACCTTTTTTTCTCTCTACCAGCTCTATCCTGAACTGCAAAGGCACCCCCAGCCCTGCACTTTCAAGTGGGTTCAACTAGGCATGCATGCTTTATAAAAATGATTAAAAGTGCTAGGTGGAACAATGAGGACTTGACTTCCTGAGTTTTGGATTAAACCCACACGATGATGCAAGCACGGTGATTAGTTGTTTGTACTTAGGATTAGATGTGATTCATCGTTGTTCTTTCAGGTGCATTTAAGGGGCACGGTGCAACTGACAACTTGCTGGCAGAATCAATTTACTAAACATATCAACATGACTTAAATTAAGTCATGAGAGACACATAATTCTGTCAATTTCTCACTTATTGCACAGGCTTACATG
This sequence comes from Scatophagus argus, assembly GCF_020382885.2. Taxonomy (NCBI): domain Eukaryota; kingdom Metazoa; phylum Chordata; class Actinopteri; family Scatophagidae; genus Scatophagus; species Scatophagus argus. Next base: position 16,849,837 of record NC_058498.1, on the reverse strand, counting down.
CACTCGACCACACTCATACAGGCTTACGGATGGAGACATACACACACACAAACACACACCCCCTTAGCTGCATGTTTCCTTTACCCTCTGTGTTGAGCCCAGAATGCTCCTGCTGCTGTCACAGCAACTCCAGGATTGTGACAGATTACGGCCTGCTGCCCTAACCAATAGGAGCCAAGAAGTGTTGCCTGCCCACTGACTCATAATTCTTGGCATACCTATGCCGAGTTGACGTTTCTTTAATGGTCCCAAGACCTCCGGTAGGCATCCTTGTCCTGAGCACCATGATTACCTATTAGCAATTCACCAGCACTTGCACTTTTCTACCCCTGCACTTCTTATGCCACCTCTCACAGGAGAGGAGGGGACCAGGAAGAGAAAGCCAGAGGAGGGACAGAGATAGATGGAAGGAGGGAAGGAGATAGGGATGCAGCCAACCATGTTGGCTTTGAATTGGAGAGATGTCGGAGGGGTGCCAGAAAGAAAGGGACAGACAAAAATCCAGACAGGAAGCTGAGAAAAAAATATCTATGTCAGAAATACAGATATTAAAACAATATTTCCCATCAGACAACTGCATTATTTCAAAAATAGTAGCTGGTTTCATGAGGTAACTCTTTTTCCCCCTTTAACTGGCCATATGCTTTCAGTCTATGCGTCCTCTTTCCCACATCCTGCTGTCTATTCTCAGATGCCACTGGAGGACTTCTCCATTCGGTCTCATTAACCAGCCACATCTGCCATAGCTACAGATCAGCACGACACACTGGTTATTAATGACAAGATGATCGACAATTCGTTATCCTATAGGACCATTATCAAGTTGGTGAAATCTGGACTCTGCACTTGGCTTGTGCGTATGTATACGTGTGTGTGTGTGTGTATGAGTGAGTGTGTGTCCATCAAAGGGGGGGATTGCAAGAAGGAGCCAGAGCTCACAGGATCGACACAGGGCCAGCCTGCTCTGTCCATCTGCTCTGAGCTTCATTCCCAGCATATCAATACCCCACGACTCATACACATAGACACACACACACTCAAACACACACACACACACTCAAACACATATACACAGTATTCTGTCACCTGCGACTTCAGCTGGTTCCATCACTCTCCCACCACTCCAGCCCTTGGCTGCAAAGCCTGCTTATGTTTCATCCTGACACTTAGAGAAAATCCCTGCTTGTCTATAAGCGCATTCAGTATCAAACAAAAGGGACAGGCCTGTTTTCCAGCTCCGTCACTCATCTCCTCCTCCACCTCCTCTCATGTCTGACACTGCAGCATGGTAAAATTGTTTGCTAAATAAACAAAGAAAAACTCCTCTCACTGTGTGTGGTTCAACCTTGAACTGCACAGAACCGGAGGGCCAAACAAGCAGTACACTGGCCCTGACCTCTCGCCATTTCTCCCAATCTGCAGCAAACACAGTCTGACGAAGTGAGATCAAGAAGCACTGGAGCGGAAAACACATTGGAAGTGTCCCTGCCGACTCCCACCCCGCACCACCTCCCATGGCCTTGGGTGGCTTATTTCGTTGGTAGGGTTTTGAGTGAGTGGGTGGTTGTGTTTTGGGGCAGCTTTTTGAACGCGTGTTTGTATGTGTTCATGTCAAAATTCTGAGCACAGAGGGGAAATGAAATAGAAGTTGTGTCATGTATTGCAGGTGGCTTTCAAAGTGAGAGGCAGAGTTGAGAATGTTTTAAGACATGGAGATTTAGATCCTCCAGGATGAACTTACACTCAAGAGCGATCAAGGGTTTGGGACAGCAGGCAAGGGATGGCAAGTGCAGCAAAATCTTTAAAAGAAATCTTTTTTTTTTTTTTCGAGAAAGAGGCCCAAATACAGTCAGACCTGACCCAAACAGACCCACAGATAATTAGACCCAATCCAAAATGCAGTCGACCTGATTTGACATTAACAGAGAGAGAACATCCACACTGACTTCCTAAACTATTTTCTCCAGCAGTGATTTTGACATACCACGTGATTATAGCTGCCACACGTGATCGTGTCCCTTTGGATCCACGTGGATATTCAACAAAGTCACACACAGTAGAGAATAATTTGGAACTAATCAGATCTGAGTCCCGTGTTGGGTCTCAGATTTCTCAAACAAACTGGACCTCTCAAGACTGTTAGTGAGTGATAGGCCATATCATCCAGCTACAATGCCCTAACCTCAGGTGCAATCAAAATACCAGACACATGTCCACCTTCCACATCACCACAACTACCCTCATACCTTATCCTCCTCCATTTTTACAGCAGCATCCTTGACAGCCCATCACCTCACTTGCTCCCACCATCCAGGGACATTTGTATGCATGCATGTATTCATGAGCAGGTATTAAATTTAAATATGATTTTATGATTTTTTTTTTTTATTTTTTTTTTTACAGTCAACAACAGTCACTGATACAGCTAATGCAGGCCAAGAAGAGAGAGAGAGAGAGAGAGAGAGAGACAGGGAAGAAGAAAGGGAGTCACTCTGTGCACTCTGTATGAACTCGAGCTAAATTACACTCCGAAGCATTCTGCACTTCAGCTCCTCCTTGTCTTAGCTTTTCATTATTTATTAATTTATTTATTTTAATGGTGTTCATCTGAGCACATTCATCTTACAATTAGGACTTAAAGGTTTAACATTGTGCAATATAGAACCTTAAAATCCTACTGAAATTGCATTTGGGATTTGAAATGCATTCTCTCTTTTCCCTCCTCCTCACCACCAAAGAGGTGAGGCAGATGTTCTGTCTGTTGTTTCCTGGTGGTCAGGATTGTTTTGCTCAATTCTTTGGCTCTGAGGGCAGTCCTGGGAGCTCTAATGGCTTGTTCACACCCTCTGCTTTGCATTACTTCCTAACTGCAAATGCCAAGGGACCGTGTAACACAGAGAGCCATCGTGAAGCACTTAACAAAATAACCTAAATTCTCTCAAGCATGGACAGAAACATGCATGCAGAGACACTAAAGCATGAACATAAGGCACATGCACACAATGTCAGGGACATGGGGGATGGGGGGTTCACACAGGGGACTCTTTATTTGCTCTCAAACTACTACTGCCACCCACAGAGCTCAGTCCATACAGTGTACAGTGCTTATTCCAAAGTTAAGAGAACAGAAGAAAAAGAGAGGAATAACAGAGACGAGTGCAAAGAAAATGAAAAGGACCAAAGAAACTGATTTTGCCTCATAGTTCATCTTCATCTGGGTGCCCTGTCCCAAACCCCAGTTCATGAAATAAGTCCTGCTGAAAATCAATGGCAGTCCGAGCCGTGTAAAGGTCAGCCATTCAGCAGCGCTGGCCTTGGTGGACCAGTCGAGCCCGGGCTTGTACTGTGAAGCTCAGCTAAGTAGAATTAATGGGGGGATCGATTATTCTGCACACAACTTAAATTGAACTAAGCAGAGAATCATTTTAAGGCAGGAACTGTACCATGACGTAGAATGAGATGCATTTGCCACATAGCTAGCCCCAGAACCCATTTAGCAAGCACAAAGTAAAGGTTGAGAATAAAGAAGAGATTTTTAAATCTAGGATCGCACACTCTCTCACTCTCTCTTCATCTCCGCTCCATCTCTCCCTTTCTTTTTGAGTTCACCCTCTGTATAGTAACCTCCTGATAATACCCTGAACTCACACGGGACCCAACTCATAGATTTGATACATAGATGGTCTTTTCCTCTTTTCTTCTTCCTCCCTCTTCACTCTCTTTCCCCCTTACCTCCTTTTTTTATTTCATGTCACCTCTGGCACCTCATTCTTCTTGTATTTTTCTCTTGTTTAAAACAAAATCAATATGGAACCGGAGGAGACAAATCAACGTATGGTGGCACTGCAGGGGAAGGCCCAGCAGGCTCCCACCTTACTGGTCACATGTTCCTCGCTCACTCACTTGCTCCAAGGTATGGGGGGAGGGGTGGAATAAGTGAAGGGAGGAAGGGTGGATGGGTGGAAGTAAAGATGTAAGGTTTGACTTATGGAAGGATGAAATGATAAGAGACCAAAGGGCTGGAGAGGGATGAAAGGGAGCTGGTGAGGGATGAAACAACACTCCAATGGGAGGGCATATGGAAGGAGAAGTGAATGGAGAGAGGGATGAGAGAAAGAGAGGAGAGGAGTGGGCGGCAGTGTGATGGCGGTGGTGGGGGGGTGGGGTGTATCATGGAAAATTCTGCTCCAGTGACTGGAGTGCAGAACGGGAGCCCTCATCTATAATGTATATCATGGATTCGTGAGAGATTTTCATACATATAAAATGGAGCAGCACCAGGAAGTGTCTCGCTGCCACAGCACAGCCGAGAATCGCCCATGGGGGCAATTTCAATATTCTGTTCTGTTTGTACTTCCATACTGTTAATTCACATATACCCCTGTGTTCCTCAGCACTGCTTCATACTGTGTAAGTCAAAAAGGATTAAAAGCCTCTGTGACAATATGCAAACACTTTTTATTCAAGATTATTTAAATACCTCCACAAAGAGAAAAGACGATTTTTGCTTATTTAACCTCCCCACACTTAAAGAGAACGTGCTGTATTCTGACGACCTAAAAATAACCGCCATCCAGTGGTGGAAGAACTATTCAGATCTTTTTATTAAGTAAAAGTACTAATACCATATTATAAAAATGCTACATGACTAGTGAGAGTCTTGAACTTCAGCTAAAGCATGTAATTATTATCAGCGAAATGTACTTAAAACATGAGAAGTAAAGCACTCATTCTAAAGTAAAATGCTCCCTGTCAGTGCTTTACTGACTTCATCTGATGTTTTTGGATTAATATTACTGCATTACAGCATTTGTGTCTAAGTTTCATTTTACTGCTGTAGATGTTTATGGTTAAGCTCATTTTAACTACCTTGTATACTGTTGGGTAGTTTAATCTACAGCAATACATGGTGTTCTATGGTGTTCTATCCATGTGTTTGTAGCTTTGCTGCCGTGTCAGAGCCGCGCTCTAAAAAGTCAGCTTCACGTCAGCTCAGAAAAACAGTTTGTTTTCAGTTTTGTGACAATGCATTTTGCAGCTAGAAAGGCATTGTGAATATTTTAATTATCTCAAGAAGCAGGATTTTTTTCATTACATAAAGAAACACTTCATACTTCAGTTCATCACAAACATTCAAAATCATCACATTTGGAGAAATGTAAAGTAACTAGTAACTAGAGCTGTCAGACAAATAAGATAAAGTATTAAGTACAATTTCCCTCTAAGATGGTGGAGTAAAAGTATAAAGCTGCATAAAATGGAAATGCTCAAGTACAAGCACCTTGAATTTGTACTTAAGTACGGCAGATAAGTAAATGTACTTAGGTACATTGTGCCATAGCTGTCATCTCAATTTAGAAAAGTTAGAAACTAAAAATTTCTGAAACACAGCAGACAATAGATGCGTAGTTATGCATCCATCATAAGCCCTCATTTCTCCCTCTGCTCTCGCATTTCTTTCTAAACAACTTGGACAGCCAACAGAGACATCATGTGGGAATCAGGCAAAAAAAATGAAATAAATAAACATGACAAGTGGCCACTTAGCCACAGCCTCCCTCATTGAAACCTGATGAGGGCCCTGTCTCGGCTAACTTCAACAAACGCTAAGTGACATGCTTAAGTGGGTTCAGGTTGCGCATCCGGGGTAATTCAGTAAAAATACAAATGAGTCTGGCTGGGGAAACAGATCGCTATGCACCCATTCAAAATAGAAGGAGAGAGAGAGGGCCAAGGAGCGAGAGAAAGACTTTCATTTCTTTTCTCTGTCCTTCAGAGGATTCTCTTAGCCTCACATTGACCGCCTGGTGCACACACACACACACAATCACACACACAGCACTGGCCAAGCCATAAACAGCACTATATAGACCTGGTGATTTCCCTCATTGGGAATCGATAACAAATAACCTCACTTTTCACTGGCCATTACGGTTAGTGTCGACCATACCCAGTTGTCTTTATCTGCACGCTAGTGTCACGCCTGACCTTGAGCTCCTCCGCTCTCCTCTCTTTTTGCTCCCCAGGTAGATTTCAGGCAGAGAGTTTGGTCCTGGTTTTTGGAAAGGTTCAAATTGAGCCCTATGGGAGCGAGGAGCAGGGAGCAGCCATCTCCCATGACAGATCAATGGTAGGTCTCACCACAGGGCAGGGGGCCAGAGCCTCGCGCAACCTGCTAATAGAATCCCAATGTCATTGCTGACACTACATCGCCTGGACTGTTGGAGGTTAGCCTGAGGTAGGACAGTAGGACAGTCATGGTTTAAAATGCCTTCAAGGTCTCCTTGGCCATGTGAGTGTATGCATGTGTATGAAAGAAACACATAGAGAAGAAAGTTTTTAGTTGAAACAACATTGTTCTGATACATTTATTTGCAGTATATTATTGACTTGAGTTCATGCAGCAGCCTGTGCAACTTCCTTTAGTTTCCTTACGCTCCCTCCAAACCTTTCGATCCCTTGCAGTCTATGCACCCCTCTTTAACTAAAGGGTTCAGGTTCTTGCCTTCTCTCCTTTTGCATTTTTAAAATTCTCTTCTTCTCCCTTTCAGTTCAAAGATACAGTGGCAAGTTTAGGCCTTCATTAACATCCCAGGCATTCCATTGCAGTGTAGAGCAGTGAAACACATGATTCATAGCACAAATCATTTCATATGCTCCACTACAAGACAGGCTGCAGAGGCTGTTAAGCCACTATAAACACCTATACACACACTTATACACACACAGATATATGAGTGAGCGATGAGTGCAGCGGAAATTTTGGTCACCAGAGGAATGTCTCAGAGAGTCTTAAGAACTCCTGATGAAGATGAAGAGAGGATTTAGACCTTTGCATATTTTACACCCACTTTTACTCTCTTGGTGTTCGACTGCGTGTCACATATACCCTGTATATATAGCATAGGACTTTTTCTGCCTCTCTTCCTTACTGGATTTTCTCTTCAACACCCACATTAAAGTTTTTCAGCTTGAGACACAAGTTTCAGAAACTTTGTGCTGGGGCGGAGGCTCAATATCTCATCTGCTGTCATGTGATGATGCTTCTTGGGGTCCTGACCCCTAATGTAACAGGCATTTCTGACATGTACAAGAGCCAATCTGGGGCATGTAATCTGAAAATGAACAAAGTGTATCAAAAGTTAACACTAAGTCAATATTCTCCATCAACTTTAATTACCCACTGACCCTTCTAAGTCCACCCTCTTCCTACTGTCAGTGGGAGTCATGGCATATGCCAGCTACATAGCATGTCAGCCCCCGGGGGCAGCATAGAGATTCCCAGCAAACAGCTACTGTACATTAATTAACATGAAATGAGAGTACCATCTTTTCAAGTGGCTGCCTCCATTACATTAGATCACCCTAACCCCCTTACAGTATCTGTGCACAACTTAAATGAATGTGCGTGCCATCACTCCCCTTCAGGACAAAGTCAGAATCTAAAGGAATCTCAGCTGATGCACACAGACATGGCAAAGTAGAAAAAAAGAGCTGAGTGGCAAAGGCAGCCTGAGTGACATCAAATGTTAAATGAAGAAAGACAAATCCTGATGACACTTGATTAGATTGAGTAAATTGAAAGTAATTTGCCTGATATTACCTTAATGCAGATTTATCAATATTGGCATGTATCAAAGAAAAAAATCATGTGAAAGACATGGTGTTGATGTGAAAGTTTATTTTTCAACTGTACAGTGTCCCAGTCTTTGTAAAGCCCCCTCACAACTTTCATTTGTCTGTATTAAAAATACTTATTAATATTATTTTTTTTAAAATAAATATAAGCTGAGATGTTGTTATCAGACTGTTATCCACTGGCAATAAAGATATAAACATAAGTCTGAATTAGAGCAATTTAAAGGTCAACAGGAACAACTATTATTTTAATAGCTGGATGTATGTTCAATAAAAATACATTAAACCAAAGAAAACAAAACATGAAATATGAATTGAGACAAATCTAAGTCAAACAAACACACACACAAAAAAAACTGCTGGTACAGGATTTAATCCTGCTGTTTACTGTTTTGCAATTTCCTTTTGCCTGTCCGCCCACACACATGCTACACTGATATCTCTGTCATAACCTTATATCCTCTGATAATACACGACTGCCAACGTATGTGTTGGGCTCTAGCACACTTCCCCCCATCCAACAGGACCACATCCAAACATCACAAATTAGAATTATACTTGGAATGATTTTGTGATTTTGCTAGTGTACCATGGTTACATGTCACCCTGTGCATATCTAGCTGTATGGCTGTCAAATTGCTCAATGGAAATAGTGTATACCACTATAATAGGACAATAGCTTCAAGGAACTTCATTCCAATATTCACGGCCAAAAGAAATATGGTGATGACAGCAGATGGAGCAAGTGCATAAGTGCCACACTGAAGTGATCACACACAGAATAATGTCCATCCCTGTAAGTGAATCCAGATGTGTATGGATGGTTGGTTAATTTTAGTCCTCCATGATGTAATCAAAATTCCAACATGCACACACAAACACACACACATGCAGACAGACGCATTTGCAAACACTCTGACACTTGCTTCCAGATCAGGCAAGCAGAGAGGAGTTGCATGTGCTTCTGCCTGCATTAATTCTGTTAATGATCACAGAGGGTCAGCCTGCCTGTGATCCCTGTCCTACCATTAAACAAATAAAAACAACACTGATTACCAGGATGTTCACTGGATGCATCAATCTTGAGTAATTAGAGAGTGGTGTTTTGACTCCCCCCTCTTTTCTTTTCCCCCTTTCTTTCCTTCTTTCCCTTGCTTATACTGAAGTCAGGCAGCAGAGTCCTTTTAATGAACTAATAAGGGTGCGTGCTTGGCTAACCAAGAATGAGACAGGAAAGAGACAAATAAGTAGGAAGAGAGGTTGCTTTACCAGCTAAATAAAGCCGCCACAAGCACTAGCTTTCTCTCTCTCTCTGAGGGTTCATCACTCTCTTTTTAAGAATTGGAGATATTAATACTGTTTCTTGTGTGGAGATGCCAAGTGTGTGTGTATGTGTGTGAGAGAGAGAGAGAAAGAGAGAGAGAGAGAGAGAGAGAGCGTTACGCCGCCTTGAAAAGGACACAGCTGTCACATTAAGATCATGTAGGCCTGTAGCATGAGTCTGTCTTGTAAAACCTTGAGACCTAAAGTACTATGGTACTTAGGGCTACACTGTGTATGTGTGTGTGTGTGTGTGTGCGTGTGTGTGCATGTGTGTGTGTGTGAGAGAGAGAGAGAGAGAGTGTGAGTGACTTAACATGTGAGTGGTTGCATGTGAGATGAAAATGCTATTGAGGCATATGGCTCCGGATTTAAATCCAGATGCTCACGTAAACCAATGGCGTGAGACTGTGGCATTGAAAGAGAACATGATTGAGGGAGAGAAGGAAAACGAGGGGGATGAAAGTAAGATTGAAAACTGGGGTTTATGAGAGGTAGAATATAACATAAAGGAAATGAAGGCAAACAAAGAAAAAATTGACAGCAAATTGAAAAGGGGTTGAAAGCTAGCCATGAGTGTGGCACAGTATTGCGTCCAGCTAAAGGTTTGTGCCTGATGATGAGCTGGATTGTTGCTCACACTCTGCTATGCTGAGCTGTGTTATTCCAGCACTGTGATGTGCAAAGTATACTATACTGTTTGTGTGCTATGCTAACCTGACTGTGTTGTTTCTCTGCTATGCTGTGCAATGCTGTGCTGTGCTGTGCTGTGATAAGCTGGATATGTTGTTTCTTCGCTGTGCTGTCCTGGGTGGTGACAGCATCAGCCACTGACAGGTCCTTTAAATTCACCACTGCCAATTAGAGTCACTCCAGACCTGGTGGTGGGTGCATGGAGGAGGAGGGGGAAGTGAAAAAAACTGCTGGGACGATGGTTGCAGGCCTGACAGGCCTGATGTGGAGATGGAAATGCGGTAATTTGGAGTAATTCGGCAACTCGCTGGCGCTTGCCTTGCCTGCCTGTCTGTCTGTCCGCTGAAATAAATGGGGTCAGCAGCGTGTGATCGGCAACTTTCATTTATATGTAAATGACCCCATCGTTGCTGCAGCAGCTGCTGTGGAAGCTGATGCTAAGTCTGTACACACAGTGAAATGCTTGGCCTAAAAGAGAAAGTCAGTCAGTCTGGCTGGCATTAGCTCTGTGTAGTCTTCTTCATCTCTCTCTCTCTCTCTCTCTCTCTCTCTCTCTCTCTCTCCCTCTGTCTTTGTCTCTTGCTTTCCCCGCCTCTCTGTATACTACACTACGACAATGACTTACACGTATACTGAGTACACCTCACAACTGTTCGCAACTGTTTTGTGAAATAAAGGCAAAAGTCAAACCTTGCTAGTTATAAAAGTATATGCTCAAGAATGTGATAATAGTCTGTGCTGACCTGGACTGACTGAATGCTCAGTCAGGTGTTATGACATAAAAATGTGAATCCTCAACCAACTTTCTCAACATCTACTGCCTTCTGCATGTTGGTAATGCTCTGACAATAAGAACAGTAGGAACTTGTCTGCACTCAGCCCAAGACATGTGGGGCTACAACTAATAATTAATATCTTATTTAATTAATAATTAAATAATGATGTACATCACATTTTACCAGTGTCCAAGAAGATATATTGTATTAATAATATATTAGACACATCCTAACATCTGGGCAAATGGAACCTATAACTGATATACAAATTACTGGATTAATCAACTAGCTGTTTGGGAATTTTAGTAATTTTTATTTTTATCCCCCACTGCCAATCAGTTTTTAATAACTGATAAGAACTGGCGATCCTGCTGTTTTAGATTTTTGGTATGCATCTCCTCAGATAAACCGCAGTATTGTAGACTAGTGTAGCAAAAAAAAAAAAAGCAACAGTGAAAACAGTGGAGCAGATCAGATAGTGTATTGTAGGGCCTGGAGGTGTGTTCGCTTCATTACCTAGCTAGCCATTGTGCTGATGCAGAACCGGGGTCCTGTAAATTCTTGCCTGCTTGTGACACCATAGATAATTACACTTCCATAAATAATGGAGTGTGCCTTGCCCACTTCCTATAGAGCTCTTCTAATGAGATTAATATACAGGGAGCTGCTGAAAACACTTGGCAGGTAAATCTTAGGACTTCACTTAAAGGAATAAGTCACCTTAAAAAATTAAAAATATTAAAAACAGCTACTGGCAGTGAATTACCTACTCCCGAGGCAATTTCAATGTAATCTCCTCTACCACAAATGGATTAATACCACAAAGACAACAAGCATTTCACACCTGCTCCTCACAAGTAACCAGGGTTGACAATAAAGTGAGGGTCACGGGGTCAAAGGCAGGAATCTGCTGTAAACCCATTTGATAAGGTAAAGTTTTTGATTATGTTTCATCACAAGTAGTTTTTCTTCTCCACTTCATTGATTGGTGATAGATTTGTCTAATTCCTAAGGATAATTGGCCACATGTTGGCAGCATAACATCATGGCGTGATTTTCTTCAGCGCAGCAACAACAATGTTTGACGGGAGAAAAGTTTTCGGCTTTCAAAACATCAATGAGTATCTGCCAGTTTTGGTGTCAGTCCCTCAGAATAAAAGCACAAAGGATTCTCCCAGCCTCACTCCTTTGCACAGGTGCTCAGAAATAATACAGAGAGAAATTTTATTTCCAAATACAGAGTTGTACCAATTTACCTACCAACAATAATGTCTACGGACTATGATGCAATGCAGTGTGAGCTGAATAGGGCAGAACTTTTATGGTTTACAGCTGGTAATGCTCTTCTTGCCTACATGTAAAAACAGGAGCAGAGTTTCCTTTAGGAGCATTTCACCAACCACACATACCAATGCATCAACCACCCAAGAAACTCAAAAATAGTTGTTAGCTCACTAATTCATAGTCCTGGATGCGTTAAAGAAACCTTTTATGTATATTGCTGTACCACTTTTACATTTTTCAGTGCCTGTGAGTCATATTTATTTGTCATAACTAATTCATGAATGAGATGCCTTTGATGATGCATCGATTTTATTATCAGAATCTTTAAGTTATCTTTCATCTGGACTGCGTCTTTTATTTATGCCTTGTCTTGAAAGCTGAAATATGTGGTAAGATCTAATTTGGATCTCTGGACCAAACTGTTTTGGATTTAAGTAGAGTAAATAATTCATGTGTTGAAATAGTTCCATCTGCGATACATATGGAGTACGGCAAAGACACAGCGGAAAGTCTGGCATCTCTGTTGGGAAAATGAAATACCTTTTAATAAACTTGTTTCTTCTGCTCCCTTCCCCCTTTAAAGTAAGAGATCTGAACATGCCCCACAGTGTGAATCAAGATCTGTTCAAAGTGTGGTGATAATCCCACAGAAGATGTTTCAAAGACAACTTTCAAAAACTTTATCTGTCTGTGCCAGATCTAAGTTCTCCCTACCACCTGCGTGTGTGTGTGTGTGTGCGCATGAAGTCATTGATAAGGCCTAAAAGAGGATACCATTTTTCTCACAGTAGTAAGTCAACACATAAAGTACCATTCCACAGTTTGTGAAAATACCTCCAACAGTGTTATGGACACACACACACACACACATACACATGCATGACATTACAATTCTTATAGTTTCCACTCTGTTATATTCACTATGGTCACCAGTTCCTTCCTAGCTGCCAAGTCAATAAACATAGTGGCTAATAATAAATTTGATCAATTTGATTTGTTTAGAGACCACACACACACACACTCACATGAACAAGTATCTAAAATCTATACTTTTGTGACATGCTGACTGCATGTGTGAATGCATGACAGGAGTTATTCTCCAATAAGACTGAGGACTGACTGGCTGAGCTTGAAGGGCATGCAAGAAGTCCAAAAGAGCTTGATTTCACTGAAGTCTGAATCCCAGGAAATAATCTAAAATATGCATTTTCCATTCATAAGTACAATTCTGATAAGTGATGTGAAATAATTTCAAAATATTTAAAGCGAGAAAGTTAAGTTTAGATGAAATGGTTAACAGCACAAGCAGTGCATCCCAAATCCTCAGAGTCAGCGATTAAACAAGAAAATAGCCTGTTTTTAAGACATCTCACTTTCTTCAGGTCAAGGACAAATTCATGATTTTCTTGGAGCCAGAAGGCAGCTGAGATGTCTAACATGTCATCAAGCATCATGTGTGGAACACGTACAGTATAGTGTGAATTCTCAGTTCACTTATTTTTCAACACTTAAGTTTTCACTTCTTTTGGCATTGCCGAGGTGGACATGCAGTGTGATGATCTTTTACTTCAGCTTCCTGTTTACTGCTGCACTCACAAATAAATGTAAACCTGCATGTTTCCATTAAACTGAATATTGTACTCGGCTGTGTACTGTGCACACTCCACATACTCCATAATGACATCACACAGTGGAACTATGAACAAATAAACCATGTGGGCCTTTAAACTTAAATCCACCAGCTCCCCAGTATCCCATCACTGGGTTAGGTAATATAGAGGTAGAGAATAGTTTTGCTGGCTGAACACTCAACCACAATGACTGGCTGTGGAGGGGAAATAAAGACAGGGCCTAATTAAAATTTCAGAGGTACCAGCTGGGTGTCTGAACCCCCCCCCCCCCCCCTCCCCTCCTGGTGTCTTTGTGTCTGGATTGAGACACACTCACCTTGATTTCTTCATTTATTAACCTTGACAGAAACAAATCTGCATCCCCACTCACAGTGCCACAAAGCGTGGATAATGGGGCGAGTATGCAAACATACAGTACCCAGTACATGCACACGCTCCCTCATGCATCCACACAAAGCTTTACAAGCACGCATACCAGTGTACATACACATCCACTTGTACACACAATACACTTGCAATACACACATACTGTATTCACATTTATGCACCTGCTCGCATACATGCACACACACAGATACATGCACAGACAGGCACACACACACACCCTGTAGGCCCAGACAAGGCCGTTCTTTAATGAACAGCTTAATGGGCAAAGAAAGATACAACAAAGCCGTCTGGGAGGGCTGTTTGTAGTCAAGTGATCAAATACACTCGGCAATGATATCCTTAGCATGAATAGTTATGATGATAAGCACGGATGAATATGAAATCAGATTCATTTTCACCAAACTGAAGAATAATTTTGCCACTGGTGCAGCATCCAGTGACAGACAGATCAACTGGAAAACTCATTCATCATTTAACGCAGTTGATAAAAGATGCCACTTAGCATTTCGATTTAGTTGTGTGCTTGATTGCTATTTCAGAGCTATTCTATACTTGGAAACAGGGCTGACTGAGATTACAAAGGTGAGAATTAGGTGGAATTCAACACAATGTGTGTAGATGTTGCATGTACTGGTGTGTGGATATGTGTGAGGTCCTTCCCAAAGGGTTACTAAATTGAGGGCCGCATCTTCATTTGGCCTGCCGGATGGCGACCTTGCAGCCCCGTGTCTGTGTGCTTTGCAACTGCCTAATGAAGACTTCAGGGCCGGGAAAACAAATTCTAATAAATTGCCGTGCAGTGACTGAAAAGTAGGTGTTTGACCACACACACACACACGCACACACACACAGACAAACATGCACACACAGACACAAATATAGAAAATACATACTGTATAGACACAGTGCCCATGCATAAATTAGAGCATTACCGCCTTGTGGTTGTATGCTTCCGTGCACCAGTTTACACCCATGTCTGTCTTGATTCATAAAATAGCTATATGCAGTGAAATGGAAATTACCATTATATTCAAATATATGATTCCAGGGAATAATTTCCAGTGAGAACTATGCTGTCTTCACACAGAGACTATTTTTACTGAGGACTGACACAGCTTCATCACATGGTGCAACTGCAATCACCTGATGCTCAATATCATCAAAACCAGTGAGCTTGTTGTGGACTTCTGCTATATATCTATTTGTGTGTAAGTTCATTGAGTGACAAAAAAACCAGAGTCAAATTCCTTATATGGGTTCACAGGCTTGACCAATAATGCTGATTCTGATATAACACAAAGAAGCAAGAAATACTGAAATATGGATGCTTCACACACATCTTTCAGACTTCCCTTCTGTTCCTGGGCAGAAAAACCCAAACATCATGGTGTCACTGGGAAGCTGAGCTTTGGACTTTTGGAGATAAAATGTGATCACTTCATCACTTTACACTGTTAGACATTTGTGTGAAATTTTGCCAAAATTAGCCTATACATTCTTGCATTATGCCCAAAAGTATATTTAGTGAGGACACAGTGACTTTTGACCATTAAGTCCAAGTGGACATTTGTGTCATATTTTTAAAAATTGCCTCAAAGCGTTCCCAACATAACGCAAAGATTAAAGTAATTGACCCCACATATTAAAAGTTTACATGTTTTCTGGGCTGACACCTGAGATGTACAAATCCAGATAGAAAAAAAGGTCTGATGGTCAGACATCACTCAATCTAATGTTACAAGCACAATGCTGGCCAGCAGGTGTAGTGCATGAAATGAAATGAATGTGCAGTTAGCAGCAAAGACAGTTCAGCTCAGACTGTATGGTTATATTAGAATCTTTTCCAATTACTGAATAATAATTTAATGCAAGTACTCGAATACGGAAAATAATTAAAATGTCCATCTCTAATACCTGGGGACGTACGGATGAGAAAAAACATAATGCAGGTACACACAGTCATTGAATATTAGGCAGTGCATTAATTCTCATCAGCATGAGAGCAAGAATGGATGTGATGGTGCCCTGTGAATGGCTCCTGTTAGAGAGCTAATTCTCTCTTTCCAAAAAAAAAAAAGAACAAGCTCCTCTAATAAAAACATCACAATCAATAACTAATATCCCAAGTGACACCTTAAAGAAAAACACGCCCACCCATTGGCAAACCTTTATCCAATCAAAGAGATACACTGCAGAGGAGAGAGGGAGCAAAACAGTGAGAGGGTCATGCATGTGTGAGAGCTTAGGTACTTACGTGTGTGTGTGTGTGTGTGCGCACGAGTGTGTGCTGAAAGCGGCAGTTGTCACCACAGAGATGTCTGACCTTTAACGGTGTTCCAAAGTTAGGTGAAGTTGTCTTTCTTCCTCACTTAAAGGGGACTGACATTTAATAGTCCCCACAGGTCAAAGAGGGTAACAAACACCAAATAAAGGCTGCCAGATGCCTAAAAAAAAGAACAATCTCACTCTGTTTAGTTGAGTAAATGAGTATTTGTATATGCGTGTGCCTTGCTGTCATGTCACACAGTACACCAGCCATTAAAATAATAATCTGCCACTTTGCCTTGCTCCTTCACTCCATCTTGTCATCCCTTTTGTCGCTGCCTAAATTCTTCCACTTCTCAGTTCCACTTTTCTTCTTCTGCACCACAACACCTGTCCTCTTCCTGTTCTGTGGAAATTAAGTGTAAGCAACAGAGAGATGGAGGGATAGAAAGGAGGAGTGATGGCCCAAGATGTGCCACACGCCCCAGCAGACAGACCCTGTTGCCAGCGGCCTCTGTAACAGATCCACGTCTCAGGAGTTTTAAATGATTCAGCATTTGCCCTTCGCTGTTCCTGTGGTGGTCAAAGATGTTCCTTGTCTCCTCTCCTGCTCTCACTCTCCTAACCCTCCCTCCTTTCCCTCTACTCACTGTCACTCAACTTCTCGGCCACCTGACCACTTATGCTTATGGAACACACTTTATGGGTGAGTGACTTTCATTTTTTGTTTGCATGGTCTTCTTTAATATTATTTAACTCTATCTCTATCCAGGATACTAAAGCAAAACTGCATTAAGTATAATTTCACTGTCTCATAGAACAAAATGACCTCGACCACTTGTTTTTGCTGGACATGTGCTCCAATTAGAATCCTTATGCATACACGCTGTATATACAGTAGAACAGCATCCATGTGAACAAAAGCCTATAAAATGCTTGATACAACATAAATTTGGCCATATAACCTCAGTGAATATTCACTGGACACTACCAAATAAAACCATGGCCTTACAAAACTGAAACAATAATAAACTGAAGTCTGGAACAGAGAGATTTATTTAGATACAGCTGGCAGGTCTTTTCTCTGTTCTAACAGGCACCATAGTGGAATAAAAATGAGGAGAAATGTAATGCTTTCAGTTGACAGAGCTCCAAAGAGGTAAATAGTTCATTCCCAAGAACTTAACTGCAGAGATGAGCAGATGAGGGGGGTGAGAGGTGCAATTCCTGCAGTGAACTGCAGTTTAATGTGACAACACAACAAGTTTATGGTAAATACATGCACTGAAGTACTTCAGCTGAGTATAAATAGTTTCAGTTTGGAATTACAGACACTTTACATCCATGTATATTTGACCAAACTTCTGTCAGTGATCAAAATAACTGCATACAAAGAATGAGGTGGTCTAAGTGGCTTCAGAGCACAAAGACCTCAGTACAAAGACTGAGACAACCGAGACTGAGACACAGATAACTTCTCATATTGTTTTCCATTTCTTTGAGTAGGGCAAAATATATTTCCGTTCATCCATTTTCTATACCCGCTTATCCATCAGGGTTTTGGGGACTGTTCGCCAGTGAATCGCAAGGTTGACACACAAAGAAAGACAACCACACACACACACTCACACCTAGGGGCAATGTAGGGTAGCCAGCTAACCTAATGTGTATGTTTTTCAGACTGTGGGAGGAAGCCAGAGTACCCGGAGAAAACCCACGCAGGCTCAGGGAGAACATGCAAACTCTGTACAGAAGGGCCCAACCTGGAACCCTCTTGCTGTGAGGTGACAGTGCTAACCACTGCACCATCGTGCCACCCCACAAAATATATTTACTTATATAAAATATATTTCCTTCCTCAACATATGAATGGTGTTTTTATCATCCACTAATTAACAACTATAGATGATTGTAACAAAGTAAAGAAACATTCTGATCGATCTGTGATTGCATCAGCCAGTACCACTTCCAGCTATCTGTGATCTGCATCAAAAATCACGATTGGATCACCTTTAGTAAATGCATTATTTACACAGACCGTGGCCAAGCACAGCTGAATGAGCCAAGTTGAGCTGAGCTGAGCAGGACTGAGCTGGGCCAAGTTGAGTTAGGCCTCAGTACAGGGCTACTGGAGGATGCTTGGTCTCTGCAGAGCGTGCTTTGCAATCCCCAGGCCTCATTAGGGATGCAAAGAGGTTCTGACTCCCATCACCTGTGAGCTTTTTATATCTGGAATAATCTCTTAGTAGATATTTCTTACATCCAATAATGAGCAAGTTATTACTCCATACAACAGAGAGTGGGAGCAGAGATGGGGAGCAGGGGGAAATGAGAGAAAGGGGGAGGAGGGAAGGAAAGAAAAAAGTGAGAAAGCTTAACTACAGAAAGAGACAGAAACAGATTTAACAAGCAGCAGAGGTAAGAAGGCATCCCTATGCAGTTAACATCAGCAGTGTTGACAGCGCTGACCATTATAAACACAGTCATGCCCCAAGTTGCCATTCTATCACCTCTGATTCGGATTCTACAAATAACAGGGAAAAAAAGCTATACAGAGGTTATATCTACTCAGGAAGCTTTGTGACTTTGGGGTGTGCCAAAATATTCCTGAAAAGGTGAATGAGAATGTGGTAGAAAGCATCTTGCCTTTTACTTAACGTGGACGGACACTTGGATGTCGAATGTAAAGGGAAACTGTCAAGAGCGGTTAATCCGGCCAGCAAAATCACAGGGAGACCACAGACGCAACTAAGTGGCAGGCGTGTAGTGAATAACAAAAAGAAAGCGACTGACATAACAAGTTGTCACATTTGCACACTGTTTACCTTAGAAAGGCGCTTTAGACTTAAAAATGTTTTCAAGAAATCATTTGTACCAGGCAAAATTAAATTTTTATATTATTAAATACACAGTCAATTGTACAGGGTGACTAATTTACCTGACCCCTTGCTGAAATTACATGTCATGGACAATAAAGTTTCCAGGCTAACCTAAAATCAAATAACTTGACAACCCCCTGCCTGCTGCCTACTCTGGCCTCTGAGGGAGTGGAGGCGAAAAACGAGAACACAGAAGGGGAGCGGTGCTGCCTAATAAATACATAAATACGTGCATAAATAAACAGAGCATCAGACCTTTGCCTGACATGGCAGAGACAGCACCTGAAGCATTGGAAGTCAAGACAAGTCATCTTTCTACTCTCTCTTTCTCTCCTCTCTGCTGTCTGCATTGATTGATGTGAGGGAGGAGGATCAAAGGCTGCTGAACAGTAGTAATCAGGAAGATGGAGAGATAGAGAGGGAGGGAGGAGAATGGAGGCAAAGGAGGGATGGGGGTGGAGGGGGAAACCGAGAGAGAAATGGAGGGCCCCTCTGTCTGTCAGTCAGCTCCACGAAATGACCCTCTAACTACAGGGCTAAGTCAGACATTAAGGCCTCAAGAGTCAAAGAGGATTCACTCATTCTTATTCTCCCTCTCTCACGCTGCGTTCACCTCGCTACCCCCTCCCCAACCCGTCTCTCCTTTATCTTTTATCCTCTATGTCCCATCCAGAAGAGGAGGAGCAGGGCCAAGCACCATTAATCTCCTATCTAATAACACTGGTAATGTTACACATTATTGGAAAGAGATGGGCAAAATGAACCAATAAGTTATCTGATATGGGTCTCCCTTCTCCGCGCACACTCCAATCCCAAGGACATTTAGGCAAAAAGACGAGACACAGATGCAGAGACTGGGGAAGACGGGAGGGGGGATAGAGAAGGAGAATTGTGGGCAATGTGAAATATTTCCTGCTATCGACCTCTTGGCCAGGGACATGCATAGATTTCTGTATGCGGAAGATAAGTGTCTTTGATAAAGTAGGTTAGCATTGATTAATCCATGAAATCTTGGGGCTGTGGACTTGAAGTTAATGAGTAAGGTTTTCTATTTTCTCTGCAATCTCTCATGACGTACGTTTTCAGCACAGCCTGGGGACCCCGCAGCCACAGCTGCCGGCACCCTTCATTTTAGATGTCTGTTATTTTGGGGTGAGGATGACCAATCAATGAAGTTGACATTTGTTACTGTGAAGGATTCACAATGCAATCACAGAAGAAGGGGTTGTAAGGGCCTGCTAGGTGCATATAGAAGGGTTGGAAAGGTCACAGCTAATCTAAAGGGAACAAGAGTTATTTATCCATACACACCAGAATAAAAAGAAGATGAGAGACACAATCTATATGTACTGCCCCTGGGGGGTTATGGAGGCATCGCAAACACACACAGGCACCCACACACATACACAGCCACAAACAAAGCATCTTATCTGCCACAAAGTAACCCCCTCCACATCAACTGGTAATAAACACCGTGCATCAAGTGACCTAGCTGTGAGCACATAACTGAAGCAGCACTCAACAGCTCACGAGGATGAAAAAAATCTGAATGCACCATTAAACACTCACCCCTGTACGAGGTTAGGCTGGAGAAAACCCTGTTCGAAAAGTCCATCTGCAACATTTGTGCTGCGTGTTTTTCTGCCACATTTAATAAGGTATGACAGTCTTTTTGGATGCAGCTGTAGTGAAAGAAAGCAAAGCAAACAGCACATTGGCTGTACACATCAGTCACATTTAGAACAACCTTGAAACAAATAGCACCATGGACGCATCCTCAGGCGCAGAGTGCTGGGAGAAAGAAATCAAGGGAGACAGACAGGCGGGCATTGCAGGCAGGCAAACAGGCAGCTTTCTCTGTCTTTCTCTCCTATCTCTCTTACTGACTGTACATCAACACCTCTGTTGCCCACATTCTTTCACATTCGAGTCCGTCCCTCCTCTCACTCGCATTAATCAATTTCTTTCTCTCCGCTGTAAATCATCCTTCTCTTTCTCAACCTCAGCAGCTGTGTGGAGGAGGTAGAGTGGATGTCAAAATATTTGGCAGCCATCTCTAGTGCCAGTGTAGCATTTTAACCTCTGTGGTTATTACACATACACAGGTTTGTCTGACATCCCCCCAGGCATTAGCCTTGAAATCTCTCTCTCACTCTTTCTCCCACTCACTCCCTCTCTCCATTCATCACATCATTATCCTTACAGCAAGGATACACAAACAAAAAAGCTCACCCCCACCCTCGCTGCTCAGCGCTCTGTGAATGGCTGAAGCTTTATGCCAAACACAGCATGTCCCTAATCCGCCAGAGTAAAATCTGGAGTAAGGCAGGGGCCTCACCTTTTCAGCTCACTGCAACCACTAGTCTGAGAACGAACAAACAGTACACATGCGCTCAATCTTAAGTCTTGTATAATTGCATGCCACACCCCCAACTGCACCTACACACCTACACTCCCACACACACGCACCTAAATAAACACCACATGGCTCTATTTCTTTCACATACACAGTTATTT
Source organism: Scatophagus argus (assembly GCF_020382885.2). NCBI lineage: Eukaryota > Metazoa > Chordata > Actinopteri > Scatophagidae > Scatophagus > Scatophagus argus. The sequence continues at coordinate 16,828,447 of NC_058498.1, read as the reverse complement.
TCAGTAGCTAATTATTTAATTCCTTCCCTCTGCATCAGCCTGGTGTGTGTGTGTGTGTGAATCATGAGTGCTGCAGGAACTCTCTGCCCCAGGCTCCGCCTTTGCCGTGCAAACATACATGCAGGCGCATGCACACACGCACGCACACACACACACACACACACACACAATGCATCTCTGCCCTTATGTCTTTGTTTTGCTTTTTGCAGAGGAGGTGTAGTTTATTCCAGGAAGTGAAGAGAGCCCCACAGGGCTCCCTGACAGCCTGTGTAAATCAGATGTCATAGACAGATCTAATGGTGCTGCATGGACCTGATATAGTGTGCTGACAGTTGCATGTACTGTGTGCATGCAGTACACGGCAGCATACAAACACACACACACACACATTGACACATAGGAACAACCAGCATGTATACGCTAATGCACCACATAACGTGCAGTTTAAATGTGGCTGACAGTTGCCTTGCTCAGCAGTACAAGGGCTGTATTTCCCCTTTACTGAACTGAATGTGTCTTTTTATGGCACATAAAGTTCTAAACACACAGACACACCACAGGATTACACACACCATACAATGCCACATCTTCTTTTTCTAAATATGAACCACTGTTTTCAGCCGAAAAAGTCGTCCCAGTTTAAGAAACACAAATACATTGGGAATTTATTCATTTCAAGCCTACCATTAACTCTTTATTATTTTCCACAGAAGAGGAAGAAAAAAAACTCCATTTAACTGAGGTAATTAATTTGTATTTTCATCACAATTCACCTGTTTAACGGATCCTCTTGAGATAATTAGAAATGACATGTAAATGGGATGGTCAGTGCAATCGGAATTACCACGTGTTTCAAGAATATTTCCCATAAAAAGTTGATTCACAATGAAAGTTGAAAGTGCACTTATTTCATATCATTTTTACTTATTTAAGAAAAATAACACATAAGGACTAGGAGGGGACTAAAATAGAAGACTTTTTATAATCAATGTTTTGTAAGAACGTTCCATATACATGCACACAAAGCATTTGCAAGCACATATGTGCATATAAATAAGAGGAAAAAACACAGTCTCTGTGTTTGTGTCTTTAGCTTTGTTACGGTGGATCAAGGAAAGCACAAGAGTCACCAATGGCATTGTTGCGGTTAAGATACACAAACATGTCTCCTGCCCCATTAAAATCAGTTCTCTCCTGTGCCCTATTATCACTGATCCTCCTCTGTTCTTCTGCGTACCATCAAAGATATTTCCCGGCAGTGCGTGATAGACTAACTAACTACAAAAATCCACTTGGTTAGCATATTTCTAAGTATACTGTGACAATACCATAATACACCAATGACACAGTTTGACAGTAAAGCAACAAGGGATTCGCTGCTATGGAGGATGGACTAACACAACATTTTGGCATTATGGACTAGAATTCCTATGTACAGGACAGCCAGTATAAAGGCATGTGAGGGCATAGGATTTTTAAGTGGATTATGGAATGTGCCCAGAAAAGCTTAGCATGAACTATTGAGTGAAATGTGACTTAATACAGTATTAAATATACTGGCTGATTCTGAATGTAAATGTGGATAGCATAAATTTTACATGTGGTGTGACCATATTAAGGTTTCACAATGAATTTCACAGTAAATTACAGTTCCTCTGGTCTGTGTTCCAGCTGCGTTGGTTCACACAGTGCAAATGAGGGACATGGAGATACATGATATAATCATGGTGGGTGTCATTAACAAATATAAGGATTAAAGCCTAGAGAGAACAGGGGACAGAAAATAAAAGACTTGAAATTTTGAACCTTGTGGGGTCAGAAGTTCATGGTTGTAGCTGTCCAGCTGAAATTTATAATTTTCCCCATCTGCCTGATGCATACTTATGCACATCATGCCTTGGTCCGACAACTGATTTGACAGAAGAACCAAGCACAGAACGTGTCGACCTGTAGGCTCACCACCCCAGGCATAAATATTTATTGAGATACCAGGAGGCCAAGGAGAGTCATTACAATCTTGTGTGGACCTGAGTACAACATCCTTGAGTCAGAAGTCTTTATCATCATCTTGGATAACAGTTACTGCTGCAGGCAAAATATGAGAAGAACAATAAAAGAAAAATAAACGCATTTTTCAAAAGGCCTGATGACCATAGCAGAGGTTTAGAATCTGGCTGAGAAGGGAGCAAGTCATACTAGAGGCAAGACTGTGAGTGTGGGTGTGTGCGATGAAACATTAGGGGGGGGGGGGTCAGTATGGATGATAATGAACTATACGAAACCGAGAGACAGAGCTGGATTCAGAAAGCAGCTTACTCACACTGGTGGTGAATCACTGCACTCTGCCTGATAAGCTCTGACTCACTGAGAGGAGGGGAGAACAGAGGAGGAAAAAGCAGAGCGCGTAGGTGGGGAACGAGCAGAATGTGTGTGTGTATGTTTGTGTGTGCGTGCCCCCATGTGCCCACCACATGAATCTGAGCTACATACATGCCATGGCAGCCAGAACATGAACATGGACCTATGTGAGTGCATGCCTCTGTAGTTTGCATATGTGTGTGTGTGTGTGTGTGTGTGGGAGTATATTCCTGTAGTTGTGGGGACAAAAATCTGTTAATACATAACACGTGACATTGTGAGGACCCGCCTTACAAGTCCTCACAACATAAACCATTAGGGTGAAGATTTGCTTTAAGGTTAGGTTGAGGTTAAGGTTAGTATTAGGTAAGTAATGTTTATTGTTATTGCAATGTCCCCAAAAGTGACAAAAATACAATTCTGTGTTTGTGTGTGTGTGTGTTTGCTGCAGTGGTGACAGTGAAGGTCAGTGGTGTGGGTGTGTCTCAGGCCTCCCAGCTGTGGCCTGGGGCTCAGGAGCCATCACTGTCACATCTCTGTCTAACTGCTGTGTGCTGCTGGCCCTGCAGCACAGCAGCACTGACTCACACACATACACACACAGCCCTGTGGGTCTGAGCACACACACACACACACACAACACATCATAAACTAACCTCAGGATACATAAGCACATGGAGACACACACATAAATACACAGAGTGAGATGTCAGAGGAGAATATTTTGCGCATGCTCTTCCCATAGCAACTTCAGTTTGGCTACACTCACACACACACACACATCATCATCATCAGCAGCAGCAGCATCAACAAAACAGTCCCTTTACAATCCTGAGATGGAGAGCATAAAACATGTTTCTTGTCTAATATGTGAACCTGGTGACCTTGTCCACACTCATTCAATCAGAGAGCGCAATTAACCCGGCAGCCTGCTCTGTGGTCTCTGCTGGGTTGTTCTCTGCTGTATTCAGCAAATATACAAAGAATCTTTTCTGGAAGTTTTGTGCTTCTACAAGCACAAAGTCAAGCACAGTGAAGGTTTAGAGGTGAACACAACCTGCTCGACATGACACCTCAACCATCAACTCCGTCTCTATACCGGTGTCTCTGTGGGTCTTTTCTTTTCTTTTTAGCCTTCAAAAGCTTAGTTCTTCAAAACTGAGTCTGAAGGTCCTCTGTTGACATGTAAGTCCAAACAAATGGATAAATCTAGAACCTGCCTTGATCTGAGAATACAGTCTACTGCATCTAATCTAACACTGTTAAATATGATTTACTTTACTATCATAAATGACACGAGAGTGAGAGTGAGAGACACACTCTTAAGGTGACTGCCTCTTTCATTTGCCCTTTCACAGCAACACAGCAGGGGGTTGGGCATCTATTGTACACTTAAAATGGGCTGATGTGATAGCACACACCTTGGTGTAGCTGTCTCCTGGCCATCCTCTCTCTGGCCTCTTTATGGCCCAATGCATGGCACATAAAAAGGAGAGCACATTGCACAATTACTGCCTAATTAACTGTCAGATATTTTATGTGGTCGGTGCGGCCACAGACAGACTGCAGATCATTTGCCAGTTTTTTAGAGGATGTGTGTCTTACTGGACCACTCTTAGGCTGATTTACTGACCTCCACAGCTAATTTGTGTGCATTTATGTGTGTATGTGTGTGTGTGTGTGTTGTCTATATGTAAACTTGCTTAAATAAAAGAGGGCACCTACTGTATGTCTTTGGAAAGAGTAGGCTATTTGTCTAAGTCATGGTTTATTCCTGACGCTGCTCCCCATCTTCCTCCCCTTTCCTCCTTCCATCCCCGCCTCTCCCAGCCCTTAACAGCAGCAGGTTTGCATTGGGATTTGAGGTGTAATTAAATTCAATAAATACGCGAAGGTGAAGAAATAAATCAAGCGGAAACTGATAAACAACAGGAGATTAAATGCCATTGAGCCGTGCAAACAAATATTTCAATAGAATTTTCAGCAGAGGGCACTCAGGGGCCCCCAGTAAAGCTCAAAAACTTTTTAAAATGACTGTCAGCTCACCAAAGCTGCCACTGCTGTAATTACATTTGACGCTGTCGTCCTTGTTGACATCATAATATGGCACACAATGAGGAAATAAATAACCATTTGAAGGACATAGTTTTTAGGAGACTACAGGCTCGGTTCCCTGCCCTCCGTCTCTTGCACACCTCATCATCCTCCTGCATGATCGCTTATTCAGAGGCCCGCCAACTCTTTATTAATGACTATTGAAGTAGCAATTAATGCTGCATAATACATGAACTACAGCTGTGCAAATCTGAATAATAGTCTGATTAGGTGCTAAAGAGGATAGGGAAAATACTGCTGCTGCATATTAATGCTGCCATTTTAGAAGGGGGGGGGACTGGTCTTTGAGGTGGACTGGCTAGATGAAGCCCACAAATCAGTTACCCAGCCAGTCCTAAAAGTCGGTCACCTAGGTAGTCAGTAACAAAGACCAAAGAAACTCAGAAGGCCATGGTACTCATGCTCCTGTTCAATTTTAAGCAGTGTGAGTCACAGTGCCTTGGTTCACACTGATTTGCTTGCTCTACTCAATACAGCACCATACTGCCCTCCTGGGCATAACAAGCCTAAGTGCTTAAAGTCCCCAGAATGGAAATGAGGTCTTTTTTTTAACAGGCATCGTTCAAGGCCACACCTGGTGCACTGAAAGCACCAGGGTCCAATGCTGTATGAATTAATGAAGGATCCCAGCAGCAGTGAGGTCATTCTCTGACTCCAGCTACCCATTCACAGGATTCCAAACAGGTATGAGAAACCCCACTAAAATATCTGCCTCTATGCAGGTGTGTGTGTGTTGTTTGCCTTCTCGTTCCTCCTCCATGGTCTTGATTGAGATACGCTGTCCAACCCCAGATTAAAATGACAAGGACAGAAATGCTTCCACTCTTGTCTTTTAAAATGATCACCAACGACCATTCATCTCTCCAATGCACTCTCTCTTTCTCTCTCTCTTTGTTCGCTTTTGCGCTTTCACCACTCAATAAATCTATAATTCCTAAAAATACAGTCTCTAGTCTTCCCGCAACCTCTCTCTCTTACTTTCTCAGGCTTCCTGTCCCACTCTTTACTTCTCTTTTCTCCTCCATTCTTGTTCTCTTTTGAACAGCTGCTCTGCCTTTATTTTGTTGGGCTCTCTCTCTTTCTCTGTCTGGCCTTTCACTCTAATCGTCCAATTGCCTTTCACATGCACAATATTCCCCCCTGAGCCAGCCCCCGCCTGCCCATTCCTCTGACAGTCTTTCACATATTAGATTAGGCTTAGCTTTGTTTACTTATTTATTTATTTAGTCAAGGCTATTGTCTCTGAAACTTTTCCCAACCCGAAGTCTCCCAAAAAAGGCACTGCTGACTGCAATTTACAGCTTGTTTCTCTTTTCCGGCAGCAACATTCTGTTACATATCAATTTGGCTCTTGTGTGTACTACTGCAATCATTCTTTGGTGCTAGTTTTTGGCAGTGAACATGGCAGCACTAACAGAGTGTTTTAGAACAGGCTGTCTAATGGAAGCTCACAGCATTTTGTGGTTTCCAATCATTTTGTGGTAAAAAGAAATACACTGTAGCAAATGGGTTGAGCAGTCACCCATTAAGCCAGGCCACCAGCACCTCAGTCTAATTGTGATAATGAAGTCCAGGCTGACCCTATAATGCAAGGTCCATACATGCTGCCACCCTGACGCTTTTATAGACCTGACCTGAGTTATGACCCTCTCTCTGATAGGCTAGTGGAGAGAGAGAGATGGAGAGATGCATGGAAGAAGGTTGGGAGGGGAGACAAGAGGAAATAAAAAAGCAGAGAGGGAGAGCAATAGACAGGTAAAAAGTCAGGCAATGACAGGAGGACAGAGGAAGGGGTTTCCAGTAAATCACTGTGATGAAATAAGTAATTTACCTAAAGGACAGTGTAGCTCCAAAGGGCTGTTATTGAAAAGCTCTATCCTGGCCTGGCCCCACCCTTTGAGCCTTGCCTTTGGCCTGTTAGCCCTTGGGCTGGCCTTCCATCTCTGTAGCTATCTCTCTAACCTCTCCAGTGAGCAGGCCCAATCAGGAATCAATAACCATGTCACAGGGAACCCACACCGCTTTGACACCAGCGGATACGACAAAAAAAAGTCTATTACACGGACGTTATCTCCATTACTGCTGAGCAACTTGGTGGCGGAGAGGCAAAGAATGGAGGATGGCAGGCTGAGGAAATCAGCGAGGGTGGTGCTGGTGACAGGTTGTGAAACTCTAATTCAGAGCAACATGTCTGATTAACCTGCATCCCTCCTTTGGGATCTGGTCTGTGTGCCTGGAAGGAGACCAACTCAAAGACACGCATGCTCCAGAACAGGCAGACAGACGTGTTTATGTGCTCTACTGCCACATACATTCACAACACATAAAACCTCCATAGAAATCTTGTCATTATTCTACTCGTACAGTCCATATATATACTGCCCATTTACCTTAGGCTAATAAGAGCTGGAAACTGGGAGTAGCTGCTGGTTCCACAAGTGTTTCTCCCTGCTTTGAATCTTCATTTTTCTTTCCATTACATCTTTGATGTAGCTCATCACAGAAACACAGGATAATGTAAAGATTCTACAGGTATGTAGTATGACCAGCAGTTTGAATTATTTCAGCTGTGCTTTTCCTGTCAGTTACACATGACAGATGGCTCTAAATACGACAGTACCCGTGCTGTGGCTGCCATTGCTACACATAAGAAGAAGCCAGTCAGAGGTGTGAACCCGAGCAATAGCAAATTCAAAATGAGTTGTTGTTGCAGTTGTAAACACAACGCTTGGCAATAACTGATATATTCATCCAAAATTCTGAATGACCTTTAAACTAATGACTGTATTTTAATATTAACAAAAGCTTAACCTTAAACAGAAATTTAGGTTGTGTGCTGTTGCACTTAACTTCTCACTCTTCTCTCTCTGTGTCTCATACTTTCAACATTTTATCAACCAAATATTTCCTCACACAGTCGTTCTTCTTTTGTATTAATCATTCAACAATGAGAGTTTCATGTCCATCTAAGCTGTGAAAGTACTCCAACTGTGAATTGCCTAACATTGTTTAGGGAGAAACTAAATAGGTCTTTTTCTTCCAGAAGCAGGAGCAACCAAAACAGTTTCTTGCAATTTTGGAAGTGATTTGTTAGTACATTTTACAATGCTCCATTACTCACATGAGTCTCTTCTGATCTGTCACCCTCACGGTTGAGGTACTGTTACACTTAAACAAATAGAAATACAGTACCTTGATAAGGTTATAGAAAGATAGCAGACCTTCAACATTTATGAGACAATATACAAACAATGCTTATGGGACAAGGGTTTCAAATTTTCCATCCATCAACCCTTACCATCTCTCTGACACTTGTAGCCGTGCTGTAAAACAACATCACAATACTTTCATTTTTGCCACTGAACATAACCATGTGTTGTTTCCAAAAACAGCAAATGCTGTCATTTTTCTAGAGATGGCAGCTTGGTGTCTTCATGACCACAAGAGGTTGCATGCCAGGAAAAGCACAGGTTGTTCTGAGCAGAACTGATGTTTTTCTGATGAAGACAGTTTCAATGTACAGAGTACATTAGTGCACTGAAGGGTCCACGCAGAGGGAGACCTATGGGACAGGAACCATAAAGCAATGTGACACTGTTCATTGGGCTTCACCTTGGCCCAGTAACCTTGATCAGTCAGGGCATCAGTCAATGTTTAATTGCTGAACTGTTATGTGTGGGCCATGGGAGGTGGTTTGGGTTTGGTCTATTCCAAGAGGGGGACAGTCTACATTAGAGGGCTTCCTCTGTACTACGCCTTGCTCCTCTCCCACCTCTGGCTTGCTTTATGGGTCTTTATGCCTCTGGCTTGCTTTATGACACTCATTTGTCTGATTAGCTAAACAAACGTCAACCGCTCCCTCACTTACCTCTGTGAATGTATACACACGTTCACTGTTCTGTGTGTGATGTGGGGGCATGCGGACTATCACCTTCGTATTTCCACGTGCAGTGCTTTTGAATGAACAATGTGCATGCTGAAAATTATCAGCTGTAAAAGTGCTCATAAATCATTGCAGAGCCTGATTTAGCAAACAGCAGCATTAATCAGTGGCTTTAGAACAGGTACTGTCCAATTAATGCAATCTATTTATCTTCATTTAATATGTGTGGGATGAGCATTCTGTACAAGCTCTATGCTTTATAATGTATGATAGGTTCAGAATGAAACAGAAAGATACCATTAATGTTTTTATCCTTTACTTTGTGTACACAGCATGCATGTTTAAGGTATGCAAATGGAAATTCAGACCCTCCCCCCGTCGGGGAAGCACAACGCAACGTTTATCTTAGTAAAATACAGCCTGTGATGCACACAGCTTCGGTAGTAATGAAAGCAATAGGTCTCTGTGAGTGGAGATTGCTTTTCCAGAGCTTCATTTTACAGCCTGGTGTTGAATACACTCCTCTGGCAACTCCTCTTGAATGTTTCATCACAGACCAGATCCCAGGGGTTGGTACAACTCTCTCATCACACACACACACAAACACACAAACACACACACACACACGCACATACATACACTATGAGAAGCCTTCACATCATGCATGTGGAGGATATGAGAGTCAACTGGATGCCATTTCATCTGCTAGGGGAGCGATTTGATTGCATATTCAATGTGGGAGGATACAAACATGATAGAATGTCAAGCCATGCAGCTATAGTAGCTACAGTCGCCCTGGTGTGTCGGAATAGCTTTTGGAGCTGTCAAATTATCCCTTCTTATCTATGGTGGAAAGCTTAAAATACAGTTCTCGTGTGGCCGCATGTACACGGTCGCATTTTTGAAAACATGCTACTATAACATTGTAACTGCAATTTTGGTGCTGTCTTAAAGGCTTTGGTTTCACTACTTTGATTTTGTTATTTGACTCCAGCTTTTGTGGCAGGTCAGAAGGTTCTAGAAAACTGCAGTAAGTGGAGCATAATGAGTTTGCTTATTTCTCTGCCATATAGTCTTAATATGATTATGCCAGCCATAAATACTAGCCACTGCCAAGAAGATGCCAGCTGGCTTATTGAGGGATTGTGATTGACGCATGCCAGCACAAAAACAGAATGATTTTCTCCGACTCAGTAGTTCAGCAGAACCACACAGAACATCTGTCTCCTAGAACAGGCACACAAGACGAAAATGAAACGGAGTCAGTGGAGCCTAGTCTTTCAGGAATGTTGGGTCTGAGTCTAGATTGAAACCACCTACCTTGGAAAAGCCTGTTTGTGTGTTTCTGCGTGCATGCGCATGTGTTTGTGTATCCATAGGCATCAGAGCATGTAAATTTGTGCCTGTGTGCAAGTCATTATGTTTGAGTCGCACAAATTCCAGTGTAAAAGTGTGCGTGTGTGGGTGTATGTCTGTGTAGCGTCATGTGGAGAAATTTACGTGAGTGAGCGAGAAGCACTCGTGTGCTTCTGCCTCAGAACTTGTCTTCAAAGGCACGCTTGGCAGCTGCTTCCATTGTGCTGCACACTGGGCCATGACTGTGACCCAGAGGTGTGTGAATGGCAATCCTTCACCAATAATAAACACACACACTGACAAATACAGGACACAAATAAAGATGAGAACATGTGAGAGAACATAATTAAATTGTCTACATGTATGGGAAATCCTTATGAATACATTCCGACTGAACAGTTTGAGAGGTTCTCTGATTGTCATGCCATGCCATATGAGCTGAGAAGATCAGTTGTACTGGTATTATACATATTCGTCATGATTCCACACGCTTGTCCGACATATACGTGTGCAATAATAGGCAATTTTCTTTGCATTGTGCTGAGATCTACAGCTGGACACTGCTGTCACAGCTAGAATTGAACCCATTGCTCAAAGACCAAAGGCTGCAACTCACAACACAAACTCCTCAAACACATAAACACAGTAAAAAGTGAAAATAAAACACATGCACATATGCACACGTTGGGGAATATTAAATGAGACAGAAGGGAATAAAGAAAGAAAAGGGTCTGATGCTTCAAACATCGCACAATAAGGGATAAAGCATTCAGCTTTTAATTAACATTAGCCATATCAGCTTGGAGTAATTTGAAATTGTCTTTAGGACTTCAGAGAGAAAGCGTAAGAGACAGAGACTTTAAACCATTAAGCTCAGCTGATAAACCAGTCACACCGGTGGAGTCACTATCTCTCGCTATGATTTGATCTCTTTCACTTTGTATGTTGCTCCATTTTTAGAAACACATGGTGCTTTCCTTCCTCCTCCTTATCCGTTTGATTCAGCCCCCTTTTCTTTTCACATTTTCTTCCTTCAAGCTCCATCTTTTTTTTTCCATATTCTTTTTAACCATGTTCTTTATTTCTTCTTGCTCTCAGCTTTTCTTTTGCTTTTATCTCCACTTCATACAGAATAACTGTGCAGCTTGGTGAGTATAATGAGGCTGTTCCTCTACAACTTCAAACCTTCCCTTCACCCGTTTGCCAGGGTTTTAAAACAAACTCGTAACAAATATTTTGACATTCAGACACAAGGGAAGACGTGTGCAATGGTTCCAAGCATTCTGATTCATCTCCCACAAAAACAGGGAGAAAATCCTTTTAAAAACACGGTAGAGTAAATGAGAAACAGAGGCCAATCAAATGCTGATGTGGTTTCTTTTCTTCCCCCCTTTTTTTTAACTGTAGTGATCTCTTTGATCCTGATATTAGCTGTCCACTGTGGAATTAGAAAGCGTGATACTGAAGCTTAGTTAGAGTGAGAGCAATTAAAGCCAAGAACAGGCTCTATATGTTATGCTATAAACGATTTAGCAGTTCAGTACCACATTGTCATGAATCACAGTAAAATTGGCCGAGGCAGCTCATTGTGCAGATACACAGTCACTGTAGTACGTTTATAACAGTAATTGCTGCGAATGAAACGACCATGGTACTGCATAGCACGCCACTCCACAATAAACTTGATTATTATGGTAATTATATAAGTATAAAACACTTTAGCATGAGGGCCTAGATTTATCATCACAATTGCTCTAAGTGCATTTACAGAGCTGGGAATTGGGACTGTCTATTCAAAGGCCAAACCATAGAGTTGATGGGAGTTTAACAAAATTGGAAATCCATATGAAAAAAAGGCAACTTTCTTACCATTGTGATCATAATCATTTTTCTTGTTCTGCTATTGATTTAGCTACGAATTCTCTGGTCGCTTTTTTGCTCATAAGGATAGAAAGGAAAGGGAGTGGTTAAGGCAGGATGAAAAGATAGAAGGATGGTGGGATACGGGGGCGAAGGAGGAGGGTCGGTGATGAGTCTTGAGCCGCCCTGAGCAGTAATGAGGAAGCAGTAAAAATGAGATGGCATTGTGTTGTACTTTAAGGTAGTTCATCTTTAAAATGAATAGTCCCTGAAGGGCCAGGTGGTTAATGCCATTTATTAATAGACAGACAGGGCCAGCAGTTTGGGCTGTGGCCCTCTGAGAGCCTTTAGTTAGTATGGAGAGAGAGAATGTGAGCGACTACAAGATTAAAAGATAGTGCGTGTGTATGTGTGTGTGTGTGTGTGTGTGTGTGTGCTCAATTGCTCAATTTGCAATTGAGCAAATTAAGGACAGAGGGATCAAGCTTATTGATTGCAAGGATAAGCTGTAACGTGTAGGAAGTTGTCAGTAAAGAATTTTTTATTAAAAAGTGGTAGCATTTGAGGTGCGATTAACTCTCTAATGACCAGCCCTTTAGGTCAAGGTCAATGGGACAGGGGTCAGGGCTGTTTTGACATGTTTTGTTTGTTTGTTTGTCTTTAAGGTGATATGAAAATTTAACATGTCACTAAAGTGATTTTTTCTCATGACATCAAGGGAGCAGAAAAGACATACAAATATTTTGCATTCACGCATACATGGGTAAAAGCATGCAGGCTCTTGTGTACATATCAGCATATGTGTGCATATATAAGAGAACATCGTATCTGTCCATTACCCTGAGAACAGGTAGCACAGAACAGTGTATGTATGGTCCTGAGCCCACAATGACCTGGCCTACTAATGAACCAACAGGCATTACCTCCCTGTTAGCCCACTCAGTGCCCCATAATTTGTCATAAAGTGGGGGGGAGCTGTCACAGGCGGCCGGGCTGAGGAGACACAACACACAACGGCAGCAGTAGTGCAGCTGCCAGAGCCAAGCACTGAGCTGTTTTCACAGTGAGCCAGAGCATCTTTAGCTGCCTCCCAGGACACCACACAGCGACAGCTCTTTCCAAATAGCTTTCATTACACGGGAAGTATCAGTCTTGATAAAAGATCCAAACAAAGGACAAGAGGTGGATTTACTGTGCTTCTCCCACCTGGGTTCTGATAATATTGTTGGTGTCGGGAGTAAAATATCACTGCTGCCATTTGCACACATCTAAATCTCTGAGTGCAGACGGTGTCAGCGTGTAGCTAGCTACGAGCCATATTGCTATTGATTGGTGGAATGATAGAACAATTTCTTACCTGATGTTGAGGTTCACCAGAGGCGATGACATGGGGGAGAGAATGAGGGAGAGAGGGAGAGAATTTGATTAGTGGCAACCTTGTACTGTATAACATCCATGCTCGATAGGAAAGTACTGAGGTGGTTGAGTACACCTCATTACGACACTATTGCAATGACAGCCTGCAAACTGCACCCTGAGTATCAGTTCAACATTTACACTATGATTTAACCCTATTATGTATGGCTCCTCCGATCAGGATTTTTTGAGGGGGGTAGTCTCCAATCACAGAATGCGAGAAGCAGTATTGGCTGATGCTGAAAATGTTTGGGTTTTTTTAGTTATCATCTGTCTTTGCTGGTTATTGGTAGCATAATGAAAACACTATTTATATATTGAGTAAATAAATATGTATTTTTGCTCTACTAAAAGAAACAAGTTGAATCAAAATGAAAATTTATCTGTAAACTGGGTAAAAAAAACAAAAAACAAATGAGAAACAAATAAACAGCACACAATATCTTTGTATCTGGCTTGTTTCATGTGAAAGATGTTTGGCCAAATGTACACTAATGTAAAAGTGTCTGTAACCTTCAAACTGTACTCTGAACTGAAGTACTTCAGTATGTGTATTTACTGTAAACTTGTTGTGTTCTCACATTAAACTGCAGTTCACTGTTTAATGCTTCATGTTCCTCTGAACTGAAACTCAGTCCTGCTGTGTGTTAAGCTCTGCTGTAAGCTATTAGCTCCCATAGCCAAACACACTGCAGGACTCTGCAGCTCACAGACAGCTAACAGCTAGTTTAACAACTGCAACATATTTGGGAGGCGCTACCAGCCAGCCATTTGTGACTGAAGGGATAGATGGACCAGTACTGAGGGGATATATTTGAATCTTTACTATTTTTCATGGGCCTCGTGCTTAATAGCCAGCTAGTGATAGCAACTATGGTAATGAAATGAAAAGACGTGCTCTGGCCATGTCATTCAGTATGTGCTAAACGATAGTCTGTCCGTCCCAAGCACATTTTATGCCATTTGAGGGTTGCAGTACACTATGACATTTGAGCAACATGTAGTGAAGTTCTCACATGTTTATCTGGTCAGATCTTCTTATTTGCTTTAAGGCTTTTGTGTAAAAAAAAAACAAAAAAAACCCCTAAAGAATAATTTGCTGTTTCACCTCCTCTGATGAGGATGAAGAGCAACACCACAACTAGTCAAAACTGGAGTTCAAACTTCATTCGGATTATTTGCCTATTGATGTGGGTGTTTGTGTTAATGTTGCAACTCTGATTTTGTTGGTGAATGATTGTTTCACTTTATTATGATCTTTTTAATAATATTTCACAATACTGTATATCGTACAACTAAAATTCGTGACCTAAGCTCTACTTGCACCATGTTTACTTTCCTCCTCTTCGTCTACTTCCTTCACCATATTAAAAATAATATTGAACATCTGTAACGAAGGTTGACTGCCCACTCACCCTTACAGAATATGTATTGTATATTCATGTTCTAGTCCTAGTGATAAAGACAAAGACATTTTAAGCCATAAAGCTCACTGAATAGGAATCCTCATCCCCCTAAGCTACACTCCAGTGCCCCTTACACCCCCCTGACACTCACTAAGGCTCAGAGTCAAAGTCTTGTTCTCATATCCACAGGAGCCTCCCACCACAAATGTGCTTTAAACACATAAATATTCATTGGCATTGCACATAAACCCTACCCATACGCCAGCAGAAGCAGCCATCTGCATTAACAGGACTCAAGCTGTGAGTTAGGCTCCATCCACCAACCTTCTTCATACGTATACATCAGTGGGAGCCTGGGCAAAGCCAAATCCCAGCACCCAAGTCCAAAGCAACCTACACTTGGCAGGTGAGATGGTGAAAAGTACAGCTTGACTATCGATGTTACAGTAGCCCTGTGTCATATATAGCTGCTCCTCAAGATCTTACTTTGGAGTGTTCAGTGGGCGAGTGTTACTTTTATGCTAGTTTTGGAAATGCCTCCACACAAAGCTGTAGCTTGAAGAATATATCGCATTTGTTTGTGTACTTTGCTTGGCAACACAAAAAGATGAAGAACATTTATTATGTGTAGCTTCAAATCTGTTTCTGTCAGTTCCTCTGTTCTGTTTATCCACTTGCACACCGTGTAAACAGTAATGTCTTAGTGTCACACAGCAGCAGAAAATTACCTTCATGTTCTCATAATACATCTGACTGAAACAATACGATATATTTTAATAGCCAGGCCCAACGTATATTTCCAACAAGTCACTTTAGAAAGCATTGTATGGCAACCTTCCCCACACAATGTGCACAAGTGCACAGTTTTTCAGGTAACACCATAAACATCGTCAACACCACCAGTGATAGAGGAAACCTAACCTCTGATCTGCGTAAACTCTAAAGTAAGGATCATCCTCTTTTTTTCCCAGATCCTGTCACTCAGAGCTCTCTCAGCAGACAGATTCCCTTTACAGATAAAGCTTGGGGATCTCCAGCCAGATACTCAGTCACTAGAAAGCTGTTTTCCCACAGATTACATCAGCCTTGGTTTTAAACAGCCAGGAAAACCAGCACAGAGACACACACGTAAGATGATCATAGCTTCGCCTATCAGAAGCCTGCTTTAAGGAACCATAAAGCGATGCACAGTGAAGGGGTTAAATTTCAGTAAGCCCTCGCTTCCCATTGGAGGACTTTTGTGTATAATTATTTAAAAGCCTTGTATTAGAGTGTACAACAGGAGCGAGTACAGAGAGGCAGAGAAAGATAGAGGAAAGAATGGATGGATGAAAAGATAAAGGGAGGGATCAGCCACCTGCTGAGAGAGAGTAAAGCCTTTCAAGCTTGTCCCAAGAAAAAAATAGCTATATGATGTGTGTTACCTCCATGTTGCCATGCTGTGAGGCTGCAATAGTCCACAGCCAACAGCTGGCTCCTGGGATCAGCCACAGGGATGAACTAATTCCCTGTGAAATCAGAAATGAACCAACAGCACCACTGCTCACGCATGCGCACACACACTCACTCACACACACACGCATACAGTATACGTCAGCGCTAGTCAGTGTGCTAATTCTGATGCAACAACCTGGAGCCAGAATGCTCCAATGATGATAAACAAACAAGATTTTGGATGGGGAGGGACGAATGGAGGGCTGGATGGAGAGAAGGCGAGAGGGAGGGAGAGAGCGTGGCAGTGCTGGGCAAATAAGACTCGGGGGCTCTTTTTTTTCCAAACATGAGATAGTTTCGGTTCTTTTAAAATGTATGTTTGAAGTTGGGGCTCAGCTGAACACAAGCTGTTTGAAAAAGACTGATGCAAGAGTGCAGCAGGAGATGAGAGAGGGGCCAAAAAGAGGGAGCGGGAAAGGGGGTCGGGGGAAGACAGAAATCCAGGATCCACGAGAAAAACACCCACAGAATACAGTGAGAGAAATGTATGGAAAGAGCGTGAGGTTATATTGCTAGCAAGAAAATAAATGGGGGAGACAAAAAGGAGGCCTCCAGTGGTACAAGGGGGATGTTACAACAGAAATTCGATATGCAGCTAATATGAACTAAGATAAAATAAAATAAAATAAAATGATGAAGAAATTAAAAGCCAAGTAAAGTACAACCCCAAAAGACAGGCATTATTATTCTAAAACTTTCTTTAAAAAAAGCATGAAAAAGAAATCCAACATATTCTGATAACATAAAATATGATTCAGATTGTGCATAGATTCTGTTCTTGTTAAGGACACTCAAGTGGGAAGGTCAAAGATGACAAAATGCATTTTTTTCCTTCTACCATCCAAAGCCCATGTACTGTCCAAGACTCACACACACACACGCACACACACACATGCACGAGCACACAGACACATTTCCGCGACACTTTAATCAGAGCGTGGCATGCTCTCAGTCCAGACAAAGCCCAATCAGGGCGGTGATAATTTGGCCTCTCCTTCAATCAGCAGCACCGTAATTGCATCAGTCACAATCTCCATTTCATCTTTCATCTCTGTGTCAGGGTGGCAGACAGGAGACAGAAGGACACTCTGAGGCTCAGACCTATCACTAAAACAGACAACCAGCAAATCCAGGGGAACGTATGCGGAGAACAATACAACAGATTGTTGTCATTTCAATATGGCTCTCTCAAGTCCCTCCTAGCATGAAGCTTCATGATGAAAAATTTTATCTTTTGTCCCTTTTCTATGTCAAAATAATAGCCTTTTTAAAAAATAAAAATGGCATTAGTAAGTAAGAGACCTTTCCTCACTTACAGTCTCTGATTGTAGTTTTTTTATTCTGCTTTTGGGCCACGACAAAAAGAGGAAAACACACACAGCTGCGCTGGGAATATTAAACAATCATATTTATTTACAGAAGAGGCAACAGAATTCATTAACTAAATGCAATTATCAGTACATCAACAGTGTTAGTGAGCGGATGTTTAAAAGCGAATGTATGGTAAGATTAGCACAACCAAACCAAACTAAAGAAAACATATGGTGCAGGGGGGAGAGCCAAAGAATGGCAGGGACAGCTGATCCTAAATACAGTAATTCTGGAAGAACTGGCCCAGTGCATCCAGTTGCACTAATACAAACACCGTCTGCCACGACCTGACAGAAGACACAAAACACAAATGGCAACCCAAAGCAAGACACAAACATGCAGGCTGTGGCAGAGCCAGCAGGCCTTCAGGTGTTTGACATTTGTCTACATCTCATAAAACACATCTAAACAACTGATTGATTTCATAATTAGAGTTTGGTGATCTTTTTTTTTTTTAAATTGCAATCTGATCATTTATTCAGTGAAGGAAGAGTGACAATAAGAAATAGCAAGATGATGCAAAGAAGAGGAGAGTGATAGGTCAAGGAAAAATGTAGGACTTCAGAACTTCTGTTATCTTTTGGCAAAATTGGTCATATGTCTGTTTTGTATGTAGCATAATGCATATGTCATGTAAGTGAAATTAGCCTGTGAATGATTAATGGGACATTTAAAATTTTCATTGTGAACACACGGCACGGAGAGAGAGGATTCTATCATATATTAAAGAGCAGTACAGACCATAGGATGGGGATTCACATCTAGACAGGGAGCTGTGACCACTCAAGGTACATGTTCATTTATGGAGAATTAGCTTTAAATGCAAATGATTCATTTCACAAAATGTTTCAACAAGGAACTTAAACCTGCTGTGCCACATTTAAAGTAAAAGGACTCAAGCCTGATTTAAAAAGGCCACAGGGATCGGAGCCCCACCTGGACTGAGACAGTCCCTCAACTTGACTGAAGAACATGAACACATTTGTCAGTAGTGGGAGGGAAATACAGATGATCAGTGTCTCCTGCAGAGAGCAGAGCTGAAATGCTGCAAAACAGAGATTAAAGACATTGATGCGATGACATCTCCCTGATAAACCGATATATCTATAGTTGCATTCATGCCGAACACACATTCTCAAACACACAAACACACACACAAGTACTTCTCCCCTGTCGATACAGAACCAAATACAAGATGAGCTTGTCTCTTCCTCCAAACTAATGGATCCATGCTGAGCAGCATAGATAAAAGCAGACAGAAGGATCAATTTAGATGATCTATGAAAGTTATTAGTAATGACATTTATGAATATTTTATAGAAGGTAGAGAATGTCATCATAAATTTTTATATAAGGAAATGAGGCAGGAATATAAAACAAACAGCATTAAACATTGAACATGGCCCCCATATCAAAAGGATTGTGTCCAGAATAGCTGGTGAGTTAACAATGAGGAGGGGGCGGAATGAAAAGAGAGGCGACAATCAGTCGTCCAGGATATCTCTGCTTCTTTGTAGAAATGGAAAGGTCAAGCCAGTGTGCCAAATGAGCATTAGAGGGGATGCCAGGGATCACTATGGTGAATCAGTGTATGTGTGTGTG
This sequence comes from Scatophagus argus, assembly GCF_020382885.2. Lineage (NCBI taxonomy): Eukaryota > Metazoa > Chordata > Actinopteri > Scatophagidae > Scatophagus > Scatophagus argus. Next base: position 16,809,586 of record NC_058498.1, on the reverse strand, counting down.
TGGGTGTGAGTTCCCTGTGGGTTCCCACTAAGCAGGCCTAAGAGCAATAATTATATATTGATTTGATGTGTCCCGAACAGTTGTGTTCGTCATATTATTGTGCTGCATTCAAAATAATAGCCAGCAAAATGTTTTCCGTTCAATATGCCTCATCAGGCATTATTAACATGCACGTGCAGCAGATTCATGTACCACACACAGCAAGAGGGAAACCATTCGGGACACTATGGCTCAAACAGCCAGATACACTCAACCACATGGAGACAAGGGACACCTGATCCACCACTTCAGACAAACTGTTTGCTGTTTTGAGAAAGCGTACTCTTTCCTAAAAAGCTAGTACAACTGGTGCTTGGGGCTTTCCAGATTCTTTTCAGTCTTCTCTCCACCTTGTGCTTCCCTTTTCCAGTGTGTATTTGTATGACAGTGGATGGACCAGTGTGTATCCTCCTGTGTATCCCTGTCATTTCAGGTGAGTGCTATAACAGGAGCAGCTGATCCCTGGCACAGACGGCCAGGCAAAAGTAGAAATAAAGAGATACTGCTCATTTTCATTGGGATGGCACTCAGGCAAAGACAGTGAAATGCACTATAAATACGAGCAGAGGAGCTGACATTTTTACTCCAGACCATAGTCAAAGTGCAACAGCTGAGGTAGTGCATGCTGATGTCCTTGCCTCAGTTAGTGTATATCACTTTAAAGTGGCTATATTTTGCCATTTAGCGCTGACGGGAGCAGATTTCATGGGTACAGGAGAGGCATGGAACATCTGGATAGCGTTTGGGCTGTTTATAAAGACAGGAAGTCCTCTCTGACCTGTTTTTCACACTTCATTTAATGCCATGGATTGATGTCAAATCTTTGTGAGTGTGTGTATGTGTGTGTGTGTGTGTGTGTGTGTGTGTGTGTGTGTTAGCACTTATGTCCAGCTCATGCACCCCCATCACCATAAGAATAGGCTGCCATGCCATAATTCACACATATGCCCACACCATAAAACCCACTGTACACGTTCAACAGAAGCTCTACATTTTAACTACACTTGACATGCCACAACTTAACATCTCTGGGCAGCCTAATTATTGACCACACACATGCAGCTCCGAAAGAGAGTGCAGCTTTGGAGTGTCTTTCCGTCTGCTAGTGACATTTGGTTTGTCAGAGGCCAGGCAGAAGAATAGCATGTGGCCAGGGGGAGGTGATTAGCATTCACATGGCACCTGTTGCCAGCCAGTGTGCCCATGCAGGCTACAGATAATTACAGTGATTTTGTGGAGGAGAGGAGTGCAGGGGTAATTGTAGTCTTGGCAGAGCGAAGGGAGAGGAGAGAAAGGAGGACAGCGCTTTCACTATCTCACGCCACAGAGCTGTCGACAAACACACTCGTTTATGTGCACGTGTGAATACACACACACACACACACACACAAAGATATAGTGGCTAAAGCTGAGAGCCGCACACACACACGCACGCAGGCATACAAACAGAATAGTCACATGTAAAAACCATAATTAAGCCTCGGTTGCCATAGAAACACCTTGCTGGACAGATGATAGCGTTATGCTAAAGTGACACAAACATTTAGAATGGTAATCAAAAGACCTAATGGCACGGACGTCTGCTGGCCTGCTGTAAGTAGACCTGCCAGGCCTCCATAGATCTGTTTTAATAATAAAAAAAAAAAAAGACATCCGTCAGCTATTAAACACTTGCCTCTGCTCACTCACTTAGCAGGCCTGTTGTGCCATCACTTAAGCCATTACAAATTATGTTATTTAGTAAACGTCTACCGCGACACCCGAGGGATGGCAGCGGGGGTGGGAGTAGGGGTGGATGAAGGGAACCTATAATATTACATAAAGCGTTAGCACGGTGTAAAGCTTCAATGATTGGTGTTAAGGTTTTCATTACACAAAATGAGTAATTGCTTGTCATTCGGAGCTGGCATATCCCACAATCATCCTCACTTCTGTGCCATCAATCAAGCGTTTAAGTGCTGATGACTCGGCTCACATTTAAAGCAGGGCAGCCGAGCCACAATGCACTGGGGAAACTCATTGTTTGCTTCGTTACTCCTCAGAGCTCAGCTACTGTGCGTGTGTTCCTGTGTTTGTATGTGTGTCTTTTGTCTGTGAGTGTGTGTAGTTAAGTGTGCTTATGTGTGCAGAGGAGGAATAAGATCAGGACGTGGTCTTGCTTTCCTAAGTAGCACTTCATTCATCGGCCCATAGCACGCCAGGCAGTGCTGTGAAGTAGCTTACAGAGCATACCTAGGGGCAAAGTCAATAAACTCTACTGTCGTGCACCATTTGTATTTTTGTGTGTGCACGTGGGGCCACACATGTGTCGTCTAGGTGGGGGACAAAAAGCAGACAAAAACTTACTGGGACTAACTTTAAACTTTAATAAGCTCCTTGTTGACTGTAAACTCGGACAATTTCCACACACACACACACACACACACACACACACACACACACACACACACACATACTGACACCGAGAGCAACACTCACAGACAAACTTTGTTTGGGTGATGCTCCTCCTTTGTGTGGGGCCACAAATTTGCTTGTACCAACACAGCTCAGTGATCTGGAAGCTGCGGTGAGTTTTCATTACTTGTACCCCTGCTCATGACTAGCAAGACATGGGGTAAACAGCAACTCATACACACACGCACACACACACGCACGCACACACACACAGCTTTCTCCCCAATCTGGAGGAGTGCGGCAGAGGGCAGAATGGGACAAGAAATGAGAATAAGGATGGTGGTGGTGGGGTGGGGGAGAAGCACACCACGCCAGTCAACCAAATGATTTGCTCAGTAAAGTAAAACTCAAGTGGAACAACAGCTAACTCTCCGGTGGAGCCTGAGCCATCATCTCTCTCTCCCCTCACCTCTCATCTCCCTCCCTCATCCCCCCCTCTGCTCCCGATTCCCACCAAATCTCAAGCTTGGTTTGACAGCAATAAAGTGTGCTGCTCAGGCAGGGAGAGCTAGTAATATACTTTTTTCATACAGATCATTTTGGACCAAGATATAGCCAGAAGGCAGAAGATGAAAATAATGTACAAAAGGATGACAAGGAATGATTCACAAACTACAGAGAGGGACAAAGATAGATGGACAACAAGGACTGCCACATACACGCATGAGATTAAGATAGCAGTACAAGGTAATAAGAATTAACATTTGATTTAGTGCACTAGATCACCAAACAACTATCATCCACATTCTGAAATCTACTCTAGTTGCATTAGAATTCCAGCTACTTCTTTTGTGGCAGCCAGCTCTGTCAGGTTCTCTGCTTTGTTGTGCATGTGCAAGCTGCTCCTCTTTGTTTATCCACTATGCACTAGCATCATGTTGAGCGGTGTCTGCAAAAGTTATCCTCCCGCTGCAAGAAGGGCGGACAGACGGGCAGACGGACGGGCAGCATGAAACTGAGCTAGAGCCCAGGGCCAGGGCAAAGTAAACAGGTATTCATAGCCAGTACACAGGCAAAGCTGAGGCAGAGAGAGAGAGATCAATAGCTTAATGGAATTAGCCTGGCTTTGAAACATGACTGCCAATCGTATTTACTGAAAGCTGTTTATGTTTGCTGTAGAAGCAGACTCAATATTTAAAAGCTAGATACAGAGTAGAAACTTGTTCCAGTTGACAATAGAAAGAACAAAATCTTCAATGCTGCTTTTATACAACAGCAGCTGTCTGCAGTCATTTGCCTCTGAAGGAAAGACAACGAGATATAAGACCACATTAAGTCCACAAACACATCAAATGCTGCTTCACTCTGTTGTATCAACAAAGAGGTTTATATTAAACCTAATTTATTTAATCCATAGTCTGAACGCATTTCCATAAATGCCTTTATCCCAGGACCGCCATCAACAGCACTGCTCTGTGTATGATGGTGAAGTGGACATGTTAAACTAAATCTGTGTCAGCTTAGATTCATTGACATGGCAGTCTCGCTAAATTTCTAACTTTCTTGACCCCACCTGACCAAGCCACAAGTGTTACTTCATCCTCCAGATACGGTGAAAAACATGTTGGACTTGGATTGGTGCGAACAAGAAACGGTAACCAATGAGTGAGCTCCTGTACTGCAGCTCCCGAGCCTGTGCCTGTGAAACCAGCCTGCAACTACAGAATAAATCCCCCTTACCCCTGACTGAAGGCAGCAGAGAGGTGTCACACCGAGACATCCATACTGTACACAGATATAAATACATCCCTCCACAGACTCACACAGTCACAAAAAGCCAAGCTCACCACAGGGATGGCGGGTGCGGCAAGCGATTAAGGGCACGGAACAGATGCCCACCTGCTCCCCCTGAACCTGGCCATGCCTCGGCTATGCCAGGGTGCCCAGGGTTGCCCCTGGGTGCCTTAATACACTGTTTCCATCTGTTGCCTGGAAAGTGAAGGGCAGAGATGTCCAAGTGCATGGGCATTAACCCCCCCCCCCCCCCCCCCCCCCCAAACACACACACACACACTCTCTTTCTTTCAACCCTCCCTCTTTAAGCCTGCCATCTCTGTTGCATCCACCTACCAATCTGCTGTGAGAGGAAAATTGTACATTATTGGAATAACACAATGTCTAATGTCTTCCCTTCAAGACACCACATCAACTAAACAGAGTCTGCAGCTTTCAGCTGACAAACCAGTTCTGTGAATTTAACATCATGATGGCACGATGGCAGGGAGGGAAGAGAAGAAGAAAGCTGCCCAGCATGTCTTCTTTGATTTAGCTCATTCTGATCTACTTATCAAAGAACAGCCTGTATTTGCACGCTGAACAAAACAGTAGCAAGATTAAAAAAGGGGTCTGCCCATGTGTAGAGTGCAGTGTGTTTACAGATAAGGCAAAACATCAATAACTATATATAGAGTGTTGAAATTCCTGTCTGTCAAGTGAGAGTGATTCTGGATTTTTTCTCCGCTCTCCTTTACTGCAGTTGTAAATGATTATTATCAGCACAAAACCTGCCTTTATTCTAATTACCTTGTAAATAAACTTGCTTGTCATTACTTTTCAAACCAATTACAGGCTGCCTAATGGAAGCGCTTAATTAGCAGACACTCTACCGGAAAAAAAAGAAAGAGACAGGGGGGAAAGAAAGGGAATGAATAGAAAAAATACTGGTGGGGGGAGGGATTGCATTCACTGTGTAATTATACAGTCATCAGATGTTTTTTTTCCCATCCCCACTGCTGTTTTGCAACGGTGCCACAATAGAGGTTGGACCTCTCTCTCCTCTCTCTGTCTGTTAAGCAGGCAGCTGACAATGGAGCACTCGGCAGGCGGTGACCCGGACCCCCTAATAGTGCTGTGGCAGCCGTGGCCCTCACAGCAGGAGGACAGGAAACAGCACAACACTGCATGTTGACCGGCCCACCCGCCCCCACCGCCTCTTCCAAACTACAACTCCCTATATATCTCCTATGCACTCCCCTCAACACCCCGTCATCACCCCAATGCACAGCGATGCAATCCCTGCAACTGGAGACATCTTCTTCCTGCATAATAATGTCATCAGTGCCATCAGTATAGCTGGGCTTTGTTTGATGAAGGTTACAGCATGATTAGCCTGTTTCCATTTTAGTGTATTATTTATTAACAATTCGGGACTTGAATTTTACTTTATAGACTTTCACTCCAACAACCTTTGAAAAACTGCTGAACATTATACACGACAGACAAAAAGCAGATTATTTTTTTCAGCACTGATACTGCCATGTTTGGGATAATGGCAGACCTTTCTATTGACTGTCACAGTTAGTCACCATTATCATAATTAGAGTCTATTTTCTTTGACAGAGAGCTTTGAGAAAGGGGAATGTCCCTCTGTTATTAGCAGAAAATGTTCAAGTCCTAGTTACTGCCTCCTGAAAGGGTCGTGACTAAGTGGCAGAGGGAACAACTGTCCAGTATTTCCATGGTAGTCCTTAAGCCTTTTCTAATGAGTAATGCTGGGGGGAATATAAATATAACTGACAGATGAAAATGGAATATGGCACGACACTCTACTGCTGGTGGGCTAGGAACAGGATGACTTAAAATCATGTGTGTCGCTGTTTACTGTGACATGTATTCCCCCATTACAGCCTCAAAGATGCGCAGAGTAAGTGTGAAAAGCATTAAGGAAGAAAGAGGAAAACAGCTGTAACTATCTCTAAGTTGACAGGACTGCTGGCCTCTTCCACAGAGGGGAGAAAAAAATGTTTCTTCAGCGGTGCTGTTATCAGCCGCAGTCCATCTGACTGGGGAGGGTTGGGTAGAAGAGGGGGAGAGCGGAGGAGAGAGGGGGTGAGGGGTGTGATTACAGCCATGTTAAGACCTGAGAGAGAGATCTGTACCCATAGAGATTAGACACTCATCATTCACAGGAAGGTAGGGATGGAAGGATAGAGGGATGAGGGGTGGAAGAATGGCGATGGAGGTGGCAGCAGTGTTTGGGGTTTAATATAAGAATTCTGCCAGCATAATTGCGTTTCGGCCCTTATCCTCGGCTGCATCAGGCCTCGTTTGGCGACAGTTTCGGGTGCCTTATCTGCTGCCATTCTCTCCCTATCCGGACCCAATCAAATTTGCTCCGGCTAGCTAGGGACAGGCAGAGGAGGGTGGAATACAGCAATGATAAGGAGGAGGAAACTTGTATTTTTTTATGTGCGAGGGATTTTTTTTTTTTTTCTAATTTGAAATGAACAGTTTGCTTGGCATGCTTATCTTGCTTTCATTAGTGGGCTGTCATACTGTGAAGGCAGCCACAGAGTAAGGCAGAAATGCAGACAGGCAGGGGAGAGAGAAAACAGACAGACAGGCTGTTAGAGGAGTAAGAAGTCATGCAGGTAAGAAAGAAAGATGGGCAAGAAGAGGGAGGCAGACAGCCAGCTATGGGAGAAGGGATGCAGGCAGGGGACTATAGACAGAATAATGTCAGGCATTTTCTCAGAACAACAGCTTCTTAAAGGCAATATGTCAAGAATGACTCCCAAACTGAGTAATAAAGTTACCTGATATAAGAATTAAATTATATAAGAATTTAATCTGTATTTGTGAATGTGCATACAGCTTGCAAGCAGAGTCAGGGTAAGTTCAGTTCTCAAGTGCAGTCAAAGTTGAACCAGAAAGTCTGTCTGCAATGGACAGTATTAATTGTACTGTATTTTACCTTTATTGTCTCCTATGAGTGAAGTTTGTCTAAAGTTTGTTCAAAACCAATGTGATGGCAGACTGCTTGTGTTTCATGGCTTGTCTGATGTCTTCTTACATCACTTTGTCTTACTTGATGAGTTCAACTTTACTATTACCAACATCAGTCAGGTTGTATGAAACCAGAAGTTTGTAGATATTGCATGTACGATAATACATGTAGTGCATCTGAGGTAGAAGATTAACTGCATTAAATCACAATAATTCCCTCTCTCTATTAGCAGGAATAATGTGATGTATCAGCCACCTACTAAGGGCCTAGAGCAGCACATTGCCATGCACCCACTCAACACACGTGCACACACATACACACATGCTTTACAATTGTGCTATTGTGTAGGAGGTCTGTGAGCTGCCTGTGCAGTTTCCATTTTAAAATGTATTCTTCCTTGGACCATAAAATATTGCCTCCTCGTTGCTCAAAATATTCCCTGTCATTTTCCCAGCATTAGTCATGGTCCTGTCTGAAAGGAAGAGACAAGGAAACCGCACAGGGTGGCAATGCAAATGCTGCATGTACTGCATGACTGTGTACATTCGTGGTGACTTTCGAATAATGCGAAACGCGCATAGGTATGCACATCCACATCACAGTGCTATTATACTCCCAATACAGAACAAGCTATTCTGTTCTCATTATTCACTTAAATTAATAATATTTAAAAAAAAAAAAAAAAACAAAAAAAATGCTGTTTTAATAGTGAAATTAAATAAACACACATTGATACATTTTCAAGTTATGGATAAGCCCTTGAGTCACAGAGATGCCTTTGAATTTTAAGATTAATTTGTGCCAAAGAAATACAAAACACAATTGCCTTGAAACAACCGTGTGCTCTCAGACGCGCAGTAATATAAGTGAACATGTTCAGCAGTCTTGGGCGAATGCCCTGTCATCATGATCTTAGCTCGGCTGATTGCAGCTGAAAAGTTGGCGTGTGTACATGGTTTAATTACAAATTAAATTGAATTCTGTCTGCATTACATTATTAACTTCTGAATTAATTTAACATGAAAGAATAATCTAAAGGTATATTATGTCATACTGCAGAGAGTACAGAAGAGAAATCACATTTGAGAATAACAACATTATCTTGACTTGCAAATGTTAAATGCTGCAAGGTTATTCTCATTTTACCTTGAAGTGTGACTTGTATAAATGTCGTGATGCTTACTTGGAAGACTTTGCAGGGCAAAACAGGTTGTGAACAGTAGTTGTAAACCTCAGACAACTCATTAATTTCATAGTTCTCCCAGCAAAATAGAGTGAAAGTTGATGCAAGAGCTGTTCTACAAATAAAAGGGAAAAATGTGCATGGCATGTTATCAACAGAGTGTCAAGGGGTACATGCAGCATAGATTACAGAATGAATTAAAATAAACCAAAATGAGCATTGGCTACATTTTTGTTCTTAGCCCGCAGTTTGTCTATATTTGGGCATAAGAACATTTAATAATGCAATCACGTTATGCAGCCGCACTTCAAAGTATTTACTGAATCATCGCCTGGGGTTAGGATTTGAATTCTGAATAAATGTGTTTATGGATGAGGCAGGTAGTGGTGGATCTAATCTGACAGATTGGAACAGAAGAGCAGAATGTATGCTAGAACCAGGTGAAGGTTAGCATAGCCCCACAAGGCATCAATCTCCATGACAGAACACGACAGACAGATGGAAAGCAAGTGAGGCCCTGGATGGAGAGAGTAACTAAAGGGAGACTGATAGATGGGGGAAAGTGAGAGCGAAGTGAGAGTGAAGGCAAATGTAAAAGGAGATGAGTGCTGGCTAGATCAATAGAGAAGTGTTGCCATGGCAACAGGTCATTGAGAACCATCATTGTCATGTTTTTTCACTCTTTTTCACTATCTATCTTCACAAATAAAAAATAATGTAAAAACAAAACATAAGTGAGGGGTGTCATTTCAAATACTAAAATGGATGTTGAGATACAAATACAGTGACGGCACACGCCTTCTGGAGTGACACGACAGACCTTTGTTTGAGTATGTTTGTAGGACTAGGAGCCATTTTGTGGAAACAATGTGACTGGGTTTAAAGTGGGATTGCTGTTGGTAAATTGAAAAGGTGGTTGGATTAGGGTGAACAATGTGTAATCAGACTGAAGAGGCCTCGCCTGCAGGTTTAAAGGGAAATTTCTTCATGCAGCAATGACGGCTCAGACATTGACAGCTACACCAACACAAAGCACAAATATGACACTCACTCTTCCACATGCACAGTTTACACCATGGGTGTAGGAAGCCTTGAAAATGTGGATGGGACACAGGAGATCATTTGCCTTATTCTCATGCCTTTTAACAGGTGGTTTGATCTCATTATATTAGCATGAGAAGAACTATGGGTACATTTTGTAAGAGGAAGTGATTGGCCCCAGATGGCCACCTTAACGTTAGTGGCCACTCATGTATGTGCATGCTGTGTGAGATTCTGCCTGGGTGCAAGATAGCAGTGAAATTCTAGCATGGCATTTCAGTGATCTGGGCATTTTCCCCATAAGTAAGTGAAATGGATTCATGGACTGACACAGAGCTCTGAAAAGAGCACTGAGTGGAGAGATTGCATTTGTGATATGGGGGTGGTCTATACTAATAATTTTAAAAAGTTGGTGGGACTTGTCCCTCGTGTAATAGCTGCACCTCCCAGGGTTTACTGAGCCAAAAGCAATTTCATATTTCAAAAATAACAAAAAAAAAAAAAAAAAAAATCACACATATAAATTACATCTTCAGGCTTATACCCATTACCACCTTAAGTTCTGTAGGCGGTGGAGGGGAGAGATTCCCCACTAATGCCTACTGTAGTTATTAGCTGCTAGAATTCATTCGGAGGGTAGGTTGTGTACAGCTGATGCTCTAATCACCCTGGATCTATTCGATCCATTTTTCAGCTGGAGAGAAGCTGCCATCTTCCCCGGGCCCAGATGGTGTCATTACTGCGGTAAGGCTGAGTGATTATACACCGCTCACACTGGGAGAAACAATGGTTGAGTTCTACAGGCATCTTCCCTGACAAACACTCCCACCCTCTTTCACACTCATCTCCTCTGTTGTCTCACTCTTATTTTTCTCTATTCCCTCTACCCTGCTTTATCATCTCATTTTCTTTACTTGTTTGCTTCTTTTTCGGCACTTTTTGGTCGTCATGCTTTTGTCCCTTTCGTCACTTTCCTGCCTCTCTTCCACTTCCACTTTCACGCATAGACAATTAATACAGAGAAGGCCTAAAGCTTGTTTTGGTACACACACTCACGCTCCACACGTAGAAATATGAACTTGCTTACAGCCCAATCTCAAATGAGTGGTAGGTCGAGATAGGGGCAGCCGACTGGAAGCCGACAGGGTGGCGTGCCAGGCAATCTTGTCAATCCCAGCTGGCAAGGAGAGACCTGTGAGTGGAGTTATCTCTAAGACAAAGGTCACCAAGTTGAGAGATTGACGGAGAGAGCCGTGACACACCTGTCACACCTCTGACAGACCAAGAGGGGATGAGAGAACCCAGAAGGAGTGTGGGAGGGAAGGAGAGGAGGGCAGAAGAGACAAGAGAAGGCAGTGTAGTGAAGGAAAACATTGCTAAGGCTAGAGCCCCCCCGAAGTGTATATATAAAATTAAATGAAAGATAAGCAAGGGCATCTAGTGGTTTGAAACACAATGGAGTGAAGAGTGGGCTGGAGCTGCAGTCTGTGATCTGCTGGGAATTGGGTAGTGGGGAATGGAGTGGAGGGGGGGGACAGATTTTGTTATTTTTCCTTTTCATGGTCTATTTGGTTTGCCATGCAGCTTAAATACCCCTCATGCAAATTCCTGTTTGAGGCCAAAACACGCACACACACACAAACACATCCTCGCATATACATATAAAACACAGACGCATGCATATGATGAGCACATTTCAGCCACTGCAGCCACGGAACGTTTTAACGCTTCAGAGTATTACAAGATATCTAAATCATTAATAAAACAGGGGAGGTACGCTTAGCATGTCCAGAGTGATTTGGAACATGCTTTTAGACAAGCTTAACACACACATACACACATGCACGCACACACAAAGTCATACCAGTGCAGACACACATTCCCAGTTTCCCTTCTAAGCCATTTAATCCCTCATCGACCCAGTCGCTTTCTGGGACTCTCTGTTGCACTGCACAGCCTAATAGTCTCTTTACTTTTTTCAGACTAGCAACGTAGACTCCTCTTTCTTTGTCTTTTCTGCTTTTCTGAAATGCAACTGCTCCACACCCCACCCCCGCCACTTCACTCATCTCCCCACTCTCTTCAGCCTTGGCTATTTTCACCAACCATACAGGACCTTCCATGCTGTTTCTTCAGACCACCTCCCTGCATTGACCCTGCCCCTCTAATGTTTCTCTTTTCTATATTTCTTCGTGCCTCTCTATTTATCTCTCTCTATTTATTTTAATGTCTCGTCTCTCTCACCTCTCTCTCTCTGTCCCATTTCCTGTTCTGGTGACAGAGAGCCATCCTCGTCTCCAACAGAAGCCTACAGTTTCCTAGCAGCAGCATCTGCTTATATAACTCAGTTAGCTTGTGTATTTCAGACGCTGGTTTGCTCCTGGTATCCCATCATTTCTTCCCTTTTGCTGTTCTTTGTCTCACCCCTCCCTGTCTCACTTCCTGTCCACCATGTGCTCCATGTTCCTTCCTACATGTGTTTCCTTTTGCACATTTTCTCATTTTAATGTCTTTTTGTATTACAACTGTCTCTTTCCCTTTCTCTTCACCACATCTCTTAGTCTCGCTCCCTTGCTATCTGCCCCCACCCATTTGCTGTCTGCACTCATTTTCATTCTCTCTTGTTCATCTCCACTCTTGCTCTCTTCCTTGTCACCCTCTCTTCTTTTCTCTTCCTCTGTCTTTTTCACCCCACCCTCTCTCACATGCTCTCCTCTCTCACACCTCTTTCAGCATGTTGAGATGGGAATCGCACAATGCCAGTGAGGAGAGGAGGGGGTGGTGGAGTGCCATTTCTGCACAGTATTCACACTTCCTCTGGTGAGGATGTGAGAGAGCGCTGCAATGTTTGGAGGGAGAAAATATGTGGCAATACTTGTCACAGACACACACAACTGAAGGTTATTCAGTGCCACCACTTCACACTGATGTAACTCCAGAATATTCATGAAGTGAAATAAAATTGCATTTGAGCAATTGACAAACTAGTTTGAATCCTGAAATCAAAAGTTTCACTCACTCACTCACTCACACACACACAGACTATTTAAATACTCCACAAAGCCACCAAAGCCATAATTTGGTTCCATCCAGGTTGCAGTATTGCTGAGAGGACAGCGCGACTGTCTCTACACGCAAACATGGCAAAGTGCCTAGACATCTCATAAGGATGTAAGGAGCGAGGAGCAGCACAGGGGGAGAAAGAGGAGAGAGAGGGGGGTAGAGAATTGGTAATGCACTCCCCGAGCATACAGCGAGCCGCATGGAGGAGCCAGATAAGACACCCTGGCCCCTGCTCTGACTGCTGGAGTAAAGCCTCTCCACCGACGCAAGCGATGACTGCAAGGCTTTGGCCGACGCTTCGCTCTATCCATCTATAGCCCAGTGATGCCTCTATTACAATGGCTGCCCCACAGCTACGTGGGCCCGCACCAGCTGCACAGGATTATAATTAGAGGAACCATGAAGTGCCCTGGACACTGGCAATTGATCTGACTGACAGACCAATATTTCCACGGGGGAAATAAACCTTGGTTTGCCACTGAGGCAAAAGTGGACGGGGGGGGGGGGGGGGGGGGGGGGGGGGGGGGGGGGGGGGGTAGTGGGTGTAGGGTGAAATGGTTTGGGGGGGTGTTGGGAATTTTTGTCCTGGCTGCACTTTCTTTTTTTTCATTCTCACTTTAGGTTTCAAACAGAAGGTTGATTGAGTGCATATGAACATGTCAGTACTCAACATGTGGGTGCTTTTCTGTGTGGATGCGCGATAGTGCTTTATGACCGAGACGGACTCCTGTTCCCACTTAAAATTCAAGTAGCGTCTCCTCTTGCCTTTAAACAGCAAAGTCTCATTTGTTGTAGCGAGTTACTCCTGCTCTTAATAATGTCTTGACTTGACAAGGGTCTTCCAGCACATATGCGAGCAGGCGCTGCCGCATCTGAAGAGGAGAACTACATTTAACAGTGTCAAACTCATCTGCTTTTCTGTCTCTCAGAAAGCAATATGTTGTGTGGTGACAGTTTTCTGTGGTAAGACTGAGTGCTGTTTTGAGCAAATCCAGGTCAGCCTGACAAATACACTGGTTTGTGTCGACATTTTGGGGTTGTTCTAATGTTTGCTTCTGTTGTTTCCTCTGAGGCTCTGGGGAGGCTTTCAGCTTGACAGCATCACTACAGTTCCCACAAGTCTGCTGTTAGGTCACATGCCCAGAGAGAGACAGAGAGAGAGAGAGAGAGAGAGACAGCTGGAGTATGAAACCAGAGAGAAAAGAAGCAGCAACAATAAAATGATGATGATAACTTGAGACAGATTTAAAAGCTGTGAAATATTTAGGCAGATAGACATTGGCCTTGCTTTATGTATACTAAATATGCCTACATACATCAGAAATATACTTTGGGTCTAGCACACAATACCCACGCATAGATAAGTGTAAGTTTCATAATGCAATAGTTCACACAGCCATCTGCACATTTGGCATTTTTGTCATTAAATCCCTTTTTCCAGTATTAAGACAGATGGTGATGTAGGAGGTGCAATGCATTTCAAATTGGAAGCCTCTTGTATTAGCATACATTCAGTATGGTACATATCAAACAGAATTTTTATATGGCAACTCAGTCATTAATGTTCTGCATTTTTTTTCACTCAAAGCTACTTTTTATGTTTTGTGTATCATTAAAATTTGAATAATGAAAAGCTTTTATTCTTCAATATCACAGACTGTCTGAACGTGGCTCTCTTTGTATTCTCTCGCAGAAACAAAGCAAAAATATATGATGAATATGGGACGAATATGAACAGACTGATACAATTATTAAAATCAAATTTAAACAACATTATTCAACAATACATGTCAATATTTCAGCTTTGCATTGCATAAGTTTGTGTAAGTGTCTCATGTACATATTAAGACCCGCAAAGTTGCAATTTGAATATATTTTAACTTTTCTTTGTCAATGTATTATTTACTGAAATAAATTTTGCATTGGAACATTACAAATTAATAAAGTATGAATGCAGCAAGAGCAAAGAAGGGAAGCACTGATGCATGCAACAGCCTAAAATTCTGTAAATTCTGCCACTCAGCCTGATGCATGAGGTTTATAACAGACTCGGATGCTCTGTCCTTTTGAATTGAACCTCCTTCACACATGCAAATTGATGTAATCCACTACTGAAAAGTTGCAAATATTAAAATCACAGTTTAATTTTAAATTCAAATCATTCACAGAAGGCCCTCATACTCCTTTTGAAACTCTTAGTTTGCAAATTTAGTTTTGGTCTAATAAATGTGCATTTACTTTTAATTTCTGTATTTATAAACACTGCACTGCTTTTATCCAGCATCTAAGATTTAAGACATCTTGACTGCAGCAAAAACCAATCTTTCTGCACTGACTTTTTTACTAACTCGCTGTGGGAGAGAAGCACATAGTCACTGTATCATTTTTATGAGGTGTATAAGAAATGTTATTTTTCTGCATTTACTTTATAGCTTTCTTAGTTTTGTGCTATTTTGTTGCCTTTTGTTGTGCCTTTTCATTTGATTTCTTTTTCTTTTCTACATCGTCCAGTAATTAAACTTAATTCTTCCTCTCTCACTACATCTCCTTCCATTTTGCCACCTTTTGTCCTCTGTTTCTCTCTCTTTTATCCAATCCTCTTCTGCCCCTGCAGCATCAAGGCTATTCAAAGCAGGCACAAAGTGAGAGCTTCATGTGTCATGTGCCATGGTGACAGTAATGCACTATTTCTTTTCATCTTCGACCAACGCCTGCATTATCAGCGTATAAGATGTATGGCAAGACAATATTAATGGTCTCTTTCTCCCGTGCGAAATGAAAGAGGCCTCAGCAAAACAAACAATCTGCTCTTTCTTCTCAAGGAAACTGAGCAGGTATATCAAAGGAGAGTAAAAAATGACCACTAAGAGTGCTGTTTGTCTCTGCTGGATCATGAGAGGAATGGCTTCCTACAGCAAGAGGGCAGCGATACTTTACATGGGCAGGATCCACTGTTGAAATGTGACTGTGCTGCATGGAGCCGTGAATGAGCACTGACACTATATAAGATGATAAAGCTTAGAGTAATGCTTAGCAAGTATCAAAACGCTCAAGTGAAGCAGTATGTGATGCTGACAATGCAGAATATTAATAAGATAAGTAATAAAATCAATTGAATGCTAAGATTTTTGTGTTACTGTGCATTGCATCATCATACAGCTTATCACCAGTGTCAGCACTTTGTATTCTCCTCTCAGTCAGAATCCATATCCATTCAGAGTCACTTTTTACTGGTATCAGAGTACAAAGAATGAAATCTGAACTTACTAAAAGTAGTGACATTTTTTGACCACAAAGCTTGTGCACATAGAAACTGGCTGTGCTGAGCTCGGGGTCTATTTGTCAGGAACAGGGCATGACTACAAAGGACAGAGCTGTCTCTCTGCATTAAAACAAAAGTAGCCTACTAGAATAAGGGGCTTTCCACGTGAATGAGTGGGCGCACAGTGATTTAATTTCTCATGCAATGTGGCGGACTGAGTAAAAGAAGGGTTCAGGGGTGAATGAGATGAGAGGGGGAAAAAAAGCTGGTTTGAAATTAAGGCATGGAACCCTTTTGGCTAATTATAAAGCATAAGCTTAATTGGACACCAAAACGGTTATTTCATATCCATAATCCAGTGAATGCTTTTTGATCTATTTTTTTTTCTTCTATCTTCAGTCTTTATGCAGATCTAGATTTTAATGAGCCTCACTTAAAAATTATGCATGGAGAGCAAGCACGTCTGATGGAGAATAGGTTAGGAAAAGTGCATTAATAAATTACCCTTCTTGTCTGTATTCATCCTTGTCAGGACCTACTTTACCAATGCTGATTCTGTGCATTCATTCCAGCTTGGAGTAAGGTCTAAACAGAAAGGCGGGGCAGATTAAATCCCTTTTATTTATTAGACACAGACGTTTTAATAATAACGGTTTATTGGAAAGCCAACGCTGTATTCAGCTGTTTATAATGCTCTCACATCCTGGTAATGTATGGATGGGCTATCTGCTGCTGAGGAGATATATTACAGCGGGAGATACCTCCCAAGCAAGTTATTAAAAACACTAAACCATTAGCTTGTGGTGCTGGGGCTCACTCCTCCTTCACTCTGCTGATCTCCTCACTGCTCTCTTCTCCTGAGAGCCTAAAATTAGACAGAACATCCCTGACACGCACACACAGCAATGCACCAGGCTGCACACACATCCACACACACAACTATTTATAGCATATTACTATAACAGTGACCTATTTGTTTGGATTCTAAACTGTCAAGACTACCAGTTTTATGCAGTGCACACTAAATTAGACATCACATTAGGAGTGGCATGTCGGTTGACTTGAACACTTTTGTACAAATTGGTATACTACAGACTGGTACCTTGACCTATATCGGAGACAGATCCTTTGTCTGATGCTCACCGATACAGAATCCAGATATTGGCTCACTACACTTTATTTAAGCAGGACTAATAAAAAGGAGTCCTGTCTGGCCTTAGACAGAGTGTTTGTAGGCTGCGGTCTGGCTTGAGGGAAGCCTGCGGCGCTCTAGCACCCACAGTCCCGAAAGGAGTGCCACCACTGCTGAGTGAGGAGAAAAATGGCTTTGAGATACAAAGATGGAAATATGTAGAAAAGAGGGAATGAGAGAGGAAGACCCAGAGTGAGAGAGTAAAGGTGAGAAAGAGGAAAGATAATGAACAGAAGACAGGAATTCAGACAGGCCTTTAAAATATTTCCTAAAGGTAGAGGGTAGACATATAAAAGAGCACATCTCCTGTCACTGACAGTACTCAGAGGACCAGTATAATGGATTATCTTAACAGTACTAATTTATTAGCCAAGGAAAACAAACAAACAAACAAAAAAAAAATTACACAAGATGGACCACAAATGTTTACATTGTCAACAGCTCAGGGAGAGCTGAAAAATACCATTACAGTCAGGCCTACATGGGTTTGGGTAATTCAAATAGTTCGGCAGCATGACAAAAGACATAAATCAAAGGTATGCATTTTGGTTTATACAAAGGCTGAGCTGAAATTACAGGTCAGAAAAGCAATTACTCTTTTCTGAGGCTGTCAAATCGAATAAGAAATGTGCTTTAGACAAAAGGAGGCAAGCAGTCTACTAGATGGGTGTCATAACACACTGCAGTTTTGCCCAGACTAGTAAAAATTGTTTCTCCTTGCAAAAAATATTTTTTAATGTGCATATTTTACGCCAAGCAGTCCACAGCCTGCATCACACACATTACATGCAGGTTACGTGTGTGAAATTATGGACCACTGCACTGCTGCCACAGATTGTCTCTCTCTACTACTACTACTGTTAAAGGCCAGGTGTAGAAAATAAGAACAGGTCATATAATAGGGAATTTGGTCATAAATAATAATAATCCATAATTCACACTACAGAGAAACAAACAACTTTCAGTCTATAGGGGATGGTGCCTATGCCACTGGCCATTTCAGGACCATGGACAGCACCAGAGCCAGCAGAGAGCAGAACTGTGGATGTAGAGTTACATTGTGGTAAGTGGGGTTCACTCTTCGTGTCATAGTTACTGCTATCCCAATCAGCTGTGACGTTAAAACAGCTATGCATCAGACGTCACAGATATTTGATTAGCGGCTTAAACATAATTGCAACTCCACTTTCGTCTTCGCACCCTGCGATTATCCAGCTGGAAAACAACACATAGGTAAACAAACAAACAAGCGAACAAACAAATTAAAATAGTGGGCTACAAAAGCATACATCCCTAATTTTGGAAGCCAACAATCCAGTTAAAACCTCCATCTGTTGGAATGCATTCCCGAGGTGCTCCTAGAAACTGTGAACGCCCACACAGAGAAAACTGCCAGGAGAACAAAGACAAACATTTCAGACCCCCCCACCCCACCCCCCACCTCGCACCTCTCGCACCACAGCGCATGGAGAAGAAAAAAGCTTTTCCCCCTGCTAAATATATGGGCTTGACGTGGGAGCGTGTGGGCTGAAAGCTCAAGATGCAATGCTTAATTTCCACACAGCTCTGTAATATTAAGACAGCCATAACTCTCATCATCCTTTCCTTACTCTGAACAGTACTCACATTCCCACAACACATAGCCTAGTTTAGCGGGATACATTTGTCTCACAATATTTTAAGGGTAACAATGAGGAATGCTACAGCGAAGCCAATGATGCCATGT
Source organism: Scatophagus argus (assembly GCF_020382885.2). Lineage (NCBI taxonomy): Eukaryota > Metazoa > Chordata > Actinopteri > Scatophagidae > Scatophagus > Scatophagus argus. The sequence goes on along the minus strand of NC_058498.1, from coordinate 16,790,900 downwards.
ACTTAAATCTGTTAGTGCTCAGTGTTTCCCCGCTGTCAGTGTTCCTCTCCATAAACATTCACAAAACATCTCCAAACAAAGATTTCTATACAATAATAACCACAGCCCCCAGTCCATTCATATTTATAGTCAACATCAAAGGGAAGAGGCAATGCATTAGAGCCCTTTGTGGCTCAAGGGGAGAAGCCATTTCCACAGTTTCTCAATGGGGGAATAAAACTGCCTTCATCCTGTAACCCACGACAATCCAACAACCCAACCACTGCGACCAAAGGTCAAACTAAGGCATGTCTCATGTGAGGCAGTAATGCTAATTTGATTCACTCTGACCTAATGGCTCGCAATCAGGGGGCCAATGGGCCTTAAGGTTTAACACCCCAGGCAGAACACAATTTCAACTGATAACTCTGGAACGTAATGATGGGTATTTTTCACTAGTTTCTAACATGTTATACACCAAACTATTAATTGATTAATCAGGGAAAAGATCAGTATAATTATCCCATTCTCCGTGCTTAGGACTTTTTGTTCTTTATGTCAACACATTTTTTTTTTATTAACAGCTATACGCAAATGCAAAACACAGGTACACATTTAAAGGAAATGTTTACTTAAACTGTGGAGTGTCAGTCAAGTATGATGTGTAAGTTCAACTAAGTCGATGTGAATTCAACGTAGAGGCTCCCAGACGATGTGTGTTTCTAGTTGCTAGCAGTAATGTTATTAAAATATGTTTGAAACAAAGACTTTTTTTTTACTTCTAACTTGCTTGGAACCATAAATTGGGACAACTGGACATTACTACTGTTAGTATTACTACGATCCGCTTCCACTTCCATTTCCACTGAATGTCAGTAAATGATACTTTAGACTTACTGTCCTGCCTCCCCAGTGAGCAGCTGCTGCTGTATGGCTTTCAACAAGTGATGCTAATTCAATGTCAACACACAATACACAGTAAGAATACTTTCATTATGACTTCCAATCCAAATACGTGCTGGATGACATATGTAAAACACATGTGTTTCATTCAAATAAAGTCTGCACCTACATAACCATGGAGTGAGCACTTCAATTCAGGCCGTAATTTACATGCTTATTCTCAGTCAGAGCATTTTTGAAGATCATCTGAATGATCTTTGTCCCCATTGTGTCAGGCTGAAACATCACCACAACATGCAGACATACACAAAACGTTCTATTAACCTCTTTCCACCTGTCACCGAAGATGCCAGCAACATAATAACACCCACTTAAAAAGCATGAGGACATCCATTTTGTTCATTGTGTTTGCAATTCACATGGTGACACTAAGAAATCCCATCCACCTCTCTGTCAGAAGAAATCCATTAGTCAAACTAAACACTGACACTTACAATGTCAAACACACAAGGTAGCACATAATTTGTTTCACAACAGTGTGATGGCTCCAAATGGTGACTGCTGAATAATGTCTGCCTGCTGTAGAAAAATGAACACTTTGAAATCACCAGAGGGGGGTTGGGGTGTTCAAATGTTTGCGTTGTTTCAGATCTCAGGAACAGTTTGTGCCTTTGGTTATGATTATTGTGTACATCATTCAGTGAGGATTTTTGTTACCAAGACTGCATCAAAAATATAAGATGTTTTATGCAAGGAATGATCCATCCATTTTCTATACCGCTTATCCATCAGGGTCGCGGGGGAGCTGGAGCCTATCCCAGCTGACTACGGGCGAGAGGCAGGTTGCACCCTGGACTGGTCGCCAGTCAATCGCAGGGCCAACACACAAAGACAGACAACCACACACTCTCACACTCACACCTAGGTGCAATGTAGAGTAGCCAAGTAACCTAATGTGCATGTTTTTGGGATTGTGGGAGGAAGCTGGAGAACCCGGAGAAAACCCACACAGGCACAGGGAGAACATGCAAACTCCCCATAGAAGGGCCCAGACCGGGATTCGAACCTGGAACCCTCTTGCTATGAGGCAACAGTGCAAGGAATACACATTTAGAAAAAGTTAAAAAAAAAAAGATGTTTAGGGATTTCTCAACTGTGACTACAAAAATGCTCTGAGAACATATGCAAAGCTTGAAACCTCTAAATGTATTTCTATTGAGATGTTTGAATTGGTGTTTTTAAATGTCCTTGTTTCTGAGGCTGTCTCTTCCTGTAAGAGACGATGCAGCACCCAGAGCTTTGTTGTTCTCCCTAATGTGAGTTAATCTGGACGCTGTCACATCAAACACACGGACATCTTAGGTGTTATGTACATAGTGTTTATAGAAACTTAGCTCTGTCCCTGTGGGCCCCCTCTCTTGCCTTTTCATTTGGATGTAAGCAGAGAGACAGGTCATCTTCAAAGCCCTCTGTGTCTCTGTGTATCGACCACACTCCTCTGCAGCCCTAGAGGCTTCCTATTAGAGAGGATTTTGTCTTACAACTTATGTGTGCAGCTGCTCTACAAAAAAAAGTAAAAAAAAAAAATATATACAAAAAAATAATAAAAACACAAGTGTTAGTAACGTGCTTTTGTCTGCAGAAGTCCCTTAGCTTCCAGGTGCTTTTTGTCTCTAGCTTTTAATCAGCCATCTTATTCACTAATTCAAACCCCCTTCTTGTTGATCTGTCAGCACACACTGCACCTACAGGGCCATCTGACACTGCGAGATATCATTGCGCCTGACTGACAGAGCCACATCGAGCTATCAAACACACACTTTACCGTCATAGCTCCATTCACATGGAACCCAGGCAATATGTCATTGTTCTCGCTCATTGCAAGAGGGAATAGCTCTTTCTGCCCATTTGGTTTGCAGCCAAAAAAAGAGACTGGATTTAGAGCTCAGTGATCCTGCATTTTGATAGGGTAGAGTTGAGCTTGGCCAACATATATTTTATATATATATATTTGGAATTTCTTATTTTCTTTCAGCTGCGCTCCATGCTGATCCATAGATACCTTTCCATTCTGCCTTTAATACTGCATGTCCCATTCCCATAAAGCTGTAGCCACACCACCACCAAGCATCTTCAATGAGAAGGATGACAGAGTAAAAAAAAAGTGAGTGTGAGAAGAAGAATGAAAGAGAGAGAAAGAAGAAGAAAAGGCTTTTATTTTCTGGTCTTTGCCACAACCTTAAATATACTCAGGCAGCCTTACTATAGCTGGCCAGTCCATACCCACAGGGCCCTCACTATGAACAAACACTGTAATAAATCGGACATTATCAGATCCTGGTCACTCAGCAGACACAGCCAAAGTGCTTTTAGATGTGTCAGAGGACATGACAGACTTTCACTGCCCTACTGATGACTTCTCATTCATCCTGTGTTAAGCTTGTTAATAGTTCCCTGCAGAGCCTTAATGATGGTTTTGTTTATAAACAGCATTTTTCAACAGTATGTGAAAAATGCTGTAATACCAGTTGTGTATTCTCTAGGCCTAACAAAAGCAGTAAATGCATTTCATGGAACATTTGCAACGACAGACCTTTATTGTTTTCTTCTTCTCTTTTGTTGGCACACTAATGATGCATTAACAGCTCTTAGAAGAGATATGCATCAAGTCACTCCAGTGCTTGTAGCAAGGATGTGCATCCACGGAGTCAGTTATGTTGCTAGGCTTTCAGTGTGGTGAGTCCCTGGTATCCACACGTCCTTGGTTTCTCAATGAATATTTGTCAGATGCTTATGTTTGACGTCATCGGCGTACAATTATGGTTATATTCATGTATTATATTATATAATTGAATTTCCCTCGGGATCAATAAAGTATCTATCTATCTATCTCTGTATGCTGGAAATTAAAGACCCACTGTGTCAGGGAAAAAAATGGATTATTCATAATATTATTATTCACAGAAATGGTGTGGTTTTGTTATCTTAGAACAAGATTTTTAAGGCGACAGAAACGACTCCAACACCCTCTGCCCCTGTGATGACTCTCAGTGAGATCAGCTAAACCAGCCTGTGGTACAGCCTCCTCTGCTGCCGTCCACTGTGATTGTCTCTTTGGCTGACAGCACTGTCAGCTCTGATGCTCTGTGCTGCTCTGGGATTTTATAACTTAAGTATGAGCAGGATAGACGCTTTTACTTCTAAATCTACTGTTTTCACATCACAGATCTAATCTACAAAATTGTAGCAAAAAAAAAAAAAAAAGTGGCTTATTTGTATGGTGTCCACAAAGCGCATCCCATGGATGGTAAAATTGGTCATCACCAACATGAACGTATACAGCACTCACCGGAGTTGATCATTTTTTACGTTGGTCACATGGGTTTATTTACCAGTGCAAAGTTTGTAGACTTGATTAGTGAAATAAAATCTGTGCCGTTAGAACTGTGCATCATGTTGCAATGTCTGAGACTATGAACAGGGTGCACAGACAGTGAATAGAGAGTTTACTGCAACACAGGAAGTGTTCCTGGCTACATCACTCATCTGTAAACCAGGAGTGCTTCACAGAGTCACTAGTGGTCAAAAGGTTCAGCTCCAGAAATACATTTAAGCTTGTCAACTGGTAGGATGAGAAAAAAATAGGAAGAAGAATTTGGGGAGAAAGAAGTAGTTAGAGCAAGAGATGGAAGGGGAAGAGGAAATGAAGAAGTGGGTTGGACAACATGCACTATCCTTACCCAGTCTTGAAAGAGGGGCACGGGAGAGTAGTCTTTCAGGAATATATTAATAACACTGCAGTGAAAGCACACCCATGAGCCGAGTGGGTACAAGCAGAAGCCATCTGAGATAAATTTGCAAGTCATCATTATAATTTAAAATATTTTAGAAACTGAATAAAAGATCAAAGAATAAATGGAACTAGGACCTGGATGACAAAGATATAGGATGAGAGACAGCAAAAAGAGAGAAAACAGGATGAATTTGCATATAGCACACAGATTTTGATAGACAAAGAGGCCTTGCAAAGCCAGATAGACAGACAGACACATAGAGGCAGGTAGATGGGAAAATGGGTATGAGTGCAGTCAGCCAAACTCTATATGCTGTGTGTCATACAGATTGATAGATTCATAAATAATGAATCAAGAAAAACAGGTAAAATAAACTCTGTAAATAAATTTGCTGTCTCGTCCTCTGCCCCAGAGCCTAATGGATTGTGCCTCTGCACACGTTGCTTCAGTGTATATTATGCATGTGTGTTTCTGTGCATGTACACTCACTTAGGCGGTGTGGCGGCCCACGCTACCATGGCAATCATTTGCCTGAGCTCCATTACTGATGTTGTGTGATGATGATGATGAGAGACAGCTTTATCCTACCTCACAGAAACACATGTGCATCCTTATGCTTGTCTGTCAGTGTGCATATTTTATGCACTCACATTCATGTGCCACCTTCTACGTATAACCATTAAAATACACGGCCAGATTTAGAAAGACACTTTATATGCTGAATGTCATAGAAAAACAGCACAGAGGAGTACTGCATTTCTTCATAGAAGGTGCTTGAAATAAAATGACATCACGTCAGTTTAAAGATTGTTCCCCTTTAAAAGGTGAAAATCAACATACATACACTATATGGACAAAAGTATTAGGACACCCGGCCATTACACCAACAGTGACTACTGACATCACATTCTAAATACACAGACAGCTTTGCAGCTGTAACAGCTTCCACTCTTCTGGGGAGACTTTGGGGAGATTTTGTGTGTTTGAGTGTTTCTGTGGGAATTTTTGTCCATTCATGCAGCAGAGTATTTGTGAGGTCTGACACTGATGTGGGACCAGAAGGCCTGGCTCATAATCTCTGCTCAGTTCATCCCGAAGGTGTTGGATGGGGTGGAGGTCAGGAGTCTGTGTGGGCCAGTCAAGTTCTTCCACAGTAAACTCACTAACACTCACACTTTCCTTTGTGCACTGGGACACAGTCTTGCTGGAATAGAAAAGGCCCTTCATCAAACTGTTGCCACAAAGCTGGAAGCATAGCATTGTCCAAAGGTCTTGGTATGCCGTAGCATTAAGATTTCCCTTCATTGGAAGTAAGTGGCCCGACCCAACCCCTGTAACAGCCCCATCCCAACACTTTTGTCTAAATAGTGTACACACTGAGCTTAAACTGAGTACGTGTGTTCTTCCACTGCATTATTTTTAGTGCAAGTACATGTTAAAATCAATCAACCAATGTCACATTTATTTATACACAGGAAGACACTGAAAATATATATGATTTCTTTTTTCCCCAAATTTGTATTAGCATGCTCAACTATATTCTTGTGCACTCAGATGCCTAAATACCTCTGTGAGAATTTTCAGGCTCTTTTAAAGCAGCATTTTTTATTAATTAAATACTAATATCAGGCGGTATGAATTTTGACTAGTAATAAATATTCTTGTCCAGTGGATTTTTTTTCATCTAGCAGTCCCCCAGACACAATAAATCTCAATTTAACCTCAGGATACAGATCCAGGCTGAGTTTCATCACCTGCAACAGCTGTGCACAATCAAACAATCATAATTTAGAGGTGTGCGAATGCTTATTTCCCAGTAGGTAATTTGAGCAAGCCTTGCACTCGCTTATCAAAGCAAACGAGGAATGAATTGTTTCTTCATACTTCTAATATATTTTCCTTGGTTCCATTTCTGTATATCTTTTGAAAAGTTTTATCGTGATTCATGAGTCACGATTAGCAGTGGGTGGATATCAATCTGTTGTGGACTGAGGTACGGCCCATCTGTGCTGCACTGCATGGGCAGAGAAAACAGAAACAAGTTTTAAACTGCACATTTTGTCTGAATCCATATCAATCAACATTGTATCACAGACTATTCCTGGTCAGTAGACAGTGCCGCTCACTGAGATACATTAACACAAGGAAAACAGTCACTCAAACTACGTACAATAATTAGGGGGAAAGACACAGTAAGTGATTTTGTGTTTATATGTTTATATAACATTGTTTATATGTCAGGTGGCTGACAAACATTATACTTAAACCTCAAATTTACATAAACTGCGGTAGAAAACACTAATTCCATCACATTTGAATGTAGATTAGTCAGGACTGTAAAGAGTGTGTAAAAGGTTATCCCTCTCTGTATTGCATTTGGCATCTGTCCTTCAAAAAGAGACTTGGATGCAGCAAAAAGACAACCTGCACTGTAATACATGACACAGTAGCTTATATAATAAGGAATTTTGCAATACAGGATGTATCACAATATAGGGTTTATGATACACTGTGATACTGTAAGCAGGAAAAGTACTGTTTCATAGGCCTGAGTTCTTTGTACTTACTAGTGATATGTGCTTACTCCTTCCTGCCTCAGTTAACATTGTTAGATTATTATGAGTCAAAAGGCTGCAACATCACATCACTGTCTAGTGAACCACAGCCACAAATCTTTGAAAATAAACCATTAACTGAAAATCGATACAGTTGATACAAAATCAATATGATACACACAATAGAAAAATATTGTGATACTCGAGTGTATCAATATGTTTGTAGACTCCTGTTAGACAGTATTATGCAGTTAGTGCATGCAAAGTAACTATATTATACACTTTTAATGTGATATTTTTCTGTTGTCCTTTTAACTTCTATAAAGTGTTGAGTACCATCAAACCCCCAGTTCATGATATGAATATGTATTATCACTGTTATCATTATGTAGCTGTTGGGCTATGGTAAATTGTAGTATATGACAACTACTCAGGTTAAAATGGTTATTTTGTGAGTAAATACACCGTCATATACTTAATACATAATGAAATAACAGAGGAGTGAGGTGAACTGCTTTGGGTCAGTGTTTCATCAAAAGAACTGCCTGAAGATCTTTTATGGGCCCCTATATCACACAGTATATTAATATATTGACAAAACAGAGCAAACAGTAGACTGAGATTCCATATGAAAAACACAGATCATCCAGGGGATGTGCAGGGATCAAAGCTTCATGATTGCTTTGGTTCTTAGGATTTTTGTTCATTTTGATTCTCCTGCCTTCTTTTCTCTGTTCCTCCATATTCTAACCTGACAAATCTGACAGGCAGAGGATATTAAGGCTGGACTCCCCTATGAGCTGAGAAATATATCACAATAAAATGCTTAATTTCAGTTAGCATTCAGTACTTTTTTCTTTTAACAGTTTTGTTTGATGATAAAAAAAAATGTCCTGTCCCAAGTGCACAGGTTTTAGTTAAAAAGTTTTAGTTTTTTTGTCTATCTTTTTTTTTATCCGTCTCTTTTCCTTCTCCTCTCTATCTAATCTACATATCTTTTCCATTTTCTCCCTCTTTTCCATTTTCACTTTTCCACCTCCAAGTTGACTTCAGAGAGCTGAATCTTGTCTAAGAACTTGCAGAAAGCACATTAAAGGATGCACACCAGCTAACCCTGCAGAACAGACTCTAAATTGCCTCCTGCAAAACGTGCCACACGGATGTCTGTGTGCCACAGCTCAGGGGGCCACAAGTGCTGACAAGAGTGAAAGACCATGCAGTCACTTTGCACTGCACATTCACTTTCTCTCACGCATCGTCACTCACGCACACACATGCACGCACATAAATGCAAAACTCTGCACAGTGCCAACAAACTCCGCAAACAACAACAAAGCCCAGTGACGTGTGTGTCGCTACAAGCGCTTCACAGGTATCAAATACACAGCCCCACTAAGGTTTAGGGGCTGTGGTAGAAATGAGGGGTAGACGCGAATTTAGTGTTTCACCTAAATGTGAGCTTGCTGCCTAGAGGACATCTAGAATACAGTTTTACTCTGAATTATTAAAAGCTGCTTCTTATTGCAGCTAGGACTGAAATAGTTTAAAGGCCACAGACTGTAGCTGTTGGCACATAACTATATAATTCATATTCCAAACTATTCTGCAGCCATCCAGCTTATTGTTATTTTCAGTTTGAAACACTTGAAGGCTTCTACATTGGACAAAACGTAAGCACTTAAAATGAAGCGTAAGGTAAAATCTAAGTTTGATTTAAAAAAAAGAAAGAAAAACAAAGAGCTGCTACAAATACACTTGCGGAATCCTAAGACAAAGAGTGTGTTGATGTGCTTGATTTTGTTATTGCTAGCATAGCTATATCCAGTGTCCTGGAATTCTGCAGGGCACATGACAGAAGCCTTCGCCACTAGCTATCACCGTGACACTGGCTCCCTGAGCGAGCTCTACTGTCATGTACTGACAGCCCTCCTCTGCAATGCAAATACTTCCACATGAGCAGACCCATCACAAGCACTCGCCATACACTTAAATTCTGTGTCATTATCCCTGGGGAGTCTCGCACACACGCACACAGTCCCTGCACCTCATGCTGCTATCCTTATCTGGGATGAGAAGGGGACTGGGGCTTAAAACAAATCTGTTGGACTGGCTTATGCATTGGTAGCCATGAAGGAGGGCTGCCATGGGCTGTTTCCACTTATGCATCCTGTCAGTTACACTCCTCTCCGTGCCCTCCAGCCATGTGTACTGTATTTCATTAGACCTGATTTTTGCTGACAAACGCTTGCTGTCGTGCTGTGCGACCCCATTACCCTCTCTATGGACACTACACCAAAGCATGGCTAGATCTGCCTTACAAATGAGGTGCCCCTGGTTCCACCACATAACTGTGCCATTTGAACGGAGCACAGATTTGCAGCACACGCAACGTGTCCATGGACAGTACACATGGACATATGAGGGAATGGCTGTTTTAACTGTGAAGGTATGGCTTCAAGATATCAATTTGACCCTGTGCCTCCCCCTTCCTCCTCTTCTCTTTTCTCAGTATTTCAACTATTCTGTCACTTCATCCCCCTCTAATCTCTTAGACACCCCCCCCACCCACACACACACGCACACACACACACACACACACACAAGGTCCAGCCGGTGAGATGTCAGCTCCGATTAGTCGCACTGGGTGATGCTTTTTAAGTGTGTCCTTCATTATTGAGTAAAGTGACATGTTCTCAGCTACACTTGCCTCTGCCTTCTAAATTGTCATCTTGTCTATTTGGATATCTAGTTTTTGTAAGCAAATCTTTTCTCTGCTCTCTTTTAATATGCGCACAAGGACACACTCAAGGAAGCACACACACACACACACGCACACCTCTATTCAGGTCCATAGTTTATCATCCATATGCACACCCCCTCCACTCACTCCCACTGTTTCTGGTTATGTCTGCGGGCAGTGGCACACCTGTACAAGCCTGTACAGGGACCCACAGATGGATTGTCAGTCAGTATCTGGGTCTTGCCTCTTGCATGGGTCTGCACACCCATGCCTGTCGGCCTGAAATTAAACCAGACTCATCTGGTTCAGCCCCACTGGTACAGGTGATGCTTCACAGTGCCAGTCTGAACTGCGCAGCATCAAAATGAGTAAAACCAGCTCATGTTTGTCTGGTATACAGACAGTAATGTTCAAAGTCAAAAACAAAACTACCTACAACACACACACACAGAGTTTCCTCCATTACACACAAAACCCAGCTCTATAACCCAGATCATAGCTATGTCACATGATTGAATCTCGCAGACAGGCGGGTGAGCAGTCTCCAGCCATAACCAGAAATAGGTTAAACAGACTAAAAATATCAAAAACATTAATAATTCAGATTTTTTGCTAACCTGTACTGTTCTAAAAAATAGCACACTTCTCACTGTGAAGCAGCTTAATGGGCAGGTTGTGCAGTGGATTATTTTGGTATTTCAAGCAATGTCTGCCCCTAAGAGCCAGAGCCAGTGGGAGGGGGAGCAGCACTGTAATGTCATCACTGCTAATGTCACAGATGGGGTCAAAACACGGTCATCTGTGACTCAAAGCAAGTTCTTGAACCTTTAAAATTGTGGCAATTGATTTCCTCCAAACATGATGGCACTGGTAGAGATACTGAATTCAGTTCATTCATTCACTGAAATCATATTTTTAGATTCATTTGTAAGTCAAACACTATCCAATATATATTCTGTATGCAATGAAATGAAATTTCCTGATGAAACACATTTTCAGTGTTTCACTGGGTGTTGTTTATTCTCTGAAGGCAGGTGCAGAGTGCAGATCCTGCTATTTCTTTCTGAATACCCTTGGAAGCCAATTCCCTGGGGAGAAGAAGGCTTTTCTAAATATGTGGCTAATCTACCACATGGAAAAAACGAGCTGAACAAAAGAGAGGTGTATGTATGTCAGAGAGAGATAGATAGAGAGAAAGAGAGAGAGAGAGACTGTGTCTGTGTGTTAAAGGGGTACCAGAGGAGCAACAGTGAGACAGAAAGAGACAGAAGGTGGAAAACAAGCAATGTTGTGATGGCTCCAACAGTTACCCTGTGTGTTTTAGTCTATTTCTAGCCCCTCTGCTTCAGGGATGTGTGTGTGTAAGAGAGAGAGAGAGAGCATAAGTACATGTACATGTTGTAAGGGTACGTTGATTCAGTTCCCTTAGAAGCAGTCTGGTACAGCAGCTCTTTACTGTGCATTCATTACAGCAATATGCCATTACAGCACACACAGACACACAGACACACACACACACACTCAAAGAAAAGTTGTTTTGTTGTGCTTACATACCTCAGCTGTAGTAATATTGCTGCATGCTGGGGGTGCAACCTATGATTAGTATACACAATATTAAAAACAAAAGTCAACTCACACAACAGCCCCAGTCCTCCAGACTTTTTATAACACCACCTGCTCCTTCTATTCATCAGTGTGATTTAACTTGAGTATTAAGTTCAGAGACTGGCCAGGTCACAGGCATAAAACCACTCGAGTGCCAGTATCTACAAAGCCCTCTTTATTCTCATCTCAATGTAAAAACAAAGGCTATAAAACACAGACATGAGAGGCAGACCTTGTATGCTCTGAGATCAGCTCCAGCCATACAGTTTTTGTAGAGTTGAGATCAGAAGGAGGTGGGTTTAACAGAGAAGTGGGTCCTTTCAGATGTGTTTGTTACTTACAGACACGCAGAGATTTTACAAGAGTGAAACCCAAACAAAACAATCAAGTTCAGTAATTAAAGTCATGCACACAGCTAATATGAAAAAAAACAATAACAGATTATAGGCTGGGCAATAGCATTTTACTTTAAACTCAAATTCTAAATTTGCAACATGTATCTCTGTATCATTAATAAAGCAGAAAAAGATACAGCTTCTCCACTACGACACACACACACACACACACACACACACACACAGGCAGCCAGAGTACACACACGTTCTAAATTCTAACGAGTCTCCACTCCCTGGCTACAAGGCCTCCAATTCTGCCAGCACCCACTGGCTTCACGCTGACCAGTCCGCTCCACCCCCACCCCTGCCCACTCTACACAGGCACATACAGTACACACAACAATACAATACATTACACTCATACCTTTCCAACCTTCACATAAAGTTGCATTGAATTATTCAGCCTTTGCGGCAGCCAGGCCTGCGCGGCTTTTCTGTACTTCATAAACAGGTGAATAGCTTGCATGCAAAAGTATGAGAGTATATGTTATGCCTCTCTCTCTGTCTCTCTCCCTCTCTGTCTATCTATCTGTGTTTGAGTCTGTTTGTTTGTGTGTGTGTGTGTGTATGTGTGTGTGTGCGCGCGCGCCCCTGCAAAGCCCAACAGAAGGCTAGGCGGTTTGCAACATTTCAAGAACGGCTCCATCGCACGACAGCCTCATTTCCACAGCACAAGGTCGGCCACTCTCTGCAACAGAGCCCTGCCCTGCTCCTTGCTTCTCATACATCCTATTAGGGCTCAGCTGAGCACTGGCACATACAAACAATAATACATACAAACACATATGAATTCATGCATGCACACATGTATACAAACAAACAGGGAGCCACGTGCACTCACACATCAGACTAACAGAGCAGGTATGTCTGCAGCAAAGGGCACGGCGCAAGACTGAGAGAGTGGGAGAGACAGAAATGGAGACAGAGGGAGACAGAGGCGATTGAGAGGGAGGGGATCTACTTAGAGTGTTGACATTGCAGGAGCCCACATGTGTGTGCCGGAGCATAATCTTCTCCCTGCTCTCATTGGGTTTTTAATGCGCCTGCTATTTCCATAAACCTGCCTCCTGAATCACTGCCAGCCTCTTGCACTCCCCCCAGGTCGAGCTGTACTAATACTGGGAGTAAATGCATGCAGGAAACACATTTCCATCGTTGCTTCTCCAAGACAATCACTGTTGTACACAATGCTAGCATGACAAAAAGGAGAGGGTGGCATGTTTTTCAGTGCTACAGCAAATGGACCTGCTGCAGCGGCCGAGATTATTTCTCGGATCTGCTGGATTTGAGCAGCAGCTTTGAGAGGAAAGAGAGAAGGGAGGAAGAGGGGGATTGAGGGAGGGGGTATAGTGTGAAGGATTCAGGATTTTGTAATGATGCTGAAACAGGGTGGAGTAAATCTCCTGCGGACTTGTGTAGAGAGATGTGACACTCACAAGCGCACACACGCACACACATACAAACACCAACTGCTGTAGAAGCAGCCAGTCCAGGTCATAAGGGGTGTTTCAATTGTATTTGGCGAGAGAAAAAGAAGGATTCTTGAGTCCTAAAGTTAACACACGCAAACATATTAACATACACAGAAGCACTCATGCGGTTATGTAATATAAAAAAATAGTGCAGCAGCATCCCCATCAGCAGCAAACAAGCACGAAACAGCGCACAAAATAATACATTCAAGTCTCACTGTCGTGGGCGGCGTGTGATCACGGCAAGCTGCCATGTGCACATGTTTTTCTTCCCACCTTTATACACTGCTATCTGTAACTACATAGGGCTGGCTGCAATGCAAAGCCAGCTTACCACACACGCGCAAACACACACGGCTAATAGAGCCAAGCAACACACACCTGGTAAACTGTCAGAGCTTCTCCTGTTCGGTGGCCAAACTTGTGTCAGGCACTCGTGTCCCCAAGGTTCCCATCACACTTCACCGCAGGAATCTATATTCCAGTCCAGTACACTTCCATTAGGCCATACTGTTCCTTTCAGCAGCTAATGTGTAACAGGGGGACATGGATAATAACATCCAAGAACACAAGCACTTCTTTCTCATAATAAAAGGACACTGGGTCATGTGTGTTTGTGTGGCAACCAGTGCCTCATGCTAGCAGCAGAGTGTATGCAGATATACAGGGCCCTGCAATCAATCAACACTTGAAAATGAAAATGTTTGAAGTTATAATCCTTATCAAACTTTATCAAACAAGAGTTAGCACTCCACAACTGCCTCTGTAGCAGGGATGTGCACGATTAGTCCACTGGTTGTTTAGACATTGCATCCACTCGCTAGCTGTTACCAGAAATACTGCTACAGCGAGAACCTCAAGTATTAACTTGTCTATGCAGCTCCTCTGTGGCTTTACGTTTAGGCTTAGCTGCTACAGTATACATTCAAATAATATGTTGACATGACTTGCAGTATCATGTTTTCCTGTTGCTTTATAGAAAAAGAGCATCTGGTACCAATATTAACAACTGTTAACTGTTGCCTTTAAGATGTTGCTGAAGAATGTGATTAAGGGTTGAAAATGGCTCTTATACCCAACTGTGATGAATTTTCCGACTGGTTGACTATTGTGAGTTTATGCTTTCATTTAAATGTCAGAGAAATGTATTGTTAGGAACATCCCTACTCTCTACATAGATGTTTTCATTGTTTTGGAGGAGTAGCCTGTACCTTTACCCTTTTAAAGTACAAAGAAGATGATTCATGCACATACAAGAAGTGATGTGGATGACAAAAAAACAACAATCAATCATGACTTCAGTACTACATGTCTGACTGTGTTCTTAGGAATACGAAAACATGAATCCTCTAAGCTTATGTTCTCAGTTTATTTGACTGTGCAGCAAACAAATACATGAGTTTGTCATCTTCCTTTGATTTTCTGACAAGAGTAGCCACTCAAGGCGTGTTTGCTGGCACAGTGGTCAATGCAAGCGTGATTTCAAACTGATTTCTGGATCTTTTTTTTTTTCATTAAGCTTGTAACTTCTGTTTAAATTTTTTCTCTTGCCATTTTTAACAAGAAAGGTATGGGATTTAGTGCTTTGCCCAAGGACGTAACAGAAGACACAGGGCGTAAACCCAGGCCTTCTAGCTGCAGACTTCTCCCAAAATTCTAACGCTCCATCTCATGAAATTCAAGTGTGTGCGTGCTGGTGTCCATGTGTATGCTGAATGTGTGTATGCGGGTGGGCTTGTTTGTGTTCAGCAAAGGGTCCTGCATGAGATTCAGGAAAGCTTGTTAGATGTTTCAATTTTTCATACATGGTACTGCTCATTTGCAACAACTAAAGTCCAGCTGAATTTTGGTGTTTTGACATGAATACAGATTCAAACATCTCTCACAACAGATGTGGATGAGCATCCACATCTGGTCAAAGCCCCCTGCAAAAGAGCAGCAACGCAGGGGTTAATGACAAACCACAGAAGTTAATAACTCATAACTCATCTCTGGAGAAATCCTAGTTTACATTAATTACAACACAGCCCCTGGCAAACTGCATATCAAGCAGGATTTTGCAAACAAACAACTGGCATATCTACTTACCATCAAGCAGTGAAGCAACAGAGGTCATATCGCAAAAGATTTAGAAGCAGGGAGGCTCAAGAGGGAAGGACAGGAGAAGCAATGGGGGGCAGTCAAATGCAAACACACACATATTTTTACACACACATACAGAAACACACACACTTCAATGCAGCATGGTAGTTATTTTACAGCAAAAAGGCCCTGCATGATATTTTCTTTCGTTGTACATAATAATTATCTTTCTTTAAATCAAAGATTTTGCATGGGTAAATGCTCCAGATGCTGGTTCATCAGCAGATGAACTGGGTCTATAGGGACACTGCCATGCTGTGGTAATTTTGCGTGGCTGGTGTTGTACCTGTATGTGCGTACGTGTAACTGGAGCATTATAGCATACACTGAGTTTCCTTAGAGCGCTGGTGTTTGTGTGCATGAGTGAAGTTGAAGGGAACAGCAGAGCAGCCTCGTCTGTGAGGCCTGACACCCATCAATGTCGGCCTGTTACTCTTCTATGACACGGTCTGTCTCAGGAAGAGCAGCCGCAGAGGAGCAACGGAGACAGGAGGATGTGGGGTGGACAGGACTGGGTGAGGTAGAGTAGAAGTCAGCACGAGGACCAAAGCAGGGCCAAAAGTTACACAAGAAGGCTTTTATTTCAAAGTCACTGAAAAGAAAGAAAAGCTTTCAGACCTTGTGTGTAACAAATGCTACATGCCAAGTGTATAGTCAGCACTTGCTACGAGGCACTGTTAATATTAAGTTATGTTGTTTGTAGTATAGCAGCACTGCATTTGGATGACAGTTAACCTTTCAGAGCGCAGATTATTTGATGATCTGCTCTTCTCTCAGAACACACAAAGAAAAGGACGGAGGGAGCAGGAGCATGAGACTTGTTAACATCTACATCTGTGCCCCCATGCCTCTCATTTATACTTTCAGCCACATCAACTGTTTCATCCCAATAGTAGGTCAACCTTTGTGGACGCTTTTCTTGGCTGGCAAAAAAAAAACAAAAACGGGGGGGTGGGGGCTATTAATGATTACGAGACCTGAGAAGGAAATTTACTGTAAAGACAGAACACTGACAAAAACAGTAAAATTAATAAACAATCAGGGAATAGTTATAACCTTTCCTGAACACAACCTCTGGCATTTTAGTGAATTCCCTTTCTCTGTCTTCTGTCTTGTAATTCAAATGCAGGGAAGAGAATAACGCCCTCCAGCCTCGTGCTTGGCTAATTTGCTAGATAAATGAAACAAGTTGTTTTGCAGGAAAGCCACCGGTAAAATGTCCAAAGTTTGTTCTAGTTGTATTTGCATGTTTAACTGAGACATGTGCCTTTTGGCTGGATTTCTAAGGTTCTTTGTCTTCCATCGGAGGGGTTGTTGGGGGTGAGGGGAGGAGGGGGGTGAGGGGATTTCAACTGATGTTCCTCTCCAGTGCAGGCCTGATCTAAGCATGTGAAGCCATGCTGCCTCAGTGGGGAGCCATTTCTACCCACCCCTACATGCTTCTGTCCCTTTCTGACATTCTTTTAAGACTTGTCAGGGTCTCACACAGATGAAGGAAGTCACATTTGTGTGTGAACACCTCACACGCAAACGCCGAAGAAATATAACTTCACTTGAATAAAAACACCATGAGCACAAATAAATGTGTAACATAACAAAATTCTCAGAATCAAATTTATTAATTTATTATCTTAAATGTGAGATCTGTTGAACATTTTTTCTGCTGATAGCCCCTTTTCAAAAACGCAGAGCTTTGCTCCCTAAAAAGTCATTCTGTGCTATTGCTTCAAAAGTGCGAGGCAGAGTGGATCTGATCAATGCTGGCAATATCCCCTGGAGAACAGACACATGGAAAAGTTGAAAGCAGCCTTCAAAGCGACTGAGCTATTGATTGAATTGCTTTCCAAAGTGTTTTTCGTCTCTGGGACTGTACAAGGAGAATGCCGGCTGGTGTGCAGCCGAGTGCAGATGGCACAGCTGACCACCATAGAGAAAAAAAAAGAGAAAGAGAGACAGATAGACAGACAGACAGACACTTACCCCTGGCAGTGTTTTCTGTTCATGGAGGGCGTTCTGGGCTTTGATGGCCGATTCTCGAGCGCAGTAGGTGAGGAATGCACAGCCTGGGACACACCACATATAAACTTCATCAGAATCAAACATAGCATAACATCAGACTCAAGCAAACAAAAACAATGTATAAAATCTTTGATATCATTACAAAAATACACAGCAGTTTTAAAGAAATAATAACTAAGGGGAAAAAAGCAATCGGACCATAAGTTTGGCCTGCTTTAATATAATGAGTTCTTATACCCTGATACTGAGCAATTAACAAAATTGACAGACCAGCTCTAGACTGAGGGTCTCGTGGCTTAGTGAAAAATTGTTGGAATGAAAAGAACAAGCTAACAGAAACAGGCACCAGTGCAAGTCATCGGGATACATGCTGATAATTTTCAATCGTGGGAGGGCAAAGGAGGGAAGCAGAAGAGAAGAGAAGAGAAGAGAAGAGAAGAGAAGAGAAGAGAAGAGAAGAGAAGAGGGAGGGAGAGAGAGAGGACATAAGATGGAGAGAAACCAGATGGAGTATTGAGGCAATCATTTTCCCCCTGACTGTCTGAATAAATAGATTTGCTTGTGTTCTATTAATGAGGTTCATATGGGTTACCATGCATCATATTTCTGCCACTCTAAAGATGGTTTGATAGCAGCCACTGCATTTTGGATCTCATTTCAGCAGCCAAGTGTATTCACTGGGTGGTGGTGTATTACATGTCTTTACACAGACAATATTCCAATCCATTTTTCTTGTTGCATGAAAGAGCACTTTCAATTTTACGATTTACGATTACGATTAGTTTACGACTAATTTTGGCCATGTGCCTGTGAATGTGTATGTTTTTCGCCATTTGACCCTTGCACTTTGGCTGTCTCCCCTGTAACCTCTGCAGGACTGAACCAAAGAGCGGGGTTAAAATGCCATGTCAATCATTGATTCATTGATTGGACCGTAACATGTTTTGCCTTGCTGTCCTAAGCCTAAAGTGTCAGCACAAGTGTTTGTGTGCTTGCACACCTGCACATTCATGTGCAGCAAGTATTTGATCACTCTTATCCAAATCACATTCATTCTCTCTCTTCTATTTCATAAACTTCCTCCTTTTGTTTGGGACAGTCAGTCGGCACACTGCCATCCTGTTCAGCGTGAGAAAGGGCAGATAGTGATGAAGTCTGTCCGGGGTCGTGACCTTTGAGTTGGCTGACTGTAGCATTGGTGTCATGATGCAGCCCTCCCCATAGGCTCCCTTGTCCCAGCACCCCTAACCTAATGATTTCCAATGGCCACCAAGCAAATCACTCAATCACTCACACTGCTGTCTAATTCCCTTTCTCTCTTAGGCATCAGCTCGTAAAGAAATACTGCGACTGTTGAAATGTCATTGTTGTTTTTGGTTGGTTGGTTTGTTTGTTTGACAAATGGCTGAGGGTAATAGGAGAGAATGGCTCCATTTTGGTGGTTGTTTTTCTCTCTTTTTCGCTCTCTCTCTCTGGGCTTGTTGTTGGTTTACTTGACAAATGCTGGCCCTATCTCTGAATAAGAAACAAGTATTTTGCATTACAATCACAAACACGATTTATTTGTTAATGTGTAATGCATAGGGCATTGAGAATAAATTAATAACAACCACAACACTGGCAAACAAAAGAGAAACATGAACTCCATTTAAATGTGATTCTGTGCTCTTTAATGTATGGCTTAATAAGAATTTGCAGGCCACAGGCAAAAAAGCTTTATCAAGTCCATAATTGGAATCCAAACACGTACAAATTGCCAGTGCTGCATTGCATGCCAAGTGCAAAAGTGTGAGGGGGAGCATGATGAAATTGTTTGAAACACAACAAAAAGCCACTGTAATTGGAGTCTGCTGACACAGCAATGGGGAAAGCCTTCCTATTGTGAGGAGATGATCCTCTCCACCATTTAACAGAAACCTAAAACAGCCTTATCTCACACACTGATTTGAGTTCCAAAAAGAAGAAATTCCCCCTCTCGTCTTTATTCCCTTTTCCCTTCTCTCTGTTCCTCATTCCCGACCTCTTTATCTTCATCAGTGCCAACTCCAGCTTCTCTCTTCTCCCATTTCTTAATGATATATTTTTAAGTGTGCATGATGTGTGTACTGGGAAAAATGTCTGAGAATCTCCATCTTCGCCGTGTTGAACTGTCATGTAATTAAAGAGTCTTCACAAGTGAGAGAGAGAGAGAGAGAGAGAGAGAGACAGAATGAGAGAATGACTGGTGGTACATACTGTGGAACGGTGGTGACAGCAGCCATTTACATTCATTGCGGCCTGTGCTCTCCATCACCCAAACTGTGTGTATCTGGTGCAGCGCAGTAGAATATTATTCTAACTGTTAAAGTCAAGTACAGGTCCAGTTGATAACATCTGTGTGTACGTAAACACACACACACACACACACACACACACACACACATATATATCTGAACGCAATGCTCTCTCTAAGCACTTTTCTAGCACATTTACTCAATCAACACACTGACTGTGCCCAGATTCCACACTGCATATTAAAAGTGTGGACTGTGTGTTCTATAATTATCACTTTTGTATTTAGTATACAACAACCCATCAACTCAGATTCATTGTGTAGTTCCTTTGTGTAACCCACTTTGGGATGAAAGTGAAACATAGTGTCCATAAACAACATTCAAAAATCAAGGTTATATTGTCATCATTGAGTAAGCTTTAGTTGGTCACCCATTACTACTACCTGTTTGAAATTACAGTGTTGTGTAGTATTTACCTTTACAGACAAATGTAAATGCATACAGACAGATATGAACACACCAATACATAGATATGAACCTACTGCACCTTTTGTATGATATGTTTCACTGTGCTCACTTTCTTATTTACACACACACAAATGCTGTCCATATGAAATATCTGTGCAAAAACCATTTGACAAAGTTTGTATCCTGCAGGGCGGCACGGTGGTGCAGTGGTTAGCACTGTCGCCTCATAGCAAGAGGGTCCCAGGTTCGAATCCCGGTCTGGGCCCTTCTATGTGGAGTTTGCATGTCCTCCCTGTGCCTGCGTGGGTTTTCTCCGGGTTCTCCGGCTTCCTCCCACAATACCAAAAACATGCACATTAGGTTAATTGACTACTCTAAATTGCCCCTAGGTGTGAGTGTGAGAGTGTGTGGTTGTTTGTCTTTGTGTGTTGGCCCTGTGATTGACTGGCAACCAGTCCAGGGTGTACCCTGCCTCTCGCCCGTAGTCAGCTGGGATAGGCTCCAGCCCCCCCGCGACCCTGACGGATAAGCGGTATAGAAAATGGATGGATGGATGGATGTATCCTGCAATTATTAAGATATTGCTTTATCTTCATGGTTACAATGAAGTATACCCAAAGCTTTTGTTTACTCTTAATAACAAAGTGGCATTGTGCTTCTTGGACACACGTCACCAAGGTTAAGTGTCACCTTTGACCATCTTGAATTCGTTGCTTGAATTTTCCTTGGGATCAATAAAGTATCTATCTATCTAAGTTTTTCTTCTTACATGGAAACATGAGCTCTGATAATATTTGCTCGTGCTCACCCAGGGGGCAGGTATCGCATCCCAACTTTGGCACATCAGAAATGTGCTTTGTGAAAAAGCATATAATAAAATTACTGACATTTTACCCTCAAAGCAAACACATTGCCCTATCTGTCCCTAATTCAAGTCCACAGCTAAGGCACAAAATGACTGAAAGGTAACTAACTGTGGTGAGGGAAAACACAAGACAGACTGACTGAGTTATTCAGCATCATCATCAATCAAACTCATAAACCTGTCTTGCATAAATTAGCCAAAGCCACTATCATTCATAAATTATTCTACAGGACTATTAGGAGTATAGGAGTAAAATCAATTCTCCTTGAAAATATGTACGTATTAATCAATACAATGACCTTCAACATAATTAACTTTCACAATAAACACTATAATCTACTAAAAATATATGATGTTGTCCTCCTTATAAGTCTTGTTGCACACATTTTTCTGCAGCAGCTTATCTCTCCGCACTGGCATCTTACTCAGAAACTGATGTGATGCCCCACAGGCATAGATAAATAATAAAAGAGATATATGTAATATTATATTATATTATATATATAATATATATCTACATAAAAATAAAGTTAAGTATTCTAAATGAAGTACGACTAAATAAAATGTGCAAGAGGTCAGTCACTGCTACTGTACAATACAGCTACATGGACAGTGGGAGGAAAGATTTCCTGTAGCGGCCCTTAAGACAACGAAGCTGTCGAAGCCTTGTGGAAAAGGGACTGGTGGAGACATGAATGTTAACATTACAATTCATTTTTATGCAGAAACAAAATAGCAGGAAGCAAGCTTTTAATAAGGAGTGTTAAAAGGGCTAGGGTCAAGTAGTATTTGTTGAATAAGCAGTGTATTTAGCTGACTGTTTTAGAGTTGATGCAAAGGCCTTTATGAGCAGTGAAACTGTTTTGTCATGTTGCTGCCAAGGCTGTCTGCATTTGTCTAGTGTTTTGCTGTCAATTTAGTTAGCTGATAAACTTTTATTTGCTGTGACGATGCCATCATTGGGCATAAATCGTGTACTGCAGAACTGTCTAACATATGAATCCTATTCATATGTTCATAATTCATGCGCACTTTGCTCCCTTTTCTCCATCTCGTGGCCCCAGAGGAGCCAAACTGCCCCAGTGTTATGAAAAGGTGTGAACTTGCTCTCAGTGTGGCATTTCCTTAGGCAGAAAGTGTGAAGGTAGCAGAGACCAAGCCAGTCCTGGCACCAACCTCGTCTGCACCCTCACACATCATTTACACTCTTTGTAAAATGCTATCACTGTGGGTAGATTACTTGCTTACTTCATTTACTGCCATGTGGGGCTCCGGGGAAACTTATTGCCTTTCAGAGGGGTCGGAAGCTGAAACGTACATCATCAGCGCTGATACAATGTGATTATGACCTGAATCATTGCCAGCCAGGGAGGCAGGAGGCTCAGTGGCGCAGATTGACCATGAGGGGGGTAATCAGTCTGGTCTCGGAGAAGCTTTTAACTCATATAATCACTCCCTCACCTTTGAAGAAAAGATCCTCAGTTTGCTCACATACTCAAACAATCGTGCTGATGTTCAGGAAGAAAGAGGACAGAGTGAGGACAGACATAGAGCTATAACAAGGAAGAGCTGGAGCATGGAGTTGACAGGGACTTTCCAAAATGCTCTCATTCATTGTTCTGACAACAATATTTTCTCTGCCCGGGCCTAATGGGCTTGTAATGAGTGCTGTAATATAAGCAGTAGCCTAGCGTAACCTGTTAACCTTAATTAAGTCAGACAGCCACCTTAAAGGCAGCCAGCGCCTGTGCTCAGTCACCATCTCATGATCCTAAAGCTGACTACACTCTTCCATCACTCCTTCATCAATCACTCTATCCCTTCATCTCTGCAACATCCACCTCCAAATCCTCCTCTGGTACTCCTTTCACTACCCCTTCCATCATTCCCTCACCTTGAGGAATAGCTGGCAGAGGATGAATGTCACAGAGGAGCATTCGTGTCCATCATGAGGGCAAGAAATAGTCCCCAGACCATCCCTAGTATCCTCTCTGACCCCTGAGTAAGAGACCTAACAAATTGATTTGTTGCTACACACTCATAGACACTACGCTGGTCTCCAAGCAGCAGTCAAACAGATCCACACACAGCACATCCCGAAGGACAGCCTGTGTGCATGCATGAACATGTGTATTTACATTTACATTAAGGTGCACATAATGTTGTGGCATGCATTGCCTAATGAATGTGACAGATGCAATAAATTGTTTCTGTTTGTTTCAGGATCAATAGTGGGGCAAAGAAGCTATCATGACTATGAAGAGAGATGGACTTTGACATCCTCATACTCACAATATGTTGTGTTGGTTTAAGGTTAAATAGTTCTCTAAGGCCACAATGGGTTCTTCATACAGCTGACATATGTGTCTGTAGGTGGAGCAGCATTAAAAACTGAAATGAGTAATACAGTTCCAAGTAGTTCCAAGATTATTCTGTTTGGCAGTAGGTGCAATTTCGAGAGGTGATGTGATATAAGGCAACTAGACACTCCATCCCAAAGTTGGCCAGAACTCCTTCAGTATGGGGTTCTCAGATATAGCACTTTGGCATCTTCCACTGTGCTGTAGCCGTCAAAGTCAGGCCAGACATTTGTAGACTACCAGTGTACTTCATCCCTCTTCTGCTATTAAAGCCGGGGCTCGATCTATAAATACATCTAGTGGCCTGCATCCCTGATGAGCAAGCTAATTGTCACTGTTAATGGATGGAGTTTCACAGAGCTGTAAATAATGTGTAGCTTCACACTTACTGCTTTCTGCAGTGCTACTTCTGGGAGGGCAGCATGAGTTTACCTGCCAAATCCCGTCTCTCCAGCCCATTGTGGCTTCCTCCTTCCCCCAGCCTAGTCTGCTCCAACCAGGGGATTTACACAGAAATCAATAAAAGTTTTTCTGAGCCCCCCTCCAAAGGCAAAGTCAGAAAACAGCATCTCCTTCTTTTCGTGTACTGTAACAACCTACTGGAAAAACAAACAAGACCAGGCAAAAGGACATAATAAAATCACATTGACTTGGCTCACACCCATGGCCTTCTGCTGTGTATAGTACAACACATTTCCACTGATGGAAAGTCTTCATTTAATGTTCCTAATAGACATATTTGATGTAATATTCTTAATAATGCAGATGGAAAAGGCATTTAAACCTTATGAGAATGATCAATTGATCATAGCAAAGTCACCAACATAGATGACTGACAGCTACAAACGGACTGCTGACTAAGAGACAGATCATGTTTTCAGTCATTTTGATTTTAGATACCTTTAAAGGCAGCACTTCAAAGACCCAGAGGTTGCTCGGATGGAGTGAAAGAGGAATGAGGAGGAAAGACTTGTGAGGAGGGGAAAAAACACTATGTGGCTGTACCACACACGCACGCGCGCGCACACACACACACACACACACACTCTTCTTCATTTCCCTGCTATGCACAACCCACCTTGAGCTGAAACATTAGCTTTATTAGCAAACTTGTGATGAGTGCTTCTTATAATTGTTCTTTCTATTCAGTGCATGTACGGAAAGGAGCAGCGCATGCTGTATTCCAAACACTTACTTTCAATTATGCTCTGCATGCCAAAAAACAACTTCATGTCCTTGTCCCAGCTTTCTTTCTTTCTTTATTTATCTCATGTCACCACTCAGCTGGAGAAGAGTAATAATTAACACTAATGGTCTGATTAACAAGCAGGCACCAGAGTGTTAATTGCATTGACATATATTTTCTGGTAACCACATTCAGCCTTGTAGATTCCAGAAATACCATCCTGCTAATGACCAAATAAGAAAGAAATAACAAAATAAGGCAAAGATAGATAGATAGATAGATAGATAGATAGATAGATAGATAGATAGATAGATAGATAGATAGATAGATAGATAGATAGATAGATAGATCAGAAGAATGGCAAAGAAAGAACTCTTAAGTGAACCCAAAGAGCACATGAAACAGAAATGAGAACTAGTCAGCCATTAATTAATTTGAGTAGCCTTTTTTAATTAAGTCAGATCTACCGTTGAATAGAGAACCACAGAACAAGTGCCACGTTGGAACTCATATTAAGTCCACATACTCTGCTCGTTCAACCACATTAACATTTGATCATCAAGTAAGAAGCACAAATTCCATCTTTCATCCGTTTCTTCTGCACTATTTGGCACACAATTTGCTTGTATCACACTTAAAAAATGTGGATGCGATACATCTCCAGTACAAAGCCCTTGACCAGTTTGTGTCTCTGGCAATAAAGCACAGAGACTGTTAGCCACAGTGTCGCCACTTCAGGGGGGGAAGATAGATGGAAGAATCGAGGGGAGAGATGGCTGCGTGATGGAAGGGATGGGGGGGGTTGATGCTGGAAATGAGGGGGATATGGCCCTACAGTCGCACACAGATGCTCCAACCCCCTCCCTCCCCATCCTCTCCCTCCTTTTGAGCACAGTATGGGAGCAGTCTTTTGGGGGAGGCTGGCAGGCAATCAGTGATGTCATGCCAGCAGTGCAGCGATGGCAGCTTAACCTATTTTCGGAAATACCACAGAATTTCTATTTATAACTGTGCTGAGCAGCATGTATCTTCACACATCCCTCATGGATGTGAGCACTCATAGACATTTTCCAATCTAAAAAGTGTCTTCATCACAAGTTGGAACTTGTTTAATATCTGTAGGAGAAAGGCCTTGTTGCTGATGGTGTTGTTTACCATTATTAAGAAGGTAATGTGGGTATTATTTTTGGTGTCAACATACTTCCTTTTGGCCTCTATTGTTAGATATAATATACATATTTTTACAGTTTACTTTTGGAAATAATAACAGACATTAAATAATAAATCGCCTCTGAGATCAGTACTAGAAGTCATACTATTTGCACTGGCAGCAGAAGCAGTAATATTGGAATAAGTATTACAACTGTTACAAGGGGGAAATTTTCATGTTAACAGTTTTCAGGTGATTATATTACACATCTGCCAAACTTGGCCTCTGCTGCTCCTCCTCCATCAGCCCTGCCCTTCGGGGTCCAAACGGCTCTCAGCCTGTCGGGGGGGCAGGGGTACCCCATGTCGCCAAGCTGAGCCATCAATCTACTCCCCCATCAGCCTTGGGATAAAAGCAACTATTTGTTTCTACGTCTCTGACAAACACTTCATCTTTTCCCCTCCACTCATCCGTCTGTCCCTATATCCATTGTTTGGTGCCCACGTGTCTGTCTGTCATTTGCCTTGTGGACCCCGCCGCATGCATCTGCCATCCACCCTGTCCAATTCAATCGTGTGACAGTGCTAAGTCATATTCACGTGGCTTTGTGTTCGCGTGCACTCTCAGGCAGATACATGTACGACATTTATGCATTGTTCATTCACACCAGCATCAAGGGCTCAGCCATTTGGCAGTCAGAGTGATGTGACAGCTTGACTAATCTGTGATTGTTTTTTGGCCAATACACGGGGGTTAGCGAGCCCTCCAAGAGCACAGTACTATAAGGCAAGACAAATAACTTATTATTTTCCAGGCTTGTACAAGGCTTTATCGCATGAGTTCTCCTGAACCATTCCAAAATGGAGAGGGATTATCACAAAACATTGCATTAAAATCTCCTCTCTCCCCTCTCCCTTGTTATTTCATTTTCCTTCTAAAATGAATCTGTGCCCAGCCAGGCTCAAACACAACATTAAAGAGCTCATGCTATTCTAACAGAAACCACCAACCCCCTCCTCTCTCACTCCCTCCTTTTCTTCCCCCTCTGTGCCTTTATAACTCCCCCCTCATAAGAGTACACTCTGCTCTGTGGGCAATGGCACTCTCTGCTAAGCTACCCAT
Organism: Scatophagus argus; assembly: GCF_020382885.2. Taxonomy (NCBI): domain Eukaryota; kingdom Metazoa; phylum Chordata; class Actinopteri; family Scatophagidae; genus Scatophagus; species Scatophagus argus. Next base: position 16,763,872 of record NC_058498.1, on the reverse strand, counting down.
ACAAAATAGATAGGCTTCTATCCCTCTATTTAGACTAAGGAAATAGCTGTGACCTTTGTGCATGAACAAGAAAGAGGTACACTTCTACTGACTCTACCTTTAAAAGAGAAGTGTGACCTAAAACACTGCAAAAATAATTCAGCACAAAATCCTAAAACAGCCACAAAAGGCAAAATGAAGTTTCAGTTTCAACAATTTTAATAAATTCAAATTGATCTTTTCTCTTGTTTTTGTCAAAAATAGCCATAGTATTTCTAGAATTCATTCATAACAGAGAGCTTCTTTCTTTCCCTTTTCAAGCATTATTGGTCATTTTTAAAATACATGTTAAAAACACATTTTGGGATATGTTCATGACATTATTATATCACAGAAACAATTATATCATCAAAATATTTGCATCAACAAAATCATAAGTATAAGCACATGCCAGAGGGACAGAATAACAAGAGGGTTTACTTCCAATGGCCGTGGGATAAAAAGCCTTTTATAGTGTCTGAACACCCATGCTAATACACACCATCTGAAACAAACCACCGCAGAGCTTCAGCTAGTCTATTTAATGAAATACAAGTGTTGAACAGATTCATAAACAAATGTGTCAGTGATTAAAATGGTCCATGTTTTCTCTTAAACCTCACAGTACATCTTCCCATATCTGTCTCTGCTCCAGGCACCTATTAAGAGCAAACATATTCCAGAAAGGTCATGGAATAACAGCACTTCCACCACAGTGCAAGCATAATATACTGCGAGCCGTAATGAATGTTGCATCGGAGCAGGAAATCAATCCATCTGAAAGGCTCTCTCGAGCAGGGATTAAGGGGAAAGAAGCGAAGACAGAACAAAAGCCAGGTGAGTTTTATGTGCGGACACTAACCTCCAGCAGAGCACGGCCTTGTCCGCTTCTGAGATTGGCAATCTCCTTGGAAAGCCAACAGAATAGTAGAGGAGTGGGAGGCGACGCTCCTCATCCTGAAGTCAAGGCCCATAGCGCCTGTCAGTACCAGCTGAGCTGCTGCATCTTTTATGAGGAAAGCCCTGTTGCTTATTACAATATTTACAGACGTTCAAAGATTGCAAAGCAAGTGTTGTTACTGCATTAGCTTGGCTCGGTGGCCTTCGCTCACTAGCCCTGACAGAAGATTTTATTCTGGATTGTTAAATCGAATCACCAAACTGCAAGGAGACTGAGAATTGTTTTTCCTCTGTCTCAGTGTTCACATGCTCAGCTGAAATGGAATCAATTCGTTCTTAAACCCTATACAAAGTTGTGTAATTTCATTAGCAGCCATGCAATAGTGAGGCTTACAATAAGCTACACTGATGTCTGTTAAGTCAGTAATACCATCACAGCATGTTGTGCATGTACCGTCCATGTCACTTCTACAGCTCTGTTTATAGTCTGTAAGTGAATTTATCCCATCTGTTTCCTCAGGGGAGATGCTGTCCTACAGCAGTGCTATGATCTTTGACACTTTCCATAAAGCACACACACAATATGGAGACGTGTAGATGCACTCACACTTCCATCATATAAGAGAGGAGAGAGAGCCTCCAGCAAATCAGAGTTCAATCAATGCTGCTGCCTTTCAGGTACAATCTCATATATGAAAACTGCAGTCTCATGTTAATACCAAATCATTTTAATTTGATGCATATGCTATGTTCCAACTACATTTCCTTCCCTTTCTCATTTTTATTGTGAGGGCAACCCACAGAGGAACGCTATCCATCAGACGAGCTCAGAGGGAGAAAAAATAAAAACTTGAATAAATATTTCATTAGATTATTCAGTGATTTAATGTGCTTCTGCTTGGCCGGGGTCTAGGGCAATATCTCTGGTCCATTTATAAATGCATTAACACAATGATACCCCACAATAGCTTAATATTGAGACCAGGACTGAGTATGTCGGCAGACTGAAGCGGTGTACGGATTGTTTTTGTCCGTCTGCTGTGCTGAATCACACCTGCAGAGGAAAAAAAAAAAAGAAAAAGCTTCTCTTCACTCTTGTTCACTCTAGTTGGAGTGCGTGTTACTTAACTGCACGAGGGAAGATTAGTCAACCTCAATCAAACTGAAAGGATAAAATCTGTCCAGATAAATAGAGCAATCCAATAAAAATCTACACTGAAACCAACTCCAAATTGCTCTGTGTGCTTTTCATGTTTGCATCCACTTTTTGAAAGATAAATAAAAATAAAACAGCAACCTAAACATACAATATACAAGGCTTAAATCATTGGTTCTGCATATATGCATGCGCATAAACGTGCTAGTGTGTGCTCTGTATGTGCTATAAGTGAAAGCTAATTAGAGCCAAAGGGAGAAGTTTTCACAGCCTATGATAAATTCAACATCAGGAAATCCTCCACCTATTAATACCAATTGGGCGACAATAATTGGCAGGCCATCGACAGCGTGGGCAGAATTAATCATTTCAAAAGCCAGACTAGACTGAATTTTTAATTGGCAGAGGCAGCCACTGTTTAGGGAGGCAACCAGCTGATCACCCAAGAGACTGCTGCTTCAGACAATGCACATTTGCTAATCCTCTTGAGTCAAGTTATTATGGCCATGCATTATTATCACGCTTTACAAACTAATTCCATGTTTTCCCTCATGGATTACCAAGGGGAGAAATAGTTGCATAAGAAAAGAAAAAATACTAAACACACAAAGCACAAAGTGGATGAAGTAAGAATCAAAATGATAAAATAAGTGCAGTGACTACAAGTGCACTACACTACTGATGAAAGTGTGTGTGTGTGTGTGTGTGTGTGTGTGTTTATCCCTCTGTCCAGTCTTTGAGGCTGCGGTTCTAGTGTTTCCATCAGGATCCATACTCGTTAATCCTTTTCTGCTTAATGACATGATTAACTATAAAACAACCTCATCAGAGATCATTGTGATATTAGATTTTGATTATATATTGTTAACTGTGTGCCTTGGATTCATTACATTTTAAACCATTTAGACCAATTGACCTAACAGTGCTTATCTAAAAAAATTATAAGTCATTTATAAGTTTATGAATAAATATAACTCAGATCAAAGACTTTTTTCTTCCTACATTTAGACAAGCTAATTTTTAAATTTTGGGGTTATTTAATAAACCAAATTTTAACAAAACCTGGGACTGATAAACATTGAATAGAAGTTCACTTCTTTTTGGTCTTTATACACTTTTTAAAGGGGTGGGGGGGTCACTTTCTTACAAAGCTTTTTCAACTGTTGAGGACCTGAGAAAGATATATTTTTACTGAATTAAAAACAGTACAGCTCATTTATTTTTTTCAACTGATACTTAACTGTCAGAGGATGAATGATGTATTAACTGATGTTAGTTATAATAATATAAAGAACAAAAGACAAGAAAGTTTTCAAATGTAAAAAAAATAAAAAATCTAGGTGAGCAAAATAATTCACTGTATTCATACTAAACTTCAACTATATATCATAAACTGAGTTAATTGAATACTTGTTATTGCACCATATATTTCATTGTAATTCTTTACACATCTATCAAAGCTGTATTCTCTGTGCACGGAAACACATCTTAGAGCCTGAACTGCCTTTTTCCTGTCACCATCATAAGACGACCAACACTCAGGAGTTAAATACTGCAATCATTATGCAACACAGGGCAATGACATTTTAGTATATGTATGCACACACATGCACAAACACATATCGATGAATGCCAAGTGAGTGCTGCACTGAAAGAAATATCCTCCCTTCTACACACTGACAATATCAACTGTGGAATCGGGAGCGTTCAGCTTCGTGAAATATGTGGCTAAGAGAAGCTATGATAGGATAATCTCATGATGGGATCAAGCCTTCATAAACTTTTTTTTTTTTTTTTTTGAACCAAAATGTGATCACAGATATTTTTCAGACTCAAGTAGATATTTTAGATCAACAGCTAATTTCAACTTGGATATGCCCATCAAAAATAAAAATCTGTTTATGAAAATATGTTTTTCATTTGTAGGATCTTTCTTGGCTCCAGTTCATTTAATTTCATTTGTCTTAATCTTATTTAAAGTCTCTTCTTCTCTTCAATTCTGTGTTTCTGTGTTTCAATTCTGTGAAATCAACCCTAGCATGTTAATGAACACACTGGCACTGACGTAAAACGTAACCAGATTTCTGATACAGTGTCAGTGCAATGGCTTTGTGACATCTTTGGCCAACCTTTGTGATGGTAACAAATGTAATAGCTGCTGATGGTGATTCTATATGTCACAGAAAACATAATATTGTTTGCAGCATCTGCAAATGGCATTCACATTATTGTCAGAGATTGTCATTTGTCTTTTCTAAATGTCACTGCAATAAAAGGCTTATCTCCTGTACTAACGTCTTTCTCATATCAACATCTGCTCTGCAGGACTGCAAAGTGACGAATCCAAAGGAGGCGAAAGAGGCCCTTTTTTTGTACCAACACCGACAAAGTGACAGTCATGGTTTTGGTCTGTGACATCTCATGGACAGTTTTACAAACAGAGGTGACAAAAACATGCTAAACCATAAATGTTATGCAAGAGAATAAAGCGTGTCAGAACTTCTGGGTTAGAATGATGTGTTTCAAACAAAATCAACAGTGTACTGATCCAATACGGTAAAATTATGATTACACTGAAACTAATTACTACGATGCTGCTCACAGTCATTGCTATCATGTGTCCTGATGTCTGTAAAGGTCACTGTGATTAGGTCAGCCAACACAGAGGTACATCCCTGTGCAACTCCAAAGAAGTTATTGTTTTTGTCCAAACGGCTGAGCAAATGAAGTACAAATGAAATGAAATAAATTCGACAAAATTAAAGTTCATGATGATGACGACGACGACGACGTCAACATTGCGTGGATTGACAGTGAGGGGACTACTGTAGTGTGTGTGTGTGTGTGTGTGTGTTTGGGGGGGTGTTATGGTTTATCAGTCCTATCAGTCAGTGATGTTCACTATACATCCTTTGGTAACCAGCTTCATGAGCTGAGTGGATTTACACCCGCCTGCCTTCCATTTCAGCAGAGGCAGCGCAGCATCACTGCCCACTCTCTGTGGCGCCGTCCGTCATCTTGCGACAGCTCTTGCGCCCTTTGGAGACATTGTGGTATTGAACTGATTTCGCCGTGTCGGGATTGCACCCAATTCCATTCGCACATGGGGAGATGTTAAAGAAATCATATGGATGAATAAATGATGCCGCCCCTACGCAAAAAGACGGGGACTGGCAGAGGAAGGCTCTTTAAAAATGCATCCTTTCCAAGCGCCTCTGCCCCACTTAAGAGCGCGTTAAGAAAATACTGTTCAGCTGCGATAAAACACGGAACATGGTGATACTGTAAACGCTCGGGACATTTGACTATCTTCCATCTTTGTTGTCCGTGTGTAGAAAAATGAGGAATTAACAAGCTGGAATAAGAAATGCTCTAAAAATAAGAGGCTGTGGGGAAAAAATAATAAGAAGAACTTATGATTTATAATGCAATCATAACCGACAAACATCATGCATTTTGGATGGAAATGTGTAGGCTAAGCAATGATGCACATGGTTTCATGAATTGTTTAGAACAGTACGCAGATATCATATCTGGATTAGACGATAGCGTGATGAAACGCTTTGGGAAAAAAAAGTGACAAACCCCCGTATTTTCGCGTCACTATTTCAACACCAATGAGTTGCCAAGGTACAGGTAATAATAAACAGTTATTTTATGGGCCCAGCCATTGGAGCGGCGACACATTACCTTTGTGCATGCCGGTGTATCGGTCCTTTAGAACTGTCAGTTCGTGGATTTTCCCAAACTGTTCAAACAGCGGTTTCAGGTCTTTTTCTTCCAAGTTCCGCGGTATCTGCCCGATAAACAGCTTAATGGCATCTTGGTCTTTCATGTTGCCGCTCTCCGGATGAATTGAAATGGGTTCTGACCCGTTCATGGGTTTCGGAAATGTGATCTGAGGGTACTGGTGCTGATGTGGGATAAGTAGTAGTGGCTGTTGGGTCGGTGGTGCCCCCGGTCCGGTGAAAACCAGGCTGGAGTGAGCGGGCTGGGGCTGCTGTGGATGGTGCTGCCTTCTTGTTTCAGTCTGAGTGAATCTGGCCATTCTGAGCTGGGAGCAGAGTGGATAATAATGACAACACACACACACACTGTGAGAGAGCAAGCACTCAGCTGGAAACCAGGCTGACTTTCTATCCGACACACAACACACACGCACACACAGTACAAGGCAAAAGGGGGGGGGGGGGGGGGGGGGTGGTGGCGGAATAAGCGCACAGGACCGATATTAGATGCTGTGGGGCGACACCCAGTGGCAGTGATGGAGAACTGTGACTTAGGCTGGTAAGTATTGTTTGCAATGTGGGCTCCGACCGCCTTTTTCTTTTTTACGTTTCTTTCTTTCTTTCTTGTTTTGAACGTGACTGAGCGTACATAAATAAAGCTGTTCTTTCTGTAGAGGAACAGTAGAGGAATTGCAAATCCTAGCAGAAAATACTCCACAGGTCTTTTGCACAGCAGGCATTTCAACTTGTCCTAGCAGGAAAAGCACAGGTGTTACAGATAACCTTAATGATGGCTCCTTTTTTTTAAGTGTCCTGATGAGTCATTAAGTTTATTATTTACACCTGTGCTTTTCCTTCTGTCACAGGTCAAGATGTCTTCCTTGAAAAAAATCAAATGAGTAAAAGCCTTTCATATAAACTTTACTTGAATTAAAGTATGCAAGTGTTGGCAGTATGTGAACATTAATCATACAACGTTCTTTAAAAATGATTGATTTGTTACTGTGACAGCAGTATGTCAGTATAGCAAAATGCTGACGTAAAGTAAAGATGTATCTACAAAGTTACTGCTGTGGTTGGATAAGAATTAACTGAATGTGCAGAAACGTTGTAGATAAATGAGGTGAAGCAGTGCAGCATTTCCCTCTGAACTGTGCTGAAGAGAATTATAAAATCTCACAAAGTTTTAATGTGCCCAGACAAAATTTGTGCCTTGACTTTGCTTCAGCACAGTACTTGAGTAAATGTACAGAATTACTTCTTCTGCAGCTAAACGGAAAATATTCAGCAGGTCCAGTAATCCATCACTTCCCAAGTCCTAATTATAAAAACTGTCCACTGCAGTGTGTGAAATGCAGAGGATTAGTCACAAAGAAGCTCAAATCGAGCAAAAATATCAAAAAGCTTAACGGCCACCTTTGAGCCAAAAACGGATGGATCGCAGTTGTCTGCACATTTGTGTTACTTTAAAACTGCAAGATGTAAACTGAAATCCATGTTCGAGCGTTGTTTGTCAGGACTTTTCAAACTTCATAGATTCACACCATCTGAAAAGGACAGAAGGAGGAGGAGAAAGGAGAAAAGGATAGTGATCATTACAGCCTTGTGGTCTCTCTCCTGTTGCCAAGAGAGTTGAGCGTGCTTTCTAAATTTTAAAGAGCACAACAATATAATGTAAAGTGTCTTTACTTACCTCAAAAGGAAAAAAAATGTTCGCTGCATCATGTTTTTCAAAACTCTTGCTCACTATAATAAAATGCACACCTCTATTAAAAATACATACACAAGCTGACATGCCTCTTCTGCAACTTGGTCACCATGCATGTTGTACAAATGCTGCTGCAAGTGGTAAGTGCATTATTTATAAGTAAATGGTATTGCTATCTGCAATCTCTCATTAGATAGAGTCAAGGGACCTGCAAACATTAACCACAATTAGGAGACTTACTGTAAGTACTTTTCAAATAGCAAGCGGGCTAATCCCCCAAGAGGGAGTTTATTTGCATCATTTGCCTTCTCTTTGCAGACACTGTCAATAGCACTGAGATCCAAATCCATCACTAAAAAAAAATATCTAATTTAACTGTTACTGAAAGAAGAACAACACTGACAAAACCAAGGCACAACAGGCAGCGTAGTTTGACTTGCAACTTAGCCACAAACCACCCTTTAACTAAAACACATCTGCTGGACAGCTTTCTAATTACAGCCTATTTAACAGTGGATTAAATAAAGTGATATATAAACAGTCTGTGACAGCGGGCTCAAGGCTGCACGGTGAATCAATGCCGCTGCTGGCTGCCGCTTGTCTTACTGTGAAGGAACGGCACCACAGGGGTCCCCTCACAGAACACTGACTTACGAATGGCTGCATCACTGTGTGAGAGAATTGTCTTCAGCTGCCTCTTATCGCTCCGAATGCAGCAGTGTACCTGAAAAGCAAGGAAAGGCTCACACCCAAATGGCCTTGGCGTGCAGCAGAAACAGATTAGTCAACAATGTTCAGGGTTGAGAAGTTTGGAGAAAGAGATGCACTATCCAGAGTAGATGGTTGTTTTCACTGGGAGGGAAGTGGGGATAATTTCAGCTCTATTGAACTCTGCTCATAATATTTCTTTCTGCAAAGCTCAATAAGTGCAAGTGTTGAGGGAGAGACAGCAGGCAAGGGTACACATTGACATTACCAGTCAATAAAACAGTGTGTGGTAGCTACACAGACACAGGGCATTTTTTTTTTATTGTAAACTTGTTCTTTTGAAATGTGAATGTAATTCTTTGAAGCAATAGGTCCCCGAGTGCCATGCAAGATACAGTTGCTGAAACTGCTGTTTGTTTTCGATTAGTCGCGGTGCTATTTTATGCTTGGTTCATCGCGTTATAAATGTATTGATTAAAAGAGGCGGGGTACTCGCTGGATGTGGCTGGCCGCCTGAATGAGAGTTGGCAGGGACAGGAGTCAAAGTGAAAGTGTTTGGCCGATGGCTCAGCGTGTTAGCCCTCTTACATCTGTAGTGAGGAAACAAAACAGAGACGCAGTGCAGCTCATATTGAATAAGAGTACAGAGCTGTCGTGGCACTGGCTCAGAGGACTCTGAGGGAGGTTGAGCGGCTATTTTTAGGGATGTGGTCAACACAGGGGGAGGGGTATTGAGAACTTCCACTTCATGGTTTTTTATTGACCAATGCCATTAGTGTTTCGCCAAGCTGAAAGCAGAGACAAGAAATCAATAAAGGTCACACTATTAGTGTGAACTAAAAAGTTACATACAATTTAACTGGCTAGCGTTTATTCTGCTGCTTGTTAACCAGTCTGGACCCTAAGAGGGAGGCAGTCTGGCTTGATCTGTTCGGCTTCACAAGTCTGGAAGGCCCAGAGGGAAACAAAGGCAGCTGAGGGAGTCATTGTGCATTCTGTGTAGACATACAGTCAAGACAGGCAGGCAGAGACACACGCATGCATACTCACACTTCCTAATTACCCAAATTCAACATTGTTCTCCACATCCAGTAACTCACTTGCATATTGTGCAAACACTGAGATGCACATGAGCACAAATGGCAGTGAATATAAACACACATGATTTAACTTGCCATATGCTATCTAGTTAGAAGCTAAAGTCAATGAGTGAGTGGGGAACTTGACGAAATCAAATGTGCTGTTAAGGGAAAGCTTCTTCTCTGCTTGGGCTGGCTTGTTGAAGTTTTGAAAATGCAGTTGTGGTTTAATAAGCGGTAAGTGTTGGAGGTGTCCCCTGGTGCCTAATTCACCATTGCACTCTTGTTATGCATTGCAAAGCATGCTTGTTCAACTGTAAGGTGTTGTTCAAGGAAATTAGGGTGTGATGTGATGACGGCATATCACGCTGGAAGACAGTTTTATGGAACACTGAGTTAACAGGCTGATGAGATGTGATAAGAGCAGGCTGAACTGTGGAGTTAGCGTGCTGCACCTTTCACTGCAGACCTGAGGTCTCCGGTCAAAAGTCGTGTGGAGTTCTTCGATATCGATCAGAGCGTTTCCGCTAAAGAGAGCACTCAAAAATGTCTTTGCTATCAAGAAAAAAAAATTCAGTTTCATGAATTTGAATTTGTTCGCATGAAATTCCCCAGTTAGAGCTGACAAAGAGTCGCATCCAGCTGTTCAAGCATCTGAGCACCTTAATTCCAATTACCACATGGATGTAGTCATTAGGTGAGAGGCTGTTGCACCTGGGCCCCCTGTAACTCGCTGGAAATCTTGAACTGCCTGGAGAAATTTAAAAAGTATTATTTATCCATTTAGGTTGTTCTGGTGAGTCTTGTCTCTGGAGATTTTATCTACAAAGATGTCAGCGCTCTTTTCAGTATAATGGAACTGGATGGCACAAAAAAATTAAGATAAAAAAATTAATATCACTGTCTCTTTCCAGGAATCATGACATGGTTTCTCAAGATGTTGCACAAACTTTGTTGGGTGCAGTTTCATGTTGGAACTACATTCTGCCCCATCACAAGAACAAGCTTCTCGTCCGTCCTAAGTGTATGCTTTTTCTATGCATTTGGAAGGAAGGAAATACTTCCTCCATGAAACTTCTCACAACAAGGTCTGTGCATTATACTGAGTAACCATCCGTTATCTTCAAAACTCACATCAAAATAATCTAGGTGGATAAATAGCTCTGCATGTAATAGGAATAATGTGCATTTTTGATTTGGAGTAAACTGTCACCTAAAAACTTGTATGGGGATCTTTAACTAAAAGTTTAAATGCCTGACTTATATGTATAAGGAGTATTTATACCCTGTGATATGGCTAGTTGCTTAGTATTTCATCCATCAGTATTTTTTGCCTCGAGATCCACACAAAACCAAATCTACTGAGCAGGTTGATCTCAGTCCCACAGGTTGCAGGATAAGAGAAAAGTAATAATGATGGGAAATCATAAACTAACTTTGACACATTGAAGGTAAATTTTATCATCCAAAAGTGACCTCTTAAAGACTCCCACTATGTCCCACTGTGACTGAGAAATGGTCTAGTCTGCAAAGCAATCTGGTCTTTCTTGCTAAACTCAGTCACTGCTGTGACCTGAGTTGCCTGTGCAACTGCCTTAATTTCAAGACTGTCTGGACTGCTGCTGTTTTTGTATTTCTATTCAATTATCTGCAGGGAAAACACAGTCACATCTTGTTCATTTTGTATCCACAATATTTTGCAATATATATTGCAAAATATATTTTGCCTTTCACACATTGATCAGAATTATTGGAAATATTCCAGAGTTACAAGACAATCCTCGCAATATTGAAACAGAAAACTCACAATAGTGAGAAAAGTGAGAATGGGATGTGTTCAGGCTGTTTGAAATTATCAAACAACATGTCCCAGGTTCCTGCAGCAAGTATCTTGATTTATTTCTGAAAAATGAATACAAGAATAGCAGAAAGCACAGACAATACAAATAGTAAATACACTATCATCTCCAATATTACAAAATACATGCAACAAATGTTGTGTTGTGTTGTTGGACTGTTGTAGCATTACTCTATAGTCAAGTCTCAGTTTTGGTCATAGCCTATGAGTTTATCTTTAGAGAGCAGAGAAGCAACACTCATTAAAGGTAAAGGGTTTCCTTTGTCGTTGAACTTTTGATTATCTTGGTCCTGCACTGACGTGTTCCCACCTGTGCAGGAACTGATGTTCACCTTGCTGGGAATACAGCAGTGCAGGGCCCAGACAACAGAACATCAACATAAAATAAAACATCAGTAACTGCTGATCCAAGGATTCATTTGTACTTACATTTTAAAACCACCAGATGGAAGCTGTGTTCCATTGTGATTTCCTCTCCTACAGTACCAGTCATTTAAGGACACCTGTGTCTAAATATTTGCCAGTTCCCCTGAAGCTGATACTTAAATATCACATTTGCTGTTAATAATCCATATCGGCAGAAATCATTCTCTTACAGAAACTGCCAGCCAAACAAGCAGGGCTGAGCAGATAGCTCTGGATATTTGGCCTTCTCATTTGGCTGGTTATCTCTCTGCTTTGGCACAGTGTATATGCAAACTGGATGTTTGCACAACTTATACAGTGTGTTGCTAAAATCAGCAGTTGTGGATCATTTAACAATCCCAAGGTATATGTATAGGAAGGCCTATTTTGTTATAGTAGGGGTGTGAAAGTGAAATGTGGTTGGCTCTGTCGAGTTCGGACATATTGAGATGAAGCTGTTTCAAGGAAGCAGAACAGCTGCTGTGTTTAGACTTCAAGGAGACATTGATGAAAGGTGCCCAAACACTCCTCCCACACATATGTCAATATCTGACTGTATGATTTTCATCTTTCATTACCTCAACACATTTTTCTGGGTCATTTTTTTCTGGCTGTTTTAATCCCTGCCTGAATAACACATGTAATGACTCTAGCATAAGTACAAAACAAAGCTTTCCAGTAAAATGTTACCAGTGACAAAATAAAATATATATTCTTTTTAAAAAGTCACGGTCTAGAAAAAACACATTACCATCGAAAATAAACCACTCGGAAAATATGACACAACAGAAAACAACACATCAGCCCCCCCAGAGTTTTCACTTTGAACACAATGATGTCTTCCTTCAGTGACCAGATTAAAGCTTGACAGAGTGAAAACAAAACAGAGAGCTGGCTGACATGAAAACTACCATAGGCATTTTCTTATTTTAACTGCAACCTGTCCGTAATGCAGCATTGTAAGCTAAAAGATAAACTTAACATTTCAAATGTCAAAATCAATCTGTGTTTCCAACTGCGATGTCTAAACTGTGTTACATTGCAAACTGTGGGATTCATTTCATGGTAGAAGCATCAAGTGCTTGTAGCAGTTGTAATGAATTTGATCAAAATTCATCAGGAAGATGTAGCATTACGTTCATTTGTTCACTGGCCCTCCCTGCTCAGCACGTCTCTGCGACATCCAGAAGCAGTCTTTATGACATGCATAAACAGGTAGGCTGATATTTGTACATCATCCCAACATCTGCGACACTGCCGATGCTAGTACTATTATTCAGTGGCAGCTCTCCTCTGTCTTACATTTTGCAGCTTTTTTGTTGCAGGACCTGTAAAATGAGGATCTGGCAATCTGTTTACTTAATAATTACTTCAAATGCTTAGCTAATAAGATAGAAAATCCCTTCTATAATTATTTAATCAAGTATTACATGTAAATAATTACTTAATAGTATGTCCTACTGTAGTACTACTCTGTACTATGGTGTACAGCTATATAAAGCATCTTACTTCAACATCTTAGATTGCATTTCTTTTTTATTTTACAGTATAAGCAATTTGGCATTCAGTCTCACAATGACCTGCTGGATCAACATGTGACACTTCAGACTGAATCTGTGATTTACATAATCCCTGTTTTCAATGCATTGTTCAAGTTGTGATTAACATAACCTGCAATATTATTATCCATTTACTGGATACACAAAAATGTACACCTAACTTAGTAGTAAAGCTTGAATGTGATTGAATGAGACTTGCTGGAGTCTCTTTCATAAACAGACTATGTTCCATGAGAGAAAAAACACACCAGTTTTTAGAAAAAGAATCTATATGTGGAGAGAGAAAGGGTTAGGGTCAGTTACTGTTTTGTCAATATGTGACCTCCACAATGATTTGACATTACCAAGCAATGTGCTGATACACTGCTATCAAATTGTGATTTGTCCCTAAACTCCTCTTATAATAATTAACCACATATATAATGTGTTTACTTGATTTATGATGAGATTTTATGTACAAGTACAAATGCATAGAATATGTTTGTCAGTGATTATCAGTGCAAAGAGGATGATAAGAAGATGGAGAGAAAGAGGACAGAGAGAAAGTGAGAGCAGGAAGAATCGAGAAAGTAGACAGATAGTGAACCTAAGACTGTGGCGAAACATAAATTGTTTAACTAAGAAAAAAAAATAAACCATTTCATTGACAGTAGAATTTTCCATGCGTGGGAGCAGAGTCCCACTCTTGAATCGCCTGTGTAGAATATGCTTTTCAATAACACTTATTGCAGTGAATTACATCATGCAGGAGATTTTACTATTTGTCACCCAGGACAGTGAATTTTAGTTCCATTTTTTTTTTTTTCAAGAGCTTCTCTTTCTCTTTCTCTACGAAGCAACATGTCTGTTTTTACTGGGTGAACTGGAGCTGGTATTCATTTAGTCTGACAACAATCTCCAGTAATTTCAGCATTTCTGTTGATGTAATTTAATTTTTTACTCATGTTATTTACAACAACATGACGTGCAGTTATGCCCCCCCTCCCACCAAGATTTTGCAGCATCATACAGTGTTTTATTCCATTTTAATAACATTATCAAAAAAACATTTTTAATTTACTTGTAGCCACTTTAATTCATGGTTATAATCATTGATTATAATTGATGTGAGACCAGGGTTTTAAAGTGAAGATTTTACAAGGTATGCACGATAGTACTGCCATGTCATTGGTACTGGCAAACAGAAGGCTTTATAATGAATAACAGTTATGCCAATATGACATGCTTGCGGACTGTAACTATTACTGTACCTACAGTATCAATTCTCTCTTCCCAAAAGTCTAAATTATTGTGCAGTAGACCATATGAACCATGCAATAGTAAAATATGAATCCAGAAGTTGAAAATAATACTATAATACAGTACAATGTCTTTGTAAGAACCCCAGGTGTTACTTTATTCCATAACATATTTTCCCGAGTACCCACATATGCATTGGTACATTTTATGTTAGCACAAAAGATTACACAGTGACTCCAGAGTAATTACACTATACATCGCAGGTTGTAATCCAAATGGTACCACATAAGGAAATGCAAAAAAATAAAAAATCTGTTGTTTCATTTTATTGGCATAAAGGCCACACATTGTGGCAAGAGAGCAAAGCATCCCAGATGTCCTATTGAGCAGGATCCCTCAAGCTGTGCCATGCCTGATTCTCCAGACATTTCCATTCAAGTGGCAGGAGAAGTCCCTGCAGCATGTTTGCAGGCCAGCTCTAAGCAATGACCCTCTCCTGCAAGATTCAGTGTTTGAAGCTAGAGAAAATCTGATCTCTTTAAAGTTTTGAAGAATAGGTGCTTTTTAAAGTAAATCTGAAGTTACAAAATATGTCAGATATTTCTCTTTCTTTTGACTGCATACAAACAGACAGACTTTCCTTTGGTATGCAAACGATACAAAGAAGGTCAAGTCATTAATGGAAGTGACCTCTAAACATCATACAAAAACACTTGCACATGGTTTATGTTGCTATGCGACAGTGGTACTAGGCTGGGTAACTGATGTACAGAAAAGCTCCATAGACAGTTTAGGCCAGAGTAGTTTTAACAACCTGAACGACCTGGAGAAGCTGAAAATAGTGCGGGTTCACTGTACTAAAACATGAAAAGTCAGTGAATAGTCAGTCTCTTTGTTTTGAACAGCAACAGAATATGAATGCACATGAGAGGTGGGAACAATTTTATGTGATGTGCCAAAAATTCGATTGAACAAAAAAATCTGTAACCCACAGCAAGTCTTTGAATGACATCAGTTTTGTCTGGATTCAATTTAGTGAGAGCCATTGTAACATTGCCAGGGTTGGCTAACTGACATTGTTTACTGGCACAGTTAAATAAAACTGAGCAACCATTAATTTTATCTCTTACACCTGATCTGGGTTGAACTGTCTGTGAGAAATACCTTTTAGTTACCAAGCAAGTAATGCCAAAATTGTTGTTAAACATGCATCAGTGCTTTTGACTACTACAGGGCAGGCTCATTTAAGCAACTGGCTCCTTGTGGTCTCACGGTTGCCTAAACTTCCAGAGGACACAGAGCAACATGTGCATTTCTCATAGGGTCCAATATTCATTCACAGTGGTGAACTCAGAGCCAAAGTGGGGGGACAGGGGGGACAACTGCAGAATAAATGCCACAAACGTGTCCTCTTGAATGCCCCTCTGGCATATAAAACATGATAACGTACCCTCTCTGGTGTCCAGTGTGCAAGAAAACAAGATGCAGGGTCCCCTTGGGTGCCGCTAAAATGGAGAAAACGTGTTGCAGTGACCTGTATGATTGGTTTGGAATTGTTCCACCACGAATGCATTACAACTTTCTCCATACCTGTGCCCTTTTTATCCTCTGCCACTGTTCGCTCACCTTTTAGTTGTGGTTTCATCTCTCAGCTCTTTTTGGGTGTTTTATCTTTCTCATCAACAGTCTCTTGATCACTTTATCTTTATATTCCAATCCATTTGTCATGTGACAGCATGCAGTCAGATTATCCAAGCATCACTGTCAATACAGAGCTGTGAATGGGCAGATAAGTGCTGAAGAGTTTTCTTGGCTATGAGAGATTCTTTAAATCTTCAGGCTTTAAGGGCCACTATACCAGCACACATTTGTGTCTTTAATACATTCTAAAGCAGAACTGAAAACATCAGAAATAACTAAATTACATCTGAATCTAAAAAATATCACACTTGGTGCTCAGCTTTTACATTGAGAAGCTCAGGTGCTGTGAGTTATGGTTGCCGCTTGTAGCTAGAAAAGACAAAAAATGTGAAAGTGAAGGTTAATGACTACTGAACACGACTTATAGCTACTAATGTCTGCAGGCAAGATTGTGAATCTTGAAGGTTTTCAACTTATTGTGGAAACATTAGACAGGAGTCGAAATGGTAACTTCAGGCCGCTCCATTCATCTGTCACTATCTGTGACTGAAACACACACACACATTCACCACACAGCACTAACACTTTATATACTAAAACAATAATGAAATCCAGGTTAATTTCTCTATTAAAGCTATTTGGTTGCTGCCTGACTGAATAATATACAAATTTCACACTTTTTTATTTCCCGTTGATGAAATGGGAATTAATAAATACGCCCTATCAAAGGCAAAATACTCTATCAAGTTGTGCTAGAGTATTTGTTACTGTGCTTGCGCTATTCTGGGTTCAAATCAATATGATTTCTATTACTCACAGACTGATGCATCTAAGTGGTGTACTAAAACTTTACTCATCTGTTATGAACTGTGAGTTTAGCATTATCAGCAGTTTTTATGGTGAGTACAGGGACAACACAGTTAGGCCCGACTTCAACAGTCTTTACTGCTGCTAACTTTGCTGATACCATCGAAGTTGATTGTGCATGCTGATGCTGTCCGATGAGGCTGCCATGAAACTGGTGCCTCAAAGGTGTTTGCATGATACATATCAAAGAGAAATGTGTTGTACGAACTTTCGGCCAGAAATAAGCATGCTTAACATGGTTATTAGTGTGCAGCACATGTCTTCCTGGGAAGATTTTTGTCTTTTGTGGAAGACAAAATGCACAGAGAGCTGAAGAGCTGAACCTGCCTTAGATTCTGGCTGACAGTGAGTATCTATAGCAGTATCTATCTGATCATTTTAACAAAGGTTTATTAATTCATTCATTGATTAATTGCCGCAGACCAAGGAGCTTTTGTGACAAAGACTAACAGAAACTGTTCATGATTCCTGAAAAATCATAATTTCATTTAATTATGCTTGGGTCTCTCGGTGTTTAATATTTAATCTATACATTGTCAAAGATTATGACAAATTGTTATTCCAAATTATGTTAAAAATATGTTAAAGTGATCACATAACTGCTCATTTTGTACAATCAACATTAAGAAAGTTTAAAAGAAATTAAGTGATATAAATGATGCGGAACAGAGATAAATGAGTAAATCTGTCTATTTCAATACCTTAAACCACCACTAATTATGTTTTAAGTGTAGGCATGTAGTGATGTATTTCAGATCTTACAAACTTGTTTTAGTAATAGCCTACTTGGAGCTATCACTTTCTATTGCATCAGAAAATACAATTCAATTTCAAAACATGATCTCACACAGATCTCAGTTCAGAGTTATAGCTTTGATGCTGGTCTTTACTCACTTCATGCAAATTAGCCTGTTGTCACATTTCAGGTTGGATATGCTAATAGCCTCTCAGAACCAGACCTTGAGTGTATTTTGTACGTTTGAAAGATACAGTATTAGCTGCCACATATTATTACATCTCAATGGGGAAAATTTTGTTTCTTTCTTTGTTTTTTCTCATCACTTAAAGGCCCAGTATGTAGAATGTAGAGGGATTTATGAATTTAAATGTAAAACTGCCATGTTCTAGAATGAGAATTTTATATCTTTGCACTGTCACACCATCATGAGAAGAGGGGTGTTGACTTGCTTACAAATCCACCTTTAGAGGTCAGTATTCCAATTTTTGATTGATTGATTGGTTGGTTAGTTGGTTGGATGATTGTAATTTGCACAAAGATATTGCTCCAGTGTCAATAGTTCCATTGCCAAACAATAAAAGACAATAATTTTACTGAAACAAGATGCATAGGATAAAACAGGTAAAAAAAAAAACATATGTTCGTTCAAATGCTGCAGATATCTGAAAAATATGAAGAAATATTTTTAGACCAAGGAGCTCTTCCTTAGGTAACTCAAGGTCATGAACAAACAGGGTTGTGTTGAGGATGGTCGAAATGTTATGTGATCTAATCCTAGTACATAACTGGTTCAAAAAATGCCCCACCTCCTATGGCTATGCAGACCAGTGTTTTTTTTATTATTATTTATTTTTATTTTTACATATAAGGAAATTGCAAAGAAAGGGCATGTTGCTATTAGTAAAGATGACTCAAGATGATACATTATGCGTTGTGAGGTGATGGCAAAATCATACCATAATATCCAATAATAGAACAGTGTAATCAAAACCACTTAACAATTAACATTAAACATATAACAATGAAAATTCAGATGATTGAAACATACCCATGTTCAAATACCAAAATAAAAGTTGCCGGTTTTAGATGAGAAGATGTCATTAGAATAATTACAAGACTCATGTGTGCAGCAAATGTGCCATCGCCAAATTATTGTATATTAGTATAGTATTTCATCAGGGGAAATATAGTATCTTCTGGCATTTTTATTTTAAATTATGTATGCCACCTGTGAGGTCTCTCAGTGTGACAGTTCTTGTCAGACTGGCATTTACTGTAATGATTGGCATTTGGTCTTCAGCATCTGTACATCTCAGTACTGTGTTGTTTTCAGCAGCTCATTACAATATTGTTTCCCCCACCCAACTTTCAATTAGGAATATGTTGTCATCTGACCTTCATTTCAGATTTCTGGAATATGCAACACTGCGGACAGCAGCGTTCAAATGGGGAATTAATAAGGTTCTGTCAAATGTCATATCAACTTATCAACAACAACAGGCACAGAGTCCATCTAGTTCATTCATTATGCATATTTAGCTCTTATTTCCTCTACAGGGCTCTAATCGCTGCACATAGAAGGCAACTATCTACTATACTAATATACTATCAGTTCAGAGAAATTAGAATTGAAATATTTTGACATACAGTAAATTAATAAAAAAAAATAGCTGCAGAAGTAACAGTAGGTCAAATGCCTAACTGCATCTGTCCAGACACCTTCAGATTAATATTTCACAGTGCTGTCAGACTGCTGACCTTATACTCTGAAGAAGGCAGTGTCTCCTGAGTCCCAGGTGATGGCTCGTGCTCTTGAATTTGTGCATTGCAGCCTAACAACCACTTCACACCCATGATAGAGAAACTTACTGAATTTGAGTTTATTCTGTTGGGTAGTTGTGATTCCACTTAATAACATCTGTGTTTTGGATTCATGCTGGTGATGGAGGTCATCTGGAAATGTTTTGGTTTTTTGGTCTCTGTGTTGTTTTTCCCCCTGCTGTGTGCAGCGTCTAGAAATTACTGGACTGAGCTCAAACAAGCTCAGCTGAAACACACTCTATTTGTGCTCAAAGATTGCCTATATTGTTTGTGTAAATCTTGTTATACACTATATGGATAAAATGTTTATACCAAGACATTTTGAATAATGCTATTCTGCAACAGTCTGGGGAAGGTCCTGTCCTAATCCAGCATGGCTGTGCCCCAGTGCACAAAGCAAGGTTCATAAAGACATGGTTTGATGAGTTTGGTGTGGAAGAACTTGACTGGCCCACACAGAGGACCTCACAAATGCTCTACTGCATGAATGGGCAAAAATCCCCACAGAAATGCTCCAAAATCTTGTGGAAAGTTTTGATAGAAGAGTGGAAGCTGTTATAGCTGCAAATGGGAGACCAACTCCATATTCATGTATTTAGAATGAGATGTCACAAAAGTCCCTGTTGGTGAAATGGTCAGTGTCCCAATACCTTTTTTTTCTAGGATATGTCCATCCATCCCTCATCTATAAACTCTTATTGATGTCAAATTAAAAAAAATAAAAAATACTAAGATTGTCTATGATTTGGAACTTCTTCTGACATCTGATATCAATTACTCGCAGTACTTTGAGTGAAATGGTCACAACGACAATACTAACTTGATACAACAGGTAATGTTTCCCATGTTCTGCACAGAACAGTCAAGATCTCCAAACATATAATTATTCAGCTGTAAACATGATTTTTATTTCAACATTTCATAAAAAATTGATTGATCTGATCTGATCACTGCTGATATTTCAGTCTGGCCTGAAGTAGTGGACTGACTGAGCAGTCAACATCACTGCAGCCTGGCATAACAAAGAACTATTAGTACCATCTCAACATTACAGGCTACAACGTTCCATAAAGCACCTTATAGTACACATCGTATTTGTCTTTGCTCATACTACTAAATAATTACTGCTGTATTTTACAATTTTCAAAACTAAATTTTAGTTAGGCAAAAAACTAAAAAATGCCAGAACTCCCTTTGAGTGATGAAACATCTATCACAGCGTGAGGGAGTTTCCTAGAGTGAAGACTCTGGGATGAACGCACACAAACAGGCTGAGATAAGTGGGAAGGACTAGACTCACTGGTGTCTCATGAAACACAACTGTCTCTGCCTAACAATACTGTTGATAACCAAAACGAAGTTGGGGCCATGAAACTTGACCATAACAGTTTACTAGGGTACTGTACACACACTCTGAGCCTTTTCGTTTTCAGAGCTGAAGTTTTCAAATACAGTTTGAAGAATAATTACAGAGCTTTTGCCCTTTGGAACCCTCCTCCATCAGATAACGAAGCAATAATGATTACATAACTCTTCTTTTATGAAAACCCAACAGACTGGTCCCGGCAAGACGATCTGTGCCATGTCAGCTGACAGCCAGTTTATCATACCCATGAAATCTGTGCAGTGATCAGGTGGTCTATTTAAAGGTCCTCATGTCGCTGCTTTGCCGCTACCGAAAAACCTTGTCCACCGCAGCCTCCAGCTCGTCTGACTCTGCTTTATCCTCCCTGCTGAGGTCAGATCCTTAAGATAAATACATGATTATTGTTTGCTCTTCTCCCTCCAGGTTATTTATCATGTGTTGTCTTCTCAGGGGAGTCTGCCAGACTGAAGATTATTGTCAAGTCAAATAAATTCCAAATGCAATACACACCATCAGTAGATCTGATAAAACGATGGTTACTGGTGATGACCTCATTCTAAATGGTAGACAGCTCAGAGAGGATGAGATTGTGGTGGAATGAAAAGAAGTGGTTCTGGCATATTTTGTGCCTCATTGACAATACCAAAAACTAAAACTGTTGCAACATTTCTCCCAAAAATTCATTCTAGTGAAAGGAATATTTTGATAATTTGGGAAAAATGTTTGTTGAGGCCTGGAGGCAGGGGAAACAGTTAGCCTACCAGAACCTCTAAAGCTCATGAAAAAATACGTAAGTCATAAATAAAAAAAAAAAATGTAAAAATCATTTAATTTCTTTTTTTATATGGACTGAATTTGAAACACTCACAGGCAGACTCAAGCAAGCTGTTTTTCACTGCTCTGTCTTTAGCTAAGCTAAGCTAACCAGCTTCTGGTTGTACAGATGTATCAATCTCATAATAACTCTGTGCAACAAGTTTAGAATATTTTCCAAAATGTCAAACTATTCCTTTGAGATTCAAACTTTGAAAATCAAAAATCTCAAAACTACACAACCTTCTGCTATCCTCAAAACAATGCTCCTGTTGTCTTCTTCTGTTTTATCTTTTATCTTTTATTCTAAGCAGAAAATTCATCCTCATAACTTATTTTTCATGTACAGTTTATATTGCACATATTCTATTTTAATCCTTATTTTTGTCTTATTTGTATGATTATTATCAAGGGGATTTTATTTATTTATTTTTTGATCTTATTTACATTAATTATGGCTTTTCTTTCCCTGTTTTTATGCTCATTCCATGTATTTTTATGTGAAGCACTTGGTGTGTGTCATTTCTTTGTTAATGAAACCCCTAGACAAATCACATAGATTAAAAAGAGAGGGTTTAAGTTGTTTCTGTGAAATTGTGTTTTCAGCCACCACTTTGCAGTATCTTCACGTTTTAAAGCCTCCTTAAAGGTTGACTAAGATGCCTCAGGCTCCTTTTTAGTATTCCCAATTATCCAACAAATAAATTATTCCTTTAATAATCCAATTCCCTTGAGTACTGTTCCAGACTGGTAATATGCTCTTATACAATATTTTTAAAGCCAGTGTTGAAGACTGTTTCTAGAACCATTGTGTGTCCATTATGTTATGAATATATGCCAAAGGTCAGCCTTATCTTTATGTCAATAAGATATCAAAAAAATAAGAGGAAAGAAAACAACAGACTTTGACCTCTCTGGCGTTTTACATCTTGGTGGAGTCTTCATGTCCTCAGTCTCCAGATTGACCAACTTTTCTAGTTCCTCAGTTGTGTACTCTAGCCTACCAATGAAATTACATCTTCTTCTAGCCAATGGGGACAAAGTAAGCTGGTTGGCTGGTTGGGTGTGTTGTGTTGGAGTTTAGACTTTGGACTCACGAAGAAGAGCTGAGAGATACAGCGGAGGCTCTTTAGAGACAGAGACAAAGCTACTCCACTACAAAGTAAATCAGATATTTTGGCTCTCTCTTGGGGGCTTATTTGGTGTGCCACCCAAGCAAGGAAACTATGGAGCATTACAGAGATCAGGTAAATGACCTAATACTTTCCTTTTTTTTTTTTTTTTTTTTTTATGCATTGTAGTTCCGTTGTTATGGGTTTGCCCACAGAGCAAAGGTCAGGCTTGAGAACAAACTGAAAATCATCAGAATCATAAATCTACTAAAATCTCTTTAAAAACTGTAAAAATGATGCCAAAAGAATGTGATTGTTACTGAAAAATGATCACAGAGACTGACAGATTGAGGAACATATTGTACCGTACATTGTGTTGAGGGAGGATCATGGCAGTGAAAAGCAGTTTCCAGCTGCGGCAGTATATGAAACCTTTACCTTCTTGTTGTCTTTGCTTCTGAAAGCACGAAATACATAATACTCTGTGTGACATTAAATGTCATGATCTCATCTCAGGGATGTGATGGCACTGAGCTGCTCGACTGGCTGTTTGATCAAAATGATAGCACTGAGAAGCTTGAATGGCTGTTTGATCAAAACGATGGCAAACTTCGTCATGAGGAAAGAGAACACCATGGCAACCATCACACCTGGCCAATACAGGATCTAAATGTGCGTGAGACTGTGGGATCTCTAATGTCACTCATATATGTCATAAACAACTGTTTGCTTTGTATATACTGTGTAGTTTCTCTTTGACAGACTCTGTAGGTCTGTTTTTAAAAAAGACTGTCCCATCTCTCGCCTTGTCGTCATGTCACATAGACAGGCTAATGATAGTGTTTCCACCCAGCAGATGCTACGGCCGGCCGAACAGGCAGACAATGACTTCCTCAATGCCCTCCTGACTGGAAGTGATTCTGTGTCAGGCTCACCTCTCTGGTCCCCTTCTCCCAGTGACAGTGGAATCAGCGAGGACCCTCCGTCAGACCAAATGGACAGCCCTCAGCGTCCCGAGAGCCCCCCTGGTGATGCTCAGTATTTCACTCCGAGGCCACAATCTAAGGCATCCCTAGAAGCCAATGTCTCCACTGACTTCAGTGAGTCACAAATATCCACAAGAAAAACATTTGCAATGGGACACATTGGGGAATCTACTGTGCGGGTTTAACTGCTAATTGTTTTCATAAGTTATTTTCCGATTTAATGTTTTTTTAAAAGAGGAAAAATAGTTATCACAATTTCCTAGATTCACTGAATGCTTTATCTGATGAACAGTGTGAAATTCAAAGATCTTAAATGCACTCGCAGAAAACTATTTTTCCATGAAAATGATTTAAACATCTAATCAATCGTCACATTAGGTCACATTTCCAGGGATGGAATGATTACAGACAAAAAATATGAATATAACATTTCAGTCAGAACAAACGTCAGTCAAAACACTGACATAAGGGCTGATGAAAAACCAGAGTACACATGCTTAACACCAAACACAGTCATTAGCAGTTGCATAATGTTCAGGTTACAAATATCATTTCTCTCGGCCTTTTTTAATTATACATAATCCAAGCTGTGACACTAGCATGTCTTACTGATCTTTGTTTGCACGGGCTTCATGTGTATTCTTGTGTCTGGTGTGGGTGCAGATGGCTTTGGGATGCCTGCATTCCCAAAGGGCAAGACAAGGATTGCACAATATCCCTCTGAAGTACATAGGCCCCAGCTGTCCTCTGGCTTCCAGCTAACTGTCAAGGATCTGCTACTGTCTGGCACACCAGAACTTGTAAGTGTATCATGGTTGTGGTGGAAGTTTGACAGTCTGTGCAATGGTAAAGCAGTGGTAGGTGGAGAGCAGTAGTGTCTTATG
The DNA here is from genome assembly GCF_020382885.2 of Scatophagus argus. Classification (NCBI taxonomy): domain Eukaryota; kingdom Metazoa; phylum Chordata; class Actinopteri; family Scatophagidae; genus Scatophagus; species Scatophagus argus. The sequence goes on along the minus strand of NC_058498.1, from coordinate 16,739,285 downwards.
TTTGTTTGTGCATCTGGCTGCTTGACTCATGCACAGGACCTGTTGTTTGTATGAATCAGTGTGTGTGTACATGTTGAAAGCAGGTGAGTACAATCGTTGAAGTCATGAATTATCCAAAGGGGTGAGGCATTTGGAAAAGCAACTTAAATTCCTGTCTTTAAACTTTTGTTTATGGAAAGGAGGGCTACACTCTCAGCAAACTTTTGCAGTAGCACTCAGGTTTGTATGCTGACACAGAAAGAAAGAAAAGAAAAGAAACACTGCATTTATTATATGGTTAAGGTTGATATTTTTCTTGAAATTTCCCATAATTTCTGTGACATCTTCAAAGTATGGAGAGTTTGCAGTTATGTAAGATGACTAAATTGCATTTTGTGGAGGACGAGTTCAATGCTGTACCATCCATCCATCCATTAGCCATACCCTCTTATGCTTTGAAGGTTCACAGTGATCTGGAGCCAGTCCCAGCTGATACTGAGCTAGAGGCAAAGTACCCGCTGGACAAGTGGCCAGTCAATCACAGGGCTGACACAGAGAGACACACAGAGAGAAAACCATTCATGGTTACATTTACAGTCATCGACATTTTATAGTCAAAAGAAAATGTTGTCATTGTACATTTCTGCAAAATCTGCAAACCACGCAAGTTTCATATGTATCATATGAAACAAAGTATCATATGAAACACGTTGCATGTATGTAAGCTGACTTTATTATCAGGAGGAAGAGGGGATGGTGATGGCATGATATGCAGATTCTTTGCAAGGTCGAGACCACTGACTGAGGCTACTTCATAAGCACTGCTGTTCCTTTAACAAGGGATTTGTTTTTGTTTGTTTTTTTTAGCAGTGTGGTCATACAGTGCCTAGAGCTATCACCTAATGGCAAGGAGGTTCTAGGTTTGAAATCTGACCGTGGTCTCTATGTGTGGAGTTTGCATGTCGTCTTTGTGTCTGTATTTTTTGCTCTGTGTGTCTTGGCTTCCTGCCACAGTCCTAAGACATGCATGTTAGATATTGATTGGTGACTCTACATTGCCTGTAGGCATGAATGGTGTACCCTGCCTCTTGCCCAGTGTCAACTGGGATAGGCTCTAGTCCTGACCCTGCAACAAATAAGAAGAAATACATAATGGATGGGGAACGTACAGTGCCAACATTTATCCTGGTGATTGGATTGCAATTTAGAGACACCATGACTGTCTGCAAATCAGACACTGGAACAATGTGCAAACACATACACAGAAACATGGCCGGCAGGTTCGAACTCAGAAGATGACAGTGCTAACCACTGCACTATATTAAATGACATTTGTGATAATTTTTTCATTCCCAACAAAAATATGCCCAACAGTGAAGGTTATGATGGTAAGACAGAAGGCACAAGAAGAATAATTGTGCTTTTGAAACTTGAGGGTATGCAGTGGATTTCAGCTCTCTCCAGATACTGATCCCATCTTTGCAGTCCAGCTTAATCAAATGAAGGAAAGAGTGGGTTAGGGAAGCAATTCCAAAGTAGGTTCTCGCACCACAATTGCTTTTAGGTAGCCATAGAATGAAATTGATAAAGGTAGCTTGATTGTATGCACTCATTTAACTGCTTCTTGTGAGGCTCTAGGGAGAGAGCAGAGTGGTGGTGGAGGAGGAGGAGGAGGAAAAGATGTGGAGGCACAGAGAAAATTTAATCAAACAGCAGTGATAATGTTTTTAAATATTGGTATTCATATCACCAGCCCCCGCACCCCTCCCAACAGTCCATCCAGGAGCTGATTCTTAATGAAGATGAAAAGAAGCTTTTAGCAAAGGAGGGGGTGACTCTACCCAGCCAACTACCTCTTACAAAGGTAAATTGCTATCAGTACCTAAACAATGAAAACAACCAACTCCCCCGGTATTTATGCCCTGGAGGTTCAAAATGAAAATGTTTCTACCTGTGTCAATCAGTATGAAGAAAGGATTCTGAAGAAAATACGCAGAAAGATACGCAATAAGCAGTCTGCCCAGGAGAGCAGGAAGAAGAAGAAGGAGTATATTGATGGACTGGAGAACAGGTAAGAATCTGGAAAAATTATGATTTTTTTTTTTGACACGTTTCTTTCCCACGTGAAAGACGTTTGCCCTCAGGGCTTTCTGCCGGTATGTCAGCCTAATCATTTCCTGAACCGTAACCCCCCGTGGCCTAAAGCCCTGAAGCATTCTGGCAGAAAGAAATGAAGCATTCTGGCAAAAAAGCCCTGAAGGTAAGCTTCTCTCTCAAACAGTTTTTACATCTTAACATATTCAATATGCTGACCAAAGAAAACTGAATTTCATAACTGTAATCCTTCTGTACTCTCCAGCCATTCCTTGGTCAGTTCATTTCAGTACGTTATTAAAGTCACTTTGTGGGGTCCTGATGTGCCGGTCGTGCCGTGTATCTATGGTTTAATTGTGAACTTTGTCATTTGTTGTCCTGTTTGTCATTTTATATCTTTATGGCTCCTCATATTTACTGTCCCTCTCCATTATTTTCCCACAACCTAGGTACTGAAATATTTTTTAACATCAGCCCGAAGAGGCCTGAAAGTTACTTAGCATATGTAACTATTTCATTACCACATTTGTGTTAGTGTTGCACTATGTTGTCATGACGTGGTAATGTATTTGTGAGCAGGAATGGTTTAGAAGACCACATACATGCGAGTTTTGGGATTATTGTGCTGAACAAGTGGGAAATTAATCAAAAACATTTAGGACCATGTGTTATGAAGTATGTCACAGTGATGCAAAGTAAATGCACATTTAACTGACTACCTAAGTAAGGAAAGCAGCTTTAAAATTCTCCCTGAACAGATTGTGTTACTTTGGCCTAAAAAATATTTATTGCTTAATGGAGCTTTAATAAAAAAAAAAAAAAAAAGTTTGATTAATAGTTATTTGCAGGAAGTGAGATAATTCTACTTTGTCATTGTACACTATGATCTCCTCTAGGATGGCTGCCTGCAATGCTCACAACCAAGAACTGCAGAGAAAAGTCTCCCAGCTGGAGAGATGCAACATGTGAGAGATTTTGAAATAAGACTTCGCCTTTCATTTCTAATCATTCATTTCTCTGTAATCTCCTGGCAGCGTTTATGAACATAACTTTTCCTCCACTCAGAAACTGCCTTTGACATCTTGCTTCACCATCACATAACACACACATTGTTGTCTTTCCCATTCTTTTTCCCCTCTTTCTCTTCTGTCTCTGTTTGTCCTTTGTTCCCTGTCATCTCTGCAGGTCACTAATGGAACAGTTGCGCAGGCTACAGGCTCTGGTCATGAATACATCTAACAAGCCAGCCCAGACTGGGACCTGTGTGCTGGTATGGACACCCTCTGTGTGTGTTTCAGGCAGATAAACAAGCTGCCCAGCCACTCCACATGACTCATCATTAAAAACATTCACCTTCACAGCAAACCAACTAGCAGCAACCATTATAACTGGATTAGCCATTGAGAAAGGCCAAACTCGATATGTACACAATGGACAAGACAGCACAGAAAGACCCCAAAAAGAGAAATACAGTGTTTGAACAGAAACCATCACCTGCCTTTGATCTCTCCAGTGGAATAAATCCTGAATAAAGACCTGAGACAACACTCATTGGCACAAAGTACTTTGCTTCATAAAGCAAGAAAGCAATTCCTCAGAACATTGAAACCTGAATAGTCACAAAGGAAATATCCAAACCATTAGCCATTCAAAAGCTCAACGACGTAGGCGGATTTTCAAGTAACAACCTTCTCTGACTGGATCTTGGAGTGTGAATGATATTGATGATGATATTTTTCACAAATTCCAGCCATTATGTAATTCTCTTTGTCTCTGTCCTTCAGGTGCTCTTGCTGTCCTTCTCCCTAATCCTGTTCCCCAGCCTCAAGCCGTTCTCGGACACCAAGGTCAGCCAAGGAGACTTCAGTCCAGTCAGAAGTGAGTAACCTTCAGATAGCTTTGCGCGCACCCCTGCCAACTAATCCAGCACCTCTGTGTCACAGTGGAGGAGCTTGTTAGAACTGTCTCACCCACTGCTTGAAAGGTTCTCACCTGCAGAGTCTCAGTCTGCCCCGCCTGTCTGAGGATTTACTGTCGACTTAAAACTTTAAAGATTACAGCTAGCTCACAGAGAGCTGTGTTATTATTACAATTATTAAGCCAACACTCTGTCAACAGCCTCTGATGACTGATGACTCACTATTAGTTTTCACACAGAAAACCCCAAAATGTCCATCTTTGATTAGGAGGCAGTATCATTATTTGCACAGCATTGAGGAGTAATTTATTACCATAAGTTGTCTGACAGCCTTGAAAAAGCAATCAATGCTGCACTTTCCCAGAGCGCTAAAGGCTGTGTTATAAGTTTTAGAGTCTTTATATACTGATTTAGGCTTGAGTTTGATGTACTTACAGCACACAAAGGTGTGGATTCTTGCAAGTACACTGACACACACTCGCTTACCAGGGGTGCCAGCACAGAAAACACACTAAGGTTTATATTAGTTCATGTTGAACATTTAATGTTTTTTTGTTTAAAACGTAGTATAGTGTTGTTGCAAGCATGAGATATGAGAACATTTAAGGTGTTTATCTTAATCTACTGTGTTTGTAACAATTTGACTCACAAACACATTTTATATTATCACAACTGTTCTGCTTAGTCTTTCATCTGTTTATAGACCAGCCTCCACTTATATCTGGTACCCATGCTTATATCTGCTAATAACTACATTAAGTAATATCTTATAAACCATTAATTATATCTTATATACTGCTTTAAATGTTAAATGGTGTGATGTCAATGATGCACAGTATATAAGCAGAGCTGCATGTCCACAGAGGCTTGAACTTGGTTATCTTTTTACTCTCACAGTCCAGTCACGGTCCCTGCAGAACCTTCAGGCTTCCCGTGTGCTGCACTTCAGTGACCCACCTTTCCCCGCTGAGGATGAATCAGAGCATCTGCACCGGCATTTCCCAGGAGAGCGGGAATTGGACGATATTAACGCACTGATGGGAAAGCTGGGAGTGAACCAAGACCAGTCCGGTTTGGAGTCCGTGTCTCTGAACAGCAGTCAGGAAGAACAAATGGGTCATTTTCACATAGACCCAATTACTGGTCACATAGCCACTTTGACCTTGGATCCCCACCGATCTGCCAGGCTGCGACCACATGCTGATGACATGTAAAAAGAATGAATAAATTATGCCCTCATGAATTCCCCAACCCGTCCTCCTAATGGTAGAGCAGGGAAATATCTGGGGATGCTGTTTACACAGACAGGGAAATTAAGTTTTAATCATTCCTGTTTTGTCTTTAATATACACTTAGTATATCTGTGTGCCTTTTCCTTATTTGTGATACTGTTTTATACATCATTAGATGAATTTGAATCTTAAGCTGAAATTGCTTGTCAAGTTAAATTTGCATGTTTGAATCCTGGCTTTGATAAAATGCCTGTGTAAATTAGTATGTTTCAGACTGGGTAAATGGAGCTGTGATGATGTGTACAGTTTTGATCCAAATGGATAATTTGTAAAATGTTCAAGGATTTTGAAAGCATGGTTTCACTGAGGAATTGATTGGATGTTGTCAAGGCTCATTCATGGGTAAAAATGCCTCAAATAAAAGATGCCAAAGGGAGATCAGCAGACTGAAACCCTTTGTAGTAATATTTATATGAAATTTTAGAGCTTTAATGACTAAAAAGTGGCTCTCCTTGACAGGGTCTGAAAGTATACCATCCAATTTCATGACAAGCAACCCCTCAAAAGGTGAGTACTGTGTGGTTTACAGAGAGAGACCGAAAACTGGGCCAAAGGTGGAAGAGATGACCTCTTATCTCATGACTCAGGTTTCTTACCCAATAATCAACATGTTGATATATTTACTTGTTGAAGACAAGCTGCAGCTTATGTCCACAGCACTCCCCATGTCTGGCTAGCCAGTGCAGACCACACAGAGATGTGATGAAAGACCCCTTTCATCTCCTTGAGCCACTTGGGTCTGCTCGACTTAACTTAAAGAGAAGACTGGAGATTCAATTTTGTAATGGAATAATCCACAGTACAAACTGAGTATTTGTAACTGACTAAGTAAAAACAAAAATATACCACCACTATGGTTCCCATCAAAACAAATTCATCATAAAACTGGAAGACTTTATAAAAACTATTACAATAATAACAGCAATAATGTTCCCCGAAAGCACATTTTTTTGTGACATTTGCTGATATGGAGCTGTAACATCAGCAACAGCTTTAACCATGGAAACATTTTAGATCTGTTTTATCACCACCTGTTTTATCATCATGTATTAAAGACATTTTACACCCCCCACTAGTCCCTATTAGCTTTCCTCTGACTCTCTTAATGGATCTGACACATCAAGCCCATAGTTGGCCACCAGACACTGTTAAGTCATAATTAACTGAATAGATTAGCTGTCAGCTGACACTGGTGTAGTGTCTTCATGTAAAACTTGGCATGAGGCAACACCAAGAAATGCTTCAGTTATTGGTGCTCTTTTAAACCATTGTTGTCAGGGTCCTGAAGGCATCAGTATGCTTCAGAAGAAGTGCTTGTGGGACAAACCCCCTTCCTTCACATTTTCCCAACAAACCACCGTGCTAGCAGCTCTGTGAGGTTGTATTTAGCCACAGCATCGCTTTGAGCTAATTGCTAACGTCAGTATGGCAACATAACCTATTCACAATTATGGGACAAACATGCTAATTTTTAGCAGGTTATTCTGTAGTGTGTTGATTATAATAGTTTTGTGTGCTAGCCTGCGAATATTAGCCAATTAGCACATTGACAGCTCGAATTTGGTCATGAACCAAAGAATTGTTCTGTACTGTATTTTCAAAATTCAACCAGATGATCACCAATGTTATTACAGTTAATCTTGAGGGGACCATAAAACTCATGAATTTTTTTGGAACTTGGATTCTCGTATTTGTTTTAATTTTGGGTGTGATTAATGAAGCACTGTATTATTGTAATTTCAATCTGTTGTCACATCAGCACTGTGGGCTTGTACCAGGTTTTTATGTGCAAATTAAGTATTAAGTATCAATTGTCTGCGGGGGATATTCAGTAAAACCACTAATTTAAAGTACATGATATCTTATTAATTTAAATATCAGCAATAAAATAACATCATCCGTCAGGTTATATGAAAGTAAGTGCATTGTGCCTGCCTATAAACAGGCAATATGCTTTGTGTCAACCTGTTTGACCTGGTTGACTTCTTGTCTCTATCATCTGTCTCCCTTCCTCTTTCTTTCTTTCTGGCCCCTTTTTGTTTAATTTTCTCTAATCAGGGTGAAAGTCTCTTGACCACCAGGGTCTTTAATCAGCAGCTTGACTCATCTCTTGGATTGACCAAATCCCTGTGGACTTGGAAGGCCTCTATGCATAGATCAGCACCTGCTGAGTTTAGTTTGCCATGGGAATGGTGGGAATACCAAGTGTCTTTCAAAAAGAGTCACCTTCTGTTTTAACACTTGCTTTCTGTTGAACTAATTTTGTTAAAGAATTAGATTAACCCCTGAAGAAAAATTACTGCACAGCTGCTATTAACTGCTACCAATTTTTCAGCAGTCTTGCAATGCCACCTTTTTCCAGCTTTACTGCACACCGTAAACTGCCAAAATATAAACCATGGGCAATCGCTGACTCTCAACACAAAGCACATACTAGCAAAGGAAATTATCAGTGACATCACCCTCACACAGATGAACTGCCACATAATGAGGGTTTACTTACTTATTTACTGGTTACAAGGAAACTGAGTTACATAATTGCATGATAGATATTGTACATCTAGTAGAGATACACTATATAGAAAAAAGTAACCAGACACACCTCTATATGGGACTTAATTCAGGGGTTAGTTGAAGGGAAATCTTAATGCTTTAGTAATAGTAGCTAATAGTTTATAACAGTGTTATATTAGTCAGTATGAGTGATTAATGTGCGAATCAGAATTAATTCTTCTTTGACTCAATGAAACATGCAGAGAACCTACATAACTAAGGAAATTGGTCACTCACTTGTTGCCATTGGTTTGTGGTAATGATTTCATATCTTTGCACATTATGATCTGGCATGAATGGCGTGAACTAGAAAAGCAAAACATGAATTACAAATGAATGATGAATTACAAAAAAACAAATTATAGGGCCCATAAGTGCAGGTTCCAAACACAAAAATATTTGAGCCATACAGTGTAAATTTGCATTATATTACATTTACAGTCCACAATCATTGAGATTTGCCTCTGGCTTCTCCCAAACCCATCATACAATCATGTAATACTAGTTTCCAAACAAACTATGATTCCTGCAGACAAGCTGCATGCTGCTGTGCAAAGTGTCATTACTCTGCATCTCACAGTATTACTACCGCAACTGATGTGTCAGTTGTTAGGGTTAGGGTTGGGCCAACATGTTTCTCATAGAAAAAAAAAGTGCCTGAAAAAGGGACAAACAGCATGAGCTAGATCTCCACCCACAGCCAATAAGAAGAAAACCAAACTGCAAACAGAAAAATATACAGTCAACTCATACATGTTTCTTATATATTTGTCTGTTAAAACTACCACAATTTTGTGAGCTTTGTAAATAGACTGACTTTGTCCAGGCAGGCTTTTCAGTTTAAACAGTCTGTGAAATAAACACATCCAAGATTGAACATGGTTCCAAATGAATAAAATAACAACTGTTTCAACAGCGATTGTGCCAAAATTATCATCAGCACTGTGACATTTCTGGAGAATTTCACATATATTTCTCAGGTGTAGCTGTTTTGTTGCCCAAAAAAAATTACCTTGGCAGCACATTTTTACAGCAGCATGGATAGCCTTTAAAAAATACTGCTGCAAACACTAGGGCATCTAAATCTAAATAAATTCTGAACCACAGACATCTGAAGATGTGTGGATGTCACTGCAATTATTTCTGCCTCTAATCACTGTGTCAGAGCTGTAGGCAGGTCGAGTACTGTAAATGTTTGCAGAGAAAACAACTTGCTGTGAATAGGAAGCATTTTAAATCAGCTTTGGATCCAGTCACCTAATTAAGCAATTTAGACGCAATGTATTATAATTGGCACACTCTTCGACTTAAAGAGGTGGTTAAGAATCAACAATATTTATAACTCTTCCAGAGTTAAGACGGGTTATATATATGACTGCTGCACAAAGTTCTGTTCCTGTAAGGCTGATTTTAATCTACATATAAATGAACATTATTGAACAAAACAGTCCAGTCAGCTCGGTTGCAGCAAGATAAAGGTTTATTTGGGTGGTGTTAAGGATGAGTCAACACACATCGTGCACACAGTGCAAACAAATGAAGGTCCCATTAACCGGACACTGTGTCACCCTACAGCTGCAGCTCCACTTAGTACTGAAACTGTACCTAAAAAAAGCTCCATGAATAACTGAGTCACACAATGTTTACTTCAATGTTTACAAAGGCTAAAAGTACAAATATCAGCGTTGTCTAAACACAGAGATGTAATAGCAGCAGAAACATAACAAGGAGCTCAAATACAGGACTTAAAGGTAGGTCTGGCACACCATTCCAATGTGAACTTCCGTGTTTCTCTTAAATTATCAAGTGGAATGATACTTTCAAAGAACAAATAATAGAAATCTCAACTGTGTCGTCTTTGAATAAGGACAGAAAGAAAAGGGTTCTCTTGGCACCCACGGAAAAAAAGGAATGAACATTTAAATAGCACTCTGGACTGATGTTGTGTCTGGCCATAAATGAATGTCTGACAGCAGAATTGCATCCCCAGTGTTAGACCTACACCAAATATCAGCCTAACAGCTGACACTATGAAATCATTCTTTTTCCACTCTTGAATGCTAATCATTCTCAAGGTGATCCTGACTGTGAACCCGAGGCCAGCTCTAGGAAGTGGTAGCCGTTTACTCCAACATTTACATTCTATCAAAAACATGTTAGTATTCAGTTAGCATCATCTCTAGTCCCACTGGGACAAGATAGCAAGCTACTTCAACTCATTCAAGGAGACAGTCAGCGCTCCAGGCAAACAGACATCAAAATATATCCATCTAATCATTCTCTTATTCTTTAATGATCCTGTCATGCAGATGAATGGACAGCCAACGACACATCCTTGTCTCATGGGTCAGTTAGACAGCAGGTCACCGCAAAAAGTTGTGTTAATCAGACGCTGCCTTTTTAACAGTTTTGTCATTCACTGAATTTAAATTCGCATCATCAATCACGACAAGCCACAGCAACCTTGGAACGGGCTATCATTCCCTACTTTTGCATTGTCCTCTTACCAGCAAATAGAAGTGTGACACATCAACGAATACCTGTGGTCTTTGTCTTCTCTTTAGATGTGACACTGTCCCTCCAGCCCTGTGCTTACCACAGCAACAGAGCTTTATTGTTTAGGGTCCACGCCCTCAGGGAATTGCCAATATTAATATTCTTCTTCTTCCTACCAGGAAATCTGCCTTCTCGTGCATGAAAATAAACTAAATTTGTCATGCTTGAAAATAAACAAAACTTTGCACATTGGTCCAGTATCCAAGGCAAACTTCTTCAAGAGACACTATGGACTAATAGACCTGACAGTGGCACTACAGCAAGGAGCTATGACTTTCACCGACCTTTAGTCCCAACTGGGGAGAAATGAATTTTCTCAGAAACTGTAAAACTAATTAAACCTACCTCCTCCCACACTTGCTCTGTTTACACTCTGTCTTCAGACTGTCCTCCACAAACAACCAGAGAGATTTTATCTTTTCAAAAATGGAGCCCACAGTCTATGAAAATGCTTTAGTGTAAACATAACTAGAAATAAATACTGCACATTCTCGCCCAGGTGATGCAGAATGAACATGTTACACCTATTCAGACATTCTGCTGGTGACCCCCTGGCCTGCATCATCAGTTCGTCATCAATCTCTGCAGGGGCTTGATAACAATCTATTCATTTGAATCAGGTGTGTTGGAGCAGGGAAACATCCGAAACATACAGAGCAGGAGGGCAGGACCTGACATTAGAGACACATAATTTCAAAGAAATTCTTAATTTGAGAAGTTTTAAATAATTTTGGTCTGGGTTGTTCTGCTGTATGTATTTGTCATAATCATGTGTGTGGAGCGCCTCTGATATTCCTTTTTCTCTGTGTAGCTCAGCATGATCGCAATATCACAATCTGCCATTGGTGTGAGAGAGGTTATGACAAAAGTCAAAGGTTGTGAGTTTAAGATGAGTGATGGATCTTCTATATACTTTGCCACCATGCCATATGACCTTCTGTTATTTTGAATTTGTCTTCCTCCTTCTTCTTCCTCCTCAAAATGCCTGGCCTGGACTCGCTGCTATGCAGCAGCTAGAGTGGGCTGATTACACTGTAGACATTTTGACTTGCCACAACAGGAAAAACAGTGACAAAAAGAAAAAAAGGACAGATCATTTCCCAGAGTAGCCAGCACCTCCCAAAGAGGTCTGCTTGACCCAGATCAGAGCTTCTCAAAAGCTGAACCCCTCATTTTTTGCAAAATTCCAGAAACACCCATAACGATCTTCTCCTTCCCTGACATTTATTCACACTTCACTAAACTTCCTCACCCACAGCAGTATCACTTTTCTTGCTCCAAACTGGGGTTACAATGCATAAACTTAATTACATACACAAGCATTAATTTCCATCAACCCTAGAAATTACTATCCACCTTTTGATCACAATGTGAGGTGTCCTTCAGAGCCTGGAGAAAATTTAAACCGGGTTAGTATGCAACCTGTGAAAAATCAGGTGCTTCATAAGCAGCCTTGGCAGATTTATTCTACATCAGAGATTTGAACGCTTAGAACATTAAACCAGGCATACTGTCAGTGCTTGCACATTTGCGGGTTTAAAGGGTGTTAAGATGACAGGAACTGGGTCGCAGGGGATTAAAACAGTGCAGATTAATTTTTTGCATCCAGTCATGTCTTTTTAATTTGCTCAAAAACTTACAGGGAGGGATTACTTACATACAACGGAAGAGATTCAAAACTTGTAGAGGTAGTTTATGGACATTTCCATTTTGTTTAAAACTGTTTTTATCCTCACTGTGATAACTACCAGCTTTGTTGTGGGAAAATATGACAAAAGCTACAGGTGGCCTAGCATGTTCCCCCACTTGATGCCAGCTGGAAGCCAACGAGAACTGAAAGAAAGTGAATGTTGATTGCACCACAGTGATTCTGAAGCACATGTGATGAGGAAGCATATTATTACGATTTGGATGAACAGGAAAACCAGGAAGGCTTGCATAATGCAAAGTAAATCAATTCCGAGTCAAAAAACATTTTAAAAATATGTTGTATATGTATATGTTGCTTGTAATTAAATATTTTAAATATATACATATATATACATACCACCGCAGATTTTTGATCTTTAATATTTATAATCTACTTGATATAAGTGGGTATAAAGATAAAAAATATGTTTGTACTTTGATCGCAGATACACATTCATATTTCATTAGTATAGTATAAAACAAAAATAAAATAAAATATTTTTTGCATAAAAATACAAAAGTAAGAACAAAAATTGGGCATATGTTTAGGGTAGTTTGTCATGTACAAAAACAATCTGCATAACAATTACAATACCAATAATAATGATAACATCATCATTTTCAGTGTGCTCATTAGGGCGGTTTATTTTAGTGATGTATTTACAATTTGCAGAGTTGCACCTGACCATGTTTCGATTCACCTTTAAAAAGTAGCAGCAAGGAGAATGTTTTATCCTATAATGAAATATATACTCAGAGCGCAATACACCCATTCCATTGTTCTTTTGTACAAAAAAAAGCCTCCGGGAAGGTTCACTTTCTATATGTTATGCCCCTGAGCCTTCTCCTGCACATCCTCGTCAGATGTGTGAAGGGAGAACACCAAAAACAGGCTTGTGTGTTAATGCAGAGTCGGAATTCAGCTCCTGCGTTCTTTCCACATCTCTGCATATTTTACGCGCGCCGTTGTCTCCAAAGCTTCCCTTTAAAAGCGACGCAGCACAAACATGATTATCTTAAAGGTGCCAGTGCCGTGTCAAAATACATTAAGCTTCACCTGACGGACATGCTGTGAGACTTTGATGAGGCTGCGGCTATCAGAGCGTGAATTCGCTCTGGTCCAACGATCTGGTTGGTGAGGAGAAGGGGGTCGACCGCGCGACTGAGCTCTGCGCGTTCACGTGGAACCTATAAACGGTCGTGGCGCGCAGAGATGTGAGTAGTCGTGGAGAGAGGAGAATAGGATAATCCTTGCAGAGGACTGCATCTGTAGCGCCGTGGGAGATAACTTGACACAGATACAGTAGGACTCTTCAAAATGCCATCTTCACAAATCTTTTTCCTCTCTCCTTTGTAACGCAACTGTCTAACTTTGCTGTGCCAGGTGATATGTGAGCACGAGAGTCCAGCCATGCAGCTGAATCAGACTGGAGTTCAAACATTGGCTCCAGAGCCATGTGAGCAGCAGCTACTACAGGAGGAAAACACTGGAAACTGTAGTGGACGTTCCACCAGCAACCTGTCGCTGCACTGCTGGCTGCAGCTCCTCACCAAGGAATCTGTCATGGAATTGCAAGGAGACAGCTCCAGCCTGGTAGTACGTGTGATGATAGCATGTGTCTATTCAATAGTCTGTGCACTCGGGCTGGTAGGAAATGTACTGGCTCTGTATCTGTTGCATTCACGCTACAGGCAGAAGCAGTCATCCATCAACTGCTTTGTGATGGGACTGGCAATCACGGACCTCCAGTTTGTTCTGACATTACCTTTCTGGGCAGTGGACACAGCCCTGGACTTCCGCTGGCCATTTGGCCGCGTCATGTGCAAAATCATCAGCTCCGTCACCACCATGAACATGTATGCCAGTGTGTTCTTCCTCACAGCGATGAGCGTGGCACGTTATTACTCTATTTCCTCTGCACTGAAGATGCACAGTCGGCGGGCGGCAGCTACAAGAGCGAAGTGGACAAGTCTGGGCATCTGGGCTGTCTCTCTGCTGGCAACTTTGCCTCATGCCATCTATTCCACCAGTGCCCAGGTGTCAGATGAGGAGCTTTGTCTAGTGCGCTTCCCAGACTCAGGCAGCTGGGATCCACAGCTTCTTTTGGGTCTATACCAGCTGCAAAAAGTTCTGCTTGGCTTTCTTATTCCACTGATCATAATCACCGTTTGCTACCTGCTGCTTCTGCGTTTGATCCTCAGCAGACGCATCACAGGTGCAGCTGGCCCAGAGATTGAACAAGGCCGACAAAGACGTCGTTCCAAAGTGACCAAATCTATTGTCATTGTGGTTTTGTCCTTTTTTCTGTGCTGGCTTCCCAATCAGGCACTGACACTGTGGGGAGTGCTTATAAAGTTTGACCTTGTGCCCTTCAGCAAGGCCTTCTACAATGCGCAAGCCTATGCCTTCCCCTTGACCGTGTGTTTGGCACACACCAACAGCTGCCTCAACCCTGTGCTCTACTGCTTGATTCGTCGGGAGTTTCGGGCAGGTCTCAAGGAGCTCCTCCTCCATGCCACACCATCCTTCAGAAGTCTGACTCATCTACTGCGTCGCAAGACCAAAGTGGCCGAGGCACCACCTGTTCTAGTGCTGGTTCAGATGGATGTCTGATTGTCTGAACTGAACTGTCTGAATGACTGGCTTACAGTGACAGGGCAATTGAAGGACTGGATAACTAACTCACGAAGTAAAATATGTGAAAACTGCCTATAGTACAATGGATCTGGAGCTGATATGATGGTGCATTCGTCTCAGCCCTGTCAACACAGAAGATCAAATATCTTTTTGGCTTATGAAACAACATAATCATAATGGACTACCCTGTGGGATGTGCCCCACTTTCACTGCATGCTCCTAAATTTATTCTGCTGCAAATTGTTATACAATTGCTATACAATGACTTCTGTCTCCGTCTCTCTGTCTCTTTGTCTGTCTGTCTGTCTGTCCGTCTCTCTCTCTCTCTCTCTCTCTCCCTCTCCTTCTGACAGGCAGTGCAAGTGCTCTCTCTAGTAATTTGTCATAAATATGTAAAGATGTCAGTCATAAATGAGATTCTAGTAGTTTGAGCAATCAGGCCCTTCATCAGACCTCCACTTAAATCAAATAGTAAAACTCAACTAACATTTTTCACAGTATCCTCATCATGAGTGGGATTAGCCATTTTTTACACTCAACACTCTCTGATTATGAATTTTTGATGGAATTATTTGGATAACAAGAAGAGTAAATCATGACCAATATGTTGAAAAATCCCCCAGAAAGAAACAAAAATATGAGGAGGTTACCCAGTGTGCTGGCCAGTTCCTGCGTTTGTGTTCGTTCTGTAGTGTAGTTGTGTACACTGTTTGATACAGTAAAGAAAACAGGAAGAAGTTAAACCTAATCTAATAATTTAAAAAGTGATAATGAATTGTTGTATTCCCTGTATCCTAAAAGCAACAAAGAGATAAGTAACTGAAAAGTCTGATGCTATATATTTGTTTAAAACAAAAGCAAATGGCAAGGTCAAGCACTGTAAAACATCTCTGCAATTTATTTATCAAGCAAAGAATAGTACAACAGTTGTTAGGTTCGTTAGTGACATTTGTGGAAAAAAAAATGACAGAAAAAGACATTAGAAGCAAGAACTTAAATCAATTGCTTGTCCTTTTACAAGGTAAGACAATATGGCACAATACATCAGGGGGTTCAGTCCAACAAGTTTATAGTTGATGGGATGAATGCTGTCCTCAAGGACACCTGAGGAATTGAGATGATTGAAAGGAGATCTATGCTCCTGTGCAGTAAATCAGTGAGAGCATATTATAAACTCCTTCTTGATTCCACTGACTACACACAAACACACACAGACACACACAAATATGATATATATATATATATATATATAGGTACAAATTTTCTCATAGTTGTAGCTGTATCAGATTGAATAACATTATGAATAATTTAGAATTTATATCAAATTAGCAGATTTGTGTATCTGTGTAATATATTCATCCAGGCCATTCAGTCCAGTCCAGTAAGCCAATACGAGCCTTTCCTTCTCTTACACAACAATTTCTCTTACACCTACATGGAAGGAGTAAATAACAGACAGACGTAATGATGTGATGTTATGTGAACATGTTTCTCTGTATGCTTTCATGATGGTAACAGTCATCATGATTTTATAAAGAACATTTGTTTCGATGTTTCAATTGAAAATTATATAAATTGACACACTGTAAATCAAACTAAGTAAATATTGAATTAAAAGCTCACAGCTTGAACTGTTTGACGTCATTGTTAATTCTGTTACCATATATACCATTTATACTGTGACACTGTGACAAAAGTATGCTCGCTTACGGTGAGACCTGGAAGAGAAATAGATCTTTGATAATAAAACTAAGATCAAATGTATGTTTTGTTTTCATTGACAAGATCAAATGGGACTAAAATGTTAGTACTGAAAATTTAGATTTTCACACATTCAAAAAATGTATGATATTTTCCTCCCTTGTGCATCTAGTCTCATTTTCAGACTATAACCAGTGCATCCCTGTCACCGACTTGTGTTCGATCTCCTTTGTGGAGCGATTCCCATGCCGACCCAATCTGACAGTGAGTTAATGACAACATCATGATGGCTTCAAGATGAAACAAAAGGGGTTTGGTGGGGGAAAAAAGAAGAGATCTCTGGATACAATTTATAGTTTGACAGAAAGGATACACAATGCAGTGTAGTGAATTCAGACGCCCTGTGTCTACAAATTACGTGGAAAGAATAAAACCAAGTTGAAGAGACACTTGAAGGTCACCACCCTGTTATTGGTGCCTTGATAAGTCAACTAATTCCTAATGTGGTAATGTTAGTTAAGGATACAAATTTGAAACACTGTGGTGTCTTTTCAGGCCACTTTGTTCCCCTGGTAGTCTGCTCAGCCATTCATGCCCCGAGTAGTCTGCTCTACACTTTGCATTAGTCTCCCTGCATTCAATTTGTACTCATAAGTTGTTTTCCGAGTTGTTTTCCGACTTCTGAAGCCGAAAGTGACAAAATGAAAACACCCCAGAAGTCGTTAATGGTAGTATTTACAAGTACAACCTATACAACAACCTGACCAAAATGTCAGGCAGTTGCTGATGACATAGAGGTTTCAGGTCTTTTCAGATGGTAAGCAGTTTGTCTCTAACACTGGCTTCACTACAGTTTGGTTACTATCCAGGTATTTATATGTCTTTAAACCAAATATTTTGCCTAAAGGTTGATTAAATTGTCAATGAGTAAAACTACACTAAAACTATGAAGGCTGAAAGGCTGACTAAAACACCACTGGGATTAAAAAACATTTTTTGTCTAAATATTAAGAATGAATCTAAAATAGTTAGAAATAAAGTGGGACAAATGGTGTTGTAGAGCAATAGACAGAAGGGCTTTGCATGATGACTTACCTGCACTTTTATTAATGGGATTTAATTTTTTCATTCTGTGTTTGTGCAGCACCTTTCCAATTACTGACAAAATCAGCACTGTGCTGCACAAATAATCCGCAAACAGGGTGCTGACAAATGTGCTATTAGCAATAATAGCTGTCAGATTAATTCAATAGCTTTCCTTAATCTTCTCTGATGAGCTGGAGTAAAATGAGAATTTGAGAATTTTTCACTTTTAGTCAAACATGTCATACAGTGAAAATAAATTTTAATAACATTACTACTTAAATAACATGATGGAGTGCTTTTTATTTGGTTACATAAACATAAAGCTTATGCTTAACCAGAGCAGAGTTCACTCCTGAACAATATTCATTTGTTCAGGTGCCAAAACATTTCTAAGCAGAGGGGGCCAGACTTAAAATAAAACTAAAACTAAAATAAAATAATATTTATATAGGTTTCTTATTGTTTAATATTTGCACTTTCCTATGAATTAAGGTTATTTTTATCATCCAATATCATCATGAACAGACTGCTAAAACAGTGCAATAATGATAAAGATATTTCATTAAAAATGTTTTCAGACCAAAATAAGTCACTTATTTGGAGGCAACAAGTGTCACAACCAGGACATGACGGATATTTTGATTGACAAAATATTAAAACAAGTTTTACATTAATGTCACAAGAGCACCACAATCTCCAAAGGAATAACTATTACAAAAAGAAAAAAAACTGACTAAATAGAAATAAATCAATTTAAATTTTAAAGTGTCCATTATATATTCACACCATTTTTCCCCAAAATATGCTCACCCTCTCTTAGCCACAGGAGCCACAGAAGAGGGATGAAAGACCCGCATGGGGCTCTGGAGCCGCAGGTCCCCTAAAGATAATCTGGCCAGGCCAGGAACTGAATATTTTTCAGCTAAAATCATAATCAGTGACTTGAATGACCTTGTACAACCAGAATGGCTGTAGGCTTGAATGAGCAGTTGGATGTCCAGACATTTCTAAGCAGAGTCAAACTCTATTGACTGTCACCATTGACTCTGAATCCCAGAGAACTTCATTATTCAGGACACGGATCGTAAAATAACAGTGCTTACTGTAATTTTTGACCGTGATTATAAGGTAACTTTTAATTGACAGAGTGGTCCACCCTGCTTATGCAAAGAGCTAAATACAACTAAATACAAGGAGCACCTCCTGCAGAGTCAGACCAGTTTGTGTGGCCTGGTATAAGAGGATTTTAAATTCTGCCTTCTTCACGATTCTACATTAAGGGCCAGTGGTGTCAAACCAGGATCTTATCTTTAAACCTTTCATCTGTTGTCTTCACTCTCAGCTGTGAAGGATCACTCTTATAATCACCCATAACAGCACAATTTGTAGCTTCAGTGTGTGTATCCTGTAAACCCCGCTGCGCAATCTACTGAAAAATGTTCAGGGTCAGCCTCATTCCAGTAACAGCTGAAAGGCACTTTGGCTGACAGCCAAATGGAGTGCAATGAAAACCCACTATGCAAAGCTCATAAAATGATAATGAATAAGTGCCACGCAGAGAAAAACTGTTTAGTGTTTATGTGTTTTCCTTAATAGGTCTCCTTTCCCTAGGCAGCAGCCTGAGACAGAAAATAGAATACAATGGTTGCTTTTCTTTAAATTACACCTGACCTATATTTTGCTGCACCTCTTTATTTGTGTGTGGGTAAGCTTAGACAAAAATAATTTTCGCACAGTACTGTCTGCCCTTACCAGCTTAGTTTGCCGTAAGAATACAACTTCCCTTCAATTCATCTTTTTTTCGTAAAAGAGAAAGAGAATGATAAGAGGAGACGGCTTAGACTGACATCAATATATTTACATATCACAGGTAAGGGGAAATCAAACACAAGCATTCCATTTAAAATTAAAATTTATTTTAACATATTAAAATATGTTATAATCAACACCTGGGAGAAGATGAACCAAAGACTTCCTTTGAGCAATAAAAGGGAAAAGACACCTGTAGGGCAGAACATGGAGGACTGGCTGACTCACAGGGAAGCCAAGACAGCAGAAAGACTTTGAGCTCTTATTTTATTGCAGTACTGTCAGATTTATCTTTTGCACTATGATATTCTTAGGCTGTAATTCAAAGAACTGTCTTTCTCAGAAAGCACTCACATCTGAGTTCATACAGTATCTAAGTGTCAACGCATCATTTCACCTCTCTGTCACTTTCTCTCTTACAAGGGAAAGCATTTGATTAGAATCAAAACTCCTCACAAAACTCTTTCAAAGCAGGAGTTCAGTGAATTTTAACAGTAAGCTAATAGACTTGCAGTAAGCTAATAAACATGCAGTTTACTACCATTCATGTTAAGCCACTTGATCAATACTCATCCAAGTTTCCTCTGGGACAGGAAGTGGTAGTAGAAGGTTGCGCGACACCCTTGGCGCTGACCTTTCTCTAAGGCCTAACGACACTCGCATCTCTAGAATACTTAATTGTCCCTCATTACCGGTGCACAGGCTTAGACTCTGTGGAGGCAGAGTTGACTTTTTCAACGACGGGATTATTTAGAAGCTGGTGAGACACATAGCGAGTTAATGCCATGTAGTTTGCATCAAAAGCTTCCAAGGTGAAAGAGACCCCATGCTGCTAATTGATTATCTATAGATGTAAGGCAGCAAACTGGGCAGCTCATAAAAGGAATGTTTATTTGTATACCATCCTTTATTACCACAAAAAGGTAATTCAAAATATATAATATATAATTCAAATATTCTTTAAAACATAAATGTCTCTTTTAAACATTATACAAAGACAGAAAAACAGAGTTTATGTGAGAGATCTGAGAGCTGGAAATGTGTGGTGCTTATTAATTAACAATTAGGAAGCAGAGCACAAGGAGGCTGTTGGTGAAAGAAAAAAACAAATGAGACTCCACCAACTATAAATCAGTGTAGCTGTTTGTACAAACCCATGTTTATGCACATTTTTCTCTTGTTATTTCTCTCTGTTATTCTTATCCTTTTTCCTTGTGCCTCATTGTTTTTCAATTATAACAATCATCCCTTATCTCCTAATTAAAGTTATTGCCCTCTTGCAATTTAAACCCCCTAAACACAGAGTTTTATCTCTAACAGCTCTCTTAAATGAGAATTATGTTCCTAATAAATAAATATGCCCTCTCCTCTTTTTCTCAAACTCACCAAACCACAAATTATTCGGGTCATAACTCATTAATCATTCAAAGCAGCACCCTACTCCCTGTGTGAGTTGTCTTCATTTCTGAGATATTTTTTGAACATTACAGGGAAGAGTGTGAACATTTTAAATCAACTGTTACCCCATTTTTTTCTGGTCATACCCAGTTGCACAGTCACACCCATATCTTCAAAAGTCCATAACTGAATTCATTTTTTTCTTCCCAAAGCAACAGAATTTACTCTCTGACAATTAAGAGGCCTCATGAGTGCTGATCAAAGGCTCCCTCTTTCTCACAACCTTCACAGCTTTCTTCTCTGGCAAAGGCTTCACTTGTGATTCTTGTTTTTATTTTTCACCTGTTACATGTCATGACTAACATTCTGCCAGATTTTCTGCTAGGGGTTCTTCACTCAGGTAGTGCACTGCCATTTTCATCTAGCAAATTTGGGACACTCATGCTGCTGCTGCCTACACAAAGAGCTTGAGACTAAAGCCTGTTTTGTGGTTAACTTTACCAGAACTAAGAAGGGAGAGAGAGCATAAATACACTGTTGTATCAGAGCAGTAACACAATGGCCACATAGATTTAATGACTCATTCGTTCCACTGATAAGCCCTACTTATGAGTAAAATCTTTTCTTTTCTCCTCACTTGTCTAACTCATTGCTTGAGTCGCTCAAGTGTTTTGGTAGCTTTGCACCCTGCATGACGTCCGTATCCTACAGGCACCACTGAGAGATAAGATTCAAGAATCCAGATTTCTTTTATTGTCCCCCAGAGGAAGCAAGTGAATTACCAAGCATCTCCTCTGTGTACCTGAAATCCCTGTAGATTATAAAGGGAGGCTGTATTATGGTGTTGCTCAGTGAGCATCCTGAAAATAGATCACAGTGTTCCCCATGTAAGTCGGAGGTTATACACATGAGGAAGTCTCAGACTCAACACGAAAGTCAATGTGTCAGCCAACAAGATGAGAATTATGCATTTGCTCAGTGATATTTTTTGCAAATAGTAACAGTTAAAAGTAGGAAGGAAAATCCTGGACAAATTAAAATGTTGTTAGTAGCAACAGATAGAAGCAAAGTATCATCAAAGTTAAAACAGTTTTATACTATAGAAATCCATCCAGTACTTATTGTGGCATTTCACTTCAAACCACAAATGTGAAAGGATTCAGTTTCTGTGGGCAATGAATATCTGCAGAAAATTTCATGACAATCCATCCAGTAGTTGTTGAGATACTTCAAGATGAACCCAAATGGTGAATCAAGCAGCTGGCAGACAGGCTGGCATCGCCATAAAGGTAATAGCTTTTTAGTTGAACGCAATGACCTGCATTAATTTGACAAAAAGTGTTTAAGGTTGCAACAACTCCAGGAATGAACACTGCAGTCTTGCTGACCTTTCCCTGCTGCTGATGATCTTACCCAGCCTTGAGGAACATAGATTAGTCCAAATACCAGCCAGTGTGTCAAGCTCTATCTTTTCTCTCTTGCCATGTAATGAAGCCTGGGTCAAGACAAAGAAAGCTTTAGCCAGGGACAGATCATGTCATCCATAACTGGGGCTGTTATTATCTCACACACCAGGCTAAAACTGAGAAGGGAGGTGAATTTAACACAGATCACCCTCTTATGCATGGAGGTATGGTTGTCAGGTATGAAAGATGAATGTTAATTTTTTGACACCTTGTCATATTGTCATCTTGTTTGTATCAGTGCACAACACCTAACAGATGTCAAAAGTGATTATGCTGTGGAAATATAATTAGATTTAGCACTAGCAGCAAGGCTCTGTGGACGACAGTGGTGGGTGGTATCTCAACAATGATGAGTACAGAGGCACAGTCTCTCCCCATCTGGTATTCCCAGTTTGTATACAGATTTTTATACTTAAAAGTATTTAAAAAAATAAGTATAAACATTTATACTTAACAGCATAAAAATTTGTACATATATGTATGGTGGTTAATTGCAAGAGACATGTTTTTTAGATCATTTAAAATGTGTCATAAAGTACAAATATTTTAAAAGATTGTGCAAATCAAGAAAGGTGCAGTTTTGAAAGAAACATCGCCCTTTTCTATTCCATAAGGACATGGTTGGATGCCTGAGAAACTGACAAATTGTATACATGCAGCAAAAAAAACAATATTATTAAAAATAGTCTTGTCAAATTATATGCTTTAAAAGCCTGATTTTGTTAGTGGAAAACTACTGAATGTAAAAGAATATTCTGAAGATATTAAGGTTCAAAATCTGAAGTTAACGCTGGAAGCATTCACACAGTATATTGACAAGCATACATACCACTTTGCAAGGAGAAAGTATTATAGAGTTTTCCTGTATAATCTGTTAAATGAAATCTGAAAGACTGAACATTTCAAGGTTATTTTCAGTCCTTCAGAGATGCATGTGTTGTTTGTTACCATACTGTGTTTCAAAGATGCTGACCTACTTACTGGCTCAATCCAAGTTTGCTGCATTCCGATTTTCAACAAAAGGAAGATGCTCAGGTACATCGACTGACTGACACATTACAGGTAAATCAGTGTACAATATGTTTTCTAACTATCAACCCTACTGTATATTTATAGCATGATGAACTGAGGTGTTGACAAAATATTGAAGACACTGCTGCTGTCACCCCAGATAGCACAGATGGTGCTTATGTTTCAGAAAAGTGAATGAGTGTGATTCATGACAAGACCTGTTTTGATTTTAATATGGATGAGACAATAACTAATTTATAAATATGCCCTTTAGATGTCCTTGGTGTGATACAGTGTGTCAATGCTGCCAGTGAGAAAATAGAAGAAAAATAAATAATGAATAATAATTCATGGAGAGGCAGGCAGGACATCTGATCTTTAAATTGAAAGAGCTGCAGACTTTATTCAATTTGTACTCACACAGATAACATTGAGATTCCTGACCTTTGCCCTACCACGTTTTTCCATCCTTTCAGAAAAGGATGGGACTCTGCAAGAGGTTTTCCAAGGGGCTTCTATAACAAAGAATGATTAACAAGTCAGATTCCTCCAGAGACTGAAAGCCCTGCAATGTAGGTCAGGCATTTTGTTACTGTGCATCAAATTCCATCTATCTATCTATCTATCTATCTATCTATCTATCTATCTATCTATCTATCTATCTATCTATCTATCTATCTATCTATCTATCTTGTCTAGGTTATTATGCGAGGGATGAATATTCTTATTTCACAGTCATTATGTAAAGCTGATTTGTTAACCATGCTAATACTACAGCTGTGATCCATTGTCAGCTCAGGGATTCAGACGTATTTGTCACTCATGCCTATATTAGTAAGCAGGTAACAGATTGTTTTTCTGTTTTATTTATTTTTTTGGTGTTGTTTTTTTGTATTATTCTGTAAAACAACAAGGCCATTAAAATGAAGAAAAATAAACAATAAATAAACGTGCAAACGGGCAGACACACACACTCATACCGAAACTTTTTTAAGGGGATTAAAAATACAGCTTAGTGGTTTTCAGTGGGCACACATGAGTCTTGCCTTTGTTGTGGGTGTGCTTCTTATCTCTGAAAAGAGAATGCTGAGACTATGCCTGGAGAGCACTCTGTGTTTTTCCTGAGCAACTGAGAGAAACTGGATCAGCCGACTATGCTGTGCAATGCACTGCTCTGTGTTAACTGGAGAGGAGAGAAGAAGTAAGTTGCTTTAGGTTTTTTGTTCTTTTTTTTGTTCTTTTTTTTTTTGCTTTGCTTTTTACAGAATTACTTTGAGTTACTGTAGGATGTTTCTATCCATGATCTGATTTTGTTTGCAGTGTTTCATTGCACACTCTGTTTTCTGTATACATACAGTATATAACAGCTACAAATGCAAAGGTTTAATCTGTTGAATATTTATACAAAAAGAAAGCCTCTAATTACTAAGCACATTAGACAAGCTGGTTTTTATTTTAGTTTAAAATTACTTAATGATTAACCACTTATTTTCAATGGACTAATCGATTAAGCAATTGATCAGTTCGGCTGTACTTCAGTCTGTATCTATAGCTCTATCTGTATCTTTATCTGTATCCGTCTCTATATTAAACTGCATTTGTCCTGAGAAAGTTATGTGAGCTGTTTTTGTATGCTGATTAATACAAGAAAAATAGGCCCAAGAAAGTTTAATGAGCAACTGCTTTGCATCCTAATCAGCACTAAATCAACACTGCAAGCCGAGTGGGAGCTTTCATCCTGGCTAAATCTTTCTAGTTGGCAATGATGCTTTGAATTAAATGATGCACTTTAAATTTAAGAATGTAAACATTCATAATGTCAACACACTTCTCCTTAGGATAACAGTCAGTGTTTTGTAAAACAAAAAAAGAGAGCAGCACAATCAAGTAATGTGACGAGAAAAAACCTTCATCCACTGTCTAATCTGGACTATATGAAAATGTGGGAAATGATTTTTCTGTGCAAATGATATTTCGTGAGATTAAAGTAGCTTATTAAATTGCATAAAAGACAGAAAGGAGATGCAGCAGGAGAAAAGAGGCAAGGAGAACAGAGGGCTGCATGGCTGATCAGGGAATTCATTAAGAAAATTGAAAAGCAATAAAGTATTGAACAAACAGAAAGCAATTGTGTTCTGTGTTTGTATGGGTAGTAATAACAAGATTCAATTATCCCATCTATTGTGTTGGACTGTGTTCAAAATGTAAAATGCATGGCACTGTTTGGCTACAGCTGAAGATAAAGGACATATAATATTATGTGAGAGGTGATATGAATTCTCCCTTCAGCCGAAGCAAAATTATATTCTAGGAATTGTTTACCTTTTATTTTGTTTTATTTTTCATTGTATTTATCAAAGCATGACTTTTGTTTGTCATTGTTTGCATTATTATTTGTCAAACAGGTGCCTGTTCCCCAACTGCAAGTTGCTGTCCCTCCTTCTCTCTTCCTAAGGATGTCAATTCAATAAAAAAACATTCTTCAAAGCTGGAAATGTGGAAAAGAATTTTACCCCACCACCACCACCACCACGCACTTCAGGTGAATTTGGTTATCTACTGAAGTGGTGAGGGTGTTGGTGGTTGGTGTGCACCTGCGTCAGTCTAATTCAATCAGTTTTACAGTTTTCAAAATAAGAGGCAGCCTCTTCTAAGCTTTACTGCAAGGCATCACTTAGGAGTTACAATTTTTTAGCAATACAGCAAATTTTGGGTTGCTGTATTGCCTTTCCTTGGTTCTTTCTGATCAGTTAAGCTAAGAAGTCATTTTTCACAATCTAAGAATCCAAAAGTCTGGTTTCCACCCCTCCATGACACATCACATACTGTGACCCTCAAAAGAAACTTGTGGTCTTTTCCAATATAAGCTGCTGGCCCTGCAACAAAACTGCAAGAGAGGGTGTAGATTAAAGCCGCAATAAACTGACAATATCAAAGTGCTGCCATGTTTGACTGATGCCCTGTTAGTAAGGACACTTAATCAATGGCTGTCATGGTGCCAAGGATCAAAAACATTACCATTTATCAAAAGCAGCGCTGCACATTTCTGGTGAGTCAACCTCCTTGCGACAATTTTCTCATAACCCTTTATTTCACACGCTTCAAGAATGATTGGTTTGTTTAAATGCAAAGGGGTTGTTATGCATAATGGACTCATTAAAAAAAGCACTGACAGAGATAGACATATGATGGCCAACAACAAAAGTGACTGTAATTTATCCCAGTGTCAACAAGTTCTATTATCTGAGCAGAAACACTGGTAAAGAGGAAGCATGTCAGTCTGCGTATCTAGGGGTTTCATTTCCCTGAGTGCCTGCCATGAGAAAATTGAAATTTCTCTGCATGCACAACCTTGTATTGGATGTTATTTGCTATTAATAGATATCTAGAGTTCTTGGTAAGTGTCTTACAGAATTGCTATTTAGCCTGTCAAGGATGGTGTGGGCTGCCTCGCTAAGTAAAAATTGAACCCTCTGGCGATGATAAGACCTAATATTCTGTGCAGCCACACACACTCCCTCTTGAATACAACGCGTCTTTGCCTGGAAATATATTTACCAAGAAAAACATGTCTCTCAGTTGCAGTTTACATCCATATCTGTCCATACTCAATTAATAAAAGTTGCAAATATTAACAGAACTATTGAGCCTGTGGTGTTCCACTGTAAACTGTTGTATATTCAGTACATGCAACATCATCTATCCTGAGGTATCTCCTGAGGTTTTGTCCATATTGAGGTTCTTCTGAGTCCTGAGTCCTGAGATCCTAGAATCTGAAGGTCTAAGGGTAGAGGTTGCCATTTGCTGACTTCACTTTGTTGAGCTTTATTGATCTTGTTCTGCTTTGTCCGGTGTCAGCTGGGACTGGCCAAATCCTAGTCATTAAGTGAAAGTGAAAATTAATTTGCCTTGTGATTTGGGGGTGCATGCACATTTGATGGGTTCTTTGGCTTTTGCTAAAGCCTTCCACCAGGTTTCATGAAAAACAAGCCAATAGTTTTCCTGTGATCCTGCTGATAAACAAATAAATGGGCAAACAATAAACCAGACCAAACATGTGACCTCCTTGGTGGAGGTAATAATAACAGGTGGTAATGAGGATTGTGGAAAACTACTTTGACTTCCCATTTGTTTGAGCTAAGTGGGAAGACAGCACTTGGACCTATGTTAACATTTCTTTAACTTTTAATGTGATTTCACCTTGTATCCCAGCACAGGAACTGCTGACCTATCTTGACTTGACATTTTTACTATGAAATGGATTTTTTCTTTGACTAGCAGAAGTCAGAATTAATGATTTTTTTTTCTTTGTCTGAACAGTTGCACTCTTCGGCTAGCTCACCCCAGGGATATATCCTTCATCTGTTCTATGCTTTTGGGTTTTAGCAGCTGGCACGCAGCAGCATTTTGTAAAAAGGAGCAGCAAGGTCTCTCTTTTTATCCTCAGGAAGAAAACTTGATTACTCTTCTTCACACCAGTGATGCTTCTGATTTCTTGAGCTGTATGCATACTGCATGGTTTGATAACCAGTCCAAAACTAAATATGGGAAATACAACACAGCTCCCAGAAGCTTAAGCCATCTGTCCAAATGTGGCCAGTAAATCAGTGGAATGAAATCATCCACACAGGAGAATGTCTCTCAGAGACTGTTTCACTCACATTATATAGTGGCCACATTCAATAGAACTGGACTGAATAGAGCTTTCAGGACAGCTTCAGAAGAGAGCAGACTGCATCTAAACATTGGAGCCTTTGAAATGTCATTTTTACTTGATGGTGACAGATATTGGGGGTTAGACAATATGATAGTTTGTTGTATTTTTGTTATATAAAACATGTTTACATCCTTCTTCAAAGCTAAAAATCATCAGCTTGTAAGGTTTGGTGCATCTTAGCTTTCACTGTTCTTCATATCAAAAGAACTTTTGTCACATTGCAATGAAATGCTGCTATGTAGTCACAGTGTTTTGTACTTTCCCTCAGCCTGCTATGGTTTATTGAGACTATTGTCAATAGATACTGTTATCTTTGCTGCTTGTACAAGGTATTTATCCTTTGGGAATTGTTAAATGTGACAGCAAAATACAGAGACTTGAAATAAGCCTTCAGTCATTTGGGACTGACATCCAACAATTTTTCCAAGATATTACCTTCAAATAGTCTGAAAATGATCTGTTCTTAAAATCCAGCATAAAGGGCGTGATCACTAGACATATCTCCAAACGCTGCCACCTTGTATAAACTGCACAGTTAAGGAAAGGAATAGCTGTGTTTGAAACAGTGCTAAATTGAAAGTGTGTTTTTCCCTGAGGTTGCTCATATGAAAGGTCTCACTTGCTGCTAAAGGATCAGAACAGCTATCACTTTATCATTCCCAGACAACAATGGAGATGAGGAAAAATGATGAGTTTGACCTCTCTGTGTCATATGCAAACAAGTTGTTCTGAAAGTTTGTGGATTTCAATATCAAATATACAGGACAACTGAAAATTTAACAAACACAAAAATGCTGCTGCTGGAATAGTAATACAACTCAGTATGAGACTAAACCTTTCAATTGGCATACTTAGGTGTTTAGTCTTACTATGTTTTCTTATTTTAACTACTGAAGCATTGTACTCAGCATCTATTTAGAAATAAATTGTGCTTAAATTTCACAGAATTGCTTGGATGGTGACTTTCCTCTTTTGCTTATACTTGTGGCAACAGGGAGAAGTATGCCTAGTGTCACTAGATGACAGTAAATCATGAAATCATGACAAGGTGAGCATGACTCCTGTCGAGAAAGCTAAATTTAGAAGCTGTTGATATTTCTAATATATTTATATATATTTTGAATATTTTAATTTATCTCATCCACCAAACCCACCCCCTCACTCCGCCCAGTTTGAGAGCCACTGATCTACAGTTTGTCTGTAAGGAATCTGTCATCAGCCTGACATTGTTGGTGAAAGGACAACAGCTAACGTGGGGTATTATTAAGTCTTGGCAGAGATCTGCTCTAAACTGAGTGCTTTCTTTTTCGGAAAAACAGGATGCCACATGCCTTGTCACAAAAGAAATGCCCCATGTACACATGTGTCATGCGGTAACTTTTTTGAGATGCGCTGTGACCAACAGAGAAGCAGTTGGAGGTTGGGTACCTTTCCCTGCATGGTTACAATAAAAAATGTTCAGACCAATTCTCAGAGACACAAAACAACAATCGGTTGTCATGTTGTCATTAGAAAAAGAACTGTGTGTTCTGACCTGCAAGCCTGATAATAATTAATCATTTTGTTCTATTTTTCTTATTTTTTAAAATAAATATAGTCAGATAAGAAAAAAAAGAAGATGCCTCACAGCACATTGTCACATGTTGTTCAGATAGCTATCTGGCTGGTAAATCAATTTATTTCCATGGCAGCAGAGAGTGATAAAATTGTTATCTTCAGGATGAATCTATCAGCTTTTCTTCTTTGTCTATCTGGTATTAATCAATGGTTCAAATAATTTCTTATCATGCACCATGCGAGCCATAAAAGACAAGGGCACTTTCATTTAAACTAGATGTTTTTGACATGATAACAGTGTAAGAGCGCTAAGTGCTCTCCAGGGGAATCAGAGGACAACCCCCAAAACATTTGAACTGAGGTGACAAAACAGCTCATAAGTGCTTACTTTCATGAGACAAGTAAGAATCATAGCCACTAAAACAGCCACCCATGTGGTATGAACTATCCTCGATAAACAGTACATTAATTGTTCCACGTATACATTAGTTCTTTGAAAATTATTATTATAAATGATTGTAAATTATTTAGAATTATTAATTATCTCAAGAAATTTAATGCATTCGTAAATGTTAATGTTTCAGTAAATCAGAGCACCTTGGTAGCTGAATGGTTGGCCACGGCTACATTACTGATTTAATTCCAGCTGTCGTCTTTTGCTGTATACCAGAGTCTTCTTTCTAATCTGTTTCCAGTCTGCCTTTCCTATCTAGCAAAGGTGAAAAATGTCTAATAATTAATTTTAAAAAGTCACCTGTCGTATCATCATCATGATATGTCACAGTTTCCTAATCTAAAATAATTCTAATCATGTATAACAAAGAAGTAAGAATGTAACATCAGACAAACAAATACGAGCTTGGAATCAAGCTTCTCCTACTTGAACAAGCTTTGTAATCAAAGGTTTACCAGAGGTGAAGTCTGAGACCTCAAAGTATAGTCTTGGTTAACATCACAGAGTTCCTTTGTTATATTCATCATATACTGTATGTTTTTTTTAAATGGACAAGGTTATAAGCAATCAAAATTTGATTTGAGGCTTTTTTGCAGCTCCATCCTTGAAACATTTTAGCACGTGTATAAAAAAAACATCTTACTTAATCTTTAAACTTACATCACTTGATGTACTTTGAACAATTTCCCTACTTGTCTTCATGTGATCAGCAAACAAACAAAATGATTTTATAAGATTATTCAATAAGACACATGAGTGAACTTTAATGTTTATTGAACTGGTGTGATTATGGAGCACCAGTGTGAGAGAGAGTAAGACAAGACCCAAGACCTTGACATTAATTTGTGCTTTTTTGAAGCTAACTGAAAATCTTCCAGCCAGGAACAACTTTATTATACCAGACAATGAAAACTGAAATTGAAACGGTAATGCAGTTCAGCTGTACTCTTTATGATCCCTGCATTGGTTATAAAGCACAACAGCATGGAATACACACCAACATGACAACATGCAGACAGCATTGTGATAAATCCCCCCAATGGCAATTATATTGGAAATTAAGCCCCTATGCACCCATATAGAAAGAGAGCAGAACTAAAACAGGTAGAATATGGGATTCGGCAGCAACAGTCACAAAGCTCATACCAATGTAAAGAGTGAATACAAGCATGAAGACGTTTGAAAAACCAGGTCACTGAAATGTGAAGGGTGTGGCAGATTTGCCGTCAACTGACACAGCATAACATGACTTCGAAGCCCCTTTCAACACTGACAAAAGCTGGCTTTAAGTCAGCATGTCAGCAGCTTTCAGTTCTGGGCGAATGTTTAACCCTGACATTCCAATAAGCCCAGGGATGCTGGAAGTCAGTCACAGCTGGGAGTGCTGAGAGAACGTCCGTCACTTCTGTCTTAGAGTTATTAACATCAATTTTCAACAATTTGAGAATGTCTCAGACTAGAGCAGACCACAAACTTAAACGCCAACAAAATGTATGTCAACGCAGCACCTGACTGAGCAGGTGCTGTGGAGGTCAAACACTTCACTGATAAACCACAGAAATGTAGAGTATGATTCATGGAGGTTTGTATCATGTTCACACTTTTTTCCATGTTCACACACTCCCTCTTTCTCTCTCTCTCTCTCTCTCTGCTGTGAGTCTGCGTCACCTTTAATCAATAAAGGTTTTTTTCAGTGCCAGTTTTGAGGCAGCCCATTCAGCACCCCGACCCCTCACATCCACGAATAAGCTGGCTCCAAGTTGCCTTTCGTTTGCTATTGGCAATGCGTTGTCATTGCGATGATACAATCACGATAAAACCTGTGACATTGCTTCCTTAATCAGACTTCTCTGTCATGTGATACCCCATAAACCTGAACTTCATACTCTCGATATGAGTGCCACTGCAATACCAACAGGAGCACTATAGCTTCAACTGAATAACATTTGTTCAAAAAAAAAAAACATACTAGTCCACTAAAAGTGAACAAAATTAAACAAAGCCTTTTTGTTGGCACTCCTGTCTGAAAGAGCAAGCTGCCTTTAGATGATAAGAAATTAGCTCTTCATTCACCATGAGCCAGGGTCATCCTTTTATCATTTCTTTCATAATTCTTCTGCATAAACAAATCTGATTATCTATGTAACAACATGATGGGATTTACTGCTGCTAAGCTGACATTTCTGGTCACCGACTGTTATATATTTATCTGTGCTTGTGATATATGATGCAGTCACAGCCCCTGTCGCTGTGTGTGTCTGGCATAGCTGATGTTCATAAACTGCTAAGTTTAGAACTGGATTTAGCCATGTTAATAAAGTATATGTACTTTCACAAACTTGGTAGCCCAATCTGTTTTTTTGTTCTGTTTTTTTTTTTTTGTTTTGTTTTTGTTTTTTTTGCCATGGATTACTTTTATCTGGCAAGATCGTGTGTAATGTTTAATGTTATGTTACAGAGTTCGGGATACTCTAAAAGTGTGAGTTTTGCCTCGGTAACTTTTTGCCTCTCCTGCTTGCACGTGTCGCTTCTGGCTACATCACATACAGCTATTATCTCATAGGCTGTGCAAAGCTGAAATATCCTGAACTTTGCACAGCACTCAGAGGCAATTTGGAGCAGTGCACCATGCCAAGGATACAGCTCCTCACCTAGTCGGGTGCCTCCGCTCTTCCTGTAGCAAAACGATATAACAGCCAGCACAGAGCAGTTTTACCTCTGATCATGCGTAAGTGCTTTGGAGTGTCCTGCCAAAACTGGGTCATTAGTCATTTTGAATTTTTGGGCTTGTTTTCAAAATGTCATTGCCTTTCCATTCCATTCAGTCATGTGCCCACAAGCAAAAAAAAATAAAAGCGAGATGAGACAATACAAGCTGCCAACCACTGGCACCTGCTGCCATTAACCGAGCAGTCTGCCTCCAGCGGCAGCACCGACATGACATAACACCTTTGTACTAACTGTTTCATATTCTCCCTCTCTCCTCATCTCTTCTCTCATCTTTTTTCTGAAATCTCTTTCTCTGTTTGTCTGTTTTTTAGTTCCTCTCTCTTGGCTCCAGTCCTTTCCTCTCTGTCTCTTTTCTCTTCCCTCATTTCCCTTCCAAGTGATGTTTGATTTGCATGGGCTTAGCTGCCAAGTATTGGATTTTCCTCCAGTCCCACATGGGGAGTTCAGCTGATTTGTCATGATAACATCTGCATTTCTACAAATAACATATATAACATCAAACATCATCATTTAGGGAGTTAAATGGAAATTTGTCAAGTTGTTTGTTGAGTCTCCAGTTTCTCTAAGCTGTTAGACTATGGGACAATACCACAATATTCCAGAAGAACCATGCATTAACACAGAAAGGACACGGCAACAAGGACTGAAAGCATTACCTTCGTCAGGTGAAGTGACACTGTCATCCATTCAGTAAAGCACTTTCAGCAGTGAAAAGTATGATGCAGTCGCTCTAAAAGTGGAAAATACTGCCCATGCCTCCCCCAAGGCATTCAGTCCTCAAAATTGATTATTTTAATCATAAAAGATGTTTGAAAGTTTTCTGGTGGACCCAGCTGTCAAAATACAGACGGGGATCACAGTCCAACAGCAGACTGCTCCCACCAGTCTGCAGCCTTCACTTCATGCTAATGCATCAAACAACATCATTGCACTTACTAGCTGTATGAAAAACAAAATACAATTCAGTTTATTATATAATTCTTCTGCAACAAAGCATCTTCATTTAATTCTGAGCATAATTTTTCACACCACTGGCAATTTTTATTTATTTATTTATTTTTACCAGAGCAGAGAAGAGAGATTGGCAGGGACAAACAAGTATTAAAGTTGTTCGTTCAAGGTAATGAGCTGAGATAAAGCAATATGAATTAAGGCACTGGCTGTCACAGTTAGAATGAAATGAAGATTGGTGTCGACCTTTAAGCTAAGATGTAAAAATCGCAACTCCAGTTGCAACTCGTGCAGCTCCTGTCAGCAGATTAGGAGGAGGAGGTTGAGTCCCAACATGGTAATAAACACCACCTTATAAATCTGCAAGGCGGCATTTCAAACTGGTACTGTGGATGTTTAATAAGAAAAGGTAAAGTAAATACTCTTAGTATGGTATAATATTAGCATTTAACTAATTCATTCATTTATAGCTTTTTTTTGCTCAAGGCCCCATCCTGGCTGACTGATCCATAGACTGCTGACTCCTCTACTACTTGCAGCCAGTAGTGGCCCAAGACACACCTGGTGGAGCACTCCACGCTACTGAATGCTGTGTGCACTGCTGTGCGCACCAAGTAAGCTGACTTGGTGCTACAGGTACAGTATGGTGAAGAGGGTGAACGTCACACTGGCCCTCAGTCAGAATTTCAGTTGGTGTGAGAGACAAGCACCTTGGCTGAGTAGCCAGAGGACTTCAGCAGTGTCATGGAACAACTGAACTGAGCAACACACACACACACACACATTTTATAGGGCCCAACTGATTTATAATGGTGTTCCTGAGGAACCTCACCTTGGTTCTCCTCTCAGAATATCTCCCCTTGGATAATTTTATGCTTTATAGAGAGCCCTTTTGTGACACCAGTCCCTGCAGTTTATAACAAAGTGGTTAATCTATCATGTTTTTATGGTAATGAAAACTTACACTGAATGTAACCCTGACTGTTAGCAACAACAGATAGTTTTATACATTGCAGCTTCTAGTCAGTCGATAAATTATTTACTCAAATAGCACAGCTGAAAAATACAAAAACTAACAGTAGTTTTGAAATTTTGATAATATAACTAGCCTATATCTTCCTGAATGTGTTGTGGAGGTTATGCTTTAAGCAATATTAAACTGCATATGGACCCTCAGTTAGAATTTCAGTTACTACAGAATGAGTTGGGGTCAGAGACAAATGGATTTAGTTCCCAATTGCACGGGCCATACCCAAAAAACAGGGCTTGATCTATAGTGTAAGTCACACATGCACACACACACGCACACACATAAAATATTATCTTAATCTTTTCTCAAATAAAGCAAGCATTTTCTTGTGGTTGTGCAGCATCTCTCAGTCACAGAGACAGTTTTCCCTTGTGCTATGTGCAAGTGAACCGGTGTGTCTTTACCAAATGAGTAACTGACTTATATGAGTAATTTTTATAACTACTTGACAAATAGACATATTTTGTCATTGAGTTGTGATCAGCAATTAGTGCTGCTGCTTACACTTTTTTCAGGCCTTAGTAATCACTGACACATCAAGTGTCAAGCAAGTATTGGGTTTAAGTGCAGTCACAGGAATGCAAGCATTTAATCTCAGATTATCTGTTTATATACTGTAGTTAGTCATAAAAAACACACTGATCCTTACCCTGTGCATGGGGCTCTAGCCTGTCTCACCTGACACTGGACGACTGACAAAACTACGACTGTGTTGTTTGCCCAGTGCACAAATATGGATTACATGCTTGATGGAGATGCGCTGGAAGGTCAGTGGACAGCAGTAGGATCACCAAAGCTGTCCTTTAGATGACTTCTAACACATTAGGGGGAATCACACATCACACATCAGCTATTTCTAAAAGGCACTTGTACACAGCTGTGTTGACCTGAACTCAAAAATATTTGGTTGCCGTACAGTTTTGCTTCTCTTTCTGGTTCCCCGTCAGATAGAGTGTTCACATCTCCAAGCTGCAGCATATGGTTCTAGTTTCAAATCTTCATCTCTTTCAGCTCTTCTCATAGTGTCTTATATTTTTTATGGGCAATGTTGTGATAAACCAGTAGGTCTGACGTTGTTCATCCAGGGCCTGTAGAATGACTGACAGACGTGTTTTCTGATCTGACAGCAAAACAGCATCATGTGTCTGAGCTGTTTCTGCTTCACACATCTCTTGCGTTTAATAAAATATGCTGTGACTGACAGTTCTAGCAAATTTTGGGGATTGTAGTTTTGGCTAGTATTGCCTAGGTGAGCTTCTTCATCATGGTTACAAAAATAAAAAGGTTATGGAACAGGGTTAAGGTTATGGGACAATCATGGGCATGCTTTAAAAATCCAACGTTGACCAGTGGCTGGAATTGAGCTGGAAGCAATGAACAACTTTCTCAGTTGAACAAAATGTGTCATTTCAGTGCACTTACCGAAACAACTGATGTAGTTAGTTGTTCTTATTGGGAGGACCATCTCATTTACATCAACTGTGGTAGTAGCTATTAGGGGGAAAACTGATAGTCATAGCTGGAGTCCCATTGGAGAAATCAGCAAGGGCAAGATTTTAAAAGTATCCAGCTGAAAAAGTCCAACTCCTTCAAAACACACAAATGTGCACTGTCTCATAGCTCCAGCTGGGAGGTATCTGTAAGCAATATATCTGGACTTTTTTCAGTCTGACAAATACACAAATGAATGATTCTATCAAATGCCACAATCACATAAACACAAGCCACTGACAGGTGGCACTAGATCAAAGTAGTAATGATTGACTACAAGCAAAAAGCATACAAACAGTCATTTTTTTCTAGATTTGGAAACAATAGGAATTGAATGCAGGTGTTGTTATATGTGTGTATGCTCTGTTATATGATGAGACAAATGTTTGTTTATTTACTTAGTTTATTATTTATAGTGCATTCTTGATGTTTGCTATAATGTTGTTATCATACCTTGGAAAGCACAAATGTGTTTTGAATGTATTTTAGGACTCTTGTGCCCATCATTTAAACGTTGTTGTGATGCAAGCACTGAGATGTGACAATATTTTTCTCTTTCTTTCAGTGTTTACTCAGACGAAAATTCAGAAGTATTTTTCAAGCTCTTGTTATTAAAACACCACTGATGTCTGTATGTGACGTTTGGGCTCTTATATGAGGAGTAAATGGGCCAGGGAGCAAGGCAAGGGAGCAAAAAAGAGAGAAGGGCAGACTCTGTATAAATCACAGCTGTTGAAGACTTTCAGGGTGCATGAATTTTTGAGGATCAGACTGAAGTAACTCTGTGGACACGGTATGTCAGACTTCTGTCTCTTTCTATCACACAAAGTACCAGCAAAACATGGACTCTTCTTAAACCAAGCACAACAACTTTGAATTTTCACATGACGCATTCCCAGGGATGGTTACTGTGGAAGAAATCACATCATCCCTGTTAAAGTTTGGTGTCATTTCAATCCATAGTCAATTACTCAGGCTGAGCAGCCTGCCACTTCTCCCTGTCAATCACCCAGTGTGAGTGTTTTAGGATATGACGGCACGCTGAGAGCTGCAGCACAACACTGGGCAAGCGGATCAGGTGTAATGGCGTTAAATGACAAAATTTTACACATTTTACTTCCTGTTCTCACAGATCATTAATATTGTCAAATTTGATTAAATAACCACGTTTGTGTTTTTGGGCATGCATGTGTGTCTGTATCTATCTTAGGCCTAATTGTTTTCTAATTATACCCCAGTCTCCTCTCTGAATATCTCTTCTGGAATAATTTCATGCTTTTTAAGGAGCACTTTTGTGACATTAGTCCATGCAATTCATCACATAGCGGTCAGTCTATCATGTGAATTGAGATGGAGATGAATACAGTGAATGCCTTTACATAAATACACAATAATGTTCTGCTTGTTGTTTACCCCCTGCAGAAATAAAGACTGAATCATGTTATGACTTCTTGTGACTGACTCCTCAATCCATCCGTGCCACGAAGTCACAGCTGACTTTCAACATTCAAATATAAAACTGCATCTGTCAAAGAAATCTTAGACATAATAATAACAAATAATTTCTTCTGCCAAAAAGTTATGTTTTTTATCAATAATTAAATGTGTGGAAGATTTTAGTGTTAAATTTGAGAAACTTTTTCAGAGGAAAGTAGAGGCAATTTAATTCATCACTACTGACTTATAAGCAGCACTTTGGTCAAGGACATTCTTCATGCATTGGTATTGTGTATTGGTATTATGCACGTATACTGTATTTTCTATGGCAATGAAAATTTCCACTGCATGCAGCCTTGACTGCTGGTAACAACCACAGATGGTTCATAGGTTTGTACCAACAGAACAACAGAAATATAAGTTTCTTTAAATTGTTCACGAGCTGTGTTTCCAGTAACATATTTTGATGCATATTTTGATGTACTGTATTAAAAGTTAATGGAAATGGTGTCATTCTAAGAAACTTCTGCCTTTTCAAAAAAAAAAGAGTTAACAGCATAATAATTAGTGAACAGAACCACTGTATGCCAAATAAAGCATGGTTTCTGAAATGCGCCCATCTAGCTTGAAGCTACCAAGCAAGACTTGTTGTGTTCAGACAGAAAGCAAAGAAAACTTTTGTCCTGCATTATTCACCTGAGTATGATCAAAGGATCCTCTGTGTTTATTCACATTCCTCACACAAGTTTAACCACATAGTTATTCACCTCAGGCAGTATATCTTACTGGTCATGAAGATACACTGACTGAAGGCATGTGCTTGTGTGTTTGTGTTAAGTTCAGCCTTAAGGCTTACCAAACTCAGCACTCATCAGAGATTCTGGTTCTTTCTGTGAACCTCCAGTGTCTTTTCTTTTTCCTCGTTTACTCTCTGTACGTCCTTGAGTTAGGGATTCTGACCGGGTACCCGTATTTACTTGTCGTTACTTGCTGATATACTCTCACTATCACTTAAATGAATAAATTCGCTATGCAAAATGGTTTAGCAGCTACTTATGAAGACTGACCTGCACTCAAGGAACTGGACTTTTGTTTTCAGTTGGTAAATGATGTTTCCTTTAGTGTTTCTCACAGCCCTATCTTCTGACAAAACTAAAAAAAACAGAACAGTATGTTTTGCATTTAGTTTAGTCGCACAAAACCAATTGAAACACACTTAATTTTCTTTTTCCCTTTATCAGCTGTGTATACACATGTTAAAGCACGATATACAGGAAGTTACAAGAGCTAACTAATATCAACTAGCAAATTAGCACCACCGCCACCCAACTTTTTACTCTTCTCTTTTCACACCATGGCTTTTACAATCATCTAAAAATGGTTCCTGCTCAAAACTAAAAAAGTTCAATTGGTGTGCTGATGCTCAAGACTGGCATTCATGTTGTTTTTGTACACCTTACTAACCTGAAATGAGACATCCAGGTACTCACAGGAAACGGGAAACTCGTGCACCTGCAGCTATAGCCTTTGGTTAAAGTCTCATGCTGCCACCTATTGTCAGGACATGGATATAGCAATATTACAAGCACACTGACAATGTATAATTAGAAAAGTAACAAAATATCACACAAATGTGATCTCACATTAGTGGGCATCACACATACTCCATACACTGCAGCCTATTTTTCCTGACTGTATTCAAACCAAACTGTTAGCACTCACAAATCTTTGTTGTTCACCCCCCTGTACTTTGTGTCTCTGCACATGTGATCTACACAGTTAAAGAAAGCTTTGTTTATAAGACAAACAAGGTTCAATTAGATCAAAAGAAAAATGTAGAAGAATAAATTTGTCTTTCAGTTAGGTTAATTTGGAGACTAATGATGCACCAGTTCCAGCCTGATCTGAGAAGACATAAATAAGACTGATCACATCAACAGAACTCATGAAGGAAGATAAAATTAACCTTCTCTTATTGTCTTAAGCATCTCTGTGAGTGCAACACAATCACTGCAGCACTCAGTATAGGGTGAAATTATCAACTTGATTAAACACTTGTGTATTAACTGTGTTTGATGGGACTGGAGTGCTGAAAGCAGGAGTTTCTGGAAGTGAAACTGGGGCACCATCTGCTGGAATAATTGAAGACAACATGATGTGAAATAATTGACTGTAATTCAGAAGAAGTAGTAGTAGTAGTAGTAGAGAGTGTTGTTGTTGTTGTTGTTTCTAAATGGTGGAGGAAGCCAGAACACCCAGAAGGAACTCTTGCAATCACAGGAGAACATGCAAACTCCACACATGAAGACCTTGAACCAAACTGACCAATTGGAACTAACCAACTACCTTCTTGCTGTGAGGTGACAGTGCTAACCATTTAGCCACTGTGCTGCTTCATTAAGTGCATTTTATAAATCAATAATTATAAATACAAATGCAATTAAAATGCATTGATGGAATGTAACACAACTCATTTCATTAGTTTATTTGTTTTTGTATTAGTTATTTTTGCATTTATTTCACTGAAAGGTCTAAAAAATACAAAAATGATCAGATACAGCAACCTATGACAAAAATAAATGCTTAATTAATAGCTAATTTATGATTAGATTTAGTGACATTTGTAAGTAAACTAATAAATGTTACACAACAAGATTTCCCAGTAAGTGCTTTTAAAAGCAGTATTGCACAGAGATGTCCAAATGTACAAATTATGTGGGTAAGGCAGGATTTTTTTTAAAAAATGCCACTAACTGGGCTTAGTGGCATTTCTTTCTTTGTTATTTTACTGTTATTTTCCTTGACGAACTGCTTGAATTTCAGGGTTCAAGTCTTCTGACAATTACTATGTCAAAGGAGAAACATTTCTGCTGTTTTTAATTTTTTTTTCACTTCTAACATACAACTTGAATCTATTTTTAAAAATGATAACATCACAGCTGATGTGAATGCAAGTGCTGTATAAACTGAAATCAGGCAATTTGTTGAAGTCTGACTTAAGACAGTGTTGTTATAGCCTAATACCGAGGCTGTGTCCAAGAAGGAGATGAGCAGACAGTATTTCCTGAGAAAGCTGAGATCCTTCAACGTGTGCAGCAGGATACTGGAGATCTTTTACCAGTCTGTTGTTGCAAGCGCCATTTTCTTTGCTGTTGTGTTGGGGCAGCAGCATCAGAGTCAGCAACACTAACAGAATTGATAAGATCATCAAGACAGCCAGCTCTGTACTTGATCTCAGGCTGGAGTCTTTTGAGACCGTGGTGGAGAGGAGAACGCTGAATAAACTGTTATTCATCATGGACAATGATCAGCACCCTCTCCATCACACAGTAGACAAACAGCAGAGCACCTTCTCCACCAGCTCCACTGTCGAAGGGGCAGATGCAGGAAATCTTTCCTGCCACATGCCATCACACTATATAACAGCAGCTAAAACTCTGGTCGCTGCATCTTAAATTGTATTTTATTTTGCACAACATTCAACACTGCTTATTTGTTGTATATACATTTTTATATTGCTTTGTTTATTGCTATTTTAACATGTATAGGTTATTCTTTTTTTCTTTCATGGCATCATCAAAATGCTAAATGCTGCTGCTGCACTGTAAATTCCCAGCCTGGGATCAATAAAGTATATCTATCTATCTATCTACCTAATCAATAATTGTAAGATTGAAATATTAGAGAAATACTTATTCTGTCAGTGATGTGTGAAAATGGATTTGGCTGCTATTCCTGGCTATTCTTTTCTCTTTGTTACTGAAGCAAAGGATACACACCAAAAGAAACCTGAAAATTCCCTCTTAATTTATGAATTATATTATTGAAAAAAAAAATGAAAACAACATGTTCCAAAGCTATTGCAGGCATCATCGGTGGATTTACAAATTCCTTGTGGTATCCTTAAAGAGTCCATGTGTTTACACAATCCTATACAGGAGGATTTAGAGTGTAATTCCCATAAACAGATTTAGTGCTGTTAAAGATTTTCGTGGCAACAATAAACAAAGTCTTAAGTGATGATGAAACCTTTGAGTTTTAATCCATAAGCAAGTTTTGAGATAAACTTGCGTTCGTGGGCATAAACAGCAAAAGTTGCTTGATCTGTCAGAAACACTGAAAAAGACATTCTGAGCCCCATGCGTAATATCAGTGCGTGCGGACGCACGAGCATGACGCACGTCTTATAAAGCGCTGTTTTCTGACGTCAGCGGCCTCTTCCCTGCCTATGCCCTCGTGAGGTGGGCAGCGTAAAATTTTCTGTCTCTTTTCGCCGCTAAAGCGAATCCAAAACCATCCGTCAAAATGGTGAGTTTATCACATTTCCTAGAGTAATATATGAGTAGTCGAGAATACAAGGGGTCTTTAGTGACAGTATTAATATTTTATCAGCCATGATTTTTACGGCGCTATGCTACATACATGACAGTTATATGGGTTATGCTTTTGATCAAAATGGCAGCCATTTCTGTCATCTATACCGCTATCCCTAATGAGAGTGTAAAATAGTGCGAAACGGATTTACGAAGTTCTTTGGTTGTTTATTTATATTGAAATATTTGTGGCAGTTTTAAGTGGTTAAATGCCGACTGACGTCGATTTAAAAATGGAAATGGCTGGGTGACATTACGGTGTTGCGTTGTTAGCTAACTTTTACTGCGGCTGCTTTTTGCTCCATCGTTGACTGTTCTCACATGAACAATTTTGTCATTGCCGATATGAACGTACTGTGTTAGGACAGACGAGTGTTTTCACATATGTTGTCTTCGGTGGGGTAGACTCATCTTGAAAGTTTCAACGAGTCGGAGGAATTATAGCCGGCATATCTCGTTCCGGGCCTGGCCGGCGAGTTGAATATCAAGCCAGTGTTAGCATTTAGCATAGTATCAAAGTCTGTACACGTGGCCCGTTTGTGCCGACACATTATGCCGGGTATTGCTTGATTGAATTCGTGTTTATTAAAGATTTACTGATGACATTGACAACTTGGTCATCATTATTATTCAGTGGATAGATTGACAGACGCCACATGTAGCTGTTAAAGAGAATCGGCTAAATGTAGATAACAGTAACGTCACCACTGTGGTGATGTTGATGGCGGACACCCAACGCCCTGGAGCTACGGTTGTGTCATTGTTCCTGGCACAACACGTTATCTACCTAATTAGTATTCCAAAGATCGTGATGTGATTGGTCATAGATACGGTAGATTGTTGTTAACGAATAATCTAAAGGACAATAATCACGTTTAGTGTTGACCATAGCTTTGCTCCAGGGTTATCAAAATCAGGTCTCCAGAAAGTGCTGTGTTGGTCTCCCCCATCCACCCTAACCTTGTCTGCTGCATGTTGTTCACTAGTCAGTACATAATGAATATATTTACAGTAACTGAATTATGATCTTTTCCTTAATCTAATCAGTTTTTTCAAAAAAAAAAAAAAAAAACCACATGTATTTTTTGCTGCCGAAGCCTGACCCCTTGGTGTTGGTGCAAACATTAAACCTAACAAACTGCCATTTTGCGATGTCAACTATGAAAGATCTCGAGCTCGGGGTGGAAGCACCAAACACGTTAAGTTGGTGGCATTTTTAATATGTTGTGGGAGTAGTTTGTGTTAGTGTTGTTCATTAATGACAGTTGTGTACAGAAATGTATAGAGTCATGAACATCAGTGGCTGTAACTTGGCATGAGTAGATACATGGGCAGGGTTTTCTTTAAAAAATGCTCCTTTTCAGTCTGTGTGCTTTTGTGTTGATTTCCGTCTCTATGTGAATGTTCTAAATTGATTTTTCCTCCTTAGGTGAACTTTACCGTCGACCAGATCCGTGCCATCATGGACAAGAAGGCCAACATCCGTAACATGTCCGTGATTGCGCACGTAGACCACGGAAAGTCAACCCTGACAGACTCGCTTGTGTCAAAGGCTGGCATCATTGCCTCGGCTCGTGCTGGAGAGACCCGTTTCACAGACACACGGAAAGATGAGCAGGAACGTTGCATCACCATCAAGTCTACGTAAGTGTCTTGACTGAAATATGCTAATAAGTAGAGTAATTACATTAAAGGTGGTGTGGACATGCATGTGAAAAAAATGCTCTGCCATTTTTACACAAAAAGATCAATATATAGTCAATTCACTAATAGCTCTACTGTCTGTTTTCCAAATTTGATATTTATGTTGTCAGCTATGGTACTGTTAATTGACAGTTAACAATTTTTGTTGATGGCCTTATTGTTTCAATCAATCATTACTCTTTTGCACTTGAATAACATGTAAATTTGATGTTACATATTACACTGAACACAAAGTGTGATGCCATTTAAATTCCTACATTTCACATCTGACTTGCCTAATGACTTGTCTTGACTTGCAGCGCCATCTCCCTGTTCTACGAGCTGAGTGAAAATGACTTGGCCTTCATTAAGCAGGCAAAGGATGGTGCTGGTTTCTTGATCAACCTGATTGACTCACCAGGACACGTTGACTTCTCCTCTGAAGTTACTGCTGCTCTGCGTGTCACCGATGGAGCCCTGGTTGTGGTAGACTGCGTGTCTGGTAAGGACATAGCTGAACAATCCTCAGCAACACCAGTGCCAATTGCAACTTTTTATCTGATGCATATAAAATGTAAAAATAAAATGATTCTGTTTAATTATGTATGGACTATAAAAGTAGGTGAAAATGTTTTTGTTGGAAATTTCACTTGTATACAGATT
This sequence comes from Scatophagus argus, assembly GCF_020382885.2. NCBI lineage: Eukaryota > Metazoa > Chordata > Actinopteri > Scatophagidae > Scatophagus > Scatophagus argus. The sequence goes on along the minus strand of NC_058498.1, from coordinate 16,695,009 downwards.
TGCTCGTATTAAGATATACATGTGCTACAATATAATCCGACACCCAGTTTGTCTAGTAAATAAAAATAGCAGTGTTCATATATACTACATGTGTGAAATTAAACTCTTAATCTGATTTCCTGTGGACTGACTTTTCTCATTGTGTGTCCGTGCCAGGTGTTTGTGTACAAACTGAGACTGTGCTCCGTCAGGCCATTGGTGAGCGTATCAAGCCAGTCCTGATGATGAACAAGATGGACCGTGCCTTGCTGGAGTTGCAGCTTGAACCTGAAGACCTTTACCAGACTTTCCAGCGTATTGTTGAGACAGTCAATGTCATCATCTCCACTTATGGAGAAGATGAAAATGGACCAATGGGCAACCTCATGGTGAGTGTCTGTCTGAACTTTTTTGTATGAGTTGTTGTTTAAGCACAACACATTGGACACACAATACAGAAATATCTTGTCAAAGTAAAATTGTTATCAGTTGTCAACATAACAAAATTAAAGATTGTAGTGGGGAGAAATAAAAAAATCTTAAAATTCACTAATATTCTGATGTGTGGTGTCATCAATTTTTAGGTTGATCCAGTCGTTGGTACAGTTGGCTTTGGCTCTGGACTCCATGGCTGGGCTTTCACCCTGAAGCAGTTTGCCGAAATGTATGCAGCCAAGTTTGCTGCCAAGGGAAACAGCCAGTTGACACCAGCTGAGCACTGCAAGAAGGTGGAAGACATGATGAAGAAGCTGTGGGGTGACAGGTGAGTCTGAAAGCTTGGATGCCAAATTGAGTGTGTGTGATTGGTGAGCAAGGCTGGGTAGTTGAGAGGTAACTTATGCTAGAGGGACAGAAGCACCTAAAATGACTTCTTTCATTTTTGATTTTTTTGATTTTGATTTTTTTTTTTATAAATAATCTTAACAGTATTGTGGCCTTTTGCAGTGGTTTTGCTGACCTTTGTCTTGTTATTGTTTTAGATACTTCGACTCAGTCGGTGGAAAGTTCGTCAAGACTGCTACTGCAGCTGATGGCTCCAAATATACCCGCACCTTTGTTGCTCTTATCCTAGACCCCATCTTCAAGGTAACTAGACTTAATTTTGATATTGCTGGGATCTAGTGCATGTACAAAATATATCAACATTATACAAAGAATAACATTTTGTAAATTTCATTGTGTGCCTGCTAGTGATGACTTAAACATTCTTCACTTTGACCTGACTTACCAGTGATGATAACATTCTGTCTGAGCAGGGCACAGAAGCAGTGGGGCTGTCACCCACCCAGACTTTGAACATCCTTGATTTGCAGTCTACTGATTCAGATTAACTTGCTTTTAGGTGTTTGCTGCCATCATGAACTTCAACAAAGAGGAAACTGCCAAACTGATCCAGAAGCTGGATATCAAGTTGGATGCTGAGGACAAGGACAAAGAGGGCAAGCCTCTCCTGAAGGCTGTGATGCGTCGCTGGCTTCCTGCTGGAGAGGCTCTTCTGCAAATGATCACCATCCATCTGCCTTCCCCCGTCACTGCCCAGAAGTACCGCTGCGAGCTGCTGTATGAAGGACCTGGAGATGATGAGGCTGCCATGGGTATGAAGTTTACTTAACTCTTGCAGGAATATAAAGTTTACACATATACAGCACATGTATAATTTCAGTGACTGCTTATGCTGAGACTTTGGGAGGGCAGTCAAGTAGATGTGGCTCGTATTGATTGTCGTGGGGGTTTCTTTGTTTGTATTATCAATCAGGTATTAAGAACTGTGACCCCAAGGCTCCCCTGATGGTGTACATTTCAAAGATGGTCCCCACCAGTGACAAAGGTCGCTTCTATGCATTTGGTCGTGTCTTCTCTGGGAGCGTCTCCACTGGCCTGAAAGTACGCATTATGGGACCAAACTATGTCCCTGGAAAGAAGGAGGACCTCTACTTGAAGCCGATTCAGAGGTTGGTTTCAACATCTGGCTTGTCGAGCACTTAATAGATATTTATTGGTTTTCAGTTATGTGAAGTCAGTTTGGTGGATATCAGTCACATTTTAAGTTTGCACGTTGTTCTTTGTTAGGACCATTTTGATGATGGGTCGTTACGTTGAGCCCATTGAAGATGTGCCATGTGGCAACATCGTGGGTCTGGTTGGAGTGGACCAGTTCCTTGTCAAAACTGGAACCATCACCACCTTCGAACATGCACACAACATGAGAGTGATGAAGTTCAGTGTCAGCCCTGTGGTGAGAGTTGCTGTGGAGGCCAAAAACCCTGCTGATCTGCCCAAGCTGGTGGAAGGTTTGAAGCGTCTGTCAAAGTCTGATCCTATGGTGCAGTGTATCATTGAGGAGTCTGGAGAACATATCGTTGCTGGTGCTGGAGAGCTACATCTGGAGATTTGTCTGAAGGATCTGGAGGAGGATCATGCTTGCATTCCACTCAAGGTGATTAAAAGCAAAATTTGAGTCAACTTGAATTCAGTAAATCATCAGTTTGTACTAATGAGCTAAAGGATCACATAATCACTCATTTAGTGTCATTTTGATGTTATCCCCTCAGGTGAACATTTATGTATTAACATGTATTTTACTTTTTAGAAATCTGATCCAGTGGTGTCCTACAGAGAGACTGTCAGCGCAGAATCAAGCGTTATGTGTCTGTCAAAGTCACCCAACAAGCACAACCGTCTGTTCATGAAGGCTCGTCCCTTCGAAGATGGCCTGGCAGAAGACATTGAGAAGGGTGATGTTAGTGCTCGCCAGGAGCTCAAAGCCCGTGCCCGCTACCTGGCTGAAAAGTTCGAGTGGGATGTCACCGAGGCCAGAAAGATTTGGTGCTTTGGACCTGATGGAAATGGCCCCAACCTGTTGGTGGATGTTACCAAGGGAGTGCAGTACCTCAATGAGATCAAAGACAGTGTTGTGGCTGGTTTCCAGTGGGCAGTCAAGGAGGTAAGGGAGGCAGATTCACTCTTCATTGCAATCCTGGGGTTCTAGTAGAATCTTCTATAATGTTAAGTCATTGTGCGTTCTTTCACACAGTGATCACTGGATATCCATTTCATCTACAATTGAAGTCTCAATGTTGTCTTTAGGGTGTCCTCTGTGAAGAGAACATGCGTGCCATTCGCTTCGACGTCCATGATGTGACCCTTCATGCAGATGCCATTCACCGTGGTGGTGGTCAGATCATTCCCACAGCTCGCAGAGCTCTCTACGCATGCGAACTCACAGCAGAACCCAAATTGATGGAGCCTGTTTATCTGGTGGAGATCCAAGTAAGTGTCACATGTGGTTGGTATTTTGCTTTTTCTAGTTGCAGAGTGGAGGTGAGCCCTGTGAATAATTCCTTTACTTTTAAACCTTGCTTATGTTTGTCACAGTGACCAAGTTAACAGTGTTTTTACTTGGGAGGCATTCACCAAAGTTAATATCCTGTCATTGAGTTGCCGGTCTCTTAACAAATTTGAGTATTGCCTGTGAATCAATATTGCCTTTCTACTTTGCAGTGTCCTGCAAGTGCAGTGGGTGGAATCTACGGTGTGTTAACTAGGAGACGTGGTCACGTGTTTGAGGAGATCAGTGTGGCGGGAACACCCATGCGTGTTACCAAGGCCTACCTGCCTGTCATGGAGTCATTTGGTAAGTCCTGATTTAACAAGGAGAGCTGCCAGTGTAATGCAGATGTTGGCAGTCCTGCAATCAATCTAAATGGCAGTCTGAAATCTGTTGTGCTTGTTAAGACAAGTAGCAAACATTAAATGCATAATGTCAGTGAAAGTGCCTAGCTAACACACACACACACAGATGTGATGGATGCTCGACAGAACATTTTTGAAACCTACTTTGCTCTGTCCATTCCCAGGTTTCACAGCTGACCTTCGTTCCAACACTGGTGGTCAGGCCTTCCCACAGTGTGTGTTCGACCACTGGCAGGTTCTCCCTGGAGACCCAATGGACCCTACAAGCAAGCCTGGTATTGTTGTGACGGAGACGCGCAAACGCAAGGGTCTTAAGGAAGGTGTCCCAGCCTTGGACAACTACCTGGACAAATTGTAAAGCCTGAGACCCCACATGGTTTTGCCTCATTCCTCCCTTCTCAATACATCAAGTCTACTTTGTGGGACCGGACTGTACAGAACACAGTGAGCACTATTTGCCAAAAGGGTTGACAATAATGAATAAACATCTACAAAAATTGTAAACGATAAATAAAGGAAAATAAAAACTTGAATGGTTTGAGTTGAGTTCTTAAGTTTTTTTTTTTTGTTTTGTTTTGTTTTGTTTTGTTTTTTTATGGGAAATGTGGAAATGAGCACTTTCTTCTACTGTGCTGTGGTGGCTACATTTAAAGGTAACAGGGCAAGGTGCTCAAACACTTGAATTTTATATTATAAATGAGCCAGATCTGAGGTGCCTTTTCAGATCATTTAAAGCAGTGAGACCATGTTTGTAGCCTTGCTTACTGGTTAATTTATGCTGCAGACTTAAGTCTTCATTTACATTTTTGTTTTTATGGCACCAGCTTTTTCACTTTAGAATCTTTTCTACGGTCATGTTTATGATTGGTAGAAAGATGTGCTGTATACTTCAGATTTGATAAGAAAGTTTACAATGATGCTTTTATTGAGTGAGTTAATGTCCAAGGTGCACAGTGTGTGGGGAAAGTGGCTAAAGTCTGCTGTGTCTTCAGTATAAGAATTACTTTTGTACTAAAGGAGCAAGTTGAATTGTGCCCAGTGTTTTTTTATACCATGGCCAGAACGAGGACATGACTTGTTTACAGACAATGGGTCTCACCGATAGAACAGCCTCACTTCCTTACTTAAAGTTTGTTTCTACTTCAGGGTTAACAATGCCAGTGCCAAAACCTGTTTGACTGTGTGTGACATGTGGCATAGGATATCAAAATACAGGCCACAACAGATGTAGTGGATTAAGAAGTATTTCCATTCCTTTTAAAGATACTGAAGTCCAGGTGACTGGGTAGATGGAGCAAGAAACATTTAGTAGTTCAAGAGCAGATCAACAGAATTACTTGTTAGATTGACTTTATTGTTTTAAGCTAAAATTTCAAACATTTGCAGTTGTGAGTAGGCCCGTCTTAATTTTTTGTTTTTATACTTGTATACTTTTTGAAGGACCTAGATAGAGGTTGGAGAAGCAGCTTGTGATCGGCGGGTCACCGGTTTGATTCCCCCACCGGACGGGCAGGAAAAATTTGGGTGTGGTGGAGTGATTAATGCGATAAAATGCCCCCCCCCCCCCCCCCCCCCCCCTTCATTAGCCGGCTGATGTGCCCTTGAGCAAGGCACTTAACCCCCCAATATGCTCCCCGGGCGCTTGATGCTGCCCACTGCACCTGTGTGTGTTTCACTGCATGTAATTTGCCGGGTGTTGCGTGTGTGTTCAACTAAAAATATATATACTGCCAATAAAGTTGGTTCTTCTTCTTCTTCTTAAACAATTAATTGAGGAAATAGTTGGTTGCAGCTCTTCATACAACTTACAAAGTCAACACAGTTACCATCAAAATCATTTAATATCAAGCATCATTTAAATTGAGACTTCAAATTGAGAATTGTGATTACATTATTTTAATGTGAGAAGTTTAAGTAATTACATTTTTTTAACATAACCTTAAAGAATAGGAAGATAACCATGTCGGTTCCTATTGGTCTCTGCACCCCAGATATTATGTACCATTCTAAGTTGTACTTGACATGCTCTATCCTTCAACCAAATAAGCTAGTGGAGTTTCTGCCTGCAACTTAGCTTGTCAGGTCCAGTTCAATCCTGATGATGTGAGAGCTATAGTTTGCATTAAAGTGTGTATCCCAGGCAATAAACCATGAACTTCATGAGTATTTAAAGCAACTCAGACAAGATTGTAAGCCAACAGTCACAGAATTCCTTTGTAAATTGCTGCTGACAAAAAAGTAGTTTTATTCTGAAAGGGCTTGGCAGAAAATAATTTGATCAATGAGGGTCTACTGGTAGACTATATGCTTTCGTGTTTTCTTTCCTAGGTTTGGATCTAATTGAAATGAATTCTGAGTTGCGGAAATGTAAAGGTTACCACAACCATTTTCGTTGCAGTTCCTCTCTGCGACCAATGGAGGGCAGCGAACATTCATGACCGCTAACTTTCCAAATAGACAGAGGCTATCTGAAATCGCTCTCTGGTGGCTATATTTTATGTCGATCTATCTAGCTATATTCTATCTGCCATTTTACGGTGTGAAAATTCGTGCCATCATTGCATTACGGAACCAAAATGAAGGCCATTTCTACTAACAAAACAAAGTATGCATGAACACATTAGTCAACTGTAAAACAAAACGTAGAATAGAGATTACTTACATATGTGTGCTCATGTACTTATGTATCTTACGTGTAATGAATAATAAGAAAGAAAATAAAATGGAGCACTGTTAATACACGCCTTATTGAATTGATAAAGTATTAACAGTGCTGCCACTGTTCTGCTCTTTCGTTTATTTAACTAGTTTCAGTAATATAAATAGTTAGAATTCCTTAACGATAGTGAGAGGTATAAGTAATAATTTAACATTTACTCAAGTGCTGTACTAAAGTAAAATTTGGAGATACTTCACGGACAAGTCTCCTAACAGCGGAGTGGGTGGGATATCCAGTCAACCAATCACGACTCTCCGTGCAGACCAATCAGGTGATAGACAGGCTTCTCTTCCTGTTTGACCGAGGAAGTCGTTATCGGGTGAGTTAGAATACGTTTTTCTAAAAAAAAAAAAAAAAAAAGTACAAATAAATCAATAAAAACATTATGCCAAGGGGGGAAATATTATTGTGTGCACAGACTCATATTTTGCTGTATTTATTTTTTTCTCGTTAAGAGTGAGCGGGTCGGATAATCTTTTAGGCTGGATGTTGGCCGTTGTGTGTGTGAACTGCACAGTGCGAACAGTTAGCAACACTGAACTGCTAGCAGTCCGGTTAGCCGAAGAAGCGGTTTGTCTTACAAGGAAGACAATACTGAAATTTACTGTTGCTGTGTTTACTTTTGTTTTTACGTCGCCTTTCGTGTTATTTTACACCGTCGTCTTCCTACATCATAACCCTAACGGATTTAACACTTGCACAGTCAACTGCACGGACGAAGATCATGGGAGGGATCAAACAAGAGCAGAGTGATGCTTCACAGCACCCCAAACCTTCACATTCAGCAGACCATCCGCAAGAGGAGGTGAGCACCGCTACATCCGACAAGGGTCAACAGGATTTTTGCCTCCTTAGTTGGAAGGACTAAGACTAATCAGTTTAGCAGTCAGAGATTTGGTTGACCATTTTGTGTAAGGAATTAATCTGGTTTTTGTTTTGTGTTTTTAGATGGCTAAAAGTTGTTAACGTTAATGCAACAAGCTTGCAATAAGTCTTACCTTCGTAAAGATTATAATGTTATAATTTATCTATGATGGTAAACTGAATTTCTTTGAGTTTCAGTTGGACAAGACCCATTCCCCATTGCCTATTAGGTGACATTTTGCTGACCAAATGAATAATTAAAAAAAATAATATGAATGTTAATTGAAATAGAAAATCATAGTGAGTTGCATCCTGTCTGTCTGTTGTTTTCCACTGAGCGAGAGGTGTTGCACAGGTGAGTGACTCCTGCCTTCATGAGAGTGTTGTTCCCACTCTCCGCAGCCAAAGAAGAGAGGCTGGCCGAAGGGGAAGAAAAGAAAGAAGGTGCTACCGAATGGCCCCAAGGCACCGGTGACAGGATATGTCCGCTTCCTGAACGAACGTCGAGAACATATGCGGGCCAAATACCCTGACTTACCTTTCCCAGAAATCACGAAGAGACTTGGAGCAGAGTGGACACGGTTAGCCCAGAATGACAAACAGGTAGTTATTCAAATTTTGCAGGGATGCACGTTTATATGTATTGTTTAACATAATATATTTAATACCACACATTACTGTGAATACTGTAATGATATTTAATGATGCTTTATTGCTGGGCCAGCTGGTTGGTATCCACACTGGCACACAGAAACCACAGTCAAGAACAGAATTACAGGTGTCATCCCTGTATTTGAGTTTTGCTGCTGTGTCGTTATCATCTGTCTTGTTTACTTTCATAAAGATACTTCTCATCAGTGATGTTCTTCATGGTTGCTTTTGAAATGTGCATGCCAGCAGATTTCCTTATGATAAAATGAACTACATTATAGGTTTACAAAAAACAAATGATCAAGCACATGTCCGTTACAAGACAGAGTTTTTCCCTCAGTAAAGCAGCACGACCTTATGTGTGTCCTGACAGCGCTACCTGGATGAGGCAGAGCGGGAGAAGATGCAGTATGCGCAGGAATTGAAGGAATATCAGCAGACTGAAGCCTATCAAATCACCAGTGCTAAGATACAAGACAAGAGAATCAAGAAAGGTGACGGCTGATCTTTGCTTATGTAATATATGCCAGGTTGATAACTACTATTTTTTAAGAATAACCAACACATCTCCAGGGCATATAGCAAGATGCTGTATATTTACTACTCATCACTGTGTCATGTGAGCTGTAATATGCATATACATGTTTTTTTCTTTTAGAAGACACTCCATCTGTCATCACCAGCACCAGTTCAGAGTCATCTTTATCAAAGGTACGCGACACACTTATATCTTGTCACTGTATGTTTTTCATTGTTATTTTCACATACAGCTAAGATGTCTGATGATGTTCTTTAGGCTTCTGACCTCTCGAGCAGATTCGACATACCTATCTTCACAGAGGAGTTCCTTGATCAGAACAAAGGTAACACAAGAACTGAAAACAGGAAATGCTCATTCTGAAGTATCATAACCTCACTTTATCAACACTGGGTGCTACAGCTTAGAAAAAATTGTGCAGGATATTTTCACAGATCTCCTGAAACTGCAAAGAAAGCTCCATCTGGCAATAAATACTTCATGTGAAACATAATCTCACTCATTTATCAAATCCCGTTTCATTTCCCTCCTTATCGTTTCAGCACGAGAAGCCGAGTTGCGACGGCTTCGTAAGGCCAACATTGAGTTTGAGGAGCAGAATGCAGTGCTTCAGCGCCACATTAAGGACATGTACAACGCCAAAGAGCGTCTGGAAGCTGAACTGGGTCTGGACGAGAAGCGAACCCAGGCGCTTCACCAACATTTGCTGGCTGTTAAACACACGCTGGTCAACAGTCTGTCATCAGTCCCCCTGCCAGGTCAGCAGTCACTTATCTGTGGGTAGTTTGAGAAGAAATGTGGAACTAGTGGAGTCCCGATAAATCTCTTGCTGTAAGGTTATATTTTCATGCTCAACCCCACTTTGAAAACCACTGGGCCTTAACAACAGTCAGCATTTATTACTGCTCTCAGTAACACCAGTTCTTCTTAGAACGGATTGCCATATCAGTGCTTACATTCCATGATGTTTCACCTTGCGTGGATGTGTGGATGTAATTCTTCTGAGTCTTTTCTGAACAGGTACGGGTGAAACAGCATCTCTTGGGAACCTGGACTCATATCTAACTCGTCTCAGTGGAGTCCTGGAAGGAAACCCTCACAAGCATCGTGCCCTGCTCACCCAGCTCTGCGAAGTCCTCTCTCATCTGGACAGGTAACTAATAAAGGCAGACTAACACGGATAGGATGTTTCACAAACTGTTGGTATCAGTGAAACTTATTTCCAATAATGGCCGATGGCTGTGCAGCCTCCACCAGATAACCTCTTAGCTGGAATCACTGGTTTAAAAAAATCACTCCCACCTGGATTTTTGATGTTCAATGATGAAGGTTTATTTATTCATGTAGTTAGGTATTTCTACGGTATGTCTGAGAATCAGTTAATTTCAGACTACCTTTGTTTTTTGTTTTTGCTACAGTGTAACATTATTATATCAGCCTTTAAAAATCCGCTGTTGGTCCTCCCATCTCTCGAACACAACCTGGTAGGGTAAAAACATATATATAGAAAAACAAGACTGGGCGCCGTAACCCAGTGTGTTGACCCTCTCCGCTTTTTCACGCAAGAACATCTTCTTATTCCTATCTGAAACCGAGGTTGCTCTTTTGTGAAGTTTGCTCATATGAAAGGTGCAAGCTAGTCACTGAACTCCGTCAACTGCCTAAACATAATGTCCGTTGTTGTAAAATGCTACCTGTTTCTTTTTAAAGAAAAAGCTAATACAATAGGCATGTCACACATGGATATATTAGACAAGAGAATCTTACAGCATACAGTAGGTGATGATAACCCTGTCAGAATGACCCCTAAGTAGCTGTTAGAGAAAGAAAATTTGCTGACAATCATAATTAATTTTGCCAAATCTGATCAAATCTGTAAAACTGCATCTTGCTTCGGAATCAGAAATTTCCTTCTATATGATGCTGGGATATGTTTTGGTTGATGTAATTATCCACATTATTATTAGACTATAGTCTTACATGATTTCCCATTGATTTAATTTAGATTTTTCAAATACTTTTTCCCCTAACTTCATGCTTTAATTCATTGTCAGTGAGAAGTTATGAGAGGACTTCAGATGGGAAACCCTTTCATTCCTGCACCAGAGGGGGGCGCACAACAGGCTTGGGTGGTACGTCAGTGCCATTCAGCAGAGCATGTGGATATCTTAAGGGTAGTAAAGGCAACGGTACAAACACTTCAAATGAACACACACACAGCCCATGTCTACATGCCTCTTCTCTATGAATATGTATTCATGCACATGCGTGTTTGTGATTGTAAATCTTTGTGGCAGCGTTTAGGGTTTTTACTCTTCAGGAACTTCATTTTATCTTCTGAACTGCTTCAGTTAAGTAAATTTGGACTCACCATTACCCTATTGTGTATATCAGCAGTTACTGCAGGCTGATGACCTGTCCAAAATGACAAGCTCAATTATTTTCAGTTTACAATAAATGCCATTTGGCATTTGGTGGGTGGGGAATGTGCATGTAGTGTTATTTAGAATGCATGGAGAAAAAAACTAGAAAGTGGGAAAATAAAATGTTGGGTTATACGTGTTTGAATTTACGCTGATAGATGCAGGTAGTTAAATGGAAAAACAGTTTCACATGTCAGAGTATTATATATTTGTGAGGTATATTTGTATTTTCTGAAATGTTCATTAAACTGTACTGAAAATATTTCCAACGTGATTCTGTGCAAAAAGCTCAATTTAAAGGAGAGATTGTATGGATGCAGTGGGTGCCGTGAACCAGCAGGGGGAGCTGATGGCCTTCTCTAGATATAGATAGGCTCCACAACTTACTTTATAACTGCCAGTCTCGCTGTCAGTATATGTGAAGATGAAAATCTTTTAACTGACCCACAGCTAAGTAACTATTACCCAGACACTCCACTGGGGCTCCCCTCGCAGCAGGGCGGTGTAGTATTCACAGAATCGATCAATTATCAGCATATTGTTCACTGAATACCTTCATGTTGATAATCTGAGGATACCAACTGAGGATCTCTCAGGACATTTTGGAGAAACGTGTGTTAAAATATGGAGGGAGTGGCTAATAATCAGGTGTTTCAGCATCTCCGCCCCTCCACAACCCCCCCCCCCCACACACACACACACACCGCCGCCGCTCTGACGTCACTGCCAGAAGCTGTCCCCAGCCGCGGTGGTGCTGAAGCTGAACAAGATGGCTGTGTGTTGGGCAGCGGAGAGCTGAGAGAGGGCGGGGAGGCGAGAAGAGTCTCAAATTTAGACAGACACGCCATTAAAAAAACAAAAAAAGTGCAGAGGATTGCGGCGCTGGCGTTCACTCGCGAAGTGTGAAGATTTTTTTTTTTTCTTCTGTCAAGCGTAACGAACCCCTGCCAGGCCTCTCCTCTGCTGGCGACGGCAGGTTTCTCCATCTCCAGCCCCATCGATTCACTCCCAGGCTGCATATTGCACAGATTAGCTCAATTTCGGAAGCTGGTCAAGAAGCTGGACCCTGTGCTAAAGCCGCATATAAGAAATGTCATTGCTGTGTGTTGGAGGTAAGAGAAAATCAACTACTAATCCACGTCTTGGCACGACTTGCTGTCCGTATCCTCGACCTGCTGTAGTGTGAGCGGCTTTAAGGTCTCCACGTCTAATCTTTACACCTTTCTGTGGATTCACCTGTGAGGATAGCGATCCATCTATCAGTATTGTCTGGAATGGACATGTTGCACTTGGATGTGTTAAAATTTGGTGCGCTCTTAATTGGCAATTCAATGCAAATCCCATTGATAAGGCGAGTACTTTTGGAGCACTTTTGGCGATTTTGCATATTTCTAATCTGTCTCCTGGCTGTTATTAGCCCTGAAATAATTCACTCCTACTGTCTCGGATGACAACCCGGTTTGGTTTGACAAGACCTGGCATTGCTACAACCGGATCGATCTATGGAGTAGGTGTATGCTTTCTGGCAGGCGCTGTCAAACATAGTAAAACAAGATGTAATCCACTCTCGGTTTGTGCCTGTGTATCAGAAGCGTGGGGTGTTTTTTTATGTTTCTTGTTAAAAAGCCGATATTATTATTTGATTGTAAATCAAACAAGTGCATGTCAGTTTCCTTGTGTAATAGCGCGGAGCCAAAAAAAATAGGCGTGTGCAGGAGCCTAACGGGTTTCTTTACTGTAGGATGTTTCTTCAAGCCACGTGATCGGTGATTGGTCGCAGCATTCTTTAATTATATTTCTCCTATTGATTGAGCGGTGTAATAACAACCTGTGCTGTCTTTGAATTATTCAGGACTCCCAGTGGTGCCCAAACTGGTTTTCTACTGTAGCTCCGTAAGGCCTGCAGTCATCACACTGTATCTTCCTTCAGTTACTGATGGTGTACTTTGGCACTTTACTGATGGTGTCGTTTTCTTCGAATAAGCCTATGGTGTTGTCACCAGTCTGTCACCAGCTGCCCACTGCTTGTCAGGGATGGGTTCAATGCAAAGAACGAAGTTTCAGTTTCACTGTGCAAGAGGAAAGACGCTGAGAGGATTGTGCAAATATCATGGGAATGAAATACCATCGTCATGGGGGATTTCCTGTAACCTTTTCAGTAATATCTGGTCACCTCCAGATCACATATTGGCAACCAAAAGGTAAAACCATTCAACACATGGAAATCCTGTCTTTGGAATCATGTGGCATCCATTTTTTTGTTTTTTTTGTTTTTTGCACTGCCTCTTAGCAATAGGTTCTCCTTGTGTTTTTGACACTCAGAACATTAAAATGAAATTCATGTGCCATCGACAGCTCTCTTAAATCCTCAGTGAACAGGAATGAGTTTCCCAAGTTGTGACAATCAGTAACAGCTCCTTCATAACTCCTAAACATACAGATGAATGTCAAGCCTGTTTGCGTTCAACAGAAGGAAGCAGCTCAATGGGCTGATATTAAAGCCCCAAATTGGCGTATTTCCAAATGTGCTTTTTTGCACCTTATTTACTGCACCACCATTGGGCCAATGGGCTCATTTAACCATCACTTCCAGTTAGGGGACCTAATTCATTTCAGCTCACTGCAATTTGAGTTATGGCATAAGAAAAATAATATTCTTTTTAACAAAAATGGCACAGAACAATGGGATTCTGCCCCTTTTGGACTTGGACTGTGATCAGAGGCAAATTTTGTAACATACACTCTTATGGCCAGAGCTCATGTCTTACTCTGACTCATTTGATAAATATGGTTTCTGATTCATTGGGGGGCAGTGAAGGAAAGACGGAAATGTGATTTCCTCAAGCCTCTTCTTCTTCAGAGAGGACTGAGCAGGCCTGCAGTGTTTATGATGAAGCTGATATATTGTTGATACAGGTGCTAGAGCCGATGGCACAGATGTCAAGACTGGCATTCAGACTAGTCGGTGGTCCCTTTATGGCCTAAAGCTTTATTGGCATACAACTCCAGTGCTATTTTACGTCTCTGCTGGCATTTTCTCATTAGTTTCTGGATCCTTGTTGTGAGCCTGCAGCTAGATTTATATTGATTTGATATTTTTTCACAAGAAGAAATAAAGATGTGGTAACTTGAGCTGGGCTGGTAAACAGTTGCTGTAGCAGCTATGTGACATTGCCTGCTCAGAGATGTGTGCATACTCTACTTCAGTGTCTTGTGATGTCAGGTGTAGCATTTGAAATGATAGCCTGTGCCACAGAAGCTGAATAAGCTTATTCAGATCCGGCATCCATCCTCTGCTTGTCACCCCCTGTGGTGAGGTGCCAATTCACGCATTCTAACTTTATACGAGTGAGCCATGAGAGACATCCTCATTAGTGTCACCTTCTTTCACTGAGGCACCTTTCAAGCATCTATTTAAAACTATTTACATATGTATTCACGTCATTAGAGGAGATTTTTTTGAAAAAAGAAGCCAGAAAGTCCAACATTAGAAATGAATATAATTTAGCGCTAAGATATCTTTGGCCTGCGTCTTATTACCATTTCAAAAACCTGCTGCATAACCGTAATAATGATTAGGGTTACTGGGAGTCTGGAAATAAGATCAGTTGTGTTTTAGAGGAAATATATACAGCAAAGTAAATAGAATCATTGCATTTATATTCTACAGATTACATATAAGATTACAAGATTACATATACTATTATATATGGCCTTTGTATCCGTCAGTATATACTGTACTGTAAGTCTGCACTGTTCTCATATTGCATATTTACATTTTCAGTTTCTAATCTTTCTTGCATGTTTCAGCTAATCTGTGTGAACTAGGTATTCAGTCTTCAGTGACTCCTCTTGTGTCTTACTCTAATCGCCATGAATGCTATATTCCCAAATGTATACTGCAGGTGTGTGTCTAAATTTTATGTGGCAGCGAGTGGGTGAATACACAGCCACATACTGTAATGACCTCTCAATTTTCGTAACTGTTTTTCACTTAATTGCGCACTTGAGTCTTTCTTGTCATAATTTTTAAATGTTTCTTCAAGGCAGGTTTATATTGTTCTTCCTGCTGTCATTATAATTGCTCTGAACTGTGGGCTTTTTGAAAGCTTTTGATTGGAAAACCTCAGGAAATAAAAAGTCCCTTTAGCTCCTCTAAACCAGGGCGTGAATGAAGGTATTTGTCCAATCTTCCCAAGAAAAGAAAGAGAAAATGAGATTCTGTAATTTTCGTGGCAGATACTCAATATTTTCTGTTGAGCGTTTGCAGATAATAAAGACTCTTTTTTTCACCTACTCCCCTTCACTCCCTCCTACTTGTTATAACTGCAACTGCAGTTAAGTCTTATGCCTGTGAGCTGTAAGTACCCTCCACCCCCATCCTCATACTCACACACCCCCTTCCGGCACCCCCCACCCCTGTCACACTGAAGTGGTTATTTTTAGTGTTGGGGATGCAGCTTGCTCTGCCCGCATCCGGCTGCACAGAGAGATTAATGGAGCACGAGAGAAAGAGATAGAAAGGGAGCACACGTGCATGCTCGCCACATGGCAGGGGGAGCTTGTAGGAGCGGGTGATTGAGTGAGAGGGGGAGTGAGGACTGTTGACTGGGCTGATGGTGTGAAGAGGACAGTGCAGCTGTCATTTCCTGTCCATCTGAAACAAAGAAATGGCTAATTTGAACATCTCTTTGTCAATTGTATACTCAGTGCTTCCATGGAAAGGGACTTTGCTTTCCATTTAGGCGTGACTGCCTCGTCAGAATTAAGCAGCTAAAATATCAGGAAGGGGAATTTACTTTGAAGCTGTCTAAGAAGCAGAGAAGCTCGACCAGACCACTTACTCCATCACCTGCCTCATGAATCAGACTGATATTTTATCCCAAGGGTTTGCTGGAGTGATGCTATTTTTAGAAGCCAATTTGTACATAATGATTATCATGCTTGCTCTGCTGTCACTGACTAAGAAACTGACTCAGAATGTGTTTCTTTGTTAGCATCACTCTTATTACTCTCTTGATTTAATCACATGTAGTTCTCTATATTGCAGAGTTGGACCGTAGGTCATGCATTATAAAGTCATCCTTCTTTGTTTGTTGCTGAGGTCCATTTAGATTGATTTTACATTACTCCATGTATTTCTTTCTTTAAAAGTAACATGAGTGAAAAGAAGCATTCAGCAGGGATTGCTCTGAATATTAATACCTCACTGCTTAATATAGAGATGCTGGGCATCGACAGGGTGCTGGATTGAATGAATAATGAAAAGGCTTTTGACGTCACTGGTTTTAAAAGTCAGTCTGGTACCTTCAGAGGGCCCTGTGTGGAGGAGCTGGTAGGAGCCCCTGAGCAGAGCCTCGTCTATTGTGTCCAACAAAAAGCAACACTGCGCCGTCTCTTATCCACCACCCCCTGTGGTCCACCATGCAGGTATAGATACACACACATCATTCAGACAACAACACATGTGGCCGCTCTCCTAACTGGCATTACCTGCACAAACTGTCCTTCTGACCCTGTGACTCAGAGGTCCTGACATCCCGCTGAACAGATGCAGTCTTTCATATTGAGATCGTGGCATTCTGCCCAAAGAGGACAGAGAGTCTTAGGCTTAAAAGAGCAGGACTCCCTCCTCCCTTTCATCCTGTTCTCTCTAAAATGCCAAGCTCATGTCAATCACCAGCAACCAATCTTTCATGCACATGGGCTACAGGCAGAGGCCTACCTGGACCAAAAGAGGAGACAAAAAACCCCTTTGTGGATTTGCTGAACTTGCAGCATGAAAAGTGTCCTGTTTGCAGGTTTGGAAATGTTTTGTTTTAGCTCACTTTGTTCATGGTTGGACTAATTTCTGTTCATTTTTTTGTTTTTTTCATTTGTTTGCAGTGAAGAAAGCCAAGCTTGATGGACCCCAAGGTGAGCTATGACCTGTGACCTGTGGATAACATCCATTTTTTACTGAATCAGGTTGTTTCATTTCAACACACATGCACAGTAGAATGACTTGTGATATTTGTATTTTACTTATTGCAGAAAAATTCAACACATACGTGACCCTTAAAGTGCAGAATGTTAAGAGCACAACCATCGCCGTGCGTGGCAGTCAGCCATGCTGGGAGCAGGATTTCATGTTGTGAGTGCTTCTTGCCCTCTCTCATGTCTTATATAGTGTTGCTCCTTTCTCATTCTTTCCTCTTACTGCCTTCTCCTTTAAAGAGCATTGTCGCTTCACTGTCCCTTGGACCCACAAAGTTGTCATTGTGGGTTAGAGGGCTTTTCCAGACAATTGCTTCCCATTCCATATGTCCCATTGAAAGTAACCAGGAGGAGAAATGACCACAGGCAAACAACAGTACACATGCAGGGAAAATTTCGATTGAAAGGAGCCAATAGATAAATCAAATGGAAGTGTCAGTTGAGCCATGAGTTTTGGGGGAACTAACTTAATACATTTAATTCTGTTTACAGGACTTAGAAAGTGCTTGTGCCAAACACATTGTGTAAAACCTTTTGTGTGCCCAGGGCGAGCTGGGTTTTTAATTTAATGAACTGCCTCAAGTGATGTCACATAAGTCAAAGTTATTTTGGGCTGAAGACTACAAGTTTAAAGAAAATCTCGAGGGTGTTGAACTGACAAGAAAAGAGCGTACCAGACCTCAGTAGCCCCTCCCATGTCTCTCTGTGGCTAGTGGCCTGAGGCTACACTAGCCACTACTAGTGCAACACCAAATCTGTGTTTGCAGTTGAGGTGCTTTGTGGGTAATGCAGGTGCCAAGTTTTGACAAAGAAGAAAAATACTTGGTTAATAAACACCTGGTTCTGCTGCATCAATTTTGATTGTTTCTGTAAAACCTTCCATGTGACAGTGTTACAGTGATGCACTGCTAAATCAGTGTACTCTTTTAGTATTCAACTCTACTTGCTTTTCTTCTGGCTCTACTGGCACAGTAGCTTTATGGATAAAACATATCTTTTCACTCTTAAAGAGGGGAGGTATTATTAAATAGACTTTCATGCAAGAAATTTCAAGTATTTAAACTTTGACTAATTCAAAGCATTTCAAAAGTGTAATCTATTTACTTTTGCAGTTATGGTTGTATATTTAGTGTGAACATCAGATGGAGGGGCCAGTCCGTAAATGGTTATCAAATAAATACGGAACGAATACTGTTAATTGACACAAACAGAGATGTCACCTCCAAGGCTCAGTTCTTCAGCACACACAGGACAGCAGGGTCAGCTGTGGCATTTAAATCGTCTAGAAGGAGTTATTTTTGCTCTCTTCCTCTTGCTTCCTCGCTGTCTCTCTCCTTTTGAAGAGTGACGGATAACATAACACCTGTGCTATTTGAGTTGCTCCAGCAGAGTTCCTACACCCAGCGTAGAGGGATTCTTCAGGATTCATTACAATTCATAACTCCACAAAGCTGACTTATTAAGAAAAATAAAATGGCAAGCACAAATGATGAAAAAGACTTACCATTTCACCGTTGTTATGTTTAATCTACTATAGCTTTATCTTTAAACCAAACCAGAGAAAAAACCCAGCACATCCTGCCTTCGCGTTCTCTTTAGATGTCCTTCTACTTTTTCTCCCTTTTGTGTTTGCCAGAATACTCCCTCAGCCCCCAAGGAAACAGAAAGATGCCTTTTCATATCAAAGCTGTTATTATTATGTTTTGATTCACTTAAGACAGACAGCCAGTAGGCTTGAGAAGGGGAACTGTTAGACAATAAGAGATGCTTACTGAGCTGATAATCTGCCACTCAGATTTGTAATCACTTTCCACGTCGTAGCTACTCCAGACCAGCTATATGGACTGTGTATGAGTCTTGCTTGTTGGAAAAAGGAGGCATAGAGTTCATTTTTGTTTGTCATACAGAAATATTGATGGCCTCTGCCGTTGTCCTATCTGTGCTCCCTCTCTTGTACGTATATCCTGCCGGCAGCCTATTTGACAATCACCTGCTCTTTCCATCTTGGTGCTGAATGACTCATTTCCCTTAGCAGATTGAATCACAGTGCATATCCATCACCAGATTTAAGCTCAGCTCCTGATGGCACAGACTGTATTTCTGTTGAAATCCCCTTGTGCAGTGAGGTGTCTACATGCAGCCTTTCCTCCACTCAGCTCTTTCTGTACTATTTCGCTCTCTTTCCACAGCTTTTTCTTAACCCATTTCTATTTTTCTTAATCCGCGACGTCCAGCGAAATAAACCGCCTGGATCTGGGCCTGACAGTGGAGGTATGGAATAAAGGTCTGATCTGGGACACCATGGTGGGCACCTTATGGATCCCTCTGCGCAGTATACGGCAGTCCAATGAGGTACACCACCCCCCTCCCTCCCTCTCTTTTTCACACATTTTTAAATATGTGGCTGCTTACTGTCAGCTATGTGCTGATCAATAGCTGTTTTGTGTGCATATATGAAAAATATACAAACAGTGAGTAAGTGCACAATATGAAATAAAACAGCATGAGATTGATGGACATCACTTGATGGTGATGGAGACTTTAATGGGTGACAGAGGGGAAGTAATATTTTAGTAGGCTTAACACTGCACGGGCTCCATTTTGTTTTCAAAGTGTTTAGTTTAGTCAACAAGTGCTACAGATTTGTTTTTAATGTTTCAATATTTGTTGATAGAAATTTCCCACTGCATGATGTTTTCATTTATTTATAGTCCTGCTGCATAATATAACACATCTACTGATGCTTTTGTAAATATACCATAACTGGCATAATCAATAATGAATTTCACTATCAGGCTTGTTATTTTTGTGACAAGGACTTGGATTTCTTTAAATAAGCCATTTGGTTAAATGAGATACTAAGATGACGTAGTGGACACATTTTGTTACTTCAAGACGATGCAGCGAGCGGGTTTTTGTCAGATTTCTGCCAGGTACTGTCGGTAAATATTTTTTTTGGCTGCAGGCTGATGGTTCTCAGTGGTGATAGTGTTCTGTTAGGTACAGGACGCTGTCTTTTTTATTTAAAGGAATAGTTCAGCATTTTGAGAAATATACTTACTGGCTATGTTGCCAAAAGTTAGATGAGAAAATGGGTCAAGTATGAAGCCACAGCCAGGAGGCGATTAGCTCAGTGCAAATACGGGAAGAAGAGGGAATCAGTACAGAAGTACAGAAATATAGCAATTCTAAAAAATCATTAATTGTATCAGAAATGTAAAAATGACAAGTTGTCTCATGAGAAGGTTTCATGTGCTTCAAACAAGCACAGTGACTTCTGGGAGTCTTGTCATCACAGTGAGGCAATTAAGATATTTGCCCTCTTGTCAAAGCTAATGATGACCTGCTAATCAGAGTGAATTTCCATTTCACTTCATTACTTTACATCACACTTTACACTTTACTCTACACTGTTGACCAGGTAAGATATGGAGAGAGATTCAGAACAAAGATGGTCTTCAAGCACATGTAAAGCTTATTCATCATGCAGTAAATATTGTTGTAGTCAGTCTCTGCCCGTCTTCCTCTGCGTTTTCCAGGAGGGTCCAGGCCAGTGGCTGACCCTGGACTCCAATGCGATCATGGCTGAGAACGAAATCTGTGGAACGAAAGACCCGACCTTTCACCGGCTGCTGCTCGACACCCGATTTGAATTACCACTAGGTTCGACTTTTCAGCATAGTCGTATTTATTCCATCTGGTGCTTCTTTTTGTACTGCATATTCTGAAATAACGTGTAAAAAACAGGAAAATACAATTTCTACAGTAGCTAGCATTTAGTACTAGTACTGTTACATACAGCAGCTGTCAGACTATCATTATTGCTGTTGGTACCATATCTAGTAATGCTAACTCTACTTCATTTACTCTTAATGCTGCGCTAAGACTGCTTTCAATGTTGCGACTTTCAAGACAAGTTCTTTCTTGTCCACGTCTTTGGCAAAACGACGCAACATGAGTTACCTGATGTGCTGTGAAGCTAAAGATGTCGAGTGCTTTTGTTGTCTGCTGCAGACATTCCAGAGGAAGAGGCCAGATACTGGGCCAAGAAACTTGAACAACTAAATGCCATGAGAGATCAAGATGTAAGAGCCAAATCACTCTCTGTGTACCATCTGTCACAAATTCCTCATCTGTTTATTTCTTTCCTCTTGATAATATCTTCTTTCATAACAGCAGAATTGCCACACTCAGTATTATTAACAAAAGAAGACAGTGTTGGATATTATCTTCTGAGATGTGGGTTTTTTTTCTCCTCAGTATGCTTATCAAGAAGAACAGGAACGCCCACTCCATGCTCCATCCACACAGTGCTGTGAGTATCAAGCGCCGCCTCTACGTCCACATCCTCCTCCCCCAGCAGGGGACGGAGGAAGGGGAGCTGATGTGATGAATCATGCATGCAAGCCTGACAGAACACTGGAATGACTTATAAGTGTGAAGAATGTGAAGTGACATACGCTGGGTTGTCAGACACACACCACCCTGTCTGCCTGACTGTCTGTCTGTCAGTCTGTCAAATGACGATGACACAGGGAGCAGGTGGACAAGTGTGTATAGTATAAATCTGTGGTCAGAGGGCTTGGTTACTGGTATGCTGCTTGTGTGTGTGTGTGTGTGTGTGCACGCAGAGATGATACCAGCATGTGTGTATTTTCTGTTCTTCTTTACTTAGCAGCACCAAGGCCAGCAGCATTTGCACAAAAGCTGATTCTGATCCTAGCCTCTTCAAAGACCTTATCCTTGTCCTTATTTGCACACATGTACATACACACTGATGAACACACTGCACGCATATTTATATCTTAATTTTTTTTTTTCTCAGGGCTGCAAATCTCTTTATGTTTGTTTAACTGGCTTTATATACTGCTGATGTGTTTAATTTGTGGCCCAAACCTAATTTGGTTTTTCCAATCCTTTATATCCTTGCAGGTAATTGGAGTCTGTGGGGAGATCAGCAAAGTAAGTTTCTTTCATGCCCTTGTTCTTTCATGCTGCTAATGACTTGGAGTAACTCTGTATTTATTGTCCATGACTGACTTAATGTAATGATCTCCTTGTGTAGTTTTCCTCAGAGACCATTAGCTGCCACAAAAATAGATGTTTTTTTCACCACACATCCTGCCTGAACTTCCTTTCAGCCCATATGTGTTTTCTCCTGATCAATTGAAAGTCAAACTGTTAATAAAGTTACAGTAAAACGAATTCCATGGTGTATGCTGAGAAAACATACAGTTTTTTTCCACAGTTATCATGCACTCAAAGAAACAAGCTCAATTAGAAGCAGTGACTGGTGCATAAAGTGCAATACAAACTTTTTTGGCCTGAGTTTTTGAGGCTATATTTTATCTTATTGCTGGAGGTGGTTGTGTATGATGGCAGTCTGATATGAATACTTGCAGACACTACCTGTGGGCTATGTGCAGACATTATGTAATGCACTTAATAATCTCCTAAAAAGATGTTTGAAGTGGGCATTAGATAAGATAGTAAGGAGACCATGTTATTTGTAGTAAAACACACAACAACTATCCATCAGAAAGCATCAGATATCCATAAAAGAAATAAAAAAATATTTTTAGGTTTACATAGCATTTTCACGGTTTTGTTATCCTGTCATTACTATTGTCATTACTAAAAACACAACCAACAAATGCATATATTTTTTAAAAAGAAAAATCCATTTTTTTTGTCACTGTGTCCCCACCTCTGAAACAAAACTTACATCTTTGGTCTCTTCATTGCAATGTAGTTGAAAGTCAGTTTAGCATTTGTTCAGTGATTCAAACTCTGTCTGGTTTTATACAAACTGTCCGAAATCAAAACTTCATTGGTTAAAACATGAAAAGCATTTTAAACTAAATTTCCTTTTCTTGTCTCACCTCCTCACTGTTGCATCTCCTGTTGTGTTTGTGCAAACAGACGAGGATCCAGACAGCGCCGTGGACGACAGGGACAGCGACTACCGCAGTGAGACCAGTAACAGCATCCCGCCTCCCTTCTACACGACCTCCCAACCCAACGCTTCCATGCACCAATATCCCATGAGACACCAGCACTACAGACACTCGTACAACGACGAAATCCATGAGCTGGATTACGACCACAGAGCCATGAGGTATCAAGCACCCTAAAGCCACCTGGTAGCTGCAACTGACACCAATTGGTTTCCTTTTTCATAAGATTACCCTGACAGGCTGTGAGAATGTATCAGCAACAGGGAGAAAGGCTTTGTTTTGGTGAGACAGGAAGAGAAAAACACCCACAGACAGGAACTGTTAAATGTAATAGGACCCTTCCAATCGTAAACAAACATTCCTTAGTGAAGACTCCATTTGGAATTTAGCATTTAGCCCTGAGACAACTCAGCCCCTGCAGCCTTGTTTTGTTCCACTGTATTGTACATGGTAACACGGTTTCCCATTGTGCTCTCCTCCTCTAGAGAATAACCCTGGCCTCAGTGTATACAAGCATTCTGGGGCACGCAGTTCTTGTATACAGGTCACGTATGAAGTGGGCACTTGTGGTTATCTTTTGTGTGTGTGTGTGTGCGCGCCTGTACATATATGTGCATCAGGAACCCCATGTGATTTCTTCTGCGCTAACTTGATGTACAGAAAATAAATGAACTGCTGGATATGACAACATTTCTGAACACTTTTGGACATCAAAACTCATGCATTGCTCAGAAATGCTGAAGCATGAAGTTTGTCCTTTTAATTTGGTCACATTTAGATGGATGAAATAAATGCTCCCTCTCAAAGCGGCCATTAAGAGATCCCCTCCTTTGCACTTCCCATTTAAGTGATGGGGGACAAAATCAAGTTGGATATATTCCAGTTAGTCTTAGTCTCTGTGGATGTAGACACAAATCACTTACACTGTGAGCACAATATGAAGAAATCTTTTATTGAAGAGAAGAAATGAAGCAAGCCAAACATGCCTCAATGTTCACACAAACACCCGACTGTTGTTTTAAGGTTTGAAAGGCTTGAAAAACTGTGAACCCATCCTTTAACCGGACAGTGCAGATGCTCAGTTTGGTTAGAGCTTTCATTGAAAGATTTGCACTGAGCTCTACTGATGCTCCTCTCCCACTTCTCCCCTCCTCCCTACCTCCCTCCCTGCTCCTCTTACCAGACGCTATGATAGTTTAGACTCGGCCACCAACGGGCGCAGTGATATCGACTCAGGCTCAGGGTCGAGCCGGCGCACCAGTCGTCAGTATTCTCTAGACAGTAGGCATTCACTGTCCGATAGGTGGGTCTCTGTACCTCCTCTGCAACTCCTCCTCCTCTTCCTTCACCTGCTCCGGCCTGTGACTCCGTCTCGCTGTGACGTCAGTGGTGGACTTGTCCCGTCCTCCTCGCTCGCTGTGCTTGCATGCATGCGCTCTTACCCTATCTCTGTATATGTATATTCTATACTTTTTATAGAAACTACTGGTCCTGCATCTATATTTACTGTGTTCCTGGTGAAGAGTCACAAATCAGTATCACAAATGATCATGCTCATCTTCACCATTGTTAAACTCTTGTAAGTTCTGCGCAGTTTTCTGTTTATGTATGTGATGTATGTGATTATGTGGGCAAGTGATTGACAGGATGCGTGTGTGTCCATTTTTTTGTAACAGTCCGAGACAGAGTGGATAATTGTTGGTTGTGGAAGCGCCTGTGTGAATGTGTGTGTGTGTGTGTGTGTGTGTGTCTGTGTGTGTGTGTGTGTTAGTGAGCATGTGAGAATCTGTTGTGGCGACAGCCTGTTATTACAGCCTCATCCTGTATGTGAGACTTTAAGAGGAGCCCTGTCTTACTCTGGGTGTCCCGTTCTTCTCGGTAATTATACACATTTAATTTCCACTTACAAGACAGCAGAAGGCCCTCAGCCCAATAATGAGACCCTAGAAGAGAGGTCAAGACAGATTACTTTCATTTTTATCTTAGCTTCTCCATGTTTTTTTTTATTCTTTTTGCAAAAGAAAGAAGGCAGACATGTATTTAGACTCACACCTTATGAAAGCATTTGTCACTGTTTGTTTCAGTCTTTGTGTCAGATGAGATAGCCAGGTAGATGATGAATAGAAAAGAACAGGGGTGTTGTGACTGACTGTGTATGTGTCCATTCACCTGCACTTGTGTGTTCTGTCTGGCTCACAGCCCAAAGCCGAAATACAGTTCTCTACTTTTCTGCACCATGCGTTACTGAACCAACATGACTGTAATCAATAGGGACGAAACAATAAAGTGTGAGTGGGTGTCAGTGTGTGTGTGTAAAAAATTGTTTTTGCATGTGTCATAAATCTCTCTCTGACTCGTGGTCTGTCTCGGTGTCTAACAGCCTCATTCATCATTGTGAATAAATTTTATTCACTTATTTACCTGCAAAAGGGGACTGTTTTTGTTCTGCCAGGCTAATAAATTACCCTCGACCTCTCCAGGTTCGCTCTCGTTCATTTAAATAGGTCTACTTATATCTTTTTCTATGGTGTGCGTTTCTGTGTTAATTTGCGTGTGAACTGGTATCCATAGTAATGATTCCCCTTGCAGTTACATAGATGCACTACTAGCTTAAACCCCCCTGATCTGAGTTTTGGTTTGGTTTAAAGTCCTCTTCTCCTAATGGTTAGCTGTCTCCCTCCCTGGCCCCAACAAGTTCCCTAAGTGTCACTGTGACAAACTCCTTCTTGTGTAAGTGTGGGAGCTCCTCTAGTTTACCTTCAGACCTGTGTGGACATGTTTATGTAACAGGTGTCTATAAATCTCTCCCTTCCTTTCAGTCCTACAGACAGTCGATACGCTTCATCAGGCGAGTTGAGTCGAGGCAGCTCTCAGCTCAGTGAGGAGTTTGTTCCCGAGGATGGCGAGAGCTTGCGAGGTTCGGAGTTCTACGATGAAAATGACTCCTACCACTCCTGCCACTCCTCCGTCAGCTACGGCAAAGAGGATTCCCCTGGCTGGGATGGTGAGGACCCCCAAGGCGCTTACAGTGACGAAGGAGGCTACCTCAAAGATGGAGGAGAAGAGGGGGCGCTGTATGCTGAAGAGGAGGGTGACATGTACGGCGAGGATGGAGAGTACCGTTATGAAGATGAGGAGGAGATGCCATATGAGGAAGATGAAGATATGTATCCACTTGACGGCACACTCAGCGAAGACCAGGAGCCGCCATACACCCCTACACCCACAAGCACTGCCCCCACCCTCATGCCACCCTCTGATGGTGTGTCCTCCACCAGGCCACCACTGGAGAAGCAGACGTCGTTGCATCAGCAACAGTCAGCCCCAGATCAGCTCCAGCCCCCAAGCACAGCTCCCGGTCTGCCTCCAATCACACAGGGGGACAAAATGACCCCTTACGGTGCAGAATCCATCAAGCCTCCTTTTGCACCCGCCCAACCAACTCTGTCTACTACCACTACACCCACCCCCAATACTACATCACAGGTCCCAGCTCCAGATACTGAGCCCCAGAAGCCTGAGTCAAAGTCTGAGGTGCTGCTGGAGGAACCTCAACCCCCTGAGCAGCCTCTCACAACAGAGAGCGTCCCTCCAGCTCCTGAAGAGAAAACAGAGGAGCCGCCTGTTCCAAGGTGAACACCGTTTGTACACTTTCAGCATTTTCATAAACGAAAAGTATGCTTTCACACACTGTCAACACCACATTAGCCACATTTTGGCACAAAGGCATTCATCTGGCAGTTCGTTCATGAGGCTCATACAGTCAGCTATTCAAAAGAAGAACACAGAAAACAGTCTCTAGGGAAGGGGTAGGGATACATAAAAATTTTCTCACACTTTAGAAAGCCACTTTCACAGGCTGTGTCGTGCTCCTTGTGTCAAGTAAAATAAACAAAATCATTGGTTTGTACCGTCAATGAGTTTGAAGCAACGCTAGTTATCTCCATGATTACATTACATTCACTATTTTAACTGACAGAGCACATGGTAGCACATACAGTACATGAGTGTTTTTTTTTCAAAGTGCTGTTCTTTCTTCAATCATACTTTTAGCTTCCCAAAGAGGGAAATCATGGAACCTGGTCCTGCCAGAGCCAAAGCCAACTGGCTTCGACTTTTCAGCAGAGTACGACTGCAGCTGCAAGAGGTACAGCCTTTGTGTGTATGAGTGTGTTTTTAGTGTGCCTTTGTGCACGTAGGTGTGCATTAGTGCAAAGTGTTTTTATTCCAGGTGAATGCCTGAGCTCATAAGAGTGTTTAATATGTCATTTCTGTTGTTCTTTGCTTTAATTCATGTCTAGTATTTGAGCTCACTGACATCAGTCCCTGCATGTGCTACTGTTACTGTGTTTTTTTTTTTCCAGTTTTTGTTGACTGGTCCACCATTGTTCCCAGTTATTAGTTGCTCTGGATTATATTGCCTTGTGTTTATTTTATAGTTTCTGTTTATCCCTTGTACTGTTTTGCCATTTCATTATTTTCTTTTCAGTTGTTTGCCATCCTCGTAGTGATTTGCATGTAGTCCATTCTGATTACCCATGGCAGGAGCAGACACTCAGGTGGGTGTGGCCAGTGGTGCGTTAACCAGTGTAATTTATACCGTGTGTGTGTGTCCTGCACAGCTCATAGATATCTATGGGGAGCCAAGCAACGCATAGGAAACTGCTGTGAGGCTGCGACATTTCATTTTCAAAGCCTGCCGTTTATACCAATCAGTAACTATTTCTGTGCGCAAGTGTGACGTGAGCACCAGTGCTGTGTGTCCCTCTTTGAACAGGCAGGCAGACAAAGAACATGTCTTTCAGTAATAGAGCAGATAGAATCAGATGAATGATTACACAGGTGGCCATCTGGCTGTAATCAACTTTTACTATGATTCTCAAACATGGAGAAGCTTATAATGTCAATAATGACAGCACTCAATCAGAAAGACACAACTCAGCTATAGCACTGTCCTAATAGCCCTCTTTTTCTTTCTATCTCCTACTAGCACCACTGTTGTATTATTCATTTGTCAACTCAGGGGAACATTTGCAATCATTGTGGCAACAGCTGCTAGAGAAATTCTATTATTTTTAGTATAAAGAACAATACAAAAGTGCTATATAGAGACTATTATGATATGCTTCCCACATTTTTCCAGCTACAGCTCTAATGGCACCCTGCTTGCCTCTCTTTCTCATCTCATCTCTCTCTTTCTGTTAAGGCCCGAGGAGAAAGTGTTGGCATTGCCTCTCTGCTTTTATCAGCAGGGTAAGTAACCATGACACTGCTACTACTACGGTCAATGAAAATCTATAACTTACCAACTGGAAGGCAAGCCATTGGCCTTAATGTCTGAATGCATTTGTTGTCTAATTGATTCGTCGTGTTCAGGGTCTAGTAAACAACTGTAGCTGAAATAGTAGCTGGTGTTGAATCCTGCTCTGTGCATTTTGCCTTGTTTTGTCTCCAGGATGGGTGGCGCTCTGTACAGCATTGACAGCATGCCAGACCTCAGGAAGAGGAAAGCTATGCCTCTGGTCAGAGATCTGGTGAGTTTCCCCACTAATCTCTTTATATTACCCCTGACTAAGTGTCTCACATCTCCCCAGTCCATCTATCACTCAGCAGACAAGGCTCTCATCTACATGACCTGCTCTGCAGTCCTCTCTCATCCTGCTCTCTTTCCCTTATCCATCTTTTCTTTAGTCATTTATCCTTCTTTTACTCATCTTCATCTCAACCTTTTAGCCAACTCTACTATATCCACTCTGCTAACAGACAATACTTCCCTGCTGTTACAGTCTGACAGGGTGAGCTGCAGGGCTAAGGGGCCACAGGCGAGATCAGAGGTGTCCTCTGACTGACAAGGACGTCCGTGCGATGCTGTCATACAACAGACCCTTCATTATCCCTCTCTGCCATCGTCCCCATGCCTAACTGACACCACCTCATTAGGAATAAGACTGTGAGGAATATAAATCCTCTGGAGAGAGCTATAATTCATTCATCCATGTCACTTAGAGAGTCATGTACTATTACACAGCCTGGATGGCATTATTAATTTTCCATCTTTGTTAAAATGACAGGAGGCTAGATACACATTATGTTTGCATTAGTATCATGTTTTAGCAAATTAAAGAAAACCTGAATAGAATTATTTGACATTTTGTTGTACTGGTAGGTGTATTTTAATACCTTCAGACAGACCCAGGCTAGCTGTTTCTCCTCTTTATGCTAAGCTAAGCTAATGGAAGAAGGCTACAGTTTTACATTGAACAGAGAGGGGTTTCAAACTTCTCTTACTCTTGACAGAAAGCAAATTAAGTTTACACCATTTATCAAAATGTCAAACTGTTGCTGTAAATGCAAACGTGCACCTTGTTGTGGGGGCTCTCTTGATCTCTCACCTTCACAAATGCAGACACACACTCGCACGACTCGCACACTCGTGTCCCAGGTAACCGATCGGACATCGTTGGTCCTGGCTGAATGAGCAGTGATCACGGACTGTTTCATTCAGCGGTTAAATACTCAAGTCTGGTTGACGTCCTTGCTATTAAAGGCCCCTCATCCAGCTGTAGATTCACCCTGTTGGACTGTACCTCCATGCTCATACTGTGGATCTTCATGCTTATTTTATCACAGTCTGGACACAACAAACGCATCATTTCTCAGCATTTCTTTTCCATTTTTAATTCTCCGTGGAAATAACTTCCACATTTTCTTGCCTTTCTCTAATAATAAATCTTTTCTTTGTTCTTCCTGCCTTCACTACGTGGCCACAGGCTATGGTGAGTAACACCAACACCTTTTACTATTAGAACACTTGCAGGTTTCCTAGGTATCTCATCTCAACAGCAAACTGATTACTCGTATGAGAGGGAAAACTCTGAATTCTGTAGGCAGTAGACTGTAGTTTGCTGTGCCAATTCAGGGGAAAATTGCTCAACAGACAGTAATACACGTTAGCTCATGGGCTGCACTGACATCTGTGTTGATGAAAGGATAAAATATTGAGGTGGGAGCTGAGAGAAACTAACCCCTCCTCTCTCCTACCACTCAGTCTTTGGTTCAGAACTCCAGGAAGGCAGGCATCACCTCAGCCCTGACATCCAGCACCCTGCATAATGAAGAACTGGTCAGTGCTCAGTTGTAATATTAATTTCTAGCCATAAAAAAACACCATTCTCAACACTCTGCTGACGATGTACTTCTCTCTTATAGAAGAGTCATGTCTACAAGAAGACCCTTCAGGCACTCATTTACCCCATCTCCTGCACCACCCCACACAATTTCGAGGTGTGGACAGCCACCACGCCCACTTACTGCTACGAGTGCGAGGGACTGCTGTGGGGGATCGCTCGCCAGGGCATGCGTTGTACAGAGTGTGGAGTCAAATGCCACGAGAAGTGTCAAGATCTGCTCAATGCTGATTGTCTGCAAAGTAAGCACAGTATCGGAAAGAATTACCCCTGCTTTAGTCAATAAAACATTGATGAAATATTGGGTTAAAAAAATATGCGAAACGTCTTGACACATGTGTGTACCTTAAATAAACGTACAGCCAGAAGACTGTTAGCTTAAACTAAAGACTGGAAACAAGGAGAAACAACAGCCTGGCTCAGTACATACATACACAAATGATATGATGTGTTGATCAGGGAGCTTTAATACTGACGCAGTTTTTTTTTTTTTGTATTATTATTATTATTATCATTACTGGACAGAGCCAGGCTCTCTGGTGTCTGGATCTTCTCATCTAACTCTTGGCAAGAAAGTTCATAAGCCTATTTCTTTGATGCCTTTAAATGTGTAATTATATATATATTTACCTCTCAGCCTAAAATTGCTTTTTTTTTTATAGGCAATAATATTCTGAGATATACAGCTGTATGAGAGCTAATGATTAGATGGCACATTGTATTCAAATAGTGTTCAGAGAAAAGGAGCTGAAATATAGCATAAAATATTTAAAGGAATTGAACAGCTATTTTCTTACCTCATGTTTTACACTTGCTGTGTCAGTTCTTTTTTTCTTTTATTAATAATAACAAACTGACCAGTCCATCTATTTCCTCTTTTCTCTATTTGTCAGTGCACTAAGTCCTCCTTCTCTCACTCCTACTTTCTTATTTTCCTTGTTTTGTTGAGAGGATATTAAAAGCCATTTGTCTTTCGTTGTCATCCAGCTCTCTTTATACTCAGCATTTCATAGCTCTGCAAATGTGTCCGCCTCTCATTCATGAAATATGGCCAAGTCTTTCATCACCTACGCAGTCTTCTTTTCTGTGTTGTAATTTAAATTGAAATCTCAGTTTCAGCTTTTTCCACAACTTGTAGAAATCTATCCTCCATGCAGTTCTGTTTTTGTTGTCATTAATGTGTCTATGGCAACTGTAAATCAACTTGTTTTAAGCACCTCTCATATGATACCATTTCTGTTTGCTCTCACATCTCATCTTTTTGATTTTCGTCTTATTTTTCACAATAACCAGGAGCAGCAGAGAAGAGCTCCAAACACGGTGCGGAGGACCGAACCCAGAACATCATCATGGTTCTTAAAGACCGCATGAAGATCCGCGAGAGGAACAAGCCTGAGATCTTTGAACTTATTCAGGAGGTGTTCGGCGTCATCAAGGCCACCCACGTCACCCAAATGAAGCAGATCAAGCAGAGCGTGCTCGATGGCACCTCTAAATGGTCAGCCAAGATCAGCATCACAGGTGAGAGTGATGTCAAATTAGTTCAGTACAGTAGCTTTGAACGGAGCTGACCAGTACTGTCAACGTCAAAGTCTGAGGAGGAGGCACATGTCAGGTGTTTGTGTCTATAAAAAGAGACAAGCCAGCGCTTGCTGGAAGAGAGCACAGGTGGCATTTGTGGGGCAGTAGAGCAGAAGATCAGATGATTTAAGAGGCATCTGTTTGCATCCAAACACGCACAAGAATACACACACACACACTCACACTCACACAGAGTCTTGTTTCCATCACTTTCGGGGACATTACATGGACTTCCTTTCATTTCCTGGAGACTTAACCACCAACTAACCATAACAATAAACATTAACTTGCCTAATCCAACCCTAACCTCAACCTAACCTTAAAGCAAGTCTTCACCCCAATATTTAATGATTTACACTGTGGGGACTTGCATCTTGTCCCCGTAAGTGTGATTGTATAAACAGGTTTTTGTCCTCACATCTACTGAAATACGCATCCACAGTAGCTGACTTGCTTGCCCTTTTTTCCTTCTCCGTAGTGTTGTGTGCCCAGGGTCTACAAGCAAAGGATAAAACCGGTTCCAGTGATCCTTATGTCACCGTCCAGGTGGGAAAGACCAAAAAGAGGACCAAGACAATCTATGGCAACCTCAACCCTGTCTGGGAGGAGACGTTTAACTTGTGAGTCAGAATCTCTGAAAAATATGTGACATGTGTAAGAGTCAGTTAATATTGCAGTTATTTGTTCCTACAACTACTACTATTATTATCATAATAATAATTAGTAGTAGTAGTAGTAGTAGTATTAAAGTAGCAGTAGTATTAAATGACTGGTTAAAATGAATCATGATTTTCAAATTGCTTGTTTTGACCGAACAATATTCAAAAACAATATAGTTATAATGATTAAAAAAAATAGAAATTTGCAGTTGAATATCAGTATTTATAGATTCATTTTCTCTCACTCAGCTGAACCTTCCAGCTCTGGTTGTCACGCTGATGTAGTTAAACATTTCATCTGCTTTATGCAGATTAAATGAAATGTATTTAGATTTGTATTTTTTGCTGCAGACTTTGGATATTTAATGAGTCATGATAGTAACTCATCTGCTCTTTTTGGCCAGCTGTCAGTGTAACTACTGTGTTTGCTCCCTGTGGCCGACTCCCTGCTTCTGTCTGTTTAGTGAATGTCACAACTCCTCGGACCGCATCAAGGTGCGTGTGTGGGACGAGGACGACGACATTAAGTCTCGTGTGAAGCAGAAGTTCAAGCGGGAATCCGATGACTTCCTCGGGCAAACTATCATCGAGGTCCGCACTCTGAGCGGAGAGATGGACGTCTGGTACAATCTGGGTGAGCTGAATTATTAACTCCACCTCACTGTATCAGTACCACAGCTTCTTACTGCCATGATCAGCTCACCTCACGTTGCAGCTATATGTCTCACCTATAAACAGGGGTGACTGTGTTGTTGTTTGTCTTGTGCTTTTTGCAGACAAGCGCACAGACAAATCAGCTGTGTCTGGAGCTATCCGCATGCACATTAATGTGGAGATCAAGGGAGAGGAGACAGTCGCCCCCTATCATGTTCAGTACACCTGTTTGCATGAAGTAAGCTCACAGTGTGTGTGTTTGACCAAACATCTATTTAAGAGCTGTACTTACTAAATACTGTTCTGATGTGCTGGTGTTCTATGTGTCCATTTTATCAGGTTTTTTACCGTTATTCTATTACTACATCTTATTGTATATTGTAGTAATATTGTAATATTGTAACTCTTCTTCCACTACACCTCTCTACACAGCTGTTGTTTTTTTTTTGCTTTTTCAGATTAAAAATTAAGACCCTTCATACAGGCCCATTGAAAACATGAAAACACATACAGCATGTTGATGCTTTAATTTTTTAGACTTTAGTTCAGTTTACAGCTCATACTTGTTCCCGTGCTTTTACTCAAAGGCCCAGTCTGCAGTAAATTCATTGTTTGTATGCATAACAACATGCCCAACGTTATGCAAACTGTGTACTCCAGTCTTTATTGCGTGTGGATATCCATAATAATGGCAAAATGGGCATTTAAAGAAAATATTTGGTCAACTTGCATTGCCACTTTTACCGTAAGTACTTTCTCCAACCACTGTGTTTGTCTGTGCAAAGTCATGCTAATGAGCCACACCAAACAGGTTAATTTACTTGAATGATGTTCAGTCATAATGGATCCATTCCAAACGAAATCTGGATTAATACTCTGTGAAGTTTGCTTTGCTCTCATTAGATAAAAACCACTATAAGACATCAGACACATTTCTAGTCTGGCACTGTGTGTAAAACTCTGCTGATTGATTGTGGACCAATCACGTCCTTGTATGGAGTCATTACTCGGCCCATTACTCAACAGCTCATATTAGCTGAACCTTAACAGACAAATGACCACTGTTATTGCTGCACATAAGTGGCCATAAACCACACAGCCAACTCAGAATGTTTTACAGCATAATGCTTTATGGTTGAACAGTCAAGACAGCACCTTATGCTGGCCTCATAAAGTAGTTTATTAATGGCTCTTCGTGTGGCAGAGCCATTTAAAGACAATCAGATCGTTCATTGTAATCTGCTTTTTTTGTAGAATAACATGAAGAAACTTTGATTACTGCTAAGAGGCATGCAAATGTACAGCTCTAAAAGAACAAATGCTGGCTAATAAAGACACAAACTCGGACAAGCAGGGTCACGCACTTTTGATTGTCACGTCATGGCTACTCCTCCTGTTCTCTAAGCACAAATATATCCCCATATCCCCAACATGACAACGCTCTTAATCACCACGTATCACTTCTCAGGCGCTTTTTTAAACCACCAGTCTTTAAATGTTTTGCCATTTCTCTTTTTGTTTCTTTCTTTGCATTCTCTGTTGTGTCTCCTCTCACTCCCTCTTTCTTCAGCACTTCTCCTTCCATGTGCTCTCTAACAGTTTCTTACTTTTGCTCTCTGTAGAACCTGTTCCACTATGTGACAGATATCCAGAACAACGGTGTGGTGAAGATCCCTGATGCCAAAGGCGATGATGCCTGGAAGGTCTACTTTGAGGAGACTCCCCAGGAGATTGTAGATGAGTTTGCTATGCGTTATGGAGTGGAGTCCATCTATCAGGCCATGACGTGCGTTACTGTCTGAAAGCCCGACTTCTGATTAATATTATTTTCTCTGTATAATCTGTAAGCGATTTTGTGTTTGCAAACACGTGCATCTCTCTTTTGCAGTCACTTTGCCTGCCTGTCATCTAAGTACATGTGCCCAGGTGTGCCAGCAGTGATGAGTACCCTACTAGCTAACATCAATGCCTACTACGCTCACACCACTCAGGCAACAAATAACGTCTCTGCCTCTGACCGCTTTGCTGCTTCTAACTTTGGCGTGAGTCACTCCTGAAACCTTTAACAGAATCAGTAAATGCTGCAGGTGCCACAGTTACATTCATTAAAACCAACAATGAGGCTTGTAGAAAAACAACAGTATAATCATTTCCTTTTAAAAAGGAAAAAACTCCAGACCAGCTTTTCTTTCTTTTTTTGTGATCATAATTTCCTGTGTTACAGTATGCCCATTTGGTGCTGAATGGCTTGGTCTTTGTATAGAAACACACAAATGTTTCTTAATACTAAAGTCTGTCATCTTGTATTGTAATGTGCACAGAAAGAGCGGTTTGTCAAACTTCTGGACCAGCTTCACAACTCTCTGAGGATTGACCTTTCCATGTACAGAGTAAGATTACTCTCCACCTTACTGTTTGCACTCCTTTTAGAAAAGCTTATAATAACTGCACGACAGAACTTTTCTCTACTGTGCTTCCCTTCCTGTGCTTTTCTTTCTCTTTGTGCGAACCAGTAAAAACAAAGCAGGCGGACGTGTTAATTAGACTGACAGCTCCTCTAAAACCTACACAGACACATTCGGGAGACACTGCACACCCACACAGTAACAAGTGTTGGAAATTGCAGTCGAAATTGTACTGCCATGCTGGATCCTGCCCACAGACACAAACACACACCGGACGAGGGTGGATGTGATGCCGTGTGTTGTTGTGTCTCACTGTTTCTGCCCCCCCCATCTCACTGCAGAACAACTTCCCTGCCAGCAGTCCCGAGAGGCTGCAAGACCTCAAGTCCACAGTGGACCTCCTCACAAGTATCACCTTCTTCAGAATGAAGGTACCAGCCCATCCTTCATCTCTGTCTGTAAAAGTATCATAGTATGCAATGCATTTTATCTGCAAAAAAGGGGGGGGGGCAGAATTATATATATTTACAGTTCAAAATATACAACTTAAAATGAACCATCACATTTTATTTGTGTTTCAGATCAAGATGATAAGAGACATAATATAATCAATTCTCTAGTGTAATAAACTGGATAATTAATCTCTTGACTGATTTAACTTTCTGTCTCTTTTGTATGTTTGTGTGTGTGTTTTCAGGTCCAAGAGCTTCAGTCTCCACCCAGAGCCAGTCAGGTAGTGAAGGACTGTGTCAAAGCCTGTCTCAACTCCACCTACGAGTACATCTTTAATAACTGTCATGAGCTGTACAGCCGCGAGTATCAGACAGACCCGGTAAGAAGCAGCAGTTTGTCGAATGTCTGTGTCTGTGTGACTCAATGTCTTTTGTGTGAGAAGTTGCACACTGTAATGAAAGAGAAATCGTCGTGGCTCTACTCTGTATTGTCTGTTCAGCACTAAAGCACTATTTTTAAGTTTGTTTTTTTGAGGGGTGGGGGGGCTTTTGCCATAGATTGATTTACTTTTCTTTTCCCTTGGCTGTGATTTGTTTCACTGTCTCAGAACTAACCAGCAGGATAAATCATTTCTTAACTCACTGATGGAGTTGGCTCACTAATCATTTAAAACTTGGCCAGCAGTTTTCTTAATAAATCATCCGGAACATTCTTTGCCTGATTTCTGTATTGTCCACAGTGTTGTGTGGTGACTTCCCATCATCCTCTCAGTCTGGCTAGGCCAGGCTCTTCTATCCATCACTCCTGCTCTCTCTCTCAACAGGGATTTCTAGAACTTGTCCTCATTAAAGCGCCAGCCCCATTCAGACTCCCTCCTGAATTTCAAATAAGCATTTTTTTTCTTTTGAATAAAACATTTCATCCTGAGGGACGTTGCTATATTTCGTTGAGATCTCTGCAAGATCATTCTTCACTCTTCAGCCCCTGCGGTGCTCTACTTAGTTTTTTTCTTTTTCTTGCAGAGCATCTTCAGCTGTTTCAAAGAAGTCATCCAGACAGTTGACACTCTTAGTCTGTTTAAAGCTGTTTGAGCAGCAAATGTTGAATATGTATGAGTTGTTGAATTAAGGACATACTGAAGATTCCCCCTGTCTCTCTGCCTCAGACAATTAAAAAACACCATTAGTAAAATTCACATTAAGAGTACTGAATGGTCACTCAGTTAAAAAACTGCACTCTTATCCAACATATTAAGTAGAGTTTTGGTGTGTGCAGTATTGTCTAAAATACTATACTATATATATCGTAATGACGAGGAAAATTAGCATATTTTGGCTGAATATGAGTATTACTCAGCGGGGTAACAGTTAATGCCAGAGGTGCCGATCTCACGCACTAAACAATGTCGCCAACATGCAAAACTTCTCCTTATTGTGACTCTAGTTGTGTGACTGCCTTTCCAGGCTAAACAGGGTGCTGTGCCTCCGGAGGAGCAGGGACCCAGCATCAAGAATCTGGATTTTTGGTCTAAACTCATCACACTTATTGTCTCAATTATCGAGGAGGACAAGAACTCCTACACTCCCTGCCTAAACCAGTATGTGTCTGTACTCCTCCTACATGTTAATTTGATCACATTACACTATTTACTCTGTCTCTTCTCTCACAGCTTCTCTTGCTGCCTCTAATCATACACTTTCAGGCTCTTTCAGGCTTATCTGCTTGCTCGGTTTCATATACCTCCTCTCTCTAAGTGTATGTGGAGTAAGCCTTTCTCCTTCTCTCCTCCATTAAGATTTCCCCAGGAGCTCAACGTGGGTAAAATCAGTGCTGAAGTGATGTGGAACTTGTTTGCTCAGGATATGAAGTATGCAATGGAGGGTAAGTCAGTAATATACCGAGCCTCTGAACTGACTGAGCCTTGTCGAACTGCCGAGGACTCCTTAGATAAATGTAATAAACTACTTACACTAATAGCCAAATATGCACAGATACACAGAGCAGTATATGAATTTAGCTGTATCTCATAATGATATTTATGTTTAAATAATCTTTTACTGTTTTTATTTTCTATTTTTTTTGTTATAAATACAGTGGATGAGCTGGGCTGTTTTAATTACTATTTGACCGTACTTTGGATGAAACTTGGTAGGAAGCTTTCAAATAGATGGTTTTATAGTAGCTGAGCAATCACATGTTAATATGTGGTAAGCCACACCAGCTGAAGGTGTGGGAAGACTTTTGCTTTTAGTCACGTGTGTCAGTTGTTGTGACAACTGGCCAGATGATTTGGGAGATACCATTTATAAGCCTTAATGGAAATACTTATTGAATTATATATGATGATCATGATGATGATGGCTGATGACTTGTTCATCATCATCCATTGAATAAGTTCATCGAGTGTAGAATTATGCTGATCATACACGGTTCTGAGTTGCAGCTGATCTTGATCAGCCAGACAGATATTTCACATCTAAATTAGTTTCAAAAGAAAGCTTACAATGCCAGCATGAACACCGGGAGAGAAATGTCCTTTTTACTGAACATGCATTTGTCTGCTTTGTTCGTTCTCTCAGAACATGAAAAAAATCGCTTGTGCAAGAGCGCAGATTACATGAACCTGCACTTCAAGGTCAAGTGGCTGTACAACGAATACTGCAAAGACCTGCCCTTCTTCAAGAGCAGAGTGCCAGAATATCCTGCGTGCGTAGCAACTCGCACGTTTTACAACATCGGACTTATAGCAAAAACAAAAATGAAATCCTGAATCAATTTAGATTAAATCCTAATTGTGTGCTTTTGGGTTCCCATTTCATCATAAATATTCATATATCTTCTGCATAGGTGGTTTGAGCCATTTGTCATTCAGTGGCTGGACGAAAATGAGGAAGTGTCTCGGGACTTTCTGCACGGTGCTTTGGAGAGAGACAAAAAAGATGGGGTAAAAGTTTCCAGCTCTTCTACTCCTTATCTCCTTTCCACTCTTCTGGAAATGCTGAGTCGCTGTTGTTCAGACAGAATTACTGTAATCCGTCCTTTGTACTTTTTCTGTCACACTCAAAGTTATCAGCCAAAGTTTCACCTTCCCTCCCGTGGACACAGCGACACAGACGTTGACTCAAAGAAAGCGTGTTTGTACTAAGAGGATGTTTCAGGCAAAGTGCTTTGCTGTATAAAGCAACTCTTTTGAAAAGCTTCAGAAGTTTCAAGAATCTTGTTGAGACATGCATGCACTCAAGGAGGGAGATAGCTCTGTGACAGCGGGACATTGTGAATTAATGGCCTTATTCCAGAGCTTTGACTGCAAGGAAAGCTGCCCTCACCTCGTTATCCAGACTCCCCAGAGGAGCACCTACACACTCACCTCTAGCCAATTAGGGACCAGGCTCTAACCAGCAGCCAATTATCAGGAGACAGACAGGAGCTCCCACCTGTCACTGGATGGCTGTCTAACTGGCTGTACAGGTGGTGAAAGATATCAAAGTTCCAGTTTAATATAGCATCTAATGGTCCATCTGTATGGTCTTATGTGCCAGAGGTCACATCTTGCTAGCAACCCTTGAATCCAGGATTCTCTACTCCACTGATCCTTAATCACATATGCCTTTTCCCCCATTATATTATTCCCGGTTTTTAATCTTCTCACATACCTTTTCTGCCCTACAGTTCCAGGTAACATCAGAACATGCTCTGTTCTCCTGTTCGGTGGTGGACGTGTTTTCCCAACTCAACCAGAGCTTTGAGATCATCAGGAAGCTAGAGTGTCCAGATCCACAGATTGTAGGACATTACATGAAGAGATTTGCTAAGGTGGATGCGGTCAAATTGCCCCGATTATTTGTTTCAAATTGTACCCTGTAAATATAGTAAAAGTAGTTTTTAGTAAGGGTAACAACTTAATTTTAAATGCTCTTTCATGTGTTTCCAGACGATCAGCAATGTACTTCTGTCCTATGCTGATATCATCTCCAAGTTGTTTGCCAACTATGTCACCATGGAGAAAGTGGTGAGTGGTCAAGGACTTGTTAAAGAACTCGAAAGTTTCAGTTTCACACTTTTGTTCCAATTATAAACTGAATGGTTGTTGTAAGAATGGTCTCTTAGAACATGAAGTCTGAGCCACTTGTTAAGTGTCTTAGTGAGCACTGATTGTTTCAAATAGACACGTGTCATCTTTCTGTCCTCAGCCCTGCATCCTGATCAACAACATCCAACAGCTGAGAGTTCAGCTGGAGAAGATGTTTGAAGCCATGGGTGGAAAAGATGTGAGTGAATAACTTTTTTTTTTTGTCCCCCTCCAAGTTTCATTTGTCAAACCCCCTAAAATATGCAGGCAAAATTAAACTACTGGAGTTTAATTTTGTCTGCATATTTTAGTCTGTGGTCAAAGTTGAAAGTGTTCTTAATCCAAATATCATCAGTGTCATTATTGCTACAAAAACCCCATGCCCAATCACTCCAGCCGCCTCTGTGTGTGTTTCCACGTATGTACTTCAGCTGTGTGTGGAGGCCAGCGATATCCTGAAAGACTTGCAGGTTAAGCTCAACAATGTCATGGATGACCTCAGCAGGGTCTTTTCTGTCAGGTAGAAACACACTCTGACATCATTGTGATGTACATTCAGACAGACTGACTTCATTAAGCACTTCTGCATTTTTCCTCTGTAGTTTCCAGCCTCACATAGAGGAGAATGTGAAGCAGATGGGAGACATTTTGGCTCAGGTGAAGGGAACCTCAAATGTGGGAAATGCCAGCAGCGTGGCCCAGGATGCTGACAATGTCCTGCAGCCCATTATGGAATTCCTGGACAGCAAGTGAGGCAGTCTGCCATTCTAGTGGGCTCTAAAAGGGTTCAGCTTTGAAGGCATTTTATTATTTTTACTGGACTTACTCAGGGTTAGACAAACTCATAGATGTCTGTTTTTGTCTCTCAGTGCAGTTTGAAGGTATGCTGAATGCTATTCTTCTACTATTTAATACCTCAGTCATGCATTGGTTGTGTCGAGCTAATATTATCACTCAACAAGCGGGGATTTCAACCAGCCACCTCCTTTTTTTGTTCAATCTCCTCTTTCTCATCAGTTGTTATCCTCAGGAAAACAGTGTTTGCCTCCTTCTGCTGCATATTATTCATCTCCACTTCCTGCCTTCTGTTCCTCCCCCTCTTGCCAGCCTGACTTTGTTTGCTAAGATCTGTGAGAAGACGGTGCTGAAACGTGTGTTGAAGGAGCTGTGGAAGCTAGTGATGAACACTATGGAGAAGACCATCGTTTTGCCGCCGCTCACAGACCAAACGGTGAGAGCTCTCAGACCTGCAAATACACATACAGCCTTGCAAATCTACACAATAATAGTGCATAACGACACGTTATGTTGGCACTCATTGCTGACTGTGCCTGCAATACATTCAAGGATTGACGTTTATTTTTAGTGTGGATAAACAGACATATATATATATATATATACATATACACACACAGAGAGACTCACACATGCACATTACTGGAACAATATGTACCAAACATGTAACGCACAAACACCCACACATGCACAAACACACACACACCTCCAACTGCCAAGGCAATGTCAAAAGAGAAAAGGACGAGGAGGTGGAGAATACAAAGGCAGACATTTTGTGCCTGTTGGGATTCAAGATGGCCCTCTTATAAACAAAAGATCAAACCACTTTTGCATCACATCCACATGGCATCCTATCAACTTCTTAACCCCTACACACATTATATTTGACATCGCCCCCAGTGCCTTCATTCATCCAAACAATCAAGATGAAACAAACTGGGGGGGAGAAAAAAAAAGGAGTGCACCATATCATTCTAACACAAGCTCATGGCTGCTCTCCAGTATGTCAGCCAACAATTATTTGGAGAAATTCCTGATTTATGAGTAACTCACCACAGAATAGCAGATTTTTTTCTTGTTTTTTGTTTGTTTGTTTGTTTTTTTGTTTTTTTTAGAGGATCTGGCCCACTTCCAAAAAGAATCATACATTTTGGAAAGCAGCCTTTTGTTTTCTTTCGTTTTGGATATATGTGTTCTTATTTGTGTTCGGTTATTAACTAAAGAGCCTCATATCACTGTTAAGATGGTGGCAATTATTCTCAGGTTACCCTATATGGTACTAGCCTATATCAAAAGTACTGGTTGAGCCATAGGTGTACAATTAGTCCCTGTCTATTTGAGTTCATCTAATTAGAAAAAAATGAATATAAAGAAGAGAACATAGTGAGCTCTCAGTGTGTGCAAATATCACATAATATCACATATTTTTCATTTCAAGTTGCTGCTGTAAATACTTATTTGCTATATTCTAAGAAATTCTGCAGTAGTAAAGTTATTCGATGACCACTCTCAATTCTCTCCCAGTACTCAACCTGGGCTTAAGTCAGGTATCAATTGATCCATGTCCCTCCAGCTCTGGGGCCCAAACTTGTGTTTTTTGATTGATGTGGGGCTCTTTGCAGCTCGACTGACCCTTCTCTCTGGTTGTTGTTGTTGTTGTTGTTGTGATTATTATTACATCCCGCTCCCACCGCTCTTCCTCCACAGATGATTGTAAGTACAGCACTCCTGCGTGTGTGTCTGTCTGTCCGTCCACGGTGGTTGGTTCTCTGCTATATGTGGCTGCAGTCTTCCCCTGTTTTTTTACCCCACATCTCACCCTGTCCCTTCTCACAGCCTCACGTCTCAGATCTGTCCCATATCGCTTTCATTTCTTCTTCTTCTTATTTTCCAACACTGTCTCTCTTTTGAGAAGACAGAAGCATGGTGCATTCCTGACTGGTTCTGATAGGTCCCACTCTCCCCTCAACAGTCTCCACCAATCAATGTCCCCCTCTTCTGCTGTCTCCTCTCCCTGGACACTCTCCTCGAACAGGAAGTGATAGTCCTCTTTTGCGCCTGGTGTTGCCTTGTTTCTTCTCATGCATTGTGTCCTTTAACTGGGACTCTGGTGGGGCGACGCTGATCTCTCGGTGGCTTGGTATCTGGTGTCCTGCCCCAAGACCTTTTCCCTCCTTCTAAACCTCCGC
Source organism: Scatophagus argus (assembly GCF_020382885.2). NCBI lineage: Eukaryota > Metazoa > Chordata > Actinopteri > Scatophagidae > Scatophagus > Scatophagus argus. The sequence goes on along the minus strand of NC_058498.1, from coordinate 16,652,217 downwards.
CCTCCCCCATCTTCCCCACCTGTTTGAACTGTGTCCTGCCCCTCCCTCCCACCACCCAATGTGGGTTTGTTGCTTGCATCTGATCTATTTCAACACTGCAGTCTTCTCTCAGTATACTGTACAACACTGTACTGTACTGTATGTCTGTGCAGACCTGTTATGTTGGTCTGTCTTGGGTTGATTTCATGTTCTGTTGTTACTATGATGATTGTAATGTTGCTATTAAGTAGTTGGTCCTGATGCACAGAATGCCTATTCATATAAGACGTTATTGGTTTGAATTGATGTTGGTCTAAAAGGGTGCATTTAATGTACTATGTAAAAACAAAATGCTGTCATTGTCTTAAAGCACTACTGAATGTGATGACTTTTAGACTACAAGATATAACCAAGTATCTAGTTTAACAAGACCTATGTCATAGTACACTGGCAAAACAAATGTAGTAGTGCCACACAGGAAGTGATATGTTTTTTTTTGTTCTTCTACTGAACAGAACTGATGTCTGGTTCTCTGTTCGTGTGATCTCAGTGCTCAATTATTCTTTAACATCACTTGTAACCAATAGTAGAGGAAGTATTCAATTCCTCTACTTAAGTAAATTAAGCAATGCTACACTGTGAAAATGATTTGGTCCAAGAAAAATTCCTGTCAAGCACACAGAGTAAAAGTACAAAGTAATATGAGTAAAAATGCACCGAAAGTATCAAAAGTAAAAGTAGTTATTAGGCAGAAAGCGGGTGCCGAGTGTCGAGTTAGGACTTTAATGATTTAAATTGTAAGGCATATTGATTTTTATCTCATCTTTATTTGGAATGGCTTGACAATTCAGGGAATACCCTCATTTACTTTCTTGTCAAGAGTTACGTAAGAAGATTGATGCCACTCTCATATCTGTGCCTTAATTATAGAGCATGAGACTGAAGTTAGCTTAGCAGCTTAAACACTGGAAGTAGAGGATGGCAGTTCATTCAAAATGCACCGAGCAGCACCTGTATAACTGACTAACTAGTTATATGTCATATCTTGTTTAAAATCCAAACAGAAATTGGCAAGATTTTCTGGGAGTCGTTCACTACGTTAAGTGCTATTTCTTGCCAGCCTTCATCCTTCTTTGAGTCTTACGGATCAGACAAACAATAAAGATGTTCTTTAGTGAGCTTTAAAGGTGCTGGAAGATTTTCTCACTTGCACCTCTTGTATGCTAGGATAAGCTAATCATCTCCTGATTTAGGCTCTGTAAAGTTTGGCTCTGTCTTTTTTATTTTTATTTTATTTTTTTAATCAGACCAAATGGTGTGATGATATAATTGCAGCTTCCCATAAAATGACACGGCAACTTGAGACTGTCCAAAAGGATTTGAACACTTTGCAGTGAAAGCAAATATCACCTGCATATTTTTAAGCACTTCTTGTCGGCATCCATTTACTACTGGCAGCGTGAATGCTGTTCTTACTCTGCTAACCAACACCAAACTATGTTTTGTTTATTTTGTGCAAAGGCACAAAATCAGTTCTTGTTGCTTTGGACGCCAAGCTATTTAGCACAATATAAAGCAGGAGAAATCTCTGGGGGTGACAAGTAGCCGTTTTACATTTTGCAAAGCAACATATGCACTTTGGGTTGCGTATTCTCTTGCCAGTGAGTGAGTGAAGTGGAAATGGGGGAACTTGCCACTGCTTGAAGTATTAACCACATGCTCTCTTTCCAGGGGAGACTGAAGAGTGCTTCTCACAGTGATGTAAGGACTAAACCCCTTAAGATCAGTGTGTCTTGTCTCTCTCCTCTATGTCTTCTCTCCGTGTCTCTGTCTCTCTCCCTCAGCTCACCAGTCAAACAAAGCAGTGGAAATATTGATTTATCGCTCTTGTTTTTAAAACAATATTCCTCTATAGCACTGTTTATATTCTGTGAAATGCTGTAGCAGTAGTCGCCTACAGTCCCAGCCTCACCGCAGATCATACAGTCTAATCTATGCATGGACATTTGAAGCTCAAACACACCACAAAAAAAGGCGTCAAGGAGTTCAGCCGTCACTTAATCTCACTTGGATTCTAACAACTTCACTCTGTTGCTATCTACGTCGCTGCAGAGCAACACTGAAAAGAAAAAAAATAAGGTTCAGCTGCAAGAAGCAATGCAAATTGAAGCAGCTGAGCTACCTCAGGGAAAGCTGTAAGCAAGTGAAGGTTTGCTTGCAATTTTTGGGCATTTTAGTTACAAAAAGTCTGCTTACAGGGTCAGAATATTTTGCATCAAGCGGTTATTTTCATCACAGTCGCCCCTGCAAAAAACTGCCTACCTTATTTTCTGTCAGTCTAACATACTGGAGCAGTGGAGGGTGGCTGCTGGATTTCTCTTACATGACATGGCTCCAAAGCAAAGCTGTAGCCCAAGATAAGATATGAAGGTGCTCGTCAGCATTTAGTGATATATTTTACTTTTGCATTGGGTTGGACTTCCGGTAAATACCTGTGCAGAACAGAGTGCAACTGCATAGATGCCACCTGTGTGTATGTGTGTGCCTGCACGCGTGTGTTCATGAATGCATGACTATGTCTTCTTTATTGCTCTCACTACAAGCTGAGCCACTTTCCCTTCTCTTCATACTGATATGTCTCACTGTGTGTGTGTGTGTGCAGCGGAGTGTAATGTTTTGGAATTAATAAAACACAGATAAATGTGATAACAACTCTTGAAGGAAAAAGTACCTTGACACCTGCAAATCGGCTTAGAGTGGCTGTTTATGAATGCGTGTGTGAGAACTGTTGCTGTCCTCTGTGTGACACTAAGCCGTTTTCTTCTGAACTGCATTGTCATGATAATAATAATACTCTCCTCTGTCCTTTCTTCTCCTTTCTCTCCACCTTTCTTCTATCTGTCTTTCTTTCTCTTCTTCTCTTTCTGCCTCTTCCAGGGCACTCAGCTCATCTTTAATGCTGCCAAGGAGCTGGGACAGCTGTCCAAGCTGAAGGTACAATATGTTTCTACACCATTAGGCTCTGGGCCTGGTGTCGCTGCTTCAAGTCAAGACTGTAATTGCTTAGAAAATATGACATAGGGCAAATGAAAGGACAGACCGGCCGTTTATGTCTGTGCTCCTTTTGTTGTCATCTTCAGGAGCACATGGTTCGTGAGGAGGCCAAAGCGCTCACACCTAAGCAGTGTGCTGTGATAGAGCTGGCCCTGGACACCATCAAGGTAAACTTTACATGTGCACACTGTCACTGTTAGGAGCCTCTTAAATGTTTGCCAGTGAACAGGTATGACTTGTGGAAATCACATTAAATCACAGTATACGCTTTGGGTTTACAAATCAAAAATTGCATACAAATGTCTAAAAGGATGCGACATATAAAGAAGTAAAAGTAGTTCTGCTTCTGCAGCTCTATGATTTGTTCAATTAGCTTATAGAAAACACATTTTTCTTTCATGTCCGAATGTAGGAAAATATGTCAGAGCATTTTCTTTTACAAAAATATTGAAAATCACTGTGTTAATGGCAACAGAGCTTCAGTTAGCTGCAAATAAAATCAGTGCTCATGGTGGAAACAAGACTCTCAGCTGAGAGCCTGTTTCCTCCTTGGACCTTTTTTTAAACGTGAAAAAAAATGTACCTAATTAGAAAATAAAAAAAAAAAAGGAGAAGCAAAAAAGAAAAAAAAGTAGTTCAAAAAAGAACATAGGAATATTTAGCAGACATTTCTAAAAGCTGGTGGCAGGACAGTATACAGTGCTATAAAAAGCATTCACCCCCTTGGATGTTTTTCCCTTGTATTTCTTTTATAAATGGAATCACAGTCAATATATTTTTTTTGTCTTTTTTGACAAAAATTTGCAAAAAAAAAAAACCCTCTTTAATGACAAAGTGAAAATAGATTTCCACAAAGTAATGTCAGTTACTATAAGATTTATAAAAATACGTGATTTTATAAATATTCACCCCATTTAAATTGACTGACATAAGCAGCCAGTTGGTGCTAGTAGTCTCACAGTTAGGGAAATGGAGATCACCTGAGTGCAGTGAATGCGTCTGAAGTGATTGTAGTATGAAGACATCTGTGTCTGGAAGGTCCAGTCACTGGTTATTCAGTTTTCCTGGCTACAGTTACACCATGAAGACAAAAGAACACTCCAAGCAAATATGACAAAAGGTTATTGAAAAGTATAAGTCAGGGGATGGATACAAAAAAAAATCCAAGTCACTGAACATCCCTTGCAGTTCTGTTAAATCCTTCATTACGAAATGGAAGGACTATGACACGTGTAAATCTGCTAGGAGGAGGCCATCTTCACAAACCGAGAGGCCACCAAGACACCTATGACGGAGTTAAAAGCTTCAGCAGCAGGGGTGGGAGAGACTCCACTTACTATAACTGTTCCCCGAGTTCTTCACCGCCAACTACTAAATAACCACCTACTGTCTGACCGTCCAAAATCCAACAACATTTAATTTACTATCATGAAAGTCAAAGAAGAGTAGCTGATTCCAACATTTTTGAATCTGAAACATTAACATTTGGCATTTGCTTGAAAAATAAGGATTAACCATTAATCAACAACAGTTTATAGTTGTTATAGTAATTAATTTCCTGTCAGTCTGCTAATAGAATAATCAACTATCTGATTAATCAACCAGTGGTTGCAGTTCTGTGTTGTTGTGTATCTTGGAAGGTAACAGTCTTCTGTTCTCCCGTTTGTGTACATTAGCAATATTTCCATGCTGGTGGTGTGGGTCTGAAGAAGACTTTCCTGGAGAAGAGTCCTGACCTCCAGTCTCTGCACTATGCTCTGTCCCTGTACACGCAAGCGACAGACAAACTCATTAAGACCTTTGTCCAGTCACAGAACGCTCAAGGTAACCTAATTTTCTTTACCCTTTGTGACTTTGTTCTCTTTCTTTGCCTTTTTGATTCCCTTTGTTTCCAGTATCTCTGTGTGCCAAGTGTGCAGTTAATTTCTAACATTATGTAATTCTTGGATTGAGATCACTGTTTCTGCATTTGTGCTATGTTCTCTACTCAGCGTCTTCCACTCGTCTGTTGATGTTAGGGTTTCCCAAACACTGACTTCTGTATCCTGAAAATATCTCTCACGCTTTGTAGAGCATGAAGCTGAGGCTGTAACTGCACAATATTTTCTCTCTGCTCTGAAATGCTGAGTCTCCTGGTAGCCCGCCTCTGGAAACACAGACTATTCTTTACATGATCTGACAGCTCATTTGCAATGAAAAAATAAATACACCCCCCCCCCCTTTTTTTTCTTGCTCCTTTGATTCTGTTGCTCAGCCTCCATCCTACTGTCAGATGGCTACATAACAGCCATCATCCTTGTGGAAGCACTGATGTTGACACAGTGTCCCTGAGCACCGCTGGTAGAAATGCCATTTGAGTGGATGGTAGATTAAAAATTAATTAGCAAAATACCATGTGCTTTTTGGAGCATACCTAAGTACATGAAGCAGATCTATTTTAGCTTTGCATGATGCAGCAAAATCAGAAAAATTAAAGAACTGATCCATTTATCTATCAGGATCTCTGTAATCCTTAGGAACTTATAAATGTTGGTCTGTTTCTCTGTGATTCTTAAATTCAGCTTCTGCATACCTCATATTTCTACGTGTTTCTCCTTTCTCTGTCTACACCCTCCTTCCGCCCTGTCTGTGGGCCAGTGTTCGGCGGGAAGGGGGTGAGGTTCACCACTAGTGAGGATGTTTACCCAGAGAAGGGTATGTGGCACTCAGGCTCAGGACCTGAGACACCCAGGACCACCAAAAAGCCTCCAGACCAAAGCCCAACTCCCTCCACCCTCCACTTCCCCATGTGCATCCTGAAACTCCCCTGCCTGCTCAAACTCATCCCAACAGACAAATGCAATGCACTGATTGAACATACTTCCTCTCTTTTTCTCTCTATCTTTGCATTTTTGCACACACTTACTGTACATGCCCACCACAACGATAAGAGCATAGACTTTATGCATTCATGCATGTAATGTACACACTGATGTCTGTATATATGGAACAGTGCTGAATACATACGCAATGGACAGTATGTATGAGCAGACACTAAAGCATGATGTGCTGACATCATACAAAAAAAAAGAATAGAAATGCATTAAAGTGTGGAGGAGTCCTGATCCAGCATGATGTCACCGAGAGAAGCCCGGGGGTTGTGTGTGTGTGTGTGTGTGTGTGCGTGTGTGTGCACGTGGATGAGAGGCTGAGCAGAGCCAATGTGACTGACTGAGACTATCCTAAAGGTTGTTGAAGCATAAGCATCAGTATATCAGATTATTGTCTGTCTCCAGCAAGGAAAAGAGAGAGGAAATCCTTTTCCCCAACGTTGCCACCCCTCCCGCTGTGTTTGAAACGAAAGGTGCTGATGAAGAGGACCAGGATTATTCTGAAGATGATGGTGGCTGGTTGGCTCAGTTTGTCCGTGAGGGCTCCACGTCCTTGTCTGCACTGTCAACACACACAAACACAGACAAGGATGGACACATACAAAAACTCACACATTCTCGCGCGCTCCCACGTGCAGCGCAGCCCTCCCTACAGCAGTGACGAGAAAAGGGTGCTCAGCTCATCTCCCCTCCACAGACTGAGCCAATCAGAAACAGTCCCTCCAGGTCAGGTGGTCTGATTTCTGTCACTTTAGATTAGTATCAGAGGATTTGACTCTTACTAACAAATACGCAGGATGATGCATTCAGCGTCTGAGCGTTGACTTAGTTAAAAAGTCTTCATTTGATGGTGCACAAACTCGAGCACACTGGCAGTCTCTCAGACAGCCATGGTGTGTACCACAGTTAAGGTTCCAGTAGGACACTTATATTGCATACCAAGTTGTGTTGTTTTCCTATGGACAAGAGTATGGAAACAAAGAATGACCATAATAGTTAGAACTTTTAGGAATTAGGATTGTTAACCCCCACTGAAAACATCATGTAGAAATTTAAAAAACACTGAATGGATAACAATGAAATATTTTACTTCGGCTTAAATCTGTGTGGTCCGAGTAGTTCTCTTTGACATTTCCAGCATGTCATTTCAAGTTCATTTCAAGCAAAAACACAAACACAAAGAAAATTCAGCTGCCCAAGGCTTTCAGTCACCTGTGTGAGCTTTGCTGCCTTGGCTCACATGACTGACAGAATGTAACCCGATAGGACAGAAATTTCACAATTAGGTATTCGGTTGCATACGAAATAAATTCAAATTATTATGGTCTTTCTTTGCTCCTGTGGTGGAGTCCTATTTAGAAAACCAAGTAGTGTGTCTGTAGTAGTCCAGCCAGCTGCTGGATGTCCTTGACTGTAACAAGGATGCAAATTAACTTCCTGCCAAGCAGATTTCACTTCATAGTTTTTGATGATTGGAACAGAATTACGGATTTAAACTCAGTGGAATTTATTCTTATGACTTTTCTACCACTGTTGATAAATGACAACCGTCATGCTTACACACTGCAGGCTACAAGCTGCATTATTTGTAACTGAAATAACTGAGGCTCACTTTCGAATATGCCGTGAGCTTGGGTGATGCTTTGGCAAACTCACAGTACAAATTTGAGATTTAATGTCTATTCTGGTGAATATGGTACTACATTTGCACCTCTAATTGCAGTGTTTAATGGAAAAAAAAGCCTGCATCTTCTTGGCAATTTCTTCCTGCCACCCAGCCAGAAAAGTTTCTTTCTTATCTTTTATGGACGTCCTCCACAGAGTAGACAAGGCCAGATGGATGACTGCTGCTCTCTTTGGTCCTGTTGGCAGCGAGACCAACAATCTCATAATGCTGCCTAGAGAGATGCAGAGAGCAGCATGCCAGGAACACTCTGCTGTCTAACTCCCACAGACACCTAGTTTTAGTGGGCGGCTGGTTGAAAACACACACACACACACACACACACACACACACACACAAGCTGCTGGTCATCGCCACAAAGATACAGTCGGCAGAGTGAAGACACTAATTAAAACATTGAAAATTAATGTCCATCTGTCACTATATCCTTCTGCAGTTGGATGTTGAGCCCAACCTCTTCTTCACATATAGCACAAAACCACATAGAAAAAGACAAAGACAGAAAGATTTGCCCACCATCTCCATCCATAGACAAAAGACACTGGAGTCTGAGTGGAGTCATAGTTTAAAGTACAGAGCTGAGGACCCCAGGCCCCAAACTTAGGCCCAAGCCCACAGCTGAGTTATCTTGAATGACATGCTGGACCACCTCAAAACAATGTGATATTTGCAGTTTAAATGCAATAAAACATTTGACTTCAACCACTTGCAAACTTAATTACATTCATTAGAATATTGGAATTATATTTTCATTACAGCCAAAATCACCTATTTGCCTCAAAGGGTTTGGCAACCCTGGATACAGCATCTCTATCCTTAGACTTTAATTTTGCATGAAGAAAAACATCCTTCAATGGTAAACTCAGGATCTCAGTCCCTCTTCTAGCACAGAAAGGCATGTGGCAGACCAAAACAGTGAAACTACTCTGTGCAGAAACATAATGAAAATATTAGGTCAGTAGAGTAAAAACATATTTGAAAACTATGAATCTGGAATTCGAACTTGACCTGAATTTGAGCCCTCCAGACATGCTTTATTTAGAGCAGGCATCTCAAACTGGTCCACAGGAGGGCCGGTGTGGCTGCAGGTTTTTGTGCCAACCAACCAAGAGCACACCGTTTGACCAATCAGCTGTCTGAAGACGGAGATCAGTTGATTAAATGAGTCAAGTCTGGTGTGCTGCTACTTGGTTGGAAAGAAAACCTGCAGCCACAGCGGCCCTCCTGTGGACCAGTTTGAGATGCCTGATTTAGAGAGTTGGGTATCGTTCATATCTTCCTTCACTGACAGATGTGAGAGGCTGATCTGCTTCTCTCTCTATAGGCCCTTCCTCCTTCCTCATCCCTCCTCTTACCATGCTTGGGTAAAAGTGTTTACCAAGGAATGGGTGTGTCCACCTGTCTCGATCCATCTGAGCATGTCCTGAGCTGATCTATGTCGGGGGATCCACACTTTCTCCAGCTTCTCTCCTGTCTTCTTCTCTGCCTCTTACTAACCACCCTGCATCCTAACAGACACCTTGCATCTATGAGTGGGCACAAATTACTGTCCTCGCTGGATCCAAATTATTACCTCTCAATTTGCTGAATCTGTACCAAGGCCTTTCAGACAGTGTCTAATGATAACCTCACTGAAGGACTGATTTCACATCAGTACAAAAGTTATCCCCTGGACTGTAGTTGTTGAGAGATGTTTTGCTACTGCAAGATGTTTTTGTCAGTTCATCAGTAAATGTTTGATAGATACATGGCATTACAGACAATGGCATGACTATCTATACTATTATGCCCACTCATAGCGGCTTTGTTTGATTGTCCACTTCCAGACCACAACACATGCACAAGCAGATCACTGTGCCTTAAGTCCTACTGTTACAAAGAGTGTTTAGTTTAGCATGAAGAAATGCTTCCCGTGTCACCATTTTGTGTGATATTCAAAGGGTTATAGCCAAATCCATTTCAATGTTCAGTTGCCCACGTCAAATTGAAATGGAACTGGTTTGTAGCCTCTCAAGGAGGACAATTTGAATTTGGATTAGACGGCGCAGTGCTTTGTGTCAATGTTTGGTCTGTGACAGGAGTCCATGTTTCCAAATTCAAAGTCACTGACAAGACCCTTGCTCTCTGTCGGTCCCGTCAGGCTCTGGGGTGGACGATGCTGTTGGAGAGGTGTCCATCCACGTGGAGATTTTCACTCACCCCAACACCGGAGAGCATAAAGTCACAGTCAAAGGTAAGGGAAAAAGAAAAAGCTGTGACTACTGAGCTCACGTGTCAACACATCCATCTAAGTCAAAATGTGGACCAGTCAAGTTCAGTTTCAAACTATCGATATTCTTTCAATGCGACAAACAACCTGTTTATTTTTGTGAAATTAACGTAACTGCTACTTCGAATGTGCCTTTGACCAAAACAGTATAACTGAAACAAACGAGAAAAAATTCATAAAAAAATGGAAACAATCGAAATGTTTTCAGTAGTTCATAAACCACAATTTTAAAACTGTATTTTTTAAATCAAAATGCAATTTAATGTGGCTTGTACCCCCCAAAGGAAATGGATGCATAGGCGATTCAGCCATTTTATAGATCCAACCTAAGTCATGACCAGAACATCCTGTTGATTTTTTAGATCGGGTGGCTGTAGTATACAATATCAGGGCTATAATTGATCACCAAGGTGACCTGGCATGACCTGAAAAAAACAAATTATTAAATGAGTGTGAGCTTTGAAGTTAGTAGTAATTTTCCAGTGTCAAAGGCACAAGCCGATGCATGTGGTGAGTCATAAAAGCTGATGTGTGACTGCTTTTTAGCTGCCAAAGAAAAATATGACTTTGTAATGAAATAAAATCCCACTTCTCCCCTTTTGTTACCTCAACAAGGAGTTGAATGCGAGGCCTATTAACATTATTACTTGTTCTGAATTTTTCTTTTCACTCACACTTTCTCTCACTTTTCACACACCTTCTCCGCATGAATTTCTCTCCTTTCTCTCACACACACCTCCCCACTCTCTTTCCCTCCGTCTCGTCTCTCTCCATCTCTCCCTCTCCATCTCAGTGGTGGCTGCCAATGACCTGAGGTGGCAGACGCAGGGAATATTCCGACCGTTTGTCGAGGTCTACATCATTGGCCCTCACCTCAGTGACAAGAAGAGGAAGTATGCCACTAAGTCCAAGAACAACAGCTGGGCTCCTAAATACAACGAAACCTTCACTTTGTGAGTAACAATGCTGATGATGATTTGTTGTTTTATTTTGAAGCTGTAAAAAATTACCACGTGTAAACAGATTGTTGCTAACTCTCCTCTCCACCGCAGCACCCTGAGTAACGAGGTGGGCCCTGAGTGCTACGAGCTGCAGGTGTGTGTGAAGGACTACTGCTTCGCACGAGAGGACCGCACTGTGGGCATGGCCGTCCTGCAGCTGAAGGACATGGCCTCTAAGGGCAGTGTCGCCTGCTGGCTGCCGCTGGGTAAACGCATCCACATGGACGAGACGGGGCTCACTGTCCTGCGCATCCTCTCCCAACGCAACAATGATGACGTGGCCAAGGAGTTCGTCAAGCTCAAGTCAGACCAGCGCTCTGCAGAGGAAGGCCGCAGCTAAGAGACATGACAGAATTTAAAATCTCCCCGTCTGAAGCTCAATCAAACATTGCCACCTACAGCCCTGGAGCTCTCCCGGAGCCCGGAGCCACTGCTAGCCACTGCCCTAATGATCCAGTGTTGTAAAAGCACAGATAAGACGAAAGTCACCACACATCCAGTGCTGTAAATACATTCATTTCAGTAGAAAGGACACAGTGCTAAACCAATCATCACTAATTTTCTCCAAAAGGCGCCAGTGTCTTTGTTGTTACAGATATAATCAGCCATTCTTTTGCTAAACAATGCATAGAGTTTAATCATAAAGCGTATATCAACTCCCCTCTGTCTGTAGAGGTGAGCCATACACACACGCACACACACGCACACCTCATTTGACTGGTTAGGTTGAGAAATGTCTGATAGCTAGCTAACTCTGGCTTTTTTTCCCTCACTTCTCTCTGCTTTTTTACTTTACCACTTATACATTTCCAGTTCCTCTTGTCCCTTCCCTTCCCCGCCCCTGCTCAGAGAAGGGACCGCAAGTGCCAACAGATGATCACTGAAATATGCCAAGACCAGCCCTAAGCACAACAGGACCAACTGTCCAACTGACCCATTTACAACAACAAAACGGCTGCCAGGCCTCAAACATTCCAGATATCAGGTGGGAACACATACTGGGAACAAAGCACTATTTAGTTATGGTAATTTTTAATATTTATTTATTGCTTTCTTCCAAATTATATTTATATTTAAATGTATATCATAATATATAATATATGAAGGACATGTGTAAAGTTATATACAGGATTATTCGATTGACGCGCTGTACTTGAGAGATTGTCTTTGTCCGTCTTTATGTCCGTCTACCCAGTAACAGAGCACACTGCCTGACACCCTCAATGCCTTCTGTCTTGTTGACCCTCATACAGTATGTCTGCGTCTTATATAGAGACTGTATAGAGAGATTAATCTGATGAAAACACGCCTTCAAGCACTGTGATTCATCAGAGCATATGTGTGAGAGTGTGTTTGTAACCTGTTTTAATGTTGACCTCATGTAGCCACCTGTGTTGCCTGTTACTTACAAACGTTAATCACAGGAAGCCATCACATGGCAGCATCCTTTGTTTATTTTTTTGTTTTGTTTTTTTTTGTTTTTTTTGGTGGAGGTGGGGGGCGGGGGTCTGATCAGATTTTCTAAATGTGTTTTTTTAGATGCATCCTGCATTTTTAAGATATAAGATGCAGGATGCATCTTATATCTTGTGGTGGTTATTTCCAATGTTTTTTTGTTACTGTAAACATTCCCTGAGAACCCTGAGAGGTGCACAATAGGAGATAAACTTGCCTGCCACCCAACCATCTCTTAAAAAAAAATCCAAATCAAAAGCTGCATCTAAGAAGATAATAAACAACAAGTCCCCAGGATGCTATTTTGCAACATCCTCCAAGGTAGAACACTGATGTCGGTTACAAAACCACACACCCTGCACCTTAAGGAGAGCACAAATCAGTGATGATCTACCACCCATGATCCCTAATGATCCAGCTGCAGATGCTGTGACCCTGATCCCAGATAGCCGAGATGTGGGACCTCTGCTAAAGGGCTGCAGATCCAGACCACACCGGGTCTACGGTGTGGTCTGGACCTACGGTTTAGTAGAGATGTAGTGTGAAGATTTAGAAGCGCATCAAGGCTTGTAGTTCACCCTACATTTAATTTTTTTTCTTTAACCAAGGGTCAATTTCATATGAATTTTGCATCGACTGTTTTCTTTTTGCAGCGTGTCTCTTAATTCCACTTTTATTCTCATTATTTATCTATAAGAAGTAAGTATGTTTGCAAACAAAAAAGTACCCAGGCAAGGAGATAATGTGGTCCTCAGACTCAAACAACAACAACAAAAAATCCAATAATAACAGGGAGTTTTGTCTCTTTTTTGAGCTGCCACTGACAAGGACCTTTACCCCCTAAGCACTTCATAGTAAATGAATAATTTAATGGACCCCCTCTTTTGAACAAGGTGTACGAACTGAACTCTATGCATCTAATCTATAAGAGTCTATGTGGATGAGTCATTTTTTGAAGCAGTCTTATAATGTTTACATAGTGGATTATTCTTATTATATCAGCACAAGTGTTTGTCTGATATGTTGTAAATGCTGTCTCTGTTGTAATGGGCCAAATATCGCAGCTGTAGTAGAGCTGATTAGAGACTGAAATTTGTTTGTACAGCTTCTCAGCAGAGGAAAATAATCTGGAACAGAGAGATTGGCTGATTGACATTGTAAATAGCTCGGGTGTAACAAACACACATCAGATTATGTGGAGTGAAGTTTGCTGCTCTTTTGTAGATTTAAATTTTGCTCCGGGTAACTGGGCAGTTGGGAGTTGTGTGTGTGTGTGTGTGTATGTGTGTGTGTGTGTGTGTGTGTGTGTGTGGGTGGGGGTTGCCCATTCTGGATATGTAGCTATTACTGAAAGCTAGCGGAAGGCCGTGTACACACTGGAGATGAATAACAAGCAATTTGAACAAACCTGGTGATTTAATGGGCTTGATTTAAGAGCTGAATAAATACACAGCTAGCATACAAATGGCAAAACAACCCATCCAACTAAACAAAATGTAAACATGTTGTCTTCCTCTCTGGTGTGTAAAGGGTCTTTTATTGAAGGGGACGTCTGCAGTCTTTTACTAACTTTAAATAGCAGGTACACAACTGTCACATAGCTTGAGATGCCACGAAAAAAAAAATCTTTATTTATTGCTGTTGACAATGATGCTCTAGTGGAGGGAATTCCTCCTCCTTCAGAGGATAAGTTTGCGTGTTGGGGGTATTGGACTGGATAAACGTTAGAAGCACAATGAAAAGCACACACAAAGCAAACAGACATGCATGATCTGTCCTGTCTAGCTGAGCAGACCACACAGACAGACGCCGGTCCCGTACTTCCGGAAAGGGTGCATGAAAGGAACAATAAAACAAAAACAAAAAAAAAATGTATATTGTGCCAGCACGCATAATTATTTGATGTTCGATGCCAATTTTCGTCTCCTTTATTTTGATATTTCATTATTGTTTTCTATTTTTCAAATGTTTGTGAATATATAAATATGTATTACTGATGATGTGTAGTGGTACAAAGTACTCGCATGAGAATTTTTTTATACACGAGATGTTTCTAATTTTTGGGGTTTTTTTTATTCTGGTTGTTCTTATTGGGGGTCGAGGTTACTGGGACTGCAGTCTCATCGTGTTTCTGCTTCCAATAAAATATCAAAAAAACACTTTGATTCGTTCTTCCTTTGTCAAACTGTACTGAGGCATTCATGTACCTATAACATTCATGTATTTGCTGCAAAGAGGCACTACCGAGGAGCCATCCTGTTTCATTTTTTAAACTCTGCGGAGAAAGGAGATCTTGAGGGAGTCTGGCATGACTAACTGCTCAGCATGGAGGACGGGGGGAGGCGAGTAGGGAAATGTGACAGGAAACACTCGTCTCACATCCATTAGGAGGTGCGGCGGCTGACCGTCAGAGCGGCCTTTGAGAAGCCCCTACAAGAGCAAAGACAAGAGACCACTGACATGAGAGACGCTCCACCTTGAACTCGAACTGACACGCGACACGCTGCAGCTGCAGACAGTACCTGGATAGTGCGGATGAAATTTAGTGTGACTCGTTCATCAAGGTCACTGTGGGGGGTGTACAGGGTCAGAATCTTCACAATCTGTTCCAAACAGAACAAAACAGATACCAGCATACAGTCAAAAAGCTTGAAGTGGCCAACAGTTTTTTTTCTCTCTTCAGGGCAAATGGTGATAGAGACCCACCTGCTGGCTGGACAGGGCAGTGCAGGTCTGAACAAGGGCCTGTGCGTCCGCCTCCGTCTTTTTCCCCGCCTGCAGCAGCTGAACTGCCTGGATGAGGGGCTCCAGTGTGCCTACTGCGCCCCCTGCCTGCAGGCCTCGGCTCCGCAGCCACTCCTCCAGGAGGCTCACATTATAGCTTAGTGACAAAAGACAGATTGAATAATGTAATACACACATAACAATATAAACACAGTTAGATGGTAATGCAATATGCACATTAGCTATAATATTACTTCATACGAACAATTAATCAATGCTGATACTGTTTCAGGGAGGTATTAATGGCATTGCTGGGGCTGAGGCTGTGGTGTTTAATTGCATTATACAGTCAGGATGTGTATCAACTAGTTTTAAAAATGAATGCCAAAATTGATTTAAAGCAAAAATCTATTAAAGTCAATCAAAAATTAAACTGAAAGAAAATAAATGAATTAAAGTACGTTAAGCTATATAAATTGAATTAACATAAATCAAATGCATGATGATCTTTTCAGGAATTTATTCATGCAAAAAATGCCAAACGCTGTTTCAGTTTCTCCCTCGTGAGTATTAGTTGCTTTTCTTTGTCATACTTCACAGAAGACTGAGCTGTCTTAGTATTAAGCATATTGAAAATACTTTAGCACCTCGTGGTGTATAGCTTGGCCAACCACAGCCATATTCTGTGATGGCAAGTAAAGTGCAATTCAAAGCCACATACTTTTACATGTTGTGAAAAATGTTGCTTATATGTACATTGACCTGTGAATATTTCTACCGTATTTGCATGCCGCGACTCCAGCAGCACATGTCTTTCCTCAGCAGCAGGCTGTTGAGAGCAGTGGCAGAGATGAGGTAGGTGAGCTGGTGGAAGGCCTGCTCCATGTGTGACGGGGGCAGAGCCTGACGGGACAGAGCTGCGTGAAGGGCTCCCAGCTCCCTCAGCACCGCCGCCATAGTGGGAGTGTCGCCTCCTGCGGGTCTGGGGTCTGAGCCTGCTCGCTTTCTGGATGTTGCCAACTTTATGGCAGAGCCAGACAGGCCTGGGATGGTCTCACTCTCCAACAGTGCAGGAACTGAATGAGAGAGGGAGCAGGAGGGAAGGAAGGTAAGCGGAGCAGTTGAAGGGTTAGCACTGAGAGCGTCAGTATCATCTTCATTGTGGTTGTACCTATGATGTTCTGAAGACGTTTTTCTGTGATGGAGAGGAGCTGCTGATAGGCCTGGATACAGAGGTCACTCAAGGCTCGGATCAAGTCACTTACATCAGTGGACAGTGGAACCCGTTCATCTGAGTCAAGGGTCTGAAAAGTGATCAATCCAGTCATCCATTCATAGATTCAAAGACTTTTAATATGTCAGTAGATGTCAGCAATCATCCCCATCCCCATCTAATACAAAGATTATGTCCTGTTGATTCTACAGGACATAGTACATCAGAAACTAGACACAGAGACACTGTCAAACATAGAATAATAAAATAATAACCTACCTTTTTTGGGGAGTGCTGGGTCAACAGATCGTGAAACAGGCAAGCATTTTTCAGCCACAGAGCTGTCATTTCTACATCGTTACTATGTTTCTGTCGGGAAAGATCAGATGAAAATATTGTTACTTGGAGATCAGCTATTATGAGTGTGCGGGTGTGTGTGAGTGTTTTGTATATGTGTGTGTGAGGTGGCGGTTTACTTTCTTGATTGTCAGGGTGAGACACACACATGGCACAAAACAATGACATTAAAAGAGTGTTTCAAAGTCAGCTGTCAATGCTTCGCGGCAACTGACAGCTTCACACGACAGGAGGTGATCTCCCCTTATGCATGAAACCTCAACCATATGGTGCACCAGGCAGACTCAGAAGTCAGGTTACCTTCAGAACTGCCTTCATAGCCGTGACAGCAGCGCTACAGAGAGAGCGGGCTTGAGTTTGGTCTCCGCTGCAGTCGGCCTGACGAACACACAGGAAGAGCACGCTGGCAGACAGACCAGGAGGCAGAGACAGGGCGCCGTCAGCACGGATGTCTGGGCCACGGACAGAAAGAGCGGCGATGGCAGAGAGAAGATGACCGGGTCACATTGGTCGGATAATGACGGGTTAGTGACAGTAAACATAAACATAAACAGTCACATCGTACTCGGAGGCAACACTACAAAAATGTTAGGAGAATTTTAAGAGCGCCCTTACAACTGTTGCAAGAGACACAATTAGAGCTTAAAATAGCCACTATTTTTTTTTTCGGGGAAAAAAAATCAAACAATTTGTTCCAAACTTATAATTGTCTTATGTGATTTGACTATTTTCTGACATTTTATAGATCAGAAAAAAATCGGCAGATTAACTGATGATGAAACCACATGTTGGTTGGATTGCTGGTATACATCATAACGCTTTTTAATTTCTCATAATACCACCCTGAAACTGAATAAAAACAAAAGAATTAACCACCCAAACTGACAAATCTTTAAAGAAATACATGTATCTAAGTTTAGGATGGCTCTGATCTATATGATGTTAAAACACATTCTAAACTAAATGAACTGAATAAATTAATACATTCTGGTTTACTATGTAAAATGTTGTTTCCACTTGAAAAATTCCCGAAATTCAAATACCCCTCCAGGATAAAAAACAAAAGGCGGACAGGGATCAGGCTCACCTGTGATGACGTTCTTGATGAGCTTGTTTTCATCTCTCTTCCTACACTCCAGTAATCCAGTGACTGTTGCTGGCGTCGGTCGCGACGGACAGGAGGTCGTCTCTGGGGTGAAAGCTGATGGGTGAACTGGAAAGGAAAAATGTGACAACACAAGCTACTGAAACAGCAGCACTAAGAGAACTAAGAGAAGCTATAGTATTTCAAGTAAATGATTTCAACCTTTCTACATATTGTGAAGTGAAGCCTTCATACTTTATAAATGTCATCCTTTTAGTGATGAAGAAAAATCTGAATCCGAATTAAAGCGTCAATCATTTACGTGACAACAGCAGTGCTTCTGTCCCGTGCCTTCAGAGATGATGAGATCTTACCTTGTGTCAGGACTCGTCTCAGTGACACTATGTTTTTAAGCTCCTTCACTTCTCTCCTTAGTCTGACACACTCTTGTTCTCTGGCCTCCAGTAGTTCCTGCAGTTCGTTTATGCACAGAAAAGAAGACTTTCAGTAGAGTGGTGATTCTTGGTGGTTTTGGGGAACGTGGGAGCATGATATGTTCAGCGTAAGAAAAGATGCAACATCAAATTGTGTCCTGACTTATGACTCATACAGCATTTTCAGTATAAGAACAATCTTTCAGCAGCACCCCTCATGCACCAGAGATGACTGCCTTTATAAGCTGATACCTGTCGCTGTGCAGCAGATGAAGAGCCAGAGATCACTTCACTAAGCCGCCGCCTCAGAGCCTCCACCTCCTCCTCCCACTGACTGCGTTGGCCTCGCAGCTGGCTCTCCAGAAACCTGACGCAGAAGGGAGCAGAGATTCACCCACCAAATACAAATCACAGCATAAAAATGAAGGGGAGGCTAGTTGAAATCAACGAGTGAGTAGACTGACTTGTTGGCCACTCGCACAGCATCATAAGCATGTGCCAAGTCCTCTCCTTTCATCTTCACTGTCGGATCTTTGGCCACATCCATCTGCTCCATCAGGTGGTCCTGTCAGCACAAACATGAACTCACTGTGACCAAATAAGATTATGTTGCAAGCTGCAAGAAGTACTCAGATACACACTGAACATCAACAATCATTCATGGGGGCAAAAAAACTTCTCATGAAATGTTTTTCCAGCATACTTGAGTGTCTCAACAATGTCTCTCCTACAGTTTCTCACCATTGGTGATTCAGAGTTCCACGCACAGATTCTCCTCTCGAAGGAGGGAGATGTCACGCTGACCTTGCGGACCTCCTCCGGGGAAGGGAAGGCAGAGGAGAAGGGTGAAAGGGAGAGCGGGGTGAGGGACTGGGGTGACAGCAGAGTCGGGGATGGAGGCTCCAAGCTGAGACTCTGGGTGGAGTCTGTCCTACTGTGGCCCTTGGTGCGCTGTTGTGACGAGAAACCAAGATGGAGCTCTAGACCAAAATGGTGCTTTTGTCAGTGAATTGAAGTGTATCTGCAGATGTAGTTCTGAACCTCAGTGAGCAGACTCATCTCCCTGAGGTTGTCGTATCGTTGCTCCAGTCTGGTGAACTCTCTCAGGAGACCCTGATACTTTCTTCTCTCCTCATCCAACTCTGCCCTCAGAGCTGCACTCGCCTGAGACACAGCCTCACGCATACACTCTGTACACACACAAAGAAAAACAGCAAAACAAAGACATAATGAAGACTAAGGGTTTACCTGTGAAGGACAGCACATAAGTATGATGCTACCTTCTTGTGCTTTTCCTTGTTCAAGTAGGCGAGCAGACAGATCCTCTGTCTCTCTGCAAAAATTGTCCTTTTCTCTCTGCAGGGCTTGCAATTCCTTTAAAAAATGAGAAAGAACAAACAAATTAAAATCAGGTCTAAGCAGCAGGTCTAAGAGGAGAAAATGTTTATTAGGAGCCAACTGGTATTCTTCCTTCCTAATAATAACATCATCACCAGCAGAGTTAGAAATATGTCAGGTTATTCTTGGGTTAGTAGACCTACTTGTTTGAGTTGAAGAATCTCCTGGGCAGCCTTTTCCTCGGCTCTTCTCCTTTCCTCCGCCTCGATCTCGCTGATGATGGGGATGGGCTGAGGCTTCTCGAGTTTTTCGCTCTCTAGTTCCTGTATCACTGTCTTCAAAGCCTCCAGCTCGGCACTGGCGGCCTCTCGCTCTGCATGCAGGGTGTCTCTCAAAGCCGCACTCTCCCTGCCCTGGAGACATATGTACACAACTTAATTATGAGAACGGAGAGGAAAATGTCCTCTTGACACACACATTGCAGGGCATGGCATCAGAGGATCAAACTGTCTTCACCCACCGCCTGGTCTGCTTTCAGCTGCAGCTGTATCAGTTTGACTTCCATGCCCTTGTTGAGCTCTCTGTATCTCTCCACTGAGCGGGCCTCAGTCTTTAGTTTCAACAGCTCTCTCCTGGCTGCTCTGCGGCGCAAGCAGCACTGCATGAACACCACCGCCGCACGCACTCGCTTGTACGCCTGCCTCGCCAACCATCCACGCACTCTCGCCTGGAGTAACACAGCAGCACGCTCCGCCACCACCTGAGGAGGGAGAATAGGGTTTATGTTTTTCATCAGTTCAAGTTATGTCCACTTAAACTGATTATTCTCTCTTCTAAACAGGTCAGAACTGCAATTTTAAAGAAAAAGTGACATAAAAACAGATCAAAATGGGCAAGTGACAAAGATTGAAAGATTTACTGATGTGGTGGTTAAGGTTAAGACAAAATGCTGACCAGTCTGTATCTACGTCGTGCCAGTGCGCCTCTGGTGAAGGCCTGGATGGTCACAGTAGCCTGTCGGATCATGAGGAACAACTGCCTGACCACCACCATGCGGTAGGTCTTCTGGATTACTAAAGCAGCCTTGGAGTAGCGCAGAGTCAGAGCCAACCTGCAGCCCAAATGACAAAAAGCAGAACATTTGATTTAAAGATATGGGCTGTCAGGCCATGCACTATTTTTCTAGTTTCCAGACATTATAGTCCAATGTAAAAAAAAAATCTCATAGCTCACCTATTTCCCTTTTATTTTATTTAAAGATATACAAACAATTGAATAAAATGTTCTATCACTGAAGGTCAACCCTCTTAACTTGGATCATCATAGTTTCCTGCTACAACCAAACGTTTCCAAAGTCTGGGAGAGGACACATAAACCACAGGTTAGGACAGACACACAAATATCTTTTCCATCCTCACCGCCTGGCCAGAGCTCCTCTGCAGTATCTCTGTATGGTGACAGTTGCCCAGCAGATCCTGGTGTATCTAACTCGTGCCAGCCACCCTCTGACTCGACTCTGGATGATCTCAGCAGCAGCACGCAGCCTCTCAGCTCTCAGCCTCTCCAGAAGAGCCACCTGACCGGCTCGAAAAAATACTTTGGTCTTTCCAAAGCAGTACTGGTCCTGGTCTGGGATGAGCTCAGGCAGGGCCTGTCTGCACAAGGCCTGGGCCTGCTCCTGGTTCTGAGGACCTCGAAGCAGAAGGCGGTACCTACTGAAGAACTCCTCATACGTCCATCTGGGGATAAAGTTTTTCAACAGAAATCATGGTGGTTCTGGTCAGTTTTTTTTTTGGTCTATTCCTCTACTTACAGAGAGTTAGATGAATGTCTAGGAAATATTCAGCACCTGGATGGATAACCTGCAGCACTGATGCGAATTGTCTCCAGAACCCCACAGGCTCTCAGCTGTTGGACTGTCCTCCTGGGGTCAAACCTAACAAAGCAAGGCTGTTACGTGGGGCTGCTCATTGGACAAACTCAAATGCATAAACTCTTTTATGAAGCGCAAGCCAAACAAGACGTACAAAAAAGGTTGTTTGAGGTCGTTGGGCTTAATGCAGCGGACATAGTGAGGCGTGGTGCTGTTGAGAGTGTCCATGAGCATCTGTAAGGACTGACGGAACTGACGGGCACCGAAACAAAGCACAAAACATACAGTGTTAAAGGCAAAGTCTCTATTCAGTCCACAAGTCACACGGACATGGTCATTAGAGCTCACCTGGAAGCCCACTGTCAGTTTATGTTCTCTGGTGGCCCTTTTACCTGAGCGAACACTTCCATTAGTCACATTTCCCTGCTGCTGGAACAACTCTGCCACCAGCTCAGACTGACACACACAGAAACAAGTTAGTGATGCCCTGGTCACATAGAAGATAAACAAATTCATGAAATTTAATACTGCATGCATGCCAACCTGACTGGCTCTGAGAATGTTAATGAGCTCCTCAAAGACTGTGTCTCGATTCTTGTCTAAAAAGCCTTCGCATTCATACTGCACCTGATGAAAAAGGAAAAGTGATACTACATACCATCATTCTGTGATTACAAATTGTTTTTACTGAGGCCCCTAACTGGAGAACTAAATTACTAACCGTGTCAGCAAAGTGCAGGATGATGAAGGCACTGCTGGACATCCGAGGTTTCCGGAAGTGAGGGTGGGGCTTGCTGTTCAGGTGCTGGTCACACAGCTTGCGCACCCAGCTCTCATCTGAACCTTTGGGCATCTGATGACACATAAAGCTTAACACATCAAACCACCGACTTAAAAAAGACAAAATAGATCCATGGTTTGACATTTAATCTGCACATGCTGAGACTGAGCAGGTGAGAGAAGGACATTCATGACTGACCCTGCACTCCTCGTCTAATAGATCAAACAGGCCCAGTTGCCCCTCTATGAGATTGATGCACTGCTGATTGTCACTGAACTCGATCCTGCTCCAGGCCAGCTCTTCCCGGATGTACTCCTCCTGCTCCAAGTGAAACACGTGCTGTAGACGCACACAAACAAGTAAATATAAAAACCTAAAGACTGAGACAAACAGAAAACAGCTGACTCTAAACAGAAGGCTAGAGGAAGGAAAAAAAACTCTATTCCACTGAATCAGAACAAAACAATGTGATTTTGGGAACTTTCACTGATAAGAAAGTACACAATACTATGAGCATACCACACATGCACATTAAGATATGCATTAACTTGCATAGGATGTCTCCCTGTCACATGACTTACCCTGTTGAACTGCTGTTGCAGCTTTTCATTTGCGTAATTTATACAGAACTGCTCAAAACTGTTCCGGTCAAAGGTCTCAAACCTGCTCCGAGAGAAAAGACTCGTCAGATTAACTTGTATAATACTAACACTGTTTCTATTGGGATTAAACAAACTTTACCATAAAAACACTTTGTTTTCAGTGTAACAAGGCCCATGACTCACCCATAGATGTCTAGCACACCTGTGAAGGATCTGACCTGCCCCCTCTGGGAGCGCAGAGCAGAGTTTAGCCTCTGCACAGTCCATGAAAACAGCTGGCCATAGATGTGCTTGGCCAATGCGTCTCTGGCTTCTACAGTCTGCTGACCAGACATGGGTTTGACCAGCATCTCCCCCCCTACAACCAGTCTGCGATGACAGAGCCAGTGGGCCATCTGAGGTCCTTCTACTCCTAACAGCTTGGAGAAGACAGCCAGAGAGCCATCGTTTGCCTGAGAAAAAACAGAGGGTAAACCTGAACAAGAGAGAAAAAAATGTGTTTATAGAAGAACTACAGCACTGCAGGAGAGAGGAGACATTTCTTACATCAATGTAACTCCTGTCAGAAGCTTTCCCACTGGCTTGAATGTTGACATTTCCCAGATGCAGAACAGCTGCCAGGATCCTGAAGAGCTCCATCTGTTGGTCAGGCTGCACACCTGCAAGTTCAACAGATACACTGACAATTTATCTTCATAACCAAGAGCATAATCCAGTCACCTGAATCTACAGATGAATCCTCAAATGTTGTGTGTGTGTGTGCATGTACCCAGAATGGTGAAAGCATTGCGAGTGCGCTCCATGTCTGACAAATCATCAGTACCAGGAATCTCCATCTCTCCTCCCTGGCTGGTGTAGCGGAAACACTCAGGTGCATCTGTGAGTAAAACAAAAAAACAAACAGTCTGACTGCATGCAACACGGATAGCGTTGCAACAATTAATCAATTAATCCATGAGTGGATTGAAAGAAAATAAGCTGTCTATTTTGATAATTGATTAGTCATCTTGGCCATTTACAAGCAAAAATGTCAAACAGATTAGCTAGTTCCAATTTCATTAATCTAATGGATTTGCTGCTTTTCTTTGTTCTTTGCTGCTTTCAAAAATGTCACTTTGGGCTCCTGAAAACTGAGATGACAACTTTCCACGATTTTTTATTTTCATTTTTTTTGACATTTTACAGACTGTGAAAATAATCAGCAGAATAATTAATAATGAAAAGAGTAGTTAGCTGTAGCCCTAGACATGGGCATTATAACATAAAATGTTTCGTGGACATAATGAATGGAAAACAAGTGTAGTCTTGGTGTAATCTCACCAAGTTTAAAGGATCTCATTTCAGGTAAATCTCTGGAGGCACACAGCTGGTAGAAGATGTGGTAGTTCCTCTCTGATGATGCCTGACATCCATATAAATATACAGGGACGGTGTTCAATATTGGCAGGAGTAAATTTCCCCTTTTAACAGATGAAAGATTCTTATGTGTGAAAAATGGTTACATCATCATTCTGGCTAAATGGCTTACTTGGAAGACAACCCTTGACTTCTCCAGGAGATATGTCCTCATGTTTGCCCCAATGATGTCCCCTTTTCTGCCAAAGCCAATTTCGATGTACTTCCCAAAACGACTGCTGTTGTCATTTCGAGTGGTTTTAGCATTTCCGATAGACTGCAGACAAAAGTTTATATCTTTAACAAAAAACACAATTGATGGGAAAATCCGTTTATCAAACTATCAAAACTATCCAACCACCTATTACCTCCATTATAGGGTTGGAGGCCAGAACCTTCTCCTCCACACTGGTCTGCTGTGCTGCTCCTCCAACCACAGCAAAGTATCGCATGGTGAATTTGGCTGAGACTGTTTTCCCCGAGCCAGACTCTCCACTGATGATGATAGACTGGTTTTTCTCCTCCCTGTAGACACACATGGGGTGTCTCTCAGATCATAAATAGTGAAGTCATGTTACAATATTCCCTTCACTCCCTTGCTTATACTTTAGACACTTCAACTACAGTTTGAAAGGTCAGCAAGGTGGTTGTCATAACGTGAGCCTTGGCCTGTGACCTCTGACCTGGTCATGGTGCGGTAGGCCTCCTCGGCCACAGAAAAGATGTGAGGCTCCATGTCGGCCATGTCCTGACCGCTGTAAGCATCGATCACCTCCTCTCCGTATATAGGCAGTTGGTCATAGGGATTGATGGCCACTAACACAATACCTGGAAGAACAGGAAAAGAAAGTGACGCCAGAGTGTGGCTTTGATTGACTTGATCTTTCATAAGGTCATATAAAGTAAGTATTTTGTCCGTGTAGAAAATGTACTTCAAAATATAAATTTTTGTAACATTTTAGAAGAGTTCATGTAATAACTCTCTTTTTTAATTTTTAAAACCAACTATATCAACCTCGAGTTAAAATGAAACCAAGCACACATTACTCATAACTATAGTGAAGATAAACACACAACCTATGCCATTTTATAGGGATTAAAATAAAAAAAATGTCATTGTTCATGACAAAACTATACAAATGAAGGGACAGAGTGAGTTTTACACATCTTAAACCAGTGGTAGTGCCTTCACTGCCACTGGTTTAAGATGTGTAGTTGCCTCCTTGGCTCAACCTTTGACCTGCTGTAATACAGCTGACATTATGAGCTATTATCATGCAGACAGAAGCACACAGGAGCTGCCTGTTGGCACAAATCTCAAAGACTTTCTGTCATTCATGTTGCCTCACTGTTAGCTGGAAGGTCATCACTGTCTGCTTTAGCCCTTTCAGTGCTCACCACAGTATGTGTAAATGCTGCTGTAGTCCAGGAATCGAACCCGCAGGTTGTGCAAGACAGCAGGTTCATGGAGGAAGCTGAGAGCTGTTAGATCATTTTCCCCCTCCAGGATGTCGGGGTTTCCCAGTGGTGGGAGGTCGGAGGGGGACGCCACTGGGTATTGGACTTCCTACCAATTGAGAGGAAAGTCAGGAGTCTTCGTTGTGGAAAATTTAAAGCGACAGACAGCGTTTAGCATTGGCACTGTTGGATGAGGACCGTGATGCTGCTATACTGCATCTCACCTTTCCATTAGAGAGCTGCAGCAGGAGATGTTTGTCTGCAGGACTGTAGTCCTGGAGGAGCAGCGCTGACATCCAAACTGCATCTGGGTCAGGAATCCACACGCTTTCCCCCTAGCAAAGGCACAGGTAATTTGTGAAACTGTAAAAATTCAGTCTGAATAATAAAGAAGAACAGAGATACTACAGGTTGAACATACTCAATGTGTATGAAACCCATTTAGAGTCTGGGAAAGAAGAGATTTTGAGTAAATAATACTGTGCTGCTCAGGCAGATGTAACACTTCCTGGCCCCACCCAGACAAGACATTTGTCAGCCATCAGCATAAAAAGGTCCTAAACAGTGTTAAAAATTAACACTGGTCACCCTACTCTTAAATAACTTAGATGGATTAGCCATTATCTTCTTTTAACGGATCTAAATTATTTGCCTATTTACAAGTTAAGTTTGAAAGCATACTATTACAGTTTTAAACATTACATACCACTTAGTTTGCAGAAGGGTAAAAGTATCAGATTTTTGCAGTTTATCACAATCTATCATTAACTGTAACCAACTTAAGAGCGCATAACCATCAGGAAAAAAAGTCATAGAAAATACTGACAAGCACATACCAAATGTTAAAGAGATACATCATTATAAACTGCAGAAAATAAAGATATAAAATGTATCAAATCAGTCTTACCTTGCTGTATAACTCCAGCGAATCCATTTTGACTACTTTAAAGCATTCAAGAGGGCATCATTTTTCTTAAAGAAAAAAAAGAAAAATTAGAAGAAGGAATCAAAAGGGGTGACATCTACATGAAGGGTCTGCGTCCTCCACACTTCTGCCCCAGAGCCACTATGCATGCTGGTGACAGTATTTTGCACTTTGTCCTGGCCCACAATGAGGCAGGAGGACTGCCAAGTTAACAGTTAATCTGCAAGAGGATGCAGTGATTGAATGAGCGGAGTTTGAATCATTACTGCCATATAGACTGGCCCCTGATCAGATGCATTTCCATACATTTAACCCCAGTTACAAATGCAAATGTACAAAGTAGTTTCAGTACCTTTAAAAGAAAGCAGTAAAGACACAGCATCAGGAGAGTCAATGACATACAGACTCATTTTAATAAGTAATACAATCAAATTCATTTCAGCAATCAGCCTGCTGATATTGAGAAGGGAATTTCATGATTTGGGCTGGTGGTGTTATTCACCATCAAACTTAGAGAAAAAAAAAATACAAAGTCATTATTCCTCAGATACCAAATGAAAAGACATTAAAACTAAACGTTAACTGTAACTTGTTGTGTCACCAATTCTGTGCATGGGTCTACAAGGAGGCAGCATGTGTGTGGTAACATTGACACATATGGGAAAAAAAAAAAATAGAAAGTGGACTGAAGCTGACCAAAACAAAGCCTTGGCACTAAACAGCAATGTTTCACAACATCAGTAAGCACCTATGATGATTATGACAGTTTAAAACAGTACAAATTGTACATTAGAAAGAGGTTTCAAGTCATTTTTCTCCCACTGAGGTCCATCATGTGTACTTTTCTTTTTTTACCTTCCTCATGTTTACAACAGCAGAGCCAGGACAGTCGCTTACAGTAAAAGATGAAGCAGACTAAGTTACACATAAGTAAACCTACACCCTTCTCTTAAAAATGACGTTTCCTCTTTGGTCAAAAATGACTCAGAGTAAAACACCTGACAATACAGACAATATTTTCCTTGAAATTATAGCAAGACAAACAGACTCTCTAATGAAAGGACATGGGACGACAAGAACATGTGCATTAGTAACATCAGCCACCTGCAGGTTGGCACCAGCACTCATTTAAATTAGCTCAAGCCAGTATAGTTAGATGTGAACAGGTTCCACTAGAAAAGACAGTTGATGTATTCTGTGTCAGACTACTCATGTAGTGCATCATAAAATACAAGAAAACGACCTGTCAAAAATACAAAACATTCATCTCTAATGGGCCCAGAAACAAAAGCACCCAGGTCGAACTGAAGCTGACATAAAATGTTTGGATCTGACATGATTGTCACAAATAATTCATAACCATTCAAAGCCTTTTAGTAGAAAATACACTTATGACCAAACACTGAATTTGACAAACTGGAGATAAGTTCATTTTAATATTTGCAAGTCTATTTGCTGCAACTTCTTTTAAAAAATGTTTTAAAATGTCCAAGTGAGGGGGGGGGAGCTCAGAGTGTTTAAATTGGCCTTGAAGTCAAAAGTCCTATCTGGTGGAGTTATACAAGACTCCCAGGTGTTCCCTCTGGGGTACACAGGACTTCAGGCTGGATGGGACTGGCTGAAGTCAGGTGAAGGTTTAAGTTGGACACAGATACTCAGGGACAGTTCACCAGGGCTGGAATGCTGCAGGGCTCCTACTGTTCATGGTCGTATGTGTGCAGGCTTTGAACAAACCCACCCGGACTTCACAAAACTCTACAGGAGGAAGGGACAGACAATCAGAACAGACATACTGTCTACGTTATTGCAATTACTAGGGTGAAGCTAATACTGGGTAACAATTCATGATCTGTCTTCAAAGTGCAAGAAGCTAACAAAGACTTACTTTGTTTGCAAATTGACTTTAACGTTCAATTCATGAGTCAGTTTCCTGTGTGAGCCACAGGTGGGACAGAACTACAAGCTCATACATACACTACACAGCACATATGCTCTCAGGCCTAAATAGTCCGTTAACCAACCTGTGCTATACGCTCTCCATATCTTCACTGCCGTTGCCCTCCTCCTTCAGAGCCTCTCCTTCGTTGGCAGCCTCCTCAACGTGGGCCAACATATCTGCCATCAGTGCCTCCTCCAGCCTTTTCCTCACACTGTACACCAGCTCCTCCTGTTTCCTACACATGAACCCAACAGGAAGCTGTTACAGTTGGCAGTTACAGCTGCCTGTAACAGCCACTGAATCAGCACACAACAGATGGTGTGTTTTTACAGGGTCACTCCTTGTGGACTGTGGGATTTCTGAACAGACTCCACTCTGTTATCGTTGGCTGAATCAAGGGTGACAAAAAGCGACAAAGAAATCCTTGATGCCATTTCTAATTTGGAAGATTTCTCTGGAATTTCTTTGCAACTCAGCTTTTCTTTTTTTATATACTTGTCATTATGCTTAAAACACTTTGCTCAAAGGAAGAAAAGGAACTGCATTTTGGACTGACTGTTGGATACTGGCCTTGAGCAAGTAACAATCAGGATCTAACACAGTAAACACCAACGGGTGATCCATGAGGGGAGGTGTTCTGTGATCGCCCACCTGATGTCCTCATCAGTGACTATGAATGCCTTGCACAGCGGCTGAGCCGTGTTGAGCCACACTCCAGGGTTCTTCTCCACAGCCGCAGACAGCTGGCCGGTGATGGGAGCAGCGCTCGTGTGCAGAGCGCTGGCAATAGCAGACAGGAGAGTCTTGTCTGTGCAGCCTGGACCAACACCTGAGGGACAGAGTGGAGTGATTATAAGATATTCTGCAGAAACATTAAAGCTGTAACTCACTCAGGATTGGCTGTAAGTTATAAAAATTAAAAATGAGCAATTCTGACATGAGAAAAATAAGATGACATTTCAAAATACAAGCTGTTTATTTGGTCTGAAGAATCTGTGTCTAACTTATGTGTATCACCTTGCAGGCCTTTTGGAAGCTCCATTGTTTTGACCAGCTCCTCTGCAATGTCATAAGCATTAAGACCACTGAGTTTCTTCTCCCAAAACAGCTGTAGATAAATAGAGTGACATTAGCTGCCTTAAATTTAAAATATCCTGCTGCTGCTGCCAGTGAAGCACACATGCACGCACGCACACACACACAGACCTTTAACATATTCAAACTCAAACCCGGTTCATCCAGTTCAAAAGAAGTAACGGTATCAGATAACATGTGGCTCAGGTTAACATGGGGTGATACCAACAGAAATAGGTGGAAGTTCACCTGTCTAGGCTGGTCGACGGCTTTCTGAGGATCTGTCTTCACTTTGTTGTTTGGGTGGTTGGTAACCTTGGTAACAGGCTGCTTAAAGATGGAGGCTGTCTGTCTGACAGGAAGCGACGTGTTCAAGTCAGGCTTGCCCTTAAAAATATCAAACGCAGAGGAGGAGGTGAGGATGAACAGGAAACTTTACAGGAACCACACAAGTGCTGATTAGCGTACTGCGTCAGGGCTCAAGTCAGCTAGCTTGAAATGATCCTGTATGTGAAATCAAGCCTGAAAGGACAAAGACATAACTTTACTGTTGTCACCTTTCATCAACACATAGCCACCTGGTGTGCTGATGTATTAAGTTTAACACAATCAGCCATCAATTATTCATTAAAACCTGACCCATCTGAGAGTCTCTAGGTCGAAAAGAGAATTAAAAAAAAATGTTTGGTGTTAACTGTCATAAAAAACAAAACTGCTCCTACAAAAGTCTCTCTCCAGCTGCAATGAATTTGTTTAAACATTTAAATCTTATTTTATGTAGAAGTACGTAGTTGTCTGCAATAATTTAAGTTAGAGAAGCAATATACATAATGCTGTTGTGGGAAAAGACTTCATGATGCTATTAGACTACAGCAGTTTATTACTGAAGATGTAACAAAATTTCCAGTTAGACAAGTCACTCTAGTCTGCATGTAATGATTTTGTTACAGAGTTCCACCTGCAGTGTTTGATCTATTAACACTTCACCACTCTACAATACCATTACTGTTGCCCTGCAAAAAAACACGGTCCAGACCACCATGCGCTGCCCGTTGTTGCTCACCTTGTTCTGGTTATTGTTATCATAGCGCAGTCTCTGGCGGTTCTTATTCAACTTGCTCATGAGCATCTTCCCCGTGCGGAAATCGAAGGAGCTGAGGTCCATCTGGTTACCAAGGTAACGAGCCAGCTGAGGCTTGCTCCGAAACTTCTTCCCAGATGGACTGCCGGGGAGGGAGAGACACGAAAAACCACTATAGTAATATCATCTCAAACAAAACAACAAAAAAGTCAGAACAAAAAAAAAAAACATCAAGACTGAGAGACAAACACAGACGAAGGGAGGGAAACTAAAGAAACAAGTCACGCTTTAAAAAAACACACACACAACAAACAAAATATTACAAACAACATGCAACAAGTCAAAAGTAAACAGAAGCAGAGCACATTCAACTGGGCGATGACACTGAAATCACATTACTTTGTGAAATGGATGCAATCTTTGATGAATATTCTATCTAAGCCCTGTTATCTATTACAAGCTGCACATTTTAGTATCTTGAGCAGATATGGCTATACAACATACCAAACAATATTGTATATACAGCCTTAAAACTAACCTGTAAATAAAACAATGAACACAATGCAAACATGGCAGTACTAACATTTGACCAAATGTTTCAGAATGGAAACATTGCAGCTCCACTAGTGGGAGCAACAATATCTTTAGCCTGAGCGATGGCCAACAAAAGGAACAACTGTGGGTGGATACGTGCTAGTAACTCATGCAAATGTTTCTTACATCACACACCACAGTTAACACCAGTATGATTGTACAGTTAGCCTACCACAGACTATACAACCGACCCGCCTCCCCCCTCTCTTGCCTCTGTTCCTCATCTTGCTCTTCTCCTCTGCTAAATGAAAACAAATCTGGCGTTGTTGATACACTTCAATTGGAAATAAAGAGTATTAACTGTGAAGACACTGAGTTTTATTCATCAAAGGCCTCCCAGGCGTGAGCTGCTGCTGCTGCTACTACTAGCCTGCACGGTTGAACAGACTCCTTATCCAAACACTTGTGAGAGGAGCTGGCCTGGCCGGCTCCCAAACTTTATACCAACCTCCGACCCCCTTATCATACTCTTTTCTGTCTCCGTCCGCAACCTTGGTGTCTTGTGCACCTACTGAGTTTTTGCAAAGCCTCGTTCGTTTAGTACCTAAAATAATAGACATCGCTTTTTCCAGCTGACAAACCCGACTTTCTGGTCACTTCTTCCATTTTCCAGCCCTTGGGGAGAGCAGTGCAATCCCACCTTTTCTTCTCCATTTCCCACGCGAGTAGCCTATAAATCCACTAAAAGTTAATGATCAGATTGTATTTAAGGAAATGTGTCGTTTTTTAGGGTGGCAGGCCTATCGCTTCTTACGCTTTTGTTACGACCATATCACAACATGCGCCCTCAGTTAATGGGATCTCCCTGCTAACAACATCTCGTCTCTTTGTCGTCGCGTAGATCGTTCCGCCGCGGACCTCAGCCACATCACTACCTGCCTGTCTCGTCTGGGCACGAGGGCTACATCCGCAAGGATAACATAGGAACGCGCGCGGGTATGTCCATACACTGCCAGGCAGCCAGGACGAGTCAGGAAGTGAGACGGTCCAAACTTCAGAATAAAAGCACAACTTGGTCACTGACTAAACATACCAAACATGCGAGATCATTTTATCCAATTTTATCTCAAAGGGCTCCTTAGAAGTCTCGACATTACATTTAGAACACCAATTTCTAAAATTACAGTTTGAAAAAAATTCATTATAAATTTGTTTGGAATACGTTAATGTTCTCCAATCTATCCTCTATCTTAAGGTCTCCCTTAAAATAATATATCAGAGGAATTACCTAAATAAATTAAGGTAATATAAAACATAAGAGCCCAGTAACTGCTTAATGTATAAAATCATGTACATTTTCTAAAATTGTTGTCATGTCAATATTATCACGGATAAAATCGAAATACAACGTCAAAACTTAAATGTCCATGCGATTTACGACCAAGTTACTTTTATAAATTTATTAAATTAGGAAAAGTGATAAAATAATGGTAACTCACTATTAACTCCACTCCACTACTGACTTCTTGAATAATAGACAGAGGTCATGTGAAGACGATTCCCGCCAAGAAACAGAAAATTTAGAGTAAGGACTTTGAAAATACTTTTTTGCTCGGTTTTTGAACGGTTTTGAAATATTTTACCGGAAGTAATGGTTTCTTTTCTATGTACCTTGAGCGCTACATCAATGTTAACGTATGGCAAACATAAATTTGACTGCTGCTACAAATAGACCGTAAATAGCAATCACGCTGATGCAATGACAACATTTGTGGACGCCGCAGAATAATTACATATAAAAGATGCAATAAAATATCGCCCTTCACTTGTAGCTCGTTGAGTAATAAAAATGTGAAAGTTTCATGTAAGCTAGCGACGTGAAATTGGAGAGCCGTTTCACCACAATGCCTACCGTTGTCATTCAGACTCGGAGCCGGCATTTATGAATGAGCAAAGTAGATCTTGTTGATTAAACACAGACACCATTTGAAAAAGCATGTCATGCATTTATGGTGGCTTTATGCACGTAACAACGATGAACCAAAAAATATAATCTGCTTTGTGCGGTTAAAATCTGTGTCGAAATAGCACTGTCGACGCCGTACGTTACAGCGACTCCATGCTCAACGTTAATTCAACATTAGCAGTAAATATCAGGAAAATGAAACCATATATTACAGTAATGTTAAAAAAAGGACCGGCATCCTAGCTGAAGACCACAGCACTGCAATTTACAAATGCGAGACCAACGAGTGCATCTGTTAATCGATGATAAGCACTTTCAAAATATATTATTAAAACGACACATTGCGTATCAAACGTTACAGTTACGATTAATACCCTTCTTGGTGGTTAATTCCCCCTGAAATGATGTACTTACTCGTTTTTATCCATCTTGAAGACACTATCTCGTTTTCTCCCTCTCGCTATGTTAAATCCCTTCTCCCCTCTCCTCTTTCAGTCCCCTCCCCCTTCGATGGAGAAATGAAAGACATTATCCACGCAAATTTCGCAGTCTGGCTGATAAACTGGGTATAATGCAAGGCCAAACCACCCAGCCCCGTAATACCTCGGTAAATATGTAACTCGACATACACTCGGAATAACGCTGTCAGAGACTTCACATATGCGTCCTCTTCAATCATAAATTTACTTCGCCATACTTTTACAGTACAAATTGTCATTATCTGTTGGCAAATATCAGGTCTACAATTCCAGGATTGATTGCACCTGATCCATGCCGGAGAAAATTAACATTATTTGAGGACATACAGTTCTTGGAAAATTTTACTGAAAACATACTGTGCTTGCACATGAAGCACCGAACACAAAACAGCTTTAAACCACCTTGGTGAGCAGGTTAAAACAAAGAATTTCAATAGCTCGAATTTTGCAAAATAAATAGACATATTTAGGGTACATTAGAGATTTATTCACATAAAATAACTCAACAAAGAACAGCATTTATACACAGTGCATCCAATTGTCCGAACTCCAGAGCAGCCCTCAGTAGATTGCTGAGCCAGGGCATCTCTCTAAGTTCGTGTTGTGTAAGAGTTCCACCCATTAGCCCATTCCCAAGCTCTGGTCCTGTAGGCAGACACACACTCCATTCATTAGCAAAATGTATACAAACACATGTGTTTGAATGTGTGAATAAGCACCACCTTTGGATTTCTGACAAGACCACATCCAGGTACGGGCTCAGGGGAATGACAGGAGAGGCACCGGGCTTGGAATAGTGTGTGTGAGTGTGTGTAAACTTTAACTAGGTTTCAAAATATCAAGTCTGCAGTGGGCATCAGGTTGGATATCGTGATTATTGTCTAGGATTCGGCTTACTCATTAGTATTATACTACTATTTTTATACTTGATCAATGGTCAGTAACAAGAAGATGGCCACACTATTGATAACTACAAACAGAGTCAAAAATCATCTTAGTTGGACATCTCATTATAGTCAAGCTCTAAACACTACACCACAAATATACATTTGAACAATCAAAATTCATATTGATACAAATGAAATCTGTTGGGCAAGTTCTGCTGAATACAATTTTTTTTCTGAGCCTTTATTTTGTTATAAACTGACCTAGTGTTTATTTTTAAACTAGTCTGACCCCTGTGCAAAGCTTTAGATTAGACAGAAGCATAATGCCTTTATGCCTGCACTGTTGTCACCTAACAAGCTTACGAGCAGCAGGTTGATCTCTGGGCACATTATTCCTACAGGCTACAGTAAGCGGTGATTAATGAGCACTGTAGATGTTTTCGATCAGGCAGATTCATGAGGAGAGCTCCAACAAACTACCAAGGGTCAGCAAGGTGACAGCAACTTCAGTCAATACTGAGAGTGTTTATTTGAATGTCCGGTTTCAACACCAGTCATTGTCCACACCTGTCTGCATGTTATCGGCAGTACATGGGCGGGGCTAAAGCTGAGCAATCTAAGAGAACTTTGCAACACTTTGAGTGTGTGAATAAAAGCTCAGTCAAACAGTACACTCACAATTTAGTTGTATAGGACTTTACTCATCCTTGATGAACTTCCCTTTAATGTATGGCACATAGTCTAGAAATAATCGCCAGTCTGTGAAGTGGATGAGAGCCACTCCGCCAACTGTTCCCCAGGCAACCAAATTTGGCACCCTAGATGAAAGAAATTAATGCAACTCATAAATAAGAATTTTAACCCCACAATCAACTGCAACAAATATATTGAGAGCAACTTGCTAAGTTACACTCCTTAATTCAAACGATCTCACAAGAGATACTTCAGTCAGGCTGACTTTTAAGTTTCAGCATGCACACTTCATCTTCTGAAGATGTGCTGCCTGGCTGCAATTTTTATATGTTCATTTTGTTTGTGATTACCGATGACCACAATTAGCCTGAACACTTGTTTCAGTTGTGTATGTGTAAAAGTTAATTCGTCATTAAACAGAGTTTAAAAAGGTTTTGATAACTGATAAGCTAGTACTCATTTTTAATTTATTCTAATCTTTATAAATAACTCTTCAGCTGTGGTTCTCTGGTTTTTTACTGCGTGCACTTTGCAAGGTCAATTATTGTGCTGTGCACTCAAGATGCTGATACAAAAACAATCAGCTGTCAATTACAAGTGACTTATATACTCTAGCGGTGGTCACTTTAAAGCAAACCAACATATTTGAGGAAGAAAGTACAAACATAAACACATATCTTAGTGCCTTAATGCACCTGCTGATTTCTAACAATAGTAAATATTAGATATATACGAATCATTCATTGATACTGATTTTGACTTTATATTATTATGAGGATAACCATTTTATTAAATTGGTCAAATATTCATGTCTCGAAATTTAAAAGAATTTTGTTCTAACTAGCAATTACAGATTCGATATATTTATTTAGGTAGTGAGACTATGCTAACTCCCCCAGCTAGCTGAGTGCGTAGAAAATAAACAAGCAAGCTAAGCTAGAGTTAGCTAGTGAACCAAACAGGTCACATAGAAGGACACAGAGACGTTGATAGAATCACTTTGAAGATGACAAAAACGCGAAAAACATTTCCAGAGTGTACTCCTCCATGGTTATTGATTTAACTTACCACGTCCTTACAATAGATGTGTACTTGGTACCGATGAACTTATTGAGCACTTTCTGGATCATCCTTATCTTCTCTCAGTTGTAGTTCTTTACTCCATTTACTTTTCTCGCAGATAGCCGTGAAGGACCCTGGGCTGCCTCTTCTCCTGCCTGTTTAAAATAACAAACGGGCTGCGTGCAACAGCGCAGGGTCGTTTTAGGCCACCATTTCATACGTCTATTTATAACACGGAGCAGTTAAAAAAAATCCGTGTGCTCTGAGCCATTACTCCAGACCTGTGAGTGTTGACTTTATGAAATCAATACAAGTAACTTGTATCTTGTCTTGAATTTAATGCGGTGGATTGGTTGCAGAATCATAAAAAATGGCACAATCGCATTTACTCCATCGCCAGTTTGGCATTGGAAAATATGAACAAATTCATTTCCCGAACTACAATAAACCCTTTATTACAATGTTTTCCTTTATTTTCCTTTTTATGTATACAATATTCAAAAGCCAGACATTGGAAAAGGTATAATCTGTTATTAAAAATGGCACATTTATTGCTACATTACTGTTATATACAGGACAGTTCTCAACTATATATATTTATATATATATGTATACGTATATAAAAAGAGAGAGAGAGAAAGAGAGAGAGATTGAGTGAGGCCCTCTGAGGACCCTGCAGAACAGTGTCCTCACTCCATCTTGTTAGGCTCTGTACCTGTGAATGTATTTAACACTCAATGGTCTCCCTCCTTTTTAGTTCAACAAAGATATGACAAAATTGCTGAAAGCAAGTGTTTTATTACTGCTTTCTTATACCAAAATAAGTTCAAGTCCATCAACTGAACATTCTCCATCATAATATTGTAATTGTTTCTAAGTTGACATTATGTGCTCCTGCAGCACTCGGGTTGTTTTTGTGCAGATTTCAGGCTGTGTCTTTGTCAAGACTCGTGTTAACAAATTAGGGTTGCCCCAAAGAAATCATCTGAGTACGTAGCTTGTAGGCTAATGGGATGTTAACAGAATACTAAATGACATCAAGTCAGATCTTCCCATGGAACAAAGCTGTGATATTCAATACACTTATTGATTTTGTAATAATAAAAAGTAAAACTTCAAATACAACTCTTTTAAAGAAGTAAGAACTTCTCACAAAAAAGTCACTGTCAAAGTCATAAAAGAGCTGGAAGAGTGAAAGGTCAGAGGTGAAAATTGTCACTGGAGACTAATTATACTGAGAGTCACTGCAGCAAAGGGCTTGCACTCCGATATACAGAAATTTTAAATGCTCAAACTCATTAGAGGCTCCAGCTACTATGGAAAATAAAACTCACTCCCTACATCAAAACTGAAGCAACACATACACTAAAACATGTTAATGTGCATCAATAGCAGACAATCAGAGCCAAAAGCAGCATCTCTTGAACCCTGTCATGTCAACTGATTTAGCAATATTGGGCAGACAGAAAGAAAACTCATGACCTGGACCCATGACCTTGACTAAAACAGCAGTTTGGACAATATAATCCAGTTGAATAATTAGGAAAAAAAAGGAATAAAAACTAAACAAGATCTACGTAACATTTATTTATTTAACTAGATACACTGAAAGAAAATCTCTTTATACCATTTAAACTTCTTCCTGAAAACTGAAAAAAGCATTAGGAGAAGGGAGGGTGGGGGAATGAACAAGTACCTCTTTAATCTCCATGATAAATGAAATGATATGGTTCACAAAATAAAACTGTCTTAAATGAAAATACAAGTTCAGGCACTGATAAGGTATCACTCTCCCATCATGTCATCTTAAGTCTTGAGAATGAAAAGGCCACACTATTGATTTGTATAGGTCTTTTTCTTCATCTCTTTTTGTAGAAATTAAAACACACAAAATGCTCTACCTCCCATTTGTGATTACATGTTGGTAAAAACCATTCACAACATGACATGGGAAAAACATCACAATAACACTGTTTTGTTCTCCATATTATCCATTACCTTGCACCCAAAATACCGACGTCCGCCCCCAAAATAAATGTGCAGGCTACTAAAAAATGAGCTGCACACGGCGAGCCACTTGGTTGAGGGCAGACATTAGAAAAAGGTGAAATGAATACTACTATACTGTACTGAACAAAAACCCAGGAACACAACTTTGAAAATGCAGGTGATAGACATTTGTATGATAGCTACATTCAAAAACCAGTTGCATAATTACTGTTTGAGACAAAAATCCCTTCCCACATTTTTCCTCAGTGCCTCACTGCAAAAGTAAGAACACTTCAACAGGACTGTGGTACAAACGTCGCCCACATACCCCTAAAATGGTAAGAAAAGAAATTAATTTTGGGTAGCTGAAAAGCCTTACAACTAAAACTGGAATAAAGGATACACAAAACACTTTCAACATTTGTAATCTGTTGACCCTTGTCCTCTGCCATCCTGGTTCAGTTTTTAATTAATTTTTTGAACAATTTCATTTAAATGTCAAATATCCCCTTATTCAGCTCATCTACAATACACTCTAAACTTCAAACTAATATTGCCATTTATGTAAAAAATCTACAATGTATAGACTAACAAAAAATATATATTTTTATATATATTTAATTTTGAAAAAATGAAACATATCAGAGTAATGTATGAAGGGAATTTACACGTCATATTTCTCTCGGTAAGAAACAAATTGGAGGGGCTGTAATTCAGTGGGAATGCTTATTTAGGTAAAGAAAGCCTCCGTTACACAAAGGCTAGTCTGCTTCAAACTGCGGACTGATGATGAGATCCCTGCATCAAAGGAAACCAGATTTTTTTTTTTTTTTTTTTTTTTGACTTTTACAGAACATCGATTAAGGGGAAAACTTGAGCTGTTAAGTCTGCTGGCATTGTCAGTAAACCATTTCAAGTAAGTAAGAGCACTAAGTGGTGCTGATCACTTATCAAGTGTCTCAAATGGCTTTTACACAAGACTTTAAGGGACTGAAATGCACAGCAGGTCAACACTTAACTTCCAGCCTAAACCTTTACATCTGTGCTTTGTCTTGTCTACATATGCTTTAAGGTTAAAGCAGTACAAAGAAACTGAGACCAATAACAAGGGATTACTGGAGTAACTCTAGAATTTGTGGGCAACAAATGGGAAGAACAGTTCTGTGGTTGACAGACTCTCTACCACTTGGATAATTCATAAGCTTCAAGGAAGCAGTCTTCTACTCCAAGTCTCCAGATGTCTTGAGGGACAAGACCGGCCTTCAGTCAAAGAGTGCCTCTGGGTCAGAGTTTCCGTCTTTCACAAGCTGCTTTTGGACTGTCAAAACTTCGGACCTTTCCTTTTGTGACCTTCCCGTCGCCTTCCACAAACTTTTGCTTGTAAGATAAAGGAAAGGTCACTGAATTTAGACAATCCAACTTCAGCTCTAGGCTTGGTTACATAACATATGTAAGACTGTACCATCACGCTGGGAATGACATACATCAAAAATAATTGCTCATACACATAAGCAATCCCTCACAATTAATGTTCCGCACAAGTAAAGCAATTTGCTTAAATGTCAAATAGAAAACATGTAACAATTAGGCACAAATCCTTGATTCAATTTGTGTTAGTTTAGGTCTCCTTTCTTTCACAAGAGCACCTCTCGGCAGTGTGTGAAGTCCCAATTTGTGGCAGGACACAAAAAAGTACTCCGGTGTTCCATTATCTTGTGGAAACCAAGAAGAAAAAAAAATCTTACGTGTATAAAACAAAGTAAAACTTAAAAAAAAAAAAAAAAAAAAAAAAAAAAGTTCTTCACATTTGAGCTTGTAGTCATGGTTGGGAGTGCGACAAACAGGCTGTGTCAGTTTTGGCAGTATGCATGTGTGTAAGAGTGTGTGAATGTGCATCTTGAAACTTGAACGGACAATACACAGACATGTCCACATATACACACACACACTGAGAATAATGGGTGGAAGAAATCTGTTAAGGCCACATCCTCTGACAGCCAAGGAAACACCACCAGATCTGTAAAAGGGAAGGACCAAAAACAATGTTATGGTGCTCCTATATGACGAAGACATCAACAAAAAAAAAAAAACAACTTATTTTTACATGGTAGTTGTCATTGTTTCTGGCAGAGTTTGCCATTCACATGCATGCATTAGGGACTGATGGGAAATTACTGCTCTTGCAAACCACTGCTTAACATTATCACAAAGCAGTCACAAGAAACGCAATTAATTAGTCACTAACGTTAGTGCAGACACCAATCCTTCATCAGAAATGCACTTACAGAACAAGACAATTGTCATTTCAGCATTTTCTGCCAGTTAATTAAATATTACAGGAACTAGTGGAACAAAAGAAGGAGCAGCTCCAGCAAGCTGTCAGCTCTGGGCAGGCTGCAACATCCAGCTCTTCATCATGGTATCCACACAGCCGAACACAGTGAAGTTGTTACCGTTCAATCAGACGGACTGCTCATGATATGATGGAAGAAGACCAATTATGTACTTGCTTCTTTATTAAAATAAGTTGAGTTTGTAAACAGAAAAATAAACACCACACCAGTAGCCATGGGTGTTGCCAAATCAACCAGGGCCAAAATCTCAAGGATTCTAACTTTAATATAACTGTGGGTAACATGCATACTGAGGGTTACATCCAAAATAATTATTTCAGCAGCCAATCTTCAAGGCTTACCTGGTGTTACATGTGGCTAACTGGGTTGTGGCCATCTCCTCCCATACTAGGATGGCCTCCTGAGAGCTGCATGGGTGCATCACCCACCACCCCAGACACCTTTTCCTCCTCACGGCGTTTTAAACATGCTGCCTTGGGGTTAAGGTTACGCTCTGACAAAAACAGAAAACAAGAAAAGCCCTCTCAGTATAAAATATTAAACTGCATATTCATTGGAGGTAACTGTTCTTCCCATCCATGATGTGCAGCTGGTTGACTGACCTCTGACTTGTTGTTCTAAATTGAGGATGACATTGACAGCTTGGTGCAGGATGAGAAGTTTGGTCTGAGGTTTGTCGTGGCTGAGGTGCAGCTGGCACATCCTCCCGAGCTCCTTAAACGCCTCATTGATGTCTCGTACTCTGAGACGCTCACGGGCATTGTTAGCCACTCGCCGTTCCCGCTCACGTTCCATCTTCACCTCAGGGGGAACGTCCTCGTCATCTTCTTCTGGACTAATTACAAATGGACATGAAATGATGAAGCTACAGGCAGGAGGATGTTTCTACTGTTCATGCTACCTCAGGTCTAGAATTTAGCTATTTTGAATTTAGCTTCAATAGTCTGTACACCCAGAGGCGAGCTTTGTATTGAACAGATGCACTAAAAACAGGACGTGAGAAGATTAACACATTCTATGCAAAAGTAAATACTGTACAAAACATTATCCAAGAAGCTACATCTCCCACTTCAGATGATCATTTGATAAAAATGTGTATTGCACAAAAGTTGGACATGTTCACTTTCAATAGTACACTATGCCATGTGCGCATTTACAGCTGCCACGTTTTAACAACAAATGATGTTCTTCATGAACGGAAGCCAAACTGAGCTGTAGCTTCAGTCTTCACGTTTTGGTCATTAAAAAAAAGAAAAGAAAAAAAAAAGATTTAATGTGGTTTATGATATCAAATTATGACGTCTTATTGACAGCAAATGTATTCTTTTAATTGTTTTGCCTTTCCTTTTCAAAGCTCAAAACTCATTTAGAGCACACAAGTACAGAAATATTGAAAGTTGGTCACAGACAATAAAATTCACAATGTCATGAAATTTTACCACAATGATTCTACCAATTAAATGTCAGATTTTAGACATCAGCTTCATGAACATGTGCTTTGAGAGATGTTTGGCAAGAGCCTAAAAAGCACAAGAAATTTATCCTCTACACTGGAGAAACTTACTCATCTTTCTGGTCTGAAAGGCCAGAGAGCATCTGGAGGGTAAACGCCTCCTTTCTGAAAACGTGAGATGAAGGGAAGGGGGGGGATTTCAACATTATTAAATACCTAACATAGTCTGGGCAATCAGTGGGACACACAGGACAGCTGAAATGTGGAATCTTGCAGCAGATATTTCCAATATCAAAAGGGTTTCATTATATTCTAATACTTGGCTAGTACATCAAGGAAATCTCCATGTTCACAGGATAAAATAATTTTTTGAAGTTTTTTTTTTTTTTTTTAAAAATCAGATACAACTGTGTTTTCATGCTGTTGAAAGTGCGAAGATTAGAAAATGGTAAGAAGCGTCTTACCTTGTTCGACTGCGTGCTGCTTTGGAGTCCTTCTTTTCATCCTCCGACTTGTCTGCAACAGATGAGTTTTCATCATCCTCTTTTTCTTCTCTTTTGATGTCGGAGCTGCTGGAGGAGTGTGTGGAGCGGGCCATACCACCAGGGAGACCTAAGGACAAACGCATGGATGTGAGGAATATGAACCAAAGCAGTGAAACCTCTCTAAGGGGGTGGCATGTAGTACAACTGACAAATGTTGAAAGCTAATGAAGTTGAGCAGAAAATACAGGACAATGTTCTAATACATGTACAAAGACATGTTTGATTTAAATACCCAGATAGTACGCCGATTCCACAAAGCACAAGACATGCTTTTTTGCAGTTTCACTGAATAACAACATACATGAAATGTAGCTGAACTTACTGGTAAAGCTTTCCGGTTGGCCAACTGGTGGTGTGGGTCCGGATGCGTGATGACCATGCAGAAGAGTGCTGCTGGGTGGAAGGCCTGTGGGCTCATCGTGTTTCCCTCCCTGCTGGTGAACACAGAGAACCGTGACATGAATCTCACAGGAAGAGACTTATAACAACACCATCCAACAAAACACTTACTGATATAACTAATTAAAGAATGTTATGTATGTTATATTGTGATGTTATACATATTTTTCTCTAATCATTACTTAACAGACCAAAAACAATGTTTAAAATTTTACTCAACTGCTTCCAATTTTGACCAGCAGATGGCACAAATGATACTGTGACAAGTGCTGTTACTATTCAATGTAATGAACATAGGTAATGTAATTTTTATTTTCTTCACTTTTTTCTGTCACTCAAACAAGCAAAACTAATTTCTTCAATTTGTTGTGCAACATATAAATAGAATGTAATTTCAAGAGACATAGTCAACCTCAAATTATCACACACACTCAATAAATCAGAGCGTTGTACATGTCATGGTTCTTTTTAGCCATGCTGCATATGGTGTGTTTATTTTAACCTCACAAATGACAGTATCTTCAGCAGTTGCTGATGAAAAGATCAAGTGCTTCCCCCAATGTATCTCGGTCTCCACGATGAGTGAAAACAAACTCCATTCAGAGTTTCCATGCATGTAATATCTATCAACACTTCAGAGGTATTATGTGCATGATGAGGTTAACTGAAAACACAAATGAACATCTTTGTTTACTTCATAATGTTGTCATACACAATCAAATATCAAAGTCTCTTTCAAACACACAAAAATGGAACAAGATTTGAGCAGAGAAGGTGAGTCACCATAGCAGGATGTCTGTTGCTGAGGGCAAGGCTAGCATTGGGGAAAGCTGGAGAGAGGCCCCCGAGGCCCCCATTGTGTACTGAGGACAGCAGGCTGTGCATGTCGGAGTGGGCGCCCTCTAAGCCAGGGCCCTGGCCCACAGCATGGTTACGCAGTACATGGATGGCCTCCTCCAAACGGTCCTCCATTTTACTCTGCTATATAAATAAAAGAGGCATGCGTTTAGATTGAAAGATGACACACAAAATATAAGACACAGCTTATAGATGCAATTACAACAAAATACAAATACAATTGTTTTGAGAAACAACTGAATGATTTAAACAGTGCATTTCATTTATACTTTACGGTCCCCTTAGCTAAAACAAGGGTACAAAGGCTCGAAGAATATATTATGATAACCTTCACATTAGCTCTGATGTAGCAGAGAAACGTTTTAACATACCAGTGCGTGTGGTTGCCCTTCATAGTTGGGTGTGGTTGGTCTTTGCCACTGAGACTGAGCCCCTGCACAGACAAGTATTGGGTCAGTGTATGGTGGTAGTTCTTAAGTTAACAGCAGATGGAGATCAGTCACAGTCACATTTCTGTGCTAAAGACAGGCAGACAGTCATCTCTGCTCCAACAATTTCAACCGATTCATTTGTGTGTGCCAAAAACAAAGCAGCAATCAAACTGAACAAGTTAAATTAACTGGACTGATGCAGATATTTTGTAGCTGAAACTGAAATATTATCCAAATTTGTAGTTGCAAGAGTGAGAATAAAGCACAGGATAAAACCACTTGATCTCAGTTTACCAACCTTCTGATTGGCAAAATTTACTCAGCTGTTAGGCTGATATGACTTTTACATCAAAGGAAGGTAGTATCAAACTGATGCAAATTGAGACGAGGTGCTTTTTTTTTTTGGAAGAGAATGAATAAAGTGTTT
Source organism: Scatophagus argus (assembly GCF_020382885.2). Taxonomy (NCBI): domain Eukaryota; kingdom Metazoa; phylum Chordata; class Actinopteri; family Scatophagidae; genus Scatophagus; species Scatophagus argus. The sequence continues at coordinate 16,607,550 of NC_058498.1, read as the reverse complement.
ATGAAATGCAGATTTCTTCATACTGGGGTGTAAGATTAGTCTGACATTAGTCTGAGATTATTACCTCTACATAACATTTTGAATCATGCACAAGGGGTAACAGTTTGATGCTCATTTTAACTGCATATGAGAATTGAACTGTACCTGCAATAGCCTGAGGAGATCCAGGAGTAGATGGAGCTGAGGAGAAGTTATTACTGTTGTGGTCCGACGGGTAAATCTAAATGAATTGATCAAAGACAACCCTACGTTATGGCACACAGCAAGAATACATAACAATTCTGGCATTAAGTACAATTTAGTCAAACGGTAAACTGGTGGTGGAAAATACGGCAGAAAAAGTCACTACAACATTATCATTCAATATTAATCACAGTATTTATGTCAAGTCATATGACATCATAAAACATTCATTAATAGAAACAGAGAGTTCCAGCAAATAATTAAGTTGGTAATTATTTATCAATAGAACAATTAAACATTATTGAGCAAATAAAACATGACATCTGTCTGCCTGAAAAGGTTTCATAGCTCTGGATTTCTGGTAGAGCTGCCACAAAATTAACTCAAGAATTGTTTGTGTGGTTTAAAATTATGTATACACACAAATAATAAAATAATTTTTCAGTCTGCAAATTTCACTGTTTTGTCCTTATTTGGAAGTTTCTACAGCATATTTTACAATTAACATTCATCTGTTTTGCATCAGACCATGAACAACAAAAGCAATGCTGAAGTACTGACAGAACATTTTCATTTTTGTTGGCTTCACCATCCTTTGCTGAATTTGCAGTTATTTGTTCTTTCTTCACACAACATAAAAGATATTAATTTTGTTAGAGGAAATAAAATTCAATGGATACAATAAAATTATTGTATCCATTTTTTTTGTATTGGCCAGCTCTAATAAAAAAAACAAAAAACAAAACAAAACCCAAACAACAACAAACAGAGTAGAACTCACTGAGGCAAGAGCCTTCCCAATTTCATCTCCCGAACTGCCAGCTGTGGTACCTCGGTTGGCTGCAGAGACAAAATAAATAATCTGAGTCAGATGACCCATTAATTTGCTTTTGGTCGGGTAAAAAAAATAAATAAATAAAAAAAAATCAAACAACCATAGGAGCCGAATCTGACAGATGGGTCCAAGATACTGGTGAGATAAGTTCATCTTACAAAGATCCTTACCCATGATGGCATCTCCATTGATGGTGGGTGTGTGGTTGTAAGTGGTGGGAGCTGAGTGGAAGCCATTGACTTCGCTGCCGTGCAGAGGATAGTTCTGTGGGGACAGGGACAGGGGTTGACACTTGTGGAGAAGCGATACAAGTAGCTCCATAAAGGCACAAACACACCCTCACAGAAAAATAAAACAATGTGATAAATGTGTTGTGTTGGAGCTTAAGGTTTATTAATTCGGAACTGACACCTCTGAAGAGCAAATGCCAACATCTTTTTTCTCAATGAAAAGGTTTTCCTTCAAGTTTACCACATCATTTCCTTTTAAGCAACACTGGAAGATGTAAACAATTACAAAGACATAAAAAAAACAAAGATGGGATAAAGATGACAAGAACGGGATAAAGGTCATTTCTACCCACCATTCTGTCCTGTGGGTTAATTGCAGAGAAGGACCCTGGCTGTCCAATGTGAGGAGAATTACCCAGCATGGCAGAGTAGCCAGAAGATGACCAGGGGTCTTCTGAGAAAAGCACAGACATGTTTGCAAATATGAAAAAAACCTTCAGAAATAGTATTACAGAACAAGTTCACTTCTGTGATATTACGATAAAGGATACCTTGCATATAGAAAGAGCCAGGGTAGACAGCTCCAGGCTTAGCACCGGGATATCCTCCATTGTCTCGGGCATACTCATCACCAGATGTGGAGGCATACACCTAAACAAACATGCAGACAGTGAGCAGTTGGATTGAAAGTTCTCTAAGACCTATTATATACTTAAACATGAATATTTTTATGTTGGGAAAAAAATAAAGATGACGTTATATGCAGCCATGAGCATCAGGAGAAACTAAGTAGGACGCTATCAATCCACCTCCTTTTTGAAAACCCTTTAATCACACTAGCTTCAAGTTGCCACAAGATGGCAAAAGGGAGTCTGCTGGCTGTGGAGGCAGGCCGGCTCCTCGCCTGTGGAGGAGAACACAGCGGCCATGCCACGCTGGGCACAGCAACGGCTTGAATCCCAGTGCACAGTGAGCACTTCCTCTACCTCCCAGGACATAAGTGACATCGCACTGCCTGGCCTGCAGCCCCTCCCAATAACACACTCAGTATCTACTCACACACATACCATATATTCAGTGAGCCAACACATACACACACCCACGAACACTCCACCATCAATACCCTCAAACTAGCACTGTCACATTCTGTGTGGTATCAACAGAGGATTGAATTAAAGTAAACATGAAAATGGACAGCTCTGATGAAACATTTTCTATTAGCACCTTAAAGAGTCCAATCACACATCCTTACATACATATTGCTAACAAAAATGGATGCCGGGCTGTCAGTGACACATCTCTGTGCTCCAGAGCCATGGACATGAGAAGCCTTCAGTTTTCCCCGACACCATCAGCAACCACTCAGTCCTTCTTTTCCTCTACTCCTCTGTGGTACATAGCAGATAGAGGAACACAGAAAGAGAACGAAGGCTATGCTGCAAAGAATGCTAATCCAGAGAAGGGATTTTTTCTGTAATTTGATTTAACAGGGAGAAGTGGAAAGGGAATGGAGAGATGCACTTCTAATTACAGAGCCATCTGCCTGTTCCTGGACCACATCCAACTCCACAGGCAGCTGGGCTGAGGAGAGGGAGCGAAGAGAGGGAGAGAGATGGGGGCTGGGATCCAGACAGCGAGGGAGAAAGGGAGAGAGAGAGAAAGGGGGAGAGAGAGAGAAAGGGGAAGAGAGAGAGAGAGAGAGAGAGAGAGAGAGAGAGAGAGAGAGAGAGAGAGAGAGAGAGAGAGAGAGAGAGAGATATTGCTGTGGGTAGGGGGTGGTGAAGGGGGCAAGGGGGGAGAAATGAGGGGGAAAAATGAAGGCCCTGATGATTTATGAAATGGGTAGAGAGATAAGGGGTGTTGAGGGGGGACAGGAGAAGGTAATCTAAATGACTTAAACAAAGCTTGATATGACCAGGGGAGTGTGAAGGAAACAGGGGATTTAAAATGATCATGGTTAATTCAGGGGAAAACATGACGGAGATGGCTTCATTTAACAATAGGCTTTGAGTTGTTCTTTCACAGGGAACAATGTCGAGTGAATCCTGCTGCTCTAGATGGGAACAGAGAACTACACAATGAGTGGTGCTGGTGGATAATTGTATTCTCAGGAAGAAAGGGGATTTCTAGGTTAAAATCCTCAACTAATAGGGGTTTAATGTAATTCAGGTTATGACCGTGTAAAGGTCTCTACACTAGAACAACATGGGTTGTCACAAGGGGTGGGGAGTAGATGAAGATTAACATCAAACTAACCTCAAAGCGCTTTATTCAACCACAAGGGTTTTAACCACATTAGTACACCGGACAACTATGGGGCAGAAGAGAAGTTCCTCCATGATGTTTGGCAGTTGCAGGTGAGAGGGGGTGAGGGTTCACAGAGTTAGGGCAAGGATCTTGTGTACAGGTATTGTGGGTTACAGAAGTCAGAGAGCTTGAGGGGAAATGAGAAATGACCTTTGCACTGCAGCTATTATGTGTCCATTTACTCATTTTAAGCAACAAAAGTAGATAAAGGAAAAGAAGATGAGTATGTTGAAGGAGTGGTGAAAAGAAGCAGCAAGGGAGGGAGTGTGTAAGGGTGGAAAGACCACAGGATCATCATCGGCAGTCATTAATCTGGGCTCAGACACGAGGCTAAGAGGCCTCGCAAGCACCGCGCCTCACAACTGGGTCACTCACAGGGGGAGGCCCACCCAGGCCATCATGTGGTGAAGCGTAGGCGGAGGACTGGATGTAGTGGGGGAGGGGGGGTTCACACACACACAAACATCTCATCATTCGCATTAAAACCACACGGCCATCGTTCACACTGCAGGGAATAACTGAGGTTCAGACAGTGAAAGAGAGGGGACTTCAGCCAAACAGAATGTTCACTCTCAAACTCTGTTACGCAGTCACCGCAGCGTACGGTGTCTACACACTGAGGTTTCAGCAGCCACTTCAACACGACAACACCCACAGGTGGAGGACAGCGCCGATAGAAAAAGAAAAAAAATAAAATAAAAACACAGGTTTCTGAATTTCTGTAATTAATGAGGGGTCAAGAAATGAGCAAAGTAGAAATTTCACCAGGTCCAACTCAGGTCCATCTCCATATTGACTATTAGGCGATCTGATATGAACCCACCTAACCAATGCTGCCAGCTACGTTTGCATCTATTGCAACTTAATCTCACACTAAAACTTAGAGTTAGAATGCAACACTAGTAACTTAATTTCCTGTCAGATTACACATCCATGGCTCTGTGATCTTGAATCTACTTCATCCACGCAAATATCAGTACAGTCATGAGTTAATTTTCATTTAACTTTAGTTATCAAAACTTGTGCAACATTTACCAAGATGATGAAATCATGAGAAAACTTCACACCTTCTTTAATTTTCACAACATCCAATGCATATGCACTCCCAATATTTAATATAACTGGTAAAGAGTCCATCTTAAACATTTCTATCCTCCGCCTGTATCGCTTGAGTCCTGCTTCAAGGTGCTGCGCTGAAACACAGATGCCACAAGTGAGAAGATGCAAAGGCTCCACACCCAGCTTCTTTTAGGTCACTGATGTCATCTGAGAACTACAGTAGAATGAGGACTGGGTTACAGAAAATGTTTATGTAATGGCAGTATTTCATATTGATGGCCAAGTGGCAGCTCAAGCAGCAAGGCTGGGCTCTAAAAGCAACAGCAACCCACAGTCTGCCAGTAGGGTCTTTCTGATTTGTAACACTATGTTGGCACGCATCTGTTGGTTTTAGACAATGGTGAACTTTCAAGTATCTGCAGCAGATATTGATAGGACTTAGTGCTGTGTTGAAAATCCTACGTTACATTCAAATTGAAAAAGGCTTCTGAATCATCTGTGATCTACAGAAGGTGTAAATGTATGGAAGGACTGGCTGGTAATCAATGCACAGGACTCAAATTCAGCCAGTGGAAATAATCTATAAATGAGAATGATGTGGGCAACTGCAGCCTGATTCAATTCTTTGTATTCAAACTAACAGATTCATTCTGTATATATTCAAACATGTAATGCTTACTTGTTTTCCAGCTATGTGTGGTTGCCATCATCCACACACGTCAGCTGCTGGGAATTCTGGGCCCACTGTCAAAATGTGACACTTGGTACAGTAAATCAAAGCACTATGAGACTTCATACCGCCTGGACTGGGGCCTGATAGCACTCTGTTGAATCCAGTTATCAAGTCCATTTCACAAGTTGAAATCCGACTTAACTTTTAAAGGAACAAAAAATTACAAATAACCTAATTTTTAAGGAAGTAAAACTCCAAAATTTATGTTCCAAGAAGTGAAACTTTGACCAGACACTTTAGATATTTGCTTTTTAGCCAGACAACTTCCTGAATGGTTTATACATACTTTACTAATGAAAGAACAAGAGATGAAAGACTCAATAAGAGATTGTTAAAACTCTGAGCTCAATACGTCCAGGCATGTTACCAACTCTGAACTGGAATCAGCCACTAGTACCCAACCAACCTGAACCCTTAAAGCATTCCGCCTTCCTGAAACACATCCAAACCCAGGACTGCTGTGTATATCAAAACATGTAATTCAAAATGGGTCATTGAAGAAGGTAACTCTCTAGACTTGAGAAAGTAGCTCAAAATCCTATAAATTTGCTCGTCTACATGACAACCAGACCCTGAACACCACTTGAAACCACTTGAGTGTAGTGTAGAGACAACCACAGTGATGATGTTTATTGGGGCCCAAGTTGCCTGACTGTCAACTCACTGAGACTCTGACAGAGCAGAGGGTCTTTACCCCTGTCTGTCACAGAACTGCTCAAGCAGAGTGGGGAAAGCAGTGTGAAAGTGTATCTGTGTGTGTGTGTGTGTGGTAAACGTGTTTAGAGGAAAAAAAGAGAAAGAGAGAGAGAGAAAGGACTGGCTGCAAGCGATGAAGGCAAGCAGAAATAAGCTCTCACCGAGGACGGCAGGCCAGGGGGTTTCCGAATCTTCTTTGGCTGGGTGTCTATACATACAGGTAGTGGAGAAACAGAAAAGGTGAGAGACAAAGACACAGATAGGGACTTTGTAAAGACACATTTGGCAGTGTTACATGAGTTCAGGTACAGTTTCATCGTGAGCTCTAATTCTAACCACAGAGCAGAAAGAAACTGAATGTGCTGCAGCATGCATGTTCCAGTGCGTATGCGTATGTCTGTCAGTGTGAATGAATGCTGCTGCGCATTCATCTGTATAGACTAAAAAGATCTGTCGAATGTAGCCCAAAACAAAGGCAAAAAACCAAAAGAAAAACATAAAGAGATATCAAACACAACTGTACCAAAATATTTACATAACAATAAAAACTCATGCTGGTGTAAACTCACAAATTGCAGAGTTAAGTATTAACAGTACAATTAGTTGCTGAAACAATTAGTCAATCGTTAGGAAAAAAAAATCAACTATTTTTAATCGTTTCAGCCACTTCTTGAGCCTCTGGGAAATTGTTACCATTTCCACAAATATTAAATACCAGAAAATTAACCAAGACAATAATCTACAGGTCAACTGAAATTAAAAATACTAGTTGCAACCCTAGTCAAATCAAAATAATAAAAAATACAGGAGAAAGAAAGAAAGAAAAAAAAGACTGGTCCCCCACAATCTGGCCAATGCATTTTGTCCTTTTATTTTACCTATTCCTCCATCAGGCGGTCTTCTCCTGGGGTTGTTGGGGTATGAGGGGTAAAATTGGGAGCCAGATTTCAGGCCAGAGGGGGACATAGCATCTGGGCTGGGCATCGCTATGTCACTCGGAAGGAAACCAGGCTAGGAGGAGAGAAGATAGTGAAACAAGGTTTTACTAATAATACTTACAGGGGCGTGGGAGAGCACAGCATAAACCGCTTCGCTTCTTGGAAATGAAGACAGTATTTAACATGAAAAGAGAAGTGAGAAAACCGGGCTTCTTTTACAATGACACACAAACTTAGCTCTCACGTACATATAACCTTGAGGGGGAGGGATTCAAGGAATAAACTAAATGGCAACGTACCTGGCTTCCAAAGGGAGTGTATGGTGGCCTCTCATTTTTACCTGCAAGATGAAAGTGAGAGATTGTTTGACTATTAATGCAAGAGAAACCATGAAATGTATACACACATTTAGAGGCAATGGTGTGTGATAAAACAAATGAAAAGTAGGTTTTCTGAAGTACAAAAAGTCCAGAGATGCCCTCCCCTTTTTCAGTACGCTCAGCTGCATAAAGCTGCCTGCCAGACAAAACCCTAGGGAAGGTTTCTGCTTCGTTGCCCTAACATCCCCAACACTCAACGAATGAACACAGGCGCACATGCGCACACATACACACGCGTGTAGACACATACACATTTTGACTCCCAGAAAACAAAGTATGTTCAGCAGTCAAATTATCAATATGATGGTTTTAAAAACGGAGCATGACGTGGTGAAATAAATGTATATACTAATTCTAGCAGAGCAGATAAAATATTCATAAAGTCAGTTTGCCACAGAACAATCACTTTAGAAATAATTTGAAGAAAGCCAACAAAAACAACAAACCTGCAACTCCTGAACTGATGAACGGAGAGGACAAGCCCTCATGCTCACTGTAGTGGGATCCCTCGGCATAGCCCTGTGGGAACATGGGTATGCACAAAGTAACCTTAAAGGGAAAAACTTAGAAAAATGTAAACAAAAACATGCAGAACCAAACACACCCATAGATCCAAATTAGAATCACTCTTTCAGGCTGTCCCCGTCTTGTTAGCACACCTATGCCGCTTAGTGATTACTCTCCCCCTGCTTTTCTGTCTCACAGGATCCATGCCAAACAAATCTGCATCAGTTTAGGGATTCAAACCGACTTTCTTAATTATCAACTTGTGGTAATCAAAGACTGCTGCATGTATTTCACCCTCTGTTCCTTGTATTTACAGAGTTGTGCCAAGACAGTTACAGCGGATGTGAAGCTGCAATTACCAGTGGGCTTCCACAGAGGTTCTGGGCTACCAGAGAGCGTGCCAATGCAGGATCCTGAGCCAAGGTTATTAGGTAGAAAGTAAAACTACCACTTCGAATCAAACATGGCACACAGCATGAAAAAGTACTAAGCTGTTGTGGTGGTAGGGGGAGAGGGGGTGTGTGTCTGTGTGTTCCTCTATGGCAGAGTGATTAACTGAACATGTGTGAGTGTGTGACAATATGATGGCATCTGGTGTTAATGCTTAGATCTCCAAACTTAAATTCATGTGTGACTTAAGAGTGTGTGTATTTAGTTCTTACCCGTCCTTGGCTGAAAGAGGGGCTGTTCTGTTCAGCTGAGCCCCAAGACCCAGAGCCGCTGCGGTCATCTATTGCTGCAAAAAGACACACTGTAAATATTTACAGGCAGGGAAATGAGCAAGTTAGGCTGAAGTAGAGATGAAAGGAGCAAAAAGCTGGTTGGACTAATGCTGTGAATTATGTTATCAATCGCCAAAATGAGGGTAAACATTGTGTGTGTGTTGCTACAGATATGTAGAAATGTCCTGATATTGGAGTCATATCAAGAGAACTTGTCACCATGTCCTCCTCTAAATATTCAATGTCTTTAGGGGGACACAACGGACCCGGACAAAGCCAGGAGAGACTACCATTACTGATCAAAAATGCTGCTGTCGTATGCAAGATGCCATGCAGTATTACATCATTTCTGGAGAGCAAGAAATAACATAGGAAAAGCTTCTCAGCGTACTCATTACTGTTTATGACAGTCACTGAATAGCAGAAAATTAACCATTCACGTCCGTAATGTAATCCATGAGGATGAAATGTCATCTAACCCACATTTAAATTCCACTCAGTCAACCTGGCACATACAAACACATAAAATACCACAAAACAAAACGCAGAAAGACAAAACATGAACCCCAGTGTTTTAGGTAAAGAATGAAGCGTAAATGTGTGGCACAAAGGAAAAACACAGCCAAAAGACTGGTGGAGCAGAAAACTCCAAAATACCCCCATCATCCCCTTCTCCCTGTCTTATGCACTAATGCTATCCAGGCTCTCTGGAGACACAAGCCTTAATTGCATGCTGATTTGCATAATTGTGCATATTAATGCAGTTTCCTTATGAATATTCATAGTTCGTCTTTGATTTTTGCCTAATTAAAAAAATGTGTGTGAGAAAGCAAAAGAGAGAGTGAGCGGGTGGAAGGAGAAAGCAAGGGGACAGGGGAGGGAGAGAGAGAGAGAGAGAGAGAGGGAGAGAGGGGAAACAAGAGGGAAGGCAGAGTGAGAGGGGTCTGGGCGAGATCAGCAGGCTGGCTGACGAGTGAGAATGAGTGATGAGACTAACAGAGCGGTGCAAGCACCTACACACCCTGCGACAGCCGTGATCTATGGAGCTGATGCCAGTGGCATGGAGAATCAGGCGAGCAGGAGGAGAGGGGACCTCAGAAGATCAGCCTCGCTCACTGTCAGATCGGCCCTCCTGAAAGGCCACAGCACTAATAAAGAGCTGCACCACCACCAAGCATGTCCAATGGCACAGGACACTGGTGACAGGCTTGCAGTTAAAGATGACAGACTTTGTATGAAGACACCTCAGCCAAGGACTGGTGCCGTGAAAAGTAACATCAAATTAGTGAGGTAAAAAATCTACTTCACATGAGAGATGTGAACTCTTCTACTTCCAGCCTGCCAACAAAATAGATGTGTTTTAACTCAAACAACTTCCCTTTTCCCCTACTTCAAGACACATCAACTCGATCCAAATAGCTGGTAGACCACAAAGTATTTTCACATGTACGACATGCTTAAAAACTGTAACAGGTAACCCACAAAATTACACATCACTGTCGACCACAACCTGCACTGAGTAGGCAAACCATGCCAACAAGTAGAGTCAAGAGAGTAACTTCACAGCCATTTTCAATACAACACTCATCCGCCTATGAAGTCTCCATTTGGCCAGCGGGGGTGCAGCGAATAGAGTGAAAGCGCGGCTGTGCAGGATAAGTCTGACAACATTGTTTCACACTTGCAGGAGTAATTAACTTGGAGGCAATTAAAACAAGGTGGAGAGCTGCTGAGGTGACACTGACGCTCAGCCAGCCTAGGAGAGCCCAGCTATGCCAGAGGAGAGATCTTTCTATTGTCTGTCTTTTGTCATGTGCAATATTGAAAGACAACCAGAATTAGAAAATAATGCAAGACAAATGAACTGGGGTCACAAGCTACACTGGCCACTAAATTTAAGATGGTAACATTTAGATCCTGTCTATGTTGTTGTGTTGCTCATATACAAGCAAGTAAGCACCCTTTAAAGACTAATGGTAAAAATGAGATATGTACCATTCAAAGTAGGTCAGCAATGTACTCCTACATCAATTATTTTGGCCAGTACAAATATTTTTAGTACTTTGTTTTAAACCAACCCTTTGTCTGTGACCTAAAAAAATTAGCTCTGAACACTTTAAGAGTCGGTACGCTCAATTAAATTTAAAGGACAAGCACAGATATGTCCCAATATGGGCTTTATTTCATCCTCATTTCATCACTCACTTCACTCTTGAGCTTTTTAGTTCTCTAGCTGCCTAGTAGTGTGACTGTCCAACACAAACTGCACAAAAAAAAACCAAAGCTCTCACACCGCAGTTACCAGCTCCTGTAAATTATGACGACATGCAACAGTCAATGTGGTACTTATAGATCAGTACCAATACATCTCCTTATGTAAATACATTACAGTTTTTCTGTGTTTACATTATACTGGAAGAAGCAAAAAAGAAGCTTTCAATGGTTTGGCAATCTTTTGGTTACAACGTAAATTTGGTATAGTATCACATTAGTAATACAATACAATTAAGCTCATCATCAATATCCTGCAAGTATTGATGGATATATCGAAAGTTGACCTCTGTAACAACATTTACACAATTTTGATGCCAACTGTGAGAAAAGGGGATGTTGGGCAAAATTTGAATGCTCACTATGTGTCCTCTCAGTACACAGATCATACTTAGGATGGCTAAGATTATTTGAAAGCAGCATTAGATTACTTGGGCATTGTGTTGCATGATAACTGACAAATCTAATATCAAAATCTATGCCATCCATGCCAGACAATTAAACTGGAGCAAGATAAAGCTCACAGTGAAGTCAGTGATCAACATTTGAACAGTTAATTGACATGATGACCAAACTGGGGGAAAAAAAAAAGATTTAAAATACTCTGAGTTATCTACCAATTAGACATGCATATAAGAAATGTAAAAAGACATGGGGCTGGCATGATAACAAGAGGTTCTCTGGACGTATATCACATCCATCCAGATTTTGGCATGGCTAGTCTGAATGTACTTCCAGTGAAAGTCACATGGCAGAGCAAATACTGACTCACAACCAGAACCCAGAAAAATATTTATTTTCTGAGCCACAAAGCCTTCTCACGGCAGCAGGCTCTGAAAACATCTAATTTATTTGAAGAAGGAAGCCACTCTCCTTTGAGATTTCCTTTTTCTGTGGGCTTAGATTTTCCAACTACAATCCACCAATGCACAGAGACATACATCACACAATACAACAGGCACATGCAGGTATGCAACTGCGAGTGCAAAAGTCAAACACATAGCTGGCAAGCCAGCTACCATTCCACATGCATTAATTCACAATGTTGTTTGTTGTGATCTAAAGGAAGCGAGCCTGTCGCGCCCCGTGTATTTGTGTGTGTGAAGGGGGTTGGCGACGCTGCCAGCAGCTGCAGAGGTGACAGAGGGGACGCCTGCCCGAAGGCTTGGGGGCTTGGCCAGCTCCCACCACACACCGTCACACCCAGCCTCCCCTACTTCTCAAACATCCCACACTTCTTGCCAATCCTCTCCTCTTTCCTCTTCCCTTAAATCCACTCTACCCAACACATCCTACCCCACACCCACACACACACACTCACTCTGGCCACTGAGGAAGGGAGAAGGACGCCTAATGCAATTAGCACCCCTCTGAGCACTTTTGTGTTGATGAATAGAGGTGGTCTGCTGAGCCACTAGGCTGCCGCTGTCGTTCCCGCGCTGCTGGGCCCCAGAATATACAAGCCGCCTAAGTGACGTCATAGATGGACACGGCTCTTTAATGGTCATCATTTCTATAATAAATGGGTTTCCTGGCCCAAAGCCATATCATACTTTGGAATAATACGCTATTATTTGGGTTAGGTTTATTTGGGGTTTAAGATTGTCTTGCTGACAAATGCAGGCTTTACATTAAAGGAATAAATAAAGAAATAAATAAATAGTGTATATCCAGTCTTAAGCTTCCATTTTTTTTCTTACACACAGTCTGTGTGTGGGAGTTACAAGAGTTTTCTTCCTCATACACACAGACTGAAGTCTCTGTAACACGTGTGTTATAACATGACACAGATCTACTGGAAACTTGACGGCCGGAATCCGCAGATGTTAACATTTTGACTCTCAAGTGTTATTAGAGGGTACCTGCAGATCTCCCAGAGTTAAATGGGACAGCTTGAAGTATCGCATTAAAATGGGTGTCAATGACCGAGGGCCACACTTTAGGACATGAGAAGGGGGGGAAGGAATTAACTCCTCACTGCTTAGTAATTGCCTGTTGTAATAGAAACAAACAGAATCCTGCTTTCCTCAGGCTGATCCCTCCATTCAACAAGCTCTCTCTTCCACTCTGACCACTCACTGCATGCTGGGCCTGTTTAAGAGGCAGTGAGCTGGGGGTGAGGGACATTGTCTCGGATTCAAGCCATTTCCTGCAGATCAGTGGGGGTAAGAGCCCTGTGCCGTGTTGGGGGAGGAGTGTTTTACACTTCAGGGTGGGGGAGTCGTTTCAAGTCCATAAGCCCCTTTTTTTGCCTTTGTTCCTCAGTGGCCAAGTTCTCACTCTGGGGAACACTGGGGAGTGTGACTCGATTTCACACGCCAGGTTGGCAGGGTGACAGAGGAACGAAAGTAACACGACTTACTAATAACATTCAGGAAGAGGAAAAAAGCTCCCTCAAAGGCTTCAGGTGCTTTGGGAGGTTAACTGCAGATACTTTGCACTTTTAAGTTAAAGACTATCAAAAGAAATAAGGGAAAAATCAGAAAAATGTTAAAATTCACACAGACTTGAATAAATCTGTAGTTTCGGTTTTTCATACAAGAAATATTCCAGGTCTGCTAACATTTAAACTATGGTCTACTTCTTAAGTTTCTTAACGCTACATTTAAGACAGTTAGGGGGCCAGGACGGTAGTCTAAATGGATCATTTTCATACTTCATGAACAGGCACAGAGCAAGCTATGGCACATCGCTAAGCAGGAATTTCTTAAAAATACAAATAGATGAATAAACAAATAGATGCACAGCCGATTTCCAGCACTTATACATTGGTAGAAAATTAGTCCAACAAAATCTTTTATCAGCATCAGTCTATGAATTAACCTGCACATGTTTGTGAAAATCTGTGTGGCTGTTTGAACTTTTCAAATGCAATTTTGTACCACAAATAAAATTTACCTCTACTACATCTACTGAGGCAGTGGTGAGATCTCAAATGGCAGGCAAATAAAACTGAAACTGCTTGTATGCTAGATAACACAAGGGTTACATGGGAAAATGTTTTTTGTGACTTGGGTGAGCTGACTTTTGAAATTATTGCTCTTCCCCATTAGCTGTAACTTGCAAAGGCCTGCAGATTTGCATTCTGCGTTTGACATGACTATTGACAGTCACAGATATAATATTAAGCGACTTTTTTGTTGTTTTGCTAAAACTTCCACACAGACACAGCAATGTCAGTTAAAAAGCACACATGGAAATAAAACAACAAGCTAAAATTTGGTAGTTTACATATCAAGCTTCAAAGCTTACCTGAGCCACCGAACTGACTGCTGGCAAGTGTCATTGTCCTGTTCTTCCCATTGGCTACTGGAGGCGCGAACATCTATAAAAGAAGAAAGATACCGTAACTAACAAATCAAAGGATGGCACACTTCACACATCCAATTTCCACGACTAAATGACACCACACACACGTCGTTCAGCTGTATGTTTTTTTTCTTTTCTCTTGCAAGCATTACAGTCTTGGGTGAGACTAAAATGAGATAAAAACCATTTAAAAACTATGTGATTCCACCATTAATTAGATTACTTTCAGCATAACAATGAAACATGCCACATATCACATTTCAAAAATAATCACTTCATGTTATATAAAAAAATACAAAATGAGGGTTTTTTTCCCCAAAAATCAAACGTAGAGCATTTTGAAATTGAAATCTTTCTCCCGTATTTTCATATACAACTATGAACTTTAACTTTCAATTCAGTCTGATTGGGGGGTTTGTCAACAAGCCACTGTGGGCTTTACCGTGAGACTGTGGTGTGGGCTACATACCTCCTACGTGGCATCTTTCTGTGACGTGGTTAAACCCTACTAAACAAACCAAACCTTTCTGTAACTGGGACACCGTGACACAAACTGACACTACCACGCATGATTTCTCTTTCTATTTAATAGGGCAGGTCTACACAGTGAAATAATCAATTTGGACACCATCTTTGTTTCCGTTACATCTGGTTGCAGATATCGCAGACATTTTTAGTTTTGCTTAATATCGTGTCCAACCTAGTATGCATTTCTTTCAGCCAGCAAATAAACAAAGAGGAGGGATTTGTTTGTATGTTGTTCGACGGCTTCTCACCCAATTATCAATGTCATATTTAAACGGAACATCTGCTGATACAAACTGGCAGCTAATCAACCTGAGCTTTTCGAACACAAACCCAACTGTCTAACAAGAAGCTCCCACAAACCCCCTTCACAACAAGAAGTGCTTTTCTGTCATAGGCAAGGTTTCCTCCAAATACCGACACCGAGGCAGAGAACAGGGCTAAATTAATAAAGCACCTGACTGAATCACAAGTCATTATAACGGAGTTTCATGGAAAATTTTCATGAACAACAATGCTTTAAAAAAATCTCTCAACAGATAAAGCTAGTCCTGTTGTTCCCAGGTGTTCCACATCATAAAATGTCAATGACTCTTGATATCGTATAAACACTTCAGTATTAATCAGCTGTACTTTGTCAAAAGAAATCTCATGGGACATTAAGTTTGTGGGCAAATATTCATTAGGAGTCACAGTTTGGTGTTACCTGTCGTGCCCCATATATAATAATTATACAGGGCTGGTAATTTAGCCTTACCAGTTATTCAGTTTATGAAAACAAAAACTAACACAGCTCCACTGGGCCTATGAGATGTTTATATCAGTGTAAAGCTCAACAAAGACTTGCAACAAAGCAAAATGACACGCAGCTAAATAAAACCCAAAGAGAATCCACTTCATAGATAATGTCTGGAGGATACTACTGAAATAATCTGTCTCTCTCCCTAAAACACAAAAAAATGCAACAAGAAGAAATGCAGAATCTGTCTGCTCAACCCACCTTCTTTCCACAGTTTCCTGTAGTCATTCCTGATTCGTTGTATATACTTACAGTGGATACCAGTTTCTATCATAGGGATCCACTTCCTTCCTTACTTGCATCACCTACATAACTCAATAAGCTATATTTCAACACTGAACTCATTTTTCACCAGTCACCTTGAGGTATAGCGGCATTTTATTGTGACACAGACAGTGCTACCACTGGATGCCAAGAGTGGAGGATGGAAATATTTTGAGTTGACACTACCTTTTGTTAAAAAAAAAAAAAAAGAAAAACAAACAGATTCAAAAATTTATGTTGCAAATTTGACCACTAACTTTCTTTCCTCGCTCCCTTCTCTCATTTACTGTTGCCACCAACAGTTATTTTTATTAGCAGTTAATCTGCCATTTATTCTTTACTATTAATTGATCAATTGTTTAGTCTGACATTTTTACTAACGATCAAAATGATTAATTGGTTATCAAAATAGTTGGCAACTTAATTTTGCGACAGCTCTACTCTTACTCAGACCTCCAGCTCTCTTCTTCTAACATACCCAGACCTGCATCACACTCTCTTTAGCTCTTATTCCCAATGCCACCCAGAACCACCCAGACTGCTCTCCCACTCTTACCGCACTGAAATCCAGGAGGTCGCTCAGTTCCTTGTCAGTTCCCACTGCAGCCATTCTTTGCTGCTGTTCGTTCATACCCTTCAGTCTCTAATAATCCCTACAAGAGAAATTTGCACATACAGGATTTTAATGGAACTAGAGAAGTTACATGGAGCTCTTCAAAAACAAAGAGGACGATGGTAATGAATGAGTTGAACTAGACTGCCTTTACTTTATCACAGCACTAAAGATGATTCAAATTGTTAGTCTCCCTCAAGAAACCAATGCAACTGTCAGCATTTTTCTCCAAAAAAAACACCAAACAAACAAACAAAAAAAAAACAACAAAAAAATGTATTGGAAACATATCAAATCTGTGCAATTTTCAATATTATATTGAAATCTTGTGCATCTTGTGAAGAGTTACAATATGAGAATCTGTGATCATCTATACGGTCACAGCTGCCCAAAGCATACAGCTTGTATTACCACGTCACAGAAATACAGACCAATGAGGGAAACCGGCAATATTAGGCTACTTAACACCGAACGGTTTAGCAGGGGCTCCCTAAAAATGCTTCTTTCAGACAAACATTGCATTCCCATCTTAGTAAAAGAGACTCTATGACGAAACAATGAATATTGTGCCCTTAGTCAAATCACTACCAAGTAATGACTTCTAAAAAATGTCTTTCATTTTACGCAACCCTGGCAAATAACACAACCATATGTCGATCATTGCAACATGAGAGAGGATGTAAAACATTTACAATTACAGACATAATTGGGACTATTGTTAGCCCAAGGAAATAGGGGTGAAAGGCAGAGCTAATGACTGTATGCAAACACGTCATTACCAAATTACCATATGTCAACTCAGAAAGAACCTTGTCAAATGACACAGTGAGCATGAATACTGGATTTACCCTGTGTTTTGCATTCCAACGCAAGCCCGAGGCCGCTCTCTGATGCTGAGCGACGGTTCTGCAAGCCTCACAGGGAACTAGTGGTAAGGGGAGCGAATGGAGGAACAGAGGCACTTGGAAACCAACAGGTGGTGTGCTTTTACAGCCTCTTTTGTAATATAGCACTAGCATAAATTGATGCAATCAAAAAAAAGAAAAAGAAAACAAAAAAATGGATGAAATATAAGTTGTAAAATGTAAACAAGTAGAACCCTGAGCATATAACCTTACATCAAGAAAGAAAAACAGAAATTAGGAACCAACTGAATGTAAAACAAACAAATTTATCAAAGGTAATAAACCTTTTTCCAAATTTATGAAAATAACAAGTCAATTCAGGGAAGAACAGTGCGTTCCACAAGTGAACTCAAACAAGCAGAATGTAACCTTGAGACAAGGAAAGGAAGTGAACACACACAACACATAGCCTATTTACACTTGTTGTGTAAATAGGCTAGTAATGTAGCTGTCATTGTTTTTCCAAACTCTTGGATAAGATGTCCAATCAAGGACAAAATAGGCCATATGCACCACTAAAATTTTCTTTTACATGGGTAAATATTATTTAACCAGTGACATAAATAGAGCAGAGCACATGGAGGAGAGTAATGTAACAAAATGGCATCTTCAGCTACTGCTGGATCAATATTTGAAGCAAGCAGATTAGGGGTCTTTGTCACCCCACACAAGGCAGAGGAGGCAGGTCATTCTCCACAAAAGAGCCTCCACCTCCAGAGAAACAAACCACTGCTCTACACAGACGCTTTACAGCCAGAAAAAACAACTTGTGTTTAATGTACATTCATAACCATAAACGCACTGTTGTTTTGACCATGGCTTTCAAACATAACAAAAGGGCCAAATTAAGTTCCTTCCACCTGTCTAACAAACATAATTCCCTACATGTAATTGCTTAAAGATAACTGTTGTTTCAGACATCTTTACATTTTCTATAAGCGCAAATCTGCCCGTAGAGGCCGTACGTGTTTTTGCTATTACTCACCCTCTCAAATGTTACACTAAATGCAAAGGTAAATAACTATAACATGTGTGTATGTCAATGCTACTACTGCTGCTGCTGCTACTACTACGGCAACAAGAGCCGCCGTACTGAACACAAAACCAAATTCAACTGTTGATTCAAATACTGTCCGAAAGAAAGGAATGTAAATGTCTTGTGCAAGAAACATGCTATAAATGACGACCACTTTGGGTCAAATTATTCAGAACAATGACAGTGAACATGTAAGGCACCACAGGATGTAAGATGTACATTATTTGATCATCTCCGCTAGGCCACATCCAGAGCCAAGCTACTGCTGACAACTAACCCATTCACCATTTATTTTGAACTATGTTGACATCATCCACAACACTAACAAAACCATAATCCCCGGCTGTGTCTTGCGAGTGAAAACAAAAGATGTGTAAAACCAGTCCAATGACCGTAATCCCGAAGAATAAGAGCAATGCTCCAAACTTCATGCAACAAATGCGGAGCTCTTTCTTTCACATATTAGGGTTCAAGTCGTGCATTATGAGGGAGTTGAGTGGAGCAGAAGGTGGGGGTGGGAGCATGAGGAATTTCCTGCCAAATGTGCAATAAAATAAAGTCTAGCTGGTGGCCAGACACTTCCATAAAGGAATGTTTAAAGGGCTACTGAAGGGGGTTTTATGGAAAGTTTGTTTCGTGCTTGTACAGAAAATACATGAAGGCCCACAAACAAAGTTAGCTGAAATGCTCGTCAACATTACCTCAACGTAAAGATTTTATACTAACACATACTAGCCAGTGTCGCAGACATGCGGTTAAAAACAAAACGAGGCTTGTTAGGCAGGACTAACATTTAACGTTAGCCGAGTCTTTCTACAGAACAAAGGAGTAATTTCCTCCTCTCCGTGGTCGATGCGGAGACCATCACACACTTGGCTTGCCACCTCAAACCAGACAAAAACTTACATCCCCCGCTTTAACCACACATTCCCAAAAACTTTTCAAAATTTGCAGGCGTCACAATAGGTGTCAGTGAAACCCATCGAATTCATGCAACTTCCCCCGAAACATGAAGTAAAAGAAGGTGTTTTTACCTCTCCTCTCCAAGTGTCTGATATCCAACAGTAAAAAGAAAAGCGGAGACTCGCAAGGGGAAAAACATAAAACTTCAAGAGAATTTCGACCTCAGTGCATGAAACGCATTGGAGGACCGTAGATGTCTTCCCTTTGTCCCGGTAAGCCTGTTATCACACAGCGCCCACGTGTTTGCTTCAATGTAACAAGTCTGTGTGCAAACAAATCTATTATAGTAACTAATCTGGCGTCCTCCTTTTTGTTGTTACAACTGAGATGATTTCATTCTTCTCGTAGACATCTTCACCACCTCCGTCCACATTGTCAGACGCAACACCGTATCCCTCCGCACAAAAGTGAGGGCCTCAATGCCAGCGGTGTCCGATTTCAAACGCCTTAGAGAAACTGGGTATTTTTACAGTGTAAAAATACAGCTTTGTTGTCTTCCAGTGGATAAAACGATGGGGATGTCTAGTAACGGAGCTCAGCTTTGAGTACTGTATCTGAAATCCTCAAAAATGCGGGCGCACTGCGAGCACTAGGTCGTCCAGCGGAAGAGTATCGTAAGAAAGTTACCTGCGATTACACAGCAGCAGCTTGACGAGATGGCACGATAAATGCGAAAGAACTCAGCCAATAGGAAAGCGTGTGAGCTTGATTGGCAGCAACGGGAGCCAGTAAACGGCTGGAAATCTAACTTGTGCCCGCCTTCTTCTTGACGCTCACTTTCCCTGTGTGCTTAGGGAGGCTGGCTGAGGGGGCCTCCAACATGCCCGCTGACATCATTTTAATACTTTGGTTGGTGTGTCCACTTTATCTTTTTTTCCCCCAAAAGGAAAACAACGTCTTCAAAGCGCGGCTTTAAATTATTTTGTTTTCATTGCCATAATAATAGCATATGTAAACCAAATTATAATTTCACTTCTTATCAAAATTTTGTTTGAACATTTAAATTTAACTATGTGTAACACTAATTTATTTAGTAGTGGCCCACTAAAAAAGCATATACGTGTACATATATAAGATCAAAATATGTTTTCAAACATTTTATGGTTCCAGGATAATATTTGGTCACCTGACCTAAGAAAGATTATCCAATCAGTCACTGTAAGCATGAAACACTTTTTCCTTTTGTTCTGCAACTAACACTTACTTACACTTGATATTTTAGAATAATCTACTGTTTCCTCACAGAATATCAGGGGGGGAAAAAATGCTTTAATTTACCAAAGCTCAAGGGAATGCATTCAGATTGCTTGTTTTATCTAACTGGAAGGCCAAACCCCCAAAATATTGTTTACTATCATATGTGACAAAGCATCATGGCATTTTGCTTGAAAACTGACCAAAATAATTAATATATTATCAGCATTTATTTTCTGTCAACTGACTCGTAAATCAGTAATAATAACAGCAATCAGCTAATAGTTTTTGCTCTATTTTTTATGTAGCCAGACTTTTTGTGGATGGGTTGATAAACATTAGACCAACACACCCCTAGTAACTGCCTGCTCCAGAGCAGAGTGGAGAGGAGGAGAGCAAAGAGTATAGGATCACAGAGTGTGTGTGTGTGTGTGTGTTGAGGGGGTTAGTTCAGAGAAAAGAGTTTCAACAGGGAGGGCTCACCGAATAATCAACATAAATGTGTGGTGTTAGCATTAAAACACTGCTTCTTTTTGCAAAATAACAAGACTGATAGCTAGATAGATAGATTTTTGAAATGCAGTTCTGTCACAATGATGATGACGGACTACTTGAAGTTGAACACGATTAGATGACCCTGTCTTTATTTGCACGCAACCTCCTTAACAAGAAAAAAAACATACAATAACCGCTCTTTTGAAAAGTGTATGTAGGTGTTAGACAGCTGTTGTTTTCACCCTGAGGGCAAACCTTGTCAAAGAAGAGGGAAGTGAAGATAACCCCTCTTTGTTTCCAGTCTACAACCTCCAAAACTACATTAAAGTTGTGTAGTCGTGTAGTCGTAGACTTCAGACATGTAATATTTCAGAAAGGCAGAAAACAGCAGTAAACTTGAGATTCAGAAAGATTTCAACAGCTAGAACAAACTGATCAGTGTCAACAAAGGCCACAGTGACTAAAGTACCTTTTCTGTCAATACATGGTCAGGATGCCCATGTCCTGGTTCTGAGCTGTGTAGCAAAATTGAGACATAGCAAATGCAAATTCAACATAGCTGCCTTGAGTTATTATGCACCCAAACTGTCTATTTGCTCAGAGGTTACCAACGGGAAAGGGGATTTGCTGTCAATAGGACATATAGAAAAATAATCCATTGGGTGCCCCCCGGGTAAAGGAAAAGCCTCGGCACAGAACATTAATTAGTCTCATGGACCGTCTTAGGAATGTAATGGGGTTACTGCTTGGAACAAACGCACATATGGGCCATAAATACCTTCACAAACATACCATACACACATTCACATTTGGTCTCGCATGCACACACACAAACAGAGAAGCATACACGCACAGGTATAGAAAAAAAAAGACAAGACAGCCATGGCATCAGAAAATAATCGCAGCTGTCAAAGAAAGGGCATCTTGAGTTATTTATCTAACACCTATTTGGAATCCTTTCATTGAGGAATGTAGTAATCAAAAGATTAGATTTGAACAGATGGAAACATCTGTTTGGGGAAATGAATTTCTAGTGGAGACAGAGAAAGTCTCTCGTATTCTCGCTTTTTCCAGTAGACGTTAGGCTTTGAGTAAGAATAGTGCTGTTGTCAGTATTAGCAATGAGGCTTGTAAGCCCTCCAAGTAGTTTGTAGTAACAGCTGGGTCTGACATGGAGAGCATGTACAAGGGCAGCCAGGCTGAAGAGAGGGAGGGGGTGGAAGAAAAAGAATAAAAAAAAACACTTATATTGTGAGGATCTTCACCTTAATGAACACTGAGTGAATCTAACGGTTACCTGAGGTTAAGCAGAAATCAGTATAACAGGAAGCTGAAGACAAAGAAATGTGTTTTAGCATTATCTTCCTCTGGACAATATAGCCATCATACCTATAATTTTTTTTTTTTTTTTTTTGCAAATGAATTAGGGTCGTGCCACTTTCTCATTGGAGCCAAGGGATCTAGCTGCTTTAATACATTATTCTCGATATTAAGCAATACAATTTAATGTTCAGCTGTTACAAAACTAATTAGGAATATGTGAACATTGGCATTCTGCTGACCACTGTTTTGTTTGTTTACCAAAT
Organism: Scatophagus argus; assembly: GCF_020382885.2. Classification (NCBI taxonomy): domain Eukaryota; kingdom Metazoa; phylum Chordata; class Actinopteri; family Scatophagidae; genus Scatophagus; species Scatophagus argus. The sequence goes on along the minus strand of NC_058498.1, from coordinate 16,585,000 downwards.
AACTCAGACATAAAGAAAAAAAATCATGAATGATCTTTAAAAGCTCAATGTTTATGCTAAATTTCTGTTTCATTATCCACAGTAACTGTGGATCATCCACCACTTGGTAATCTAAAAGTTCTTATATAGGAGAGAGCAAACAAAAGCACAAACATGCCATAATCCCAAAATACGTTCATAGCACAATGGACAGTTAAAGGCAGAATGGGGGGAAATGTTGTCACACATGCCCTCGTTGATTCCTTCAATCCATTCCCAGCTTCATATCTGTAATTAATGACAGATGCATATGCAAAATTAGCATATCTTTGGCACACTGGTGCTAATCGGTCATATATTTTTGCATATTAATGACACAGCTAACCATGAACAAACATTGTGAATTACATAAATTTGCGCAAAAAATAACAGTGTGTAATAATGTGTACTAATTACTTAATCATCTTTGGATTTTTTAAATCAATAATGCTTCATAAAGAAAAAAAATAAAGAGGGCAATCCTGCATTATAGTGTGGACACCTCACATATGTCATCTTTGATTCTAACTGCTTGAACCTCTATTCAAAACCCAGCTATGAGACCGTCACCACAATCTCATAGCTGGGTTTTGAGCTAGCTACCTGCCTCAACACCCTCACATGTTATACACCTTTAGCCCCTTGTGTCATTCTGCCCTGCTCATAGGAAGCCAGTCATGCAAGCCAAACCACATCACCAGGTTATATCACACACAACGATAAGCCCGTAAACATACAGTATAGGCAGCACACATAACGCACACAGAGCTCGGCAGCGAGGCAAGCTGCTCACCTCGTTCCATACTGAGCCCCTCACAGCCTGTAATAGTAGAGGCTTAGGTTTGGGTGGGGGAAGGGCAGAGGTGCACAGGTTTCTGATCAGACAAGAAAACTAGGCCAAGACCAACAATCCCTGTCCCCGAACAGCCTCAGCCTCTCCTAAATGCTACAACTTTGTTACAGCAGTGTGACAATCGCTTGCATGATTGTCATTAAAGGCAAAGCAACGGAGTGATTTTGAGCCACAACACGTGCATTTAGAGGCATAACAGCTTCTCATAGCTAGGCTATGATTCATGCTTCCTTGCCCCTTTGGAAGCTGTCCTCCAATAAGAGTTAGAGGCTGGGGGTAGGAGCGGATAGATTGATAGTGTTGGCTGAGTGCCCATGCTCTGAGTCTATCTGTGCTGAAGGGGAGGAGACAGGGGGAATCTATCTGTTGTGCTCTCTGTGCTCATGATAAACTGACTCCCGTCAAGCTTCTTCCCCCTATTACAGCTCGCCTGGCCGAAAACACCCAAACTCGTACTGACTTCCAACATGTTAAACAACAATAAAATGTGGGGAGAGCAGAGTGAGTGATTTAAACAAGGCAATAATCCACAAGGTTATGCTATCCCTGTTCAGCGATAGCTGGAAAACATACGCAGAGCAGGACACTTGTTTTGGTACAAGTGAGGACAGCATATCTTCTTGATTTCAAAAAAAGTATTCAAAACAGCCAAACTCAAAGGAACACAATGAGCCCAGATTTCACTTCATCTCAAATGGGACCATTGCCAGTAGAAAATGCAATGTCTCTGTCCCTTATCCTGAAACTCTAATTCCCACAGAGCTCCACGGTGAGATAGAAAATGAGTTTGAGGGATTGTCCATGACATTAATCCTCCCAAACACCACAGTTCTAGATCCAATACGGACAGCCAAACACAAAGCAAATCAGCAATCTATTCAGCAAAGGAAAAACTAAATCAACACTCCTTTTTACTTCTATCTGCTCTCGTTTGACAATGACTTTCCGAGATGCCGCCTTCCTCTCTCTGGTGGTTTTACGGGACCCCTCCCTGCCATCTTGGATTCCCATTATTGTGCAGTTGTATGGGTGCCCCTGTTTTGCCACCCACTCTTCAGGTACAGTGAACTGAACGCCAGCTTTCTGTTTACAAAGTCAGGCAGTTGAGACCCCCACCACCAAACTGTACAACTGAGGAAAAGATCAGATAGCAGACTACAGTGGTGGTTGAATTTGAAGTTGTTATTATTTTTTTAGTTTTTTTCAAGAGAAATGAAGGATGGGAAGGTGAGAGATATAGAGAAACAGAGAGACAGAGAGGGGGGAGGAAGCAGAAAGAGAAAGTGCAAAGTAGAGAAGGAGTTTTCCTACCTGTGCAAAAAGAAAATCTCTACCCTAATCTGAAAATAATACAGTAGTCATATATCAAGGGGGAGGTGTGCAAAAAGTCACATGATAACAATCAGATCAGAAGCTGAATTGACTCTAAATCAATTGAAGTAGGCATGTCAGGGCTGCCCAGGACAGGAGGGGGGAAGGAGAGGGAGTGAAAGGGAGATAGATGTGAGCCCGTGTGGGGGAGGGAAGCAGAGATTGTTGGTGTCGTGGGAGCACTGCAACAACAATAACAGCAGTGTGTGTGTGTGTGTGTGAGTGACATGGTGAATGAGTTAGAGTGGTAGTGGGGATGTGTTATGGCTCACGAAAGTGATGAAATGACATCTCCTTTACTTCAGCACACAGCTGCTATTGCAGCAAAGAGCACACTGTTAAGATTATCTGACCTTCTATTTTCTTTGGTAGCCGCTGGTCAGAAGTGTCTGCTCGCCTGTCATGTTCTCCTCTAATTAGCTATATCCACACAATGACTACACTGTGTCCATTACAAACAGATTTCTGCCCATTGATACCCATGTCATTAATATAATATGCTCTGGACATTTACTGAGAAAGAAATACAACAAATCCAGCTACTAATTTGATATAAATGTGTTTTGAAGGCTGTTGTGCTCCCAGCCTGTATACAGATCATCAAGAAAATGTCTCGTATAAATAAGCTAATAATTTACAATAAAACTTGCATGCACAAACAAATGTGATGTGAAATCTTATGGATATGACAAATTTTTGGGTTTAGTCCTCTCTCTTTCGTTGTTTTCTCTATTTCTTTCATCTATTTTTCTCCTCCCCTCCCCCCTTTCTTTGCAGATTAGAATTCATTAGCAATCAAAGAGCCTCCAGAGAGCTCCGGCTCTTAATTACCCACTCATTTGCATTTTTGCATATTAATGACTGCAGGGTTTTGGTAGCATTTTTGCCGCAGTGGTTTAAAGGCACCTCAATCCTCCTGTTCTCCGGGGAGGAGAGATGGCCAGAGGCAAGGCTCCAAGCCTGTCCAATCCCCCACCATCCTTCCTGATGGGAGCTGGACCGAGTAAGGAGAAGGGGGGGGGGGGCTGGGACTGGGACTGGTGGGTGTTGGGGCGGACGACTACAGGGGTGCACAGGTTAAAGGTCAATGTCCCTTATCATCATAAGAAAGAACACATGTCTTCAGTGCTGCCTAATTATTGTCATATTGAGCAGTTTAAACACCTGATCTGAACAAAATATACCCTGAGAGAAACTGGAAATCTATACTGCAGAGATTGCTCACGTGGGTTTTATTGAGGATGGCAGCTAGTTTGGATGAAACTCATGTCCCACAGTGTGCAGAGACAGGGACATTTTATATCCCTGGAGAAAGGTGTGCACTGGTGAAAATGAGGCTATAGTGTGTGTGTGTGTGTGTGTGTTTGTGTGTGCGTCACTGTTTTCCTTTACATTACAGCCTCTCTCTCTCTCTCCATGTGTTCACTGTGAGGGCAGTAAGAGGCTCATTTACTGTGAGCCTTAATGGCGATGGTGTGCTTGCACATGCACACAAGCAAGCCAGGTTATAAAACCACACCTTTGCGCATAGCATATAGACAAACATGTAAACAGAAAGAGTTGCAGGCACATGCATACACACATGCATGCACATTCACATGCATAGAGTAAGGGAATAAGATGACTAGAGACGCCAGACAACAGCTCGCAGGCATCTCTCAGCCCCTGAAGTGCTGCTGTTCCTCTTATCCAATATGTTTTGACTGCAACAATGATGTCTGAACATGGAAAATAACACCATATCCCACTGTGTTTTAGATACCTTACAAACATAACAATTAATGACTTGGAGCCCCGAGACATCTGGCCAACAGGTTCAACACAAATGAATAAAACATGACATGCTCTAATATATATTACTCAGAGTGGATTTGTATTATAGCAACTGTTGAAAATGGACTTTATTTTAAGAAAAATGCAAACTATGCAATTTGTCACATAGGTAAGAAAAAATGTTAGTATGCCACATTTTGGGGGTCTAGCACAAAAGTATTTAGAAGCAGTGATACGACACACAACAATGCAAGACACATGCACGTCTCATAGTGCATCCCTGAAAACATACTGCTCACAGAGTGGGCTTAAGTCGACTTAACTGCTATTAGTGGAGCATTATAAAATGTGTGTGTGTGTGTGTGTGTGCGTGTAGCCAGGGCCTGAGGACTGCAGCAATGTGTGGGCTGTTGGGGTGGGGTTAATGAGCTGTTCTATGACCTCTGTCACCCCACAGGATCGCCTCAGGGAGACAGAGCGAGACAAACAGGAAGACATGGTGACAACAAGCCCTTGGTTGCAGTCTGCCACTGGACTTCTGGGACGAATCAGATATAAAAATACTATAGGTGGCCTAACCTAGACACATATATCCTCAAACAAGATCTTAGCCGCTTTTAGTAAATATCCTTTGGAACCAAACCATGTATGTCAAACCAAAACACACTGTGTATGCACCACAACATATGGTGATGCTTCACTTGTAATTTGACTGTAAGAACGGCTGTGTGTTCGTCCATGTTCATACAAAATGAACATAAAATGTAGATACTAATTTGATCTGTGCTGTCACGGCCAGTAAAGAGGGTGAGTGCGTGAGCAATAGAGTGAACGAGAGAGGGAGAGAGAGAGAGAGAGAGAGAGAGAGAGAGAGAGAGAGAGAGAGAGAGACACTCCAGTAAAGATGTGTGGCTACAATGTGAGGCTCACCGCATCCCCAAATGATAATAGCAGTGATATTACTGCCACCTTGTGGTTGTTGTAGAGCACTGACTTGCCCTAAATAGTTTCATCAGGTACAATACATGAAGAAAACATCATATACATACTCACATGACAATATAATGAACCCCACACAGAAGTCCTGTCATTATGCATACAGAACTGAATAGCTGTGTGAATCATTTTTGATTTTTGTTTTTTTAATTTAACTGTAATGTAAAGCTTGACCAACACTGCAACAAAATAGAGGGTTATCCATCCATTTTCTATACCGCTTATCCGTCAGGGTCGCGGGGGGGCTGGACTACGGGCGAGAGGCGGGGTTCACCCTGGACTGGTCGCCAGTCAATCGCAGGGCCAACACACAAAGACAAACAACCACACACTCTCACACTCACACCTAGGGGCAATTTAGAGTAGCCAATTAACCTAATGTGCATGTTTTTGGTATTGTGGGAGGAAGCCGGAGTACCCGGAGAAAACCCACGCAGGCACAGGGAGAACATGCAAACTCCACATAGAAGGGCCCAGACCGGGATTCGAACCTGGAACCCTCTTGCTATGAGGCGACAGTGCTAACCACTGCACCACCGTGCCGCAATAGAGGGTTATTTGATGGATAAAGTGACATGCTAAACTACAGTGTAATTACAGTCATAATTATAGATGGCATTATACTACACTATAGAAAACCAAGACCATCATTTTATATTACTGTAACAAACTATTGCATTAAGTTTGATAAATTAAACACAAAGTTATACACGCAAAACTTTGCAACCATTGTTTTTAATAGAAAGATTTTATATTCTTTAAACCAGACAACCAGATGCCAGACATTTATGGATATATTAAAAAAAGAACAGAACAAAAAAAAAAACAAAACAAAAAAAAAAGACACAAAATGGAATTATACGGTTTAGACTGTGTGGATTTAGTGGTCTCATATACAACACAATTTCTTATCATCGCCAAAAAGTGCAAATTCTCCAAAAATCACCAATACCCCCCCCTCCCCCCCGCAGCTTCCAATGAATATGAACTGACAGACCGCTACGCCAAGAAGAAATCCTCTGTGAAGAGAAAGGGCTTATTTAAAGAGTAAATCCACACCGAATCATGTAGAAAAAGAAAAGGGCTGCTGCAGTCCTGTGGTTAACACGCTGGATGACGCTGCACTTTCGGACCACACTCCTGTCAATTAGTGATGCCACAGCAGGTACTCTGCCTTTGGGATACACTTGTTGTGATAAACAGAGCAGTGTGTGGTCACATGTACAACAAGGATGAAAGTTTTAACACACAGAGAGAAGTGGAGTAACCGTTTTCTGCCTAATGTGACTCGGTGTGGATTTACAGTTAATGTCCATTTTTGAAAGTTGGGACAAATTCTGCCATTTTAAATGAACATTGGAAAACAAAAATCTGCAAAGGATCATAACAATCACAGTTACAAATCAGATCAGATACAAATCTGTTATAAATAGTAGCATATTTCTTTCTCTCCCAAGTTAAAACCATTCGTTGAATCGTGGATTTATTGAATGTTTATTATGATCAATATTATTCTTTCCACTCTACTGCAGTAATCTAAATTTGACATAGATGTTAAGGCCAATGAAATTTTCTTTAATGATTTGCAAAAGTGCATGATGGTCATTTGGCCATTTCATCTGTCTTTCATAATCATTTGAGCTCTGTATGGATACCAGATCCAGCCTTTAACTGCACAGACAGGGCGTTATTGCAGACAAAGAGATTCTGCAGTGGATACAACACTGCATGTTTAACATTCAGCACAGCTAGCCTTCTCAGAAAGCTTTGCAACTGTTATACAGGTTTCTTTTTCAAGAAAAGGAGTCTCCCAAAATGAGATCAAATGACCTTTCTCCCAACAAGATCTGAGACGGTAAGCAGAGAGCGGGTAGGAGGAGATCTGTCCTGTAACCCCACCTTTGTGTGACTATGCAATAAGCTGCATATAACAGGTGTGGTGGTAGTATAAGAGAGATGTGTTTGTTTATGTCCAGATGAGGTGGCAGCTCTAGACACCTTCAATCCAGATATTTAATATTCAAGTTTTTTCTTTTTTTTTTTTCCATTTTCATCATATTGTTTTGTTGCATTTAAATAATCATCTGCACCGAGAAAAAAAAAAAAACATCAACAGGAACAACAAAATATTAACAATAGTGATAACCATAAAATAAAAGCACACAAAAATCAGGATGGCCTTTCGCAAAGTGCTTTTGTTACAATCGCAGAAGCTGAAAAAAGGCAGTTGGATAGCGGTACGCCAGGGGCCTTTTGAACTGTCCGTCTACACGTCTGTCTGTCACACAGTAGAAGAATAGTGAGGCTAGACAGACTGACTGAAACAGCCAACTGCAAAACATTGACCATTTCCTCCTGTCGTCTCCAACTCACATCCTTTACACCTGCCAAAAACTCCAAAGTGGGAATCACAGTATGAAGTTATGGAATGTATCCTAAATTGGTTTAGGTGACTGAAAACTGAAACTGTCTCTTCCTCCATATCTCATCCAATCCCCTCTCCCTCCTTTCTCTCCTGTCGATTCCCCTGCTGAGGTTGTGTGATCTTTGATCAAAGGCCAGTCAGCAACAAAGATGTAGACTCTGAGTCCGGAGAGAGGGAGAGCGATGGGAGAAGAAAGCAGGAGAACATGCACCCTCCCCTATGCTTTTCCAAGCCTATCTCCTTTCAAAAATGTTACAGTCTGACTAATAAGACTGAATCTCCAGCGGCTTCCTTCCCCCTAACAAACAATTGACTGGATCAATATTAAATGGAGAAGTAGGCAGGTCACAGCCACTATACAATGAGGGAATTGTTCTGCTTCTATCTTTCTGGGAAATATCATGTCAAATATTGGTATGAACAAGAAAGGCAAAGACAGAGAAGAGACTTGGAGGGTGATTAGACATACCATGAACTTAGCAGACACTGAAACCCAATGCATAGCAGTGTATTTTCCACCTGAGTAGTACTTACATAGAGACAACGGAGATCAGCAACATTCTCCTTGTTGCAGTTCTCCAAAGTGAAATCTGTGGTGACCTCCTTTGTATTACAATTCTTATCATACTGTGACCATGCAATTCCTACCAGCTTAGAGAACCAACACTGAACCAGTGCTCAGTAATAAGTCTGTCACCTGGGCTTTCTAACTGCATCCGTGAAAACAACATCCAGCCTCCCCCTACCACCTGTATTTAATCCTCCTCCCTGTATGCCAACCTTTGTATCCCCAGAGACTGAGAAAGACTCCAAGTGCAAACTGTCCCCACTTGGTTGAGAGCAGCCAACAGACAGCAGCCTGCCTCTCTGAAGGACCCAGGGCTGTCTGTGTAAGTGCCAGAGCCACGCTGCGCATAGTGCCATACTGCATATGCTGCGCTCAGCTTGCTGTGCATCAAGAGCCTGATGGAAAACACACACAAAAAAAATCAGGTGTGCAGGGAAATGACGAAGAAAAGCAAATAATCCCCCTTTGAATCTCAATATTAACAGTCACCCGTCCTGCTTCGTTTGATTATTTACAGTTATAATTGTTGTCATAGTTGTTCATCATCTGTGTTTTATGGCCTTCTCAGATAGATTCACCAAAAATATTTGATAACAGCAAAGGAAAAAAAACATCTCAAGGTCAATTCGGAAAAAAAAAGCCCCAAAACACTTACAAGTGTTCTGAGACTGTCTCAGGGTAGCCTGGGTCAAAGTACCCTTGGTCTGGGGCTAAGGTTGAGGTCACACCAGTTGTGGATCCACAAAGGCTGTGACAGCTCCAAAGTATGGTAGTTCATTCAGTAAGAGCTGGAACAACTAAATGATCAATTTCAGTACCGAGCCAACCAGATTTCTCAACTTGAATTGAAAATATGGGAATAAAAGTGTTTATGTTTTATGAGGGTTTATGAGTTTTGTCACTCCTTGTCCACGTAAGGCACATTGCGGCCTGTGATGTTTGCAATGTCCACCTGGTGGGAGTGAGCCTCAGCCCCACACCGCACAATGCGACTGTCTGGAAACATTGGAAGAAAGAAAGAAAAAAAAAACCAAAACACTTAGTGCTGCTCAGACAAGGCCACAGTCTCTCCCAGTCTGTTTCAATTTGAGAATATTTCAATTCAGCGTTTTCAGAAAGTAAACTGAGGTCATCCATTTCAGAAATAATCAAAATACATTATCATTTCACATCATTATTCAGTTGACTGAGCAAATGTTGATAAAATCTCATATCGGAAATTTAAAAACAATTGGGTTCAGTATCTCTGGCACATGCACACAGTCCATCTCAGCCATCAGATCATCACAAACTCAAATGTTTTGAATGTTTTTGGAGATTTTGCTATTTTCTAAGTGCCTAAATGTTGTTTATTTGGACTATTTCCTAATATAAAGACCAAACATGAGTTGCTGTTTTCACACCACTTGTAGTTTCCATCTTAAGTTACTGTACATGCGGAATATTTTTTTCAAGAGCCTTCAGATTTAATAACAAACCTCTATTAATCCAACATTAGATTGGTAGCTTAAAATGTCCAATGACTTAAATACAAGCCATTTTTTTCTCCTTTGGTATTTGTTGTTGTTGGACGTCTGTATATTTCTTAATATACTTGACGTGATTATTTCTATGGAGGGGTTGGATGGACTCTTTATGAGACCATTGAGTATTAACCACACTGCTCTGTGCTCATGGAAACTCGCAGGCCGTTCTGAGGTCTCCTGCCCTTCTCCCATAAGCAGGACAAGGACATTTAACATTAGTGCAAACTTTTGCTCTCTCAGCTAAAGCACCATTTCCAGTGCTATCAGGCTTTATATCCTTAACCCCACCCAAGCATCCATTTACCCCACCCTCCTGGCACAGCATCCCAAAACCATGAACCCAACCCACACACGCACGCACACACGCACAGCCATGTAATAATGTAGCACATGTTATTTTAAGAAAAACAAGTGTAGACAGACAGAAAACACAACACATCCTTAGACCTCTGATTCTATTGTCCACAAGGATACAACGAGCGAGAGGAAGTGAACTCAAGTAAATATCTGCATGATTTCACACACTTTTCTGCATATGCATTCAAGAGGAGGGCAGCTGTGTGTGGCTTAGTAAGGGAGGCCCAGTTTGGATAAATTACATACATATACTTTCAATATCTCTAGTCTAAAGTAAACTAAGATTGGGCACCAAAAGCTTTGGTCAATCAACAAACAAATAAGACTTTTGGGAAAATATTAAGGTCCAAAGGAACATAAGATGGTTTAAGATGGCTCAAAATGGGTTTAAGCAGTCCATATCGAGTACCACTACAGAAATCACAAACCGGGTAGACATATCCAGCTATCCTGTGCATTAATAAATCCCACCTTTATCCTAACAGAGAAGCAGAAATAGAAAGTAAAACTCTCAAGAACCTAGCCAACCCCTGACAATGACCAACAAGAGTAAACAAAGAGTTATGCAAATATGCACCAAGAGAGCCGTGAAGTGAACAGGCAACTATCCAATGAGTTGCTTTACAATATGGTATTTTTGCTTCTGTGGTACAGTGAACCTATTATCACTGCGGTTCCTCAGAGAACACGTGTAGTTATGAGAGTAGCTGGTGAACAGATGGGATAGACACGAAGTTTGTTTATCCAAGCTTGTCCTGAGACCCTCCAGCCTGCCAGCCAGCAAAACATGCCTGTGCACATGTACGAAAAAATACGCACGTATACACACATACACACAAACACACACACACACTCAGTGCCCTTTCTTCTTTTTCTGCCCCCTCCTTCTACCCCTGCCCTTTACATTAAGACATAAAGACAACTCACTAGATTTCTTTTAACAGCAAAATTCAAGTGCAATCAGTTACATGGATTAATTTAGTCTTTAAGTTCACAAAACCCAACATGTTTATATCTGAACCCACCCACCTTCTCTTTTAGAGGACTGAACTGTGAACTATGTCTGGATTATTTATTTTTTTATTTTGGCAGCTTGTCATCAAAACCTGAACAAAACCAGTGAAGGAGCTCAACTTCACTATCATGGACAGACAAAAGGAATGATCTCATTTGCAACTGGTTTGTTTCAAAGTACCCGTTTCGTTGACAAAAGTGCCCTCCTCAGTAACAAAGTGCATTCATAAACTGCCTCTTTCCAATTAAGGTGCAAAAGACTGATAGTTGACAGCACTACTGCAGGAATTAAGGGGTGGTGATGGTGGGGGCTCTAAATCACATGCATGTTCTGCTCTGAGGGTCAATGCGCCAGTTTGGTAAGTAACATTGGATTTGGAGCACAATAACACAATTTGGATATTTTAAGACTAACAAATCCAGATGTGTAGAGTCACTGACAATATTCAAACAGATATGTCAGCTCTGGTGTTTTCCTCTTCTCTACAGGATACCTGGACCGAGTGAGTGTTTGAGTGTGTGTGCGTGTGTGTGTGTGTGAGAGAGAGAGAGAGAGACAGAGAGAAAGAGAGAGGGGGAGAGAGGAAGAGACAGAGAAAGTGCATTGGGGCTTGCAGCTCAGGGTGCATGTTTGAACAAGCTGTGGCTGACTCACACAGTGATGATGTGGCCAGAGCGACCCCGGCTGCCACGCACACACATGTACACAAACACACGTACATGTAAACACACTCACGCACTAAACTGCCAGCACCAGGCGTCCTACCCACAGTAACACCAGGCTCTAATATAATAATATCCCCTCCAGGCTGGTTCGGGGGCATTAGAGGACTACGGAGGGAGAGAGAGGGAGAGAAAAGGCCTGATTTGATCCCCTCCTGCCTGGAAACGTGGCTGAGCTGGGGGAGATTATTTTTTGGAATGCAACAGACATTGTGAGATCCCCCTCCCCTTCCCTTGTTCCCCTCCCCCATCAACCAGCTGCAGCTGCACTTCTATTTGGCCTCCCAACTTGGACAGGTATTTATTGCTCTCCTCATCATACAGGTTGCCTCACGGTTGTGTGGTCCCCAGGGCGAAAAGATTGGAATAAGCATGATACATAAACCTCCCCTCACTCCCTCCCCAACACCAGCCCACTTCCTTTAAATATACCTCTCTCTTGCTCTGTTGGATATCTTTAGTAAAGCTGTGCAAACATATAAAAAAGGTGCTCATCTATCTCTTCTTTGTACTCTTTGTCACTCTCTCACTCGGGCTCCCTGCCATTCCTTTAACCTGCGGTTGGTTAAATGCTACCCGCGCCCTGTCAAACAAGGACAGATTCCGAAAAACTGCACAAAGTTAAGCACATTCATTCATTCAAACTCCTCATCCTTTGGGCAGGAAATATACATGTCAAGTGTTGACTTTAGGACAAATGGGTGACTTGATGTTTTCTGTCTTTTTCATCAAACATTCATACAGTTTGTTTTGTTCACCCACAAGCTTCACTCTATGAGAAGTATGACATCAAGCCTAAGAGGAAAAACCCGATAAGTACACCTCAGCATTCAGAGGGGACCAATGTCATGTCACCACCTGCTGTATATACATGTATACAATTATAAAGTGTCAAGTACCCGAAGCAGTCAACGAAAAGGAACAACAACAACAATAACAACAACAAAAAAAATTTAAGACAAAATTAAAAGGGAAAACAGAAATGCGGAAATTGCAGGGTTGTGAGGGATAAGAGGCAACATAGTCAAGCCAATAGATACATTGACAATGGTAGTGCTTTAAAAACACAAACCCTGCACCCCTCGTATTCCCTAGTCCTGCAATTGACGAGCCCCCATGAAGTGGATTTGACTCAACATCAATTTGATTTTGACAAACCATAGATTCTTAAAACACATTTTATAGAGAAAGCAACACTTCAATCAAACCCTTGTCTGATTCTTTCTGGAACATTTAGAGAGAAAAAAAAACTGTTGCATCAAAATTGTGGTGACTTTTCCTTGCATATGCCATATTGTGGCAATGTTGTTTCTATGGTAACTGTACATTTCAGACCTGCAAAAGAATAGAAAAAGACTTTCACTGGGAGGATTTGTCCTCGCTTCACCCGTACCGCAGCCAGAAGGTGCTTGACAGACACCTTGCTTAGAGCTTGAAGGCTGTGAGGACAAAACCAATAAAAATCTAAATCAACTGCATAGTTGCTCAGAGTCTCTTTGTATTTATCATACATTTGCCTACGCACATATGCCAATGTATAAAACCCCTAATATTATAAAGAAAGAAATGGCCCAGAAAGTGGACGTAGTGGGTGCATGATTTGAAGCGTTCTTTGCTCTTTAACAGATAAACAGACTCAAGTGCTTGCAAGTCTACTCCATGTCCTAGAGTAAAAGGAAAAAGAAATATAAAGATTAGATTTTTGTGACACCCTGATTTGGTTTATAGAGGAATAGTTAGTTGTTTTATATATTTTTTTAAAGTTTGCCTTTGCATGTTTTTTTCTCCTCTCTGTTCACTGGCCTGTCTCACAGGCGGTACAGAGTGACTGTGTCCAGCAGTGTCCTTGTCGCCCCTGCAGTCTCAGGGCCCTGTCTCCCCTGCCAAGTCCTGCAGGTGAGGACTGTGTGCATGAGCTACAGCGGCCCCATCCACCTCTGCCACCGAGGATGCCTCCGAGCGCCGCCGTCCCTTGATGGTACGAGGACCAGCACCTGTGTCAGAGCTGGGGCTCAGCAGGCCCAGGGGGGCATCAAGGATCCCTGGCTCTCGCACCCGAGGCTTTCGGCCTCGACGAGAAGGGATGCCATTGCAGCCGTCCTTCTTGAGGTGGCGGTGCAGGTGATCCGAGCGCACGAAAGTCTTAAAGCAGCTTGAGCACTGATAGGGGCGCAGGCCGGTGTGTACGCGCATGTGGTTCTTCAGGTCGTAGTTATGAGCAAAGGCGGCTCCACATTGCGTACACAGATAAGGCTTCTCTCCTGTATGCTTCCGCATATGAACCTTGAGCTTGTCTTGCCTGTGAGGGAGAAGAATAAACAAGATTACATCAGAATGCATCGATAAAAGAATGCATCAAACATACTTGAATATACCCAATACAAACAGCCAGCTTCAGGTTTTCTTTTCAGCCTATGTAATGATCAAATAGATAAATAACTCAAAGCACATTATTAATTCTCACATGTACAGTGATCAGCTTAATATCCTTTGGATGGTTTTATTTTCTATTATACAGCATTCATTTGGATCTCTTCCAATGCGATTATTCTGTGAAGGCAGTTGGGCCAACTGAGGAGAAGCCATAAACTTTACATCTTTATCTGTGTAATTGCACACTAGAGCACAACTGTGGACTGATGCGAGTTCAGTGTTCACTGTGTCACTTGGCTTTTTTACAGCTTCTGTTAAATTTTCTTAGAGGACGACACCGTAACAGCTGACACATCTGACAAATGCACGCACCCTGTGTATAGAAAATGAAGACTTTAATGTCCTCTGCTGCTAAACAATTCCAAAATCATTTTTGAAAACTTGACTTTATCATTGAGTAGTACTGAATTATAGATGAGTGTGCAAGACAACAATGGTTTTGCAGCCCGGTTTTATGATGTAATTGATTGAATTTCATAAAAGAATAGGTGCCACTCCTAAGCAACTCAAAGGAAGAAAAAATTTCCCAAAATTTGAACTCCATAACAGTTATACTCTGGTTAAAACAAGAGACCAAACCATGATCTGACTCCTCTAAGACATCTCAATATATCCTGGAACATTTTTTACTTAGCGATGATGCGCCGCCCACTAAACTTTATCTGGTTGCCTTGGCCTTCATCTGACTCTTGTCCCACCACCCCCACCCTAACCCGAGTCCTTACTATCTCTCGAGCTCCCAAGCTCTTTAATCGTCTAACCCTTCTGCATCGAGGGCAGAGGGCTACTAAACAAACAAGCGTAGTTAGGACAACTCTGTTTGAACACACATACACACACATGCACACTCACATGTAAGTGGATTAGCTGTCATACGAGCAAACAAAACCGGAACTCTGACAGGTCTGTACAAACCGTACTCAACATATAAAAATTAACAAAGAAACATGTACATTGGTGATGAGAAACACATACATGCGTGCACGAACATGCACATAGGCCAAAGGCTTGGAACAAAGTGGCACGATGACAGAGGTGAATTATTTAAAGGACAGAGTGATTTATTACCGTGCGAGGCACACTCTTAACCCTGATCAAACAGGATTAAGATTACAATACCCCCTTCCCACTGCCGGTCGAATTTAGCTCGAAGGCAAATTCGGATTGGTCTTCCCTACCTGCCATGCCAGCAGAGGTTCTGGGTATTTCTAGCCTGCTGCATCTATTTCCAGCACAAGTCCACTGATTAATTAATTAAAGGAATGATTTCAAGGAAAAGGCAGGACTCCTAAATACGGGGAAACCAAATGCACCCACGCCCCTTGCTGCTCCACTAGCTACAGTTGTCTGAGCAGCACATGGCAGATTTCATTAGAGAGGTAAAGGAGTGACACAGAGAGAGGAGGGGGTGGTGTAAATACTCTGCTGTGGGCAATAATCAACATAACCAGAGATCAAAAGTTCAAATTACAGCATTGGTGCACATAGAGCACCACCCAGGGCCTATAATCCCCCTCTGTATCAGAACACAGCACTTTACAGCAGCCCTCCAGTAGATAACACTACCATGGCCGGCCTTCTTTTATAGGACCCCTATGTTAAAATTCTAGGACTTTGCTATGAAGGCTGTCTCAATAAAACAGACCTTTATAACCATCTGACCCCCGTCTCTCAGAGCTGGAATATGCTACATGCTGTTTTGATTAGCATTTGACTGCAATGTGACATTCAAAATAGCTGGCTATGTATACTTAGAAAGACCATGATTGAGGTAAACATTCAGATTTACAAACTGAGCTGCCTCCTTAATGCAAAGCTAAGTTGGTTAGTGTTAATACTCCTGCTCTTGGCTTTGCGCTGTGTCTCACTGCTGGGTGGTTTGTCTACAGAGCCAAGTCCAAGACTATTAGTACATGTGACATGGGGTAGTCACTTCATTAATTGGACTTACCTGGTAAAGCGCACTTTGCAGATGGCGCATTCATAGGGTTTCTCTCCCGTGTGCGTTCGAATGTGGCGGGGTAGCTTGCCTGCTCCTTGAATGACCTTGGAGCATATGGGGCATTTCTGGAAGGCCTTGGAGCGCATCTTCCTCTCCCCTCCACCTCCTCCTCCACCCCCACTGCCTCTCTCTCCAACCCCTCTCTCTCCTCCTCCTCCTCCTACTCTCTCTTGGCCTGTTCTGCCCCGTGATAGCCAGAGTGGTGGCACTCCTTGTGTCACAGCAGCAGAAGCTGTATCCTCATGCTGTGAGCTGTTAAAATAATTCAAGTAAAATTCCATGTCTGGGTCGTCCCCATCTCCCTGCTCCTCCCCGGCTGTTGTACGCTCCTTCTGCCTCTCGATGGAGTCCATCATCTGCTGCAGGAGGGCACTGGCAGAACCCCTCTCCCTCGCCATCACTTCCCTCCCTCCATCCTCCACCTCTGTCTCCTGCCCCAGCCTAGACTCAGGGGGGAGGTAGAAGTGCCCATTTTGGGATGGAGGATAGTAAGACGATCCCAGGCTTGCTCCGTTACCCTGCACCGCCTCCCCGTCCTCGTCTTCCTCTTCATCCTCATCCTCTTCCTCTGGTTCCCGTGCAGGGGCCTGCGCCAAAGCAAGGGCCAGAGGAGAGTAGTACTCACCAGGGCCAGCAGAAGCCCCGTTGCTGGAGGCACCTCCATTACCGTGATTAAAGTGCAGGTGTGTGGGCAGGTCCCTGAGCTCTGGCGTGCTGCAGCTGCTGCTCCAGTGCGCCCCTCTCTGGAAGTACTCCAGGTACTCCCGGGCCCGCACCCGGTTCCCCTGCTCCCCGCCTCCTTTGCCCTTCCCCTCCTCATCTTCATCTTCATCTCTTCGCTCACTGCCCGCCTGGTGAAACATGTCAAGAAACGAGGAGAGTTGATGAAAAAGTTAGTGGAAGTTTGCACAAAAAAATAGAAAGGGGGAGAGAAAAATAGATTTATAAAAAAAAGCACACCAGGCAGACTGGGAAAACCTGAATCTACAACAGTCAGCCTATCAGCATGGGCAAATCAGTATGTAGGTATCCTGGATGCACACCCAGGGACTTAGCATGCCTGTGGGCACAGGCATGTGCAATAAGGAAATAAAAACTAATTGGCAAAACATATTGCTAACTGGCGTGTATGTGAACAACAACAAAGCAGCACAGGGGCCCATATATGTTTTGCTATATTTAGCATTCTTACAAATAGAATAAACTGCAGTTTGGAAAAGCATTACAGATTAGGACCTTTGTAATTAAACACCCAAAAGTGAATGATTGTGTCTCTGAATTGCCCTTGCATGATGTGACCATGACAGTGAAGCATATCTGTGATTATCACATGATGTAGAGCATTATGTGTTCAGACACAGCATATCACAGCTACACTTCAAAACGATCAAGTGTAGCTGTGATATGCTGTGTCTGTAGTCTGCTAAAGAGCATGCTGTCCTTCCACACATGCTATTGGCTCAGAATGACTAAGTGTTGAACTAACCCCAAGGCTGTGGGCGTGTGTTTGGCATAGTGAGAGAGACTGATAAAGGCCATGATGTAAGCTTGACTATACTGACTATTTAATGAAGGGAACGGTATGATGGCCGGGCACCTTCCCTGAGAGACCTACATTTTGAATTTCAGTTAATTCAGTTCCGCAACACATCTACTCAGCACGAACTGCACTGTATCTGTGCTTTGTTATAAATTCATTCAACACTTACAATGGGTTGCTCACAGTAGCACTCTTTACACAACTCTTTAAGGCAGAGCAGATCAAATCTTTAACTTTAGAACTTTATATCATGTCACTTCTAGTTGTATAATGGTCCTGTACCGGCGGGGAGAGCACTTTGGTGTCCAGCAGGTGCGTACAGACGTCCTGGACAGGTGGGATTTCCAGGAGGCGTGCAGCGGCCAGAATGTCAGCCACACTGCTGTGACTGACTGTCAGTGTGGCTGTGTAAGCAAAGTCCAGCAATGCTCCCAGAGCCTCTGCCGCCACAAAGTCGATGCTGTAGATGTTCTGTTGGTCAGCGGTGGCCCCCGAAGTGAAGAGCTTGTGGAAGTAAGAGCTGCAGGACGCCAGAACGGACCGGTGGGCTGGGAACTCCCGATCCTGGGTAACCAGGAGCACGTCGCACAGCAGGCCACTGAGCCGCTGCTTGTTCAGGCTGCCAAGGATGTCTGCGCTGTGCTCGGGGAAAGGGATCCCCACTGGGCCTTCCTCTGCCTCTCCTGCCCCTCCTCTCCCTCCTCCACCACCGCTGTTGGCTGTCCCCCTGAGCCGCCTTCCGCCCCTCCCACCGGCTCCTGACGACATCTTCCACCAGCCTGCCGCCGAGCCGCCTAGCACAGCCCCCACCCGTGTATCCGTCCTGCCGTCTGTCCGTCTGCCTGTCTGAGGGTACAAAAGTTGGACAGAGGGATGGGATGGAGGGTAAAGACAAAGAAAAAACAGATCAGTTCATGATATTCTTGATGTGGATAAAGAAAGAGAGATAAGAAAGATGTTGTTAAGTGATTTGCCATTGTGGGAAATATGCACCAGAAAGGATCAGAACAAAAGCACAACCCAATATACACAAAACTTTCATAAAGATCACATTTTAGTTTAACATATAGTCTAACACACAGGTGGTATGCAAAATACACACGTGGACTCTGAAGTATCTCAGCAAAATCTACAAAGTTAGGTCATATCAGGTTGCATACCAATTAGCATTGTTATCAGCTATAAAACTGGTTTGGTGACCAGCATGTTGATATATGAGCTTTCAAGGCGAAATGTGACAACTCAAAACGCACAATCATTTTATAAGTTAACGATCATGGCAACATCTGGCAAAATCAGACAAACTGCAACAACAGTAAAAACGGCTGTAATATTTCGAAACTGATGTATAACAATTAACAATATAAAGGTGGCTGATGAATAATGCTAACTGGTAATTGTTAATTGATCTGCAGCCTACTATGACCCTTATAAAAATTGTTGAAATGTTTATATTATTTTCTCCATCCTACTATATGTTATGCGCATGAGTTTTCAGTCTATAAATCCATAATAATTCACTCAACAAGTAGTCTTCATTCATTGATATCTTTGCAATGCACAACCCTCTCTACTGTTTTTACACACCAACAAATTGTTAGCTTCATGCATGTGTGTTTTTATACCCAAGCCACCTATATCAAAACACTTCACCATGATGTAATTTATATATCCAAAAATGGCTATTTAAAGTTAAGGAAATTCACTTTTTTCCAGATTAGATTAGAAAAATTCAGCCTTGCCAGATCAAACTGTGGTGTCTGTAGTTCAGTACGGTTAATGTTTTCTTGGAGTCATGATTAGAGAGGGGTCTTAGGTTCCAGGGTATGTGCCATATGGGAAGAGGGTCTTTTTTCCCCCTCTTTCTCTTTCAACACAGAACTGAGGTTAGTTGATGATTGACAGATGTTTAATCTCTCATCTATGTTAACAACCAACCTATATCAGCAGGTGGTTAGAGATGATTTGGCCTGATTAGGCCTGCTAAAACAACATGAGTGTGGGAAAGACTATGAGAAGATGTTTATGTACACATTATTTATATGTGCAGGTGACTGGGTTTCTGTGTCCTTGTATACATGGCTACATCTAAGGGTGTGTGCATGCCCTCACACAAGAAGCCAAGTAAGAGGTCGTGGAGGACAGATAGGCAGAGGGCAGTAGGAATCAGAGAGCATGCTGGGAACTGGGCTGTGCAGCTTGTGCTCTATGTCAGTTGAGAGCTGGGGAGGAGAGCAAGAGAGGTGGAGGAAAAGGGGGAGGGAGGTGGCAGGGGCTGCCAGAGCAGACCCTGTGGAAAAACTCCACAGGAGGAGGAAGAGGACACGCAACAAGCTGCGAGGGAACAGTATTAAAAAGGGAGGTTGTCAATCCGGTCTGAGCTGGTTACCCCACCCTGTACTGTGTGCCAAGTTTCAGGAAAGGCTGTCCCCTCGCTCACGTGTGGGGGGAGATTAAAATGATCGACTGAAGCCTGCGCAGTGGGAGGGGGTTTCAGCAGAACAAGCCATCCTCGATTTTTCTATTAGCACACTCACAGAAACAAATACAGTAACATTACAGAGACATCAATAGCGCACGAAACACACATGCACATACCCACAACCCCCCCCCCCCCCCCCCCCCCATCTGCCAGGGAGACCCAGCAGGGGGTGAAGCTGGCGTGGGGAGGGGTGAGGTGGGTTTGGATGATGCATTGAGTATGTTCTTCTACAAGAGCTAGGCACTCATTCGCATGACATTCCTTCAGATCAAGCCTTCTGGTATGTTTGAATGTTACACCCCACTACCAAACCTGACTAACCTGGCTGCCTCTCCTCTTTCCTACCTGTATTCACCTGTATTCAATTCTCCTCTCTTTATCTCTCATGGGCTCAACTGTATAAAGCAACGCCTACCTTTGGTAACACGTCAGTCAGCCCACAGGTCAGAATTAGGTAAAGTGTTTAAATTAGACAGAAAGGAGAAGAACAGATGTTTGTTCAAACTTATCATGATCCTCCAAATGGGTCAGCGATTGTTTTCAGTTTGGAAAAACATTATGATAAAGCAGACACTAAAATAACACAATTCATATTTTAGAGTACTGAAAGATTGTTTTTTGATTAATGATAAACTCTCTAATGGTTCCACGTTTTCTTGCTCCGTACTGTACGCTCCTTCCTTAACTGAATTCAGTTTTGATAGGTAGCTGAAAACAAAACCGCTGCAAATATTGCAAATGTCTTTCAAAAATTGTTAGACATGGCATGAGTAAATTTTGTTATCCAACCCCTCACCTGAACATGCTGAGCAAAGGGATGGAGACAAAGGCAAATAGAGACGGCACAGAAAGGAGAGAGGAAGACAGAGCAAGTTGAGATGGAGAAGGAAGAAAGAACAAGAGAAAGGGCAACCACGTGGCTACAGGTCATGTCCTTCACAGGTGGAAACAGATCTGTGTGAGACCATCCAGACCCCCAACCAACCTGCTTTTCCTCTAACACAGACACACAGCACCTACACTAGACCTGCTCTGCTGCAGGCTTGCATAGCACGCTATCCCCGGTACATACCCAGGTGACCCTGGGTCATGGCTTTGTGAGGTAAAGACGCTGAGCTGTGAGGAGATAAAACACACATATGCACAAACTCAATTCAGTGCCAATGAAGCATGGAGGGACTACTCTGCATGCAGCAGCCACCTGTCCCGAATAAAGAGCACCAAGAAAGAAGAAACACAGTGCAACAAACCTGATCCTGACACCTCCTCATGGCCTGAAACATTCCTTATCACTAATTCATGCCTGTGGGTGACAAGGCCTGCAGCCCAGCACAAAACAGCGCAGCAGCCATCCTGGTGTTCCACTTCCAGAGTAGGGCCTTCTCTCAATGCCCAGCTTGTGAGCAGCCAGGCCTGCTTTGCAAGTCAAACAACTGCTTTAACACAGGACCCACCCATCCCATCCCCGCCCTCATCACCTCCATCTCATCCGTAACGTTCCTCTACCCCTTCCCATATATCTGCACGCAGCAAGGACAGATATCAAAATTATGCTTCAACGACGAAACAACCAACCACCATCTTCTGCAAATTAGTTTCCGTTTTGCTGTTACTTCAGTTGAAGCTGTTTTGTGTGTGTGTGCGCGTGTGTGTGTGTAATATCTACGCCAAGGCAGTCACACCCAATTTGCTTGTCATTCACCGACAAATACGTTGACACCAGGCAGTGGTTGCAATAAAAGTGGTTTTATTTTGCCTGATATGTATCATCTGTGAAAAGGACTGCAGAATTTCCACTCTCAAACTATCTCCGGCTGACACATACCAATCATTCCTAAATACAAAGAAACAAACTGTTAACCCTGTGCGACCTCTGATGTTTCTTAGATAGACGAGGAAATTTATTTTACTGGAACCTTTTGAGAGCAGTAAGCACAAAGTACAACTGGACTAGAGAAAAGCATGACAGTAAAAATAATTACTTCAAACAAAGTAAGCTATTACCCAGGATATTGCCCATTTATATATAAAATATTTCCACTTTAGAGAACCTTTTGGTTTAACTCTGAATATTAAACCAAATATCCTACCTTTGGTCTTTATGCAGTCAAAACTTTGAGTTAGTAGTTTCTTAATCTTATAAGAAGGGATTGGCTCATGAAAATAATGCATAACTGAATACTACTTAGCAACTCAACTTTAAGAGGGAGCAATCTGTACTGTACTGAATTACAGGGGCGTTGTTAATTTTACAAGAAACACCTTGTTAAGCGTTATTAGCTTATTGTTTTTACAAGAGAACAATCAGGTTACACCCAATTTACTTTGGTATAGACTTTATGCATTCAGTAGCTCACCTGCTATCAGAATAATTCATACACTTCAACCATCACAAGTGTTTGCATTAAGATTAGAGTGCAACAGAAATATGGCAGCAAAGCCAGGACTGAAAACAACTCAAGAATCTGGATATTAAACAACAAGTCAAAAACCTTGGCTGGCCATTTGCCCTTGTCTGCTCTTCCCTAACTATTTCTTTGTCATTTCTCTCTCCTCCCTTGTCCTCATTTTGTCAGTATCTCAACTAGCCTCTATGGCAACAACTCCTCCCAGTTTGCCCTTTTGCAAGGGAATCACTTCACTCAGGTCAAGAGAATTCAAGGTTGGACCTGGAAGATAATGCAAGACAGTCAGAATGGGCAGGGGGTTACAGTTCCTAGGAAAAGTGGATTTTGAACAAGTGCCACAGCAAAGTGACTCACTGCTGCCAGCAGTTGAAGGAAACCTGATTGGTCATATTAGGAGCTAAGCAGGAAGAGGGCATGCGACTGATAAAACTGAAGTTGCAAGGGCTGGTCTAGGCCTGGCAGCTTTTACTAGAAACTAACCAGGAAGTGCTGCCAAAACACAGACACAAAGCCAGTGAAAAGGTAGTGGGTGAGGCAGCGCACTAAACTCACAAGCTCACTCATAACTCATGAGCGTATGGTGGCCTAGGAATTCGACTCAGATGTCAATGATAAACTCAGATCTCATTCAGTTATCTGGTGTAACCTGCTTCATCAAGAGGAAAGGTAAACACCCACAAGATGGGCAAAGTTTAATGTGAGGAAGCAAGCAGGGGATTTTATGACGTCCTTCTAAAGGTCTATGTTTTGTGCTGCCAGATAGCAAAGGACCTGGAAAAGTGAAATCTGTAGCTGCTTCTTACTTCTTGCATCAGCTCTCACACTGTTCTAAATTTGTCTATATTTTGTTTTCTTGCTTGTTCAGTCAGACCCACAGTATAGCCACAGGCTAGCAAATACAAAGAGTGCCCAAAAGAATAAAAAGACCACAGTGTAATTAAATTCAGTACGACAGCTGTGAATTAGATTTGCAAAACTTAAATTTTTTAAATACTTTGGTCACAACAATATAAAGATGGTGATTCAATTCCATGGTACTTTTTGAGTTTGTAATGCGTAGTTTTGAATAGCATCATACTGTACAACTCATACTTGCACCTTCATATGTAAATTAAGCAGACAAAATATTAATAACTTCTAGCACTGTGCAGATGTCTCTAGCTCTGTAGTCACTCAACATGTCAGCGTAGTGACATTATCAAATGAAATCATTCATTTATTTCATAATGTTAGCTTCTGTTAAGTAGAGATTATTGCATCAATAGTAACCATAAACTACCATAAAAATACTCTTTATTTTATGCCAGTTATGCCTGTTGGTCAATATTTCATTGTGAAGCCATGAGTTCTGTCCCAACACAACACGTCTTGTAGTGTTTCACAAGCGGCACTGTAATAAAACCACATCCATCTTCGGAGTTCCTACTCTGACACTGCCGTGCTGCCAAACCAGGAGGTGTAACAAAATCCAACACATGGCTTCAGAAACAGCACTACACCCTAACACAGCCACGTCCAGCAGAACTAGCGCTGGCCAGTAGGGCAGTTTGCAGGCCCAACGTGCCCTGGCTGCGCCACTTTGTGCATGCGCAGCTCAACAGGGAAGGAGGACTTCCTGTGAGTCTGTGGCAGGCGTGTAACAGAACCCGCTCTGTTATCAGATGACCAGCTCTCTGCTTGCCCGCTCTCTCTGTCCCTACTGTCTGACCCTCTCTCTCTCTCTCTCTCTCTCTTCCTCTCATCTGCCTCGCTCATCTCATCATTGCTCCATCTCCTTCTCAGACGCTGCACTGCACAGTACCCACCACATCACCCACTTCCCCTTTTCACTGCTGAGGAGGCAAAGCTGTGCAGACCCACCCACCCTCCTGCATCTTGCTGTTCTTTAATGCAACCCACCCATCTTCTCTCCTGTTTCATCCCAAACCATTTCACTTAATCAATGTGCAGACAGTTTAAGGTTGGTCACATATCCCCTTCCTGACCATTTGGCCTTTCTGTTAAGATTAAAAACAGGTTCAGCTATATTTGTACTGGTATATCTCTGTACTACAGTGTTTAATTTCAGCATCAGTAGTAACAATACATTATACTGCCTACCGGCTTCGACTACTTCATTTTTACAGCATTTTGACAATGTAAAAACGCCAAATTTACATATCACCAAAAGACACCATCTAAGTCCAGAAGTGTGAAAATTCAAGATTAGCTTTACCCCCACCCTGAAAAACATCCCAGCTTCTTCCTCTCCCACTCTAATTTGATCAGGTTGTGTTGGCTTCTCCATAATAAATGTCCCAGAAGAGAACAGAAGAAGCCCCTTTACTCCCCCTAGACTTCAGCACAACAACAGAAAAACAACAGAGAGGGGTCTGTCTATCTGCTTAGCCAGGCTGGAAGCTGTGGTATACTGAGCAGCTGACCAGAGGAACCAAACATTAGGGGGAAGTGAAGCTGCATTCACCAAGGAAGAGGCAGATGAAAGTATTCAAACTGTAGACAAATGTTTTAACTTATGCAAACCAACAGAAAGCAACACAGTAGCAGCACAAAAAAAAACACTGTCTGGCACAAAAAAAAATCAGACTTTGATTCCACTATATCAGCTACGATACATAATCTGACCACATAAACAAAACCTTGAACAAACATAATGACTATTACATGCAGGGCATTGTATACAGCCAACATTTCACTCTAAAATAAAGCCTCAAACTGCCACGGCGACATCACGCAACCTGTCTTCTCAGTCTGTCTGAACCTGCTAGTTTCAGGCCATAGTGGTGTAGGCACAAACATACAGGAATATCAAACTGTATTCAGCCTCACCGCCAAATTGATGGGTGGTGTCTTGGACCTGCCCACAGCCACTGAAGTCCCCTGCAATTCCCCTGGAGTCTATTGTTGGTAACACAGACACACACAAGCACGCACACAAACACATATGGCGTCCTAGTTTAACCTCTTGCTGGAATTTACTTGAACCAACTATACCTTTCTTGCGTATCAGTATCTAGGAAGTGGCATGCAAAGTAGCATCAGGGCAGTATTTACTGTGACTAATTTTTTTCTGTGACACTGAACTGAATAAAAATGTGATCAACCTTGTTGCTGCCGCCTTCTTAGAAGCATTCCAAACACTTTCCCAGCAGTTGGGCGTCTTCATCTACTGTGCTTCTTGTACCCTCTCCGTGCCCACATGTTTAAAAACGGGTTCAACAAGTACGCAAAGCCAAAAAATATACATCTGGTTATCGAGCAAGGCAGTCAGGGTTCCTGTGAAGTCTTCAAACCACGAGCCACAAGCAAAGCAGGACATGACAGGCAAGATTAGTATCTGCTCTTAGCAAGATGCTGGTGAGGTAGGGGGCGAGGGGAAGGGGAGAAAAAATGTCATAAGATTGTCCATGGTGTGAGTAGCTGAGAAAATCTGAAATCAATAAGAAAATACACAAGTTGTCTAGCATAGTGAGCTCTGCAGAGCTTAAGTTTTACTTTAATATTGTTTAGAAGCAGCTTACCCGACCAGTGAAAACCAGTTGTCACAAGATGTGTCACATATTCTCCCCTTCAGCAAGATGAGCTGTCACTTAACCGAGGTTTCTCAAACAAACTATTACTCAACACCCCACCTGTGCTCTGTCAGCTATCAACATGGTTGCTCTGCCACAGTCAAGCAAACATTTGATGCAGTGGTTTTTGTGGAAATACTTGAACACCCCTAAAGAAGCACCAGTGCAGGATGTGCAGCTGTCTTCATCTTTTCACTCTACTAATAATAGCAGCAGTGCCATTTAATCACAGCAGTCAGACAAAAACATTAAAAGAATATCTGTGCCACGATGAGACAAAAACGACACCGATGCACGATGAGTTGCATGCCTGTAGTTACAAAGTAGCCTGACGTGAATGAAAACTTTACGACAAAAACTATTTCTCTGAGCAGTGTTCTGTGCAGCACCTTACATTCAGCACTGACCTATTTGCCATTCCCTCCTTTATCTGCAACTGGGTCAAGAACTCTGAACTCTACCAAGCCCCATCTCTCGCACTCTCCTTCACACACACAACACGCTATGGTATTTATTTCCTCTGCTCGCCTCTCTTCTCCTCTCAGTCACAGTCTAAGGACACAGTGTGTGTGTGTGCGTGTGTGTGTGTGTGTGTGTGTATGTGGATGTCTTTGGAGTGCTTACCAAATAGGCAGAAAATGTTTCCCTGGCCTCTCTGCCTCCCCTGCCTGCCGGTCAGCTCTGCTGCCTCCGTCTCTGGGCAGGGCTAGAGCTTTACCAGACAGGAAACTTGCGAGTGGCCCTAGTCATACAGGCAAGCCCTTGCCTGATCCCACACAAACAGACACCTACCCCCCCCCCCCCCAACCACCACCACCACCACCCCACCTCCCCACCCCCCTGTTTTCAGCCCACAACTCAGCTCTGCATCCCCTGCTCTCATTGGCTTGACAGCTGCTCACTCACCACACCTCCTACTCGGGATAGGCTGGCGGCTGTTCCCTTTCCTGGATGGCCATGGGCAAGGCACTCTGGGATATAGAGTTCTGAAACCCCATTCAACCTGCTTTAATGTGGCCGGCTGTGGACTACGAGTCCCAGCTCTCACTGTCCACACCACCCCCACTATCTCCAAGCCTGCTCTAACGTAAGCACTCAGGGCTGAATTATACACTACAGTATGTTGCTAGCAGGCTGCCAGGTATTAAAGTACAGACCAGCCATCAAACAGGGCTGAGCTTCGTGTTTAAAAAAATCATTTCAGACCCAAATGTCAGAACAGGAACCAGACATCACAGGTGGATTTTTTCGTCAGCTCTCACTCTAGTGATATTTCAGATACATTTAAAACTCCTGACCTAAATTATGACTTATTCCTATTCCAAACAGTCTAATGCCACTACAACATGCCCTGCGCACACAGCACACAACTTGCCCCACACTGAGCACTTCAATCGCGACTGTCCCGAAAAGTTGTTGCAATTGCTTATAGCTTGTACAAAAAATTATTTTTGGTATCTCCTTCCCCGTGTTGAGTACCCCCCACCCTCTCCTGAGAGCCCCCATCCCCCTCCTCCTCCTTCTTCTCTAAGTGCTTCCACCTGCCTGAAAAGTTAATGCCTTGAACACATCCTATAAACTTTATCTCAAGATTCCCCAGAGGTAAATAGCAGTACAGAGGAAGTACTTTAGGAGGATTAAAAAAAAAGAGGAACCTTGACTAGGGACTACTGCTGCGACCCACCTCTCCTCTTCGGCCAACCCCCCCACCCTGCTCTCCTTTCTGTCCCCCTCCCTCATTCCTCCCTCTCTCCTCTCCTTCTGTGCCCTGCTCCCCTCTGGTCGACAGGCCCAGGGCAGACAGCGAGGGGATGGCAGGGTGCCTTTAGCTCACCTGCGATGGCCGTGGTGAAGCTTGTAGTGGGTTAGCTCAGCCCTCTCCTCTCCTCCTCTCCCTCTCACTGTTGTGCAGCTTAAAGCCCCGTATGCGCTAACCAAGCAGCAGCAGATCAACTCAATTCCCTTCCTGGTTTCTGGAGGGCAAAGAGGTCCCTCCCTTTCTCTCTCTCTCTCTCTCTCTCTCTCTCACTCACTCACTCTCTCTCTCACTCACTCTCTCTCCCTCTCTCTTAAAGAAACAGCATTCCCCTCAGTCTCCTCTCCCTCCTCCCTCTGTAAAGCAAAAGTAAAGTGGAAATTTCTTTGCGCTCAAAAGTGAAAGACAGTTGTCAGAGTGATAAACTCAATCAGAGATGACACGAATTATTAACCCATGTCTTCCTACTCTGTGGTTACACAGTGACTGTCAGGCAGTCTAAGGACACTCATATGTTTGGTTTATGGAGTGAATGAGTTGTAACTATTGTCAATTCTCACCCGCCTCATCTTTCAATACTGCTTTCCTTTTCTATGTGAGCTGAGTCGCACCCACCCATCCTACTGCCTGAGGTCATGGTGTCCCACCCCAAAAGCAAGCCTTGGCACATTCCAGCACATACAGTAGGGGCTGCCAGCAACCCCCTCGATACACTTTCTGGCTCTGCCCGTTCTCTCCACATAATACCTGCCAAGCTCCAACAGGTGAGGCATCAGAGAAGACATTATTAAGTCAAAAAGTGTTTTATCCACTATGGGAAATGGCAAGTTCCAATGTGTAAATTTACAACTATTGCACTTGATGTTGCGCCACTTCCAACCGCCCACCCATACGCCCACTCACTGAATGCAAGCCAGCCATTGTGCCAAGGAGTGGGACGGAGCAAAAGACGCATCTGATGATTCTGTTGCACCTTAAACCATACCAACACACCTCTGAAGGCACTGTTAAGTCATGGATTTCATTCCCACACTTGACAGGACATACTTTTCATAATGTTGCTGCCTGTAAACAGTCGTCCTTGGGCTCCAGTCTTACAGGAGTCACGTCCCACAGTGAAGCAGGGCTCCTCACTATCTTGGCACTGCACAGATAACCATGCAGGAAAATCAAGGGGCCATTTGGCAAGGAGAAGTAGTGACACACCCTCTGTCTAGAGGGCACTGTTCAGCACTGTCTCCGCATAAGCACAGGGGAGTCACATCTCTCCAAACTTCTGAAACACACATGAATTGCAGTATTTGGACGTCTGGCATCACCACTTGCTATAATTTGCACTGCTAAGTGAAGACGATGCAGGTAGATAAGTTCCAGCCTAAGTGAAATTAAAACAGCAGGATGTACACTTTCATAGGAATGCATTACACTTACACAAGTTGCCTACTCTTCAGTTTTGCCCTGATTATCCCCAGTCAAAATTAGTTGTTCTCAGCCCGTGGCAGTCTGAGATGATGTCAGACATTTTTATGGCAATGTCGCCTTTCAGTCCAATATAAACTGCTCGTCTCCAACTCCAGACACCCCACATCAGATCTGTGTTTGTCATTACTGTCAGGATGATGGCTTTGATTAAATCTAGCCAAAAACAGGAGGCAGTTCAAAGAAACACCAGACAGATTGAAGCTTGAATTAACAAAAGCTGAAGCAGTTATAAGTTAAGTAGGCGGCTAGAGGCCTGCACTTTGCGTTAAGCCGCGGCGTCAGTAGGTAAACATTTAGCTAGCTAATACTCATTCCATCTTTTAGGCTATAATGTGGAGTTTAGGCTCACAGTTACCATGAAACTTGACTTATTTTATTGATGAGGCACAAACTGTGTCGCTCTGCGGTCTGTGAGGCTTTAACAGCTAAAAAAATGAAATATTTTGTGCAACATTTAAGACTTTCATAAGTGAAATTAACCGATAAGTTAACGCCTCTCTGTGTTGAACCAAGATGGCGCTAAATCCAATGTTGTTTATTTGAAATGTGTAAATAAAAGCAATATTGAACAGACTACTTACCATTTTAGTTCATTCAAGTTAGAAACAGTCTGCATTCAAGGGGACTTCCACTTAGATACATTATCTATGGTCATCCATTTCTCAAACTATATGTTGTCAATTTAATATTAAGTTGATACATTAAATCTAACTTAACTGCTATTGGCGGTATGGTTACGTGCACTTTGCACGTTATTATAAGTACTTTAACGGACAGCCAATCAGAAAGGAGTAGATCGTCTCGTGAACGCTACATTCAGAACGCTGATTGGGAAAAATCAAAGTCGTCCAGGTTGCGATTTATGATTTTAAAGATTGACAGTGAATCTGAATATTAAAGTGCCAGGAAAAGACAACATAAAAATACACAGTACAACCGAGGATGTAGCCAGGGTCTGAGAAATGCTTGGTCATGAGTCCAAAATGTTGACCTGACAACAAGAAAATCTCAAAAATGTTGTACCGGTAATTAATTAGACTGTTCATAATCCATTTATTCTGTTAACTAATTATCATAGCTTGTCGTGTATAGAACCTAATCTTGTGATTTTCCTTTTAAAAAAAGAAATTATTTAATAGCATTGACCAAGCAACTAACCCAATGACTCAAAGGGACTGTAATCATTGTGTAAAATACCCACCAGGTATTTTTTCAGGGAATTTGGAAAAATACCAAGACCATGACCTCAATCATATCAATGTCGGCCTAACACATTTACAAAGAAAAGAAATGTAGTTGTTGTTATCTGTGCAGTTATTATTGTTCTGTTGAGAGGTTAGATAAGTTTACTAGAGCGCTACAATTTCTGGTCCAGCTTCAGTCTGTTTAAGAAAGATGCACATTAATGACAGCAAAACTTGTAGTACATTCACAAATAAGTTTTATTTTAATCTTTTTACACATTATAACCATATCCAACACATTTTTTTTTATATTATAATAAAATGACTCTTCTCCCTTGTCTTTTACATAAATCAAAAATTTGTATATTAAGACTGCAAAATAGTACTCCTGTCATTTTTGTATATAGCTTTGTACACATACAAGTGACAATGCATTCATTTTGCTCTGAACGAATGCACATTTTGGGGGGAATAAGAAAGGGCAGCCATAAGCAGAGAGAATACAAGAGCTCTAGCAAGACGGCAGGCTAGCAAGTAACACCACCACCATGTGACCAACACTGACCTGGGTTAAAATGTTCAGTCAATCCTTTCGTACTACTTCATACTTTTACCACAGCTGACTGTGTTAAAATTGAAGGAAACATGTTGTATTTCAACCCAAGTATTTTCAAAAAGCACACCTCAAGGCTGGTTGTTTCCCAAGAGAAAGCTTGGAACGCCACACGTAGCAGTACAGTGAAAACATAATCAAAAACACGTCGGGGAAAGTACAGACCAACAACAAAGAGGAAAAAAAAAGTCAAATTAATCAACATGATTGAAATACACATTGCAGAGATTCAGGCTTTTGATAAAAAAAAAAAAAAAAACACCAGCTAATCATCCTCATCATGATCTTGGGAAATAAAATACACATACAGTATTAGAAAGATAATAAACCATGCTATATCATCCCATGAATACATTTTGATCATTGTTTTCTCAATGTCAACAACGGCATTCTGGCATATGCCTCCTCCCATGTGTGTGAGAGAGACGGTGTGGGATATGAACTGAAATGCATGTTGAGGAAACAGTGTCAGCACAGTGTAGATCACTGAATGAAATAAATCAAAGCACCCAAAGTACAATGATAAACTGTTGCATGGATATGCATACAACAAAATAAAAACACTCGGGCATTGGAAAACTTTAGTAGTCATGAGTACTCTCTTTGGTTTGTGACTCTGTTCACAAAATGATCTTTAGAGTGATCGTTCATTTACCAAAAAGTGAAAATGACTGTACTATGCACATTTGTCCTCAGCTCTCTACTCACAAATTTGATTATAATATTGGAGGTAACTGCAAGGTTTCTGAAGATAATGTTTTAGCATGATTAAGTTTGACAAGGGGATTTTTAAATCAAAACATTTGCATTCACCTTCAATAAAAGCAATTAAGAATTTGCAAGTAGGTTATAGGTTTGGATTTCTCTCTGTTTGGAAGGTTACAGGTTACTTTATTAAAATACAGTCCCACAAGCCATTAACTGTTGCCTTAGAAAAGATTAATACAGAATATTCAACAATACAAAAAGAAGTTTTGTCAAACAATGCAAATTTAGCTGACACTCTGGCAGCCCTTCAGTGTTTTACATCCTCTGTAGCATTGTGGAAAAGTGAACTGTGGCTACTCTTGACACTGGCATGGTGAAGCTGTGGCCTTACAATACAATGACTCAAACGGCCCTGCTGCTGGTGAAGAAATAAATGAAGGGGGAGGCCAAAAGGTTTTTACCCAAGAGCAAGATGAAAAAAGTGCCAATGTATGTGATCTCTGGTGTGTGTGTGTAAGTGCAGTATATTTATGTGTATGCAAGCAAGACCCAGAGGTATGCCAGGGCAGTAGGGGGCTATTCACTCAGTGCCACGGGTGGGAGTACTGGGCTGGTTGAGGCCCATCGTTTTGCACAACCAGCCGGCAAAGTCCACTTCCTCCACTTCTGATCGTTTGATGAACGTGTGACTCTGAAAGAAAACCAAAGGTAAACTGTTGTTTGTGCTATCAGAATTACTAACACAATAATAACAGAGTAATTGAATAGTCAGATGAATGAAAATGAAGTCCAGGTACCCACCATCAACATCTTTAGATCTGCTCTCTCAGCTGGGTTTTTGATCAAACTACGGATACAAAGGACACCAAAACGTTACATGGGACATGACATGAGAATCCATAGAGTTGCTACTTTCGATGACGGATTAAGCACATTTTTCCAAACAATTTCAGATCTCAGTAGGCGAGTTTCTGTAACCAGCTAGCCTGGGAACGGGAATATTATATATCATAGAATATTTTCACGTCTAACTTGACGAATTAAGGCTATTTCTACCAAACCAGAGTCAGTGACAGGAAGAGTGCAAAAACTAACCAAGTCTCTGACTAACAGTTTAGATCAAATCTGAAAAGTGAATCTGTGTTAGGTTTGAATGGAGTATGTTTTATAATGATCCGCAAGGTAAAATGACTGTTTTTGTCAATGGAGTCAGGTGGCTTTGAGTAGGGCGATGCAACCGCTGTTTCTGGCTAAACAAAAAAGAAGTTATCCTTTAGCAAAAAGGTCTATCTTTGTATGGATCCTTTCCATAATGTTGTCAGACCCTTAGAACAACAATCTGAGCGTGTCAGTGGCAAGAACAAAGACTCAGTGAACACAATTTGATAGGCGAAGTAACTCCCGAGGATTATGAAACTTTTTGTATCAGTTACTTAAACACCAAAATATGTATGCAGGTATGTGTGTTCACAGATGTATTGATGCTACACCATCACAGCTCATCTCTGAATGCTGTAGACTGTTTATATTTATGTGTTGGTCAGCAATATGTCACATGTGTCATTGCTCTGATTGGTTGCAGGTTTATCCAACTGCATCAACACCAACTGCTGTCTAAATATGACTTCAAATACAGCGTAGAGCTTAAGCTCTCAGTATTCTGTATTGTTTACTGCTCATTATTCATTTTTGCATAAAAGAGAGTGCTGGAGGCTTTTGTTTGGTAGCTCACTCTGAAAATGCTGCTTACCATTTTGTCACAAAGTCCTGGAAGTCATTGGTGAAGACCCCAAGTGGCAGTTTAGGGGGTGGCTGAGGAGGAACCAAGAATCAACGATCAGAAACAGAATAATTAATGCAAACAAACACAATGTGCTTGTGCACAGGGAGACAGAACTGTGTTTATGGGAATATGTTGTGCAAATCAGTGCTTTTTCAGACCTCATTCACAATGTAGTCCAAAAGTTCAAAGATGGCCATGGCAGGTCTACTATCCATCCCATGACCTGCGAAGTGACATATCACGAACACAAATTATCTTTTTGCCAGAACAGATGAATTTAAATAACACCATAATTAAGCTTTTTCATCTATCCCCAAACAAGGGATTTAAAAATGTTGTCACTGCTAAGTCTTTACAAATCTACATGTATGTGTTTGTCAGTGGTTTGCATTTCCTACCGCTCACGGGCCTGCCTGGTGGTCTGGGCCTCTGCGTGTTGGTGTGAGGCTCTCCCTCGGCCCCATCCATAACAGCCCGCCCGAAGATGGCTTCTAACTCTTTGGTGTCCGGTGGGGGGATGGGGTAGCGGCCAATCGCCAGCTCCACCAGGGACAGACCCATGCTCCACACGTCAGACTGAACTGAGTAGTGAGTGCCCTGCAGTCTCTCCGGCTGTTGAGAAACACACCATCTACGTCAGAGGGAGCAGGTAGAGCCAATATGCTAGGCAGGAGAGAGGGTTGGGCAGAGGGCTGGGTGGGGAAGGCACAGGAAGCAAAGGAGAGAATAATGGCAGGGGAAGAGCAGGAGGGGGGGGGGCGTTATGGCAAGGAGAATTGGGGTGTGGTGAGGGCAAGAGGAGAGAGGATGGGAGGGTTTGGCAGGCAGTGAAGAGCAGCTATTTTAGACTATTTTAGTGAGCAAGGACAGGTGTGCGAGTTGGGATTTGAGATATAAGGGCAACACCAGTGGTGCTTTGTGGGGAAGGGATGGGAATAGGACAGGACAGACAAGCAGCTTCCAGCACTGCACGCACCAGGTGTCTGAGAGTGAGGGAAAAGAAGGACGAGAAAGAGTGAGCACAGTTGAATCCCTCTTTGCCAAAAAGCCCTTTCCTGGGCACAGCCCTCAGTTCTTGGCAGGGGAGAGAGGGAGGGCCAGAAGGGAAGGCAGAGGGCGGGGCCAGTGAACAAGAGCAATGTGAGAAAAGAGGAGAAGGAAAGTGGGGATAGGGCCAGAGGAAAAGAGGTGGGGGCGCAGGCGGGGAGAGCTGACTCACCGACATGTAGGAGCGCGTTCCAACAAAGGAGTTGGCCATGGAATCTATGAGCTGGCCACTCACACCAAAGTCGCACAGCTTGATTTCCCCGCGAGAGTTGACCAGGATGTTGGAGGGCTTGACATCTTTGTGACAGAGGGGACGTGGACAAACAAACAAATGTACAATATGTTTTCAGTGAGACTCATTTTCATACTCAACACCTTGCTATTGATAATTTGAGCTATGCAGTTTTTATGTGGGTGTTTTCTCCACATGTACTGCATGTACATGTTTCTCAAGTGAGAAACGGCTTTGACAACAAATTTCCCTCCTGGCACCTACCTAGTACCACAGGCTTTCTGAAAGGAAGCTAGTGTCGTTTGTAAATCAAAACATCTCTCTTGCAACATATGTAGAATGACTTTGAGCCAAATATTTATGTAGACCAGGACTATAGTTTAGCGTGGCAGCTATAGGTAGCGTGCAAAGCACAGCACCCCAGCTTTGTCTGTGGTGCTGTGCTCGTCAGGCAAGGAAAAAAATAGATACGACTAAACCTCCACGTTTCCCACTCTTCACTGCAAAATAATGGGGGTAAGATCGAGCCCTGCAATCTGTCCTCTGTGGTATGTGACCCACCAACACGTGAGGACGCACTGAGGAAGAGGTGGCAGGAAAAAGCAGGAGAAAGATGGATGGAGACACAGAGGGAGGGGTCACCAAGGCGCGACTGCTGTATAATCACATCTGAGAGGCTGCAATTACAGCCTGAGCTCACAGACGACTGTCCTAGAGTACCACCGACCCAGTAACTCTGAGCCTTCACTGCAATATGCGACTTCTGCCTTGACCAGAAGATTTCATAACAACACGACCATAGTTCCTCAATGGTTTGCTGAGGAAAGCTCGTCTGCCTTCGACTTTGCTATGGTGTGACTTCTGATTTTGGCTGAATGCAAAGATAGTGGTTTTCACTTGGCGTTTTTTCCCTTGATCCTACAAGTTTCTATGATCGGAAACTTATGATTTTCCAAATAATAGCTTGCCTTGTATTGAGCGTGCTCAACCTCTTCAGATGTTGATGCGGTGCATATGGAGGAAAAAGCATGAAGACAATTAATAGAAATTCTAATTTGAACATGGACGACTGGAACCGGTCTAGTTAATGTGGCCGCATTTTAAGTGGTTTCATTGACAAAAAAAAAAAAAAAAATAGCAAACATACCTAAACACTTTGTTTGTGTGTTTGAGCCTGTTTCAGAGCAGCAAGGACAATGTCAGTAGAAAATTCAAGGATAATCCTACTCCTTTTTTTTTTTTAATGTGATGTTCAGAGTGTAACATTTCCATGGTCTGAATCTCTGCTGGCTGCCTCACAAGCATCAGCACAATTTAATCACCACTAATACTGAAGGAATGGGAATCATTATATTACCCACAACAAATGTTCACAAAAAACATCTACGTACATTATATTATTTCTAAATGAGGATGACAATCCGGACCATGACAGAGTTGCCCTAATTGGTTACTCATATGGAATTTCTATACATTTTATAGCTCTTACCAGCTGTAAACAACCAAAATGTTTAATATATTTCAGATTTATTTATTTAACTACCTAGTGGCCAAGAAACTGTACTAAAAAACCTACTAAAAACAAAGAAATGGCAGTTAATTAGTCTAGAGGTTTTAAAACACCTGGCTGCAGTCAGTCAGCTGACTAACATTAGCACATTTAGAGAAACGTTGAAGTGTGCTGTCTTATAAATAAATAAATAAAAGTGAAGAAATGAAACAGTCTAACGCCCCATGGCATTGCTTAACTGTTGCACTAAGGTTATTGTCATGTGCTTAACACTAGAAACTTAAAAAAACGCTGAAAAAACAAAGGGTGTATCATCAAAATGTTAGTCATCTTGGGATATCTGAAGTCAAAGACTCCTCGGGTAGAAAACGGCACTCTGGTTTTAGTATTATTCATTATGAAAGCATTTCACAGGAAATGGCAAATAACTGAAAAAATGCTTGTGTGATAAATCCTGTATGTTGCATTGTGCATATTAATGAACAGCACTACTACCAAACATATGTGCACACCACTGCTCTCCACACCTTTGTGCAAATATACACCCCCACATCATCATTATCGTCATTATCATTAAGTCCAATAATGCTGTTGGTCAATCACCCACCGTGTGATTTTGTAAACTACACATTCAATATCTCTTGTACTGCAGTGATTTGAAAATGCTGCGGAAGGGATTTTGAGATCAATTGAACTTATTG
The DNA here is from genome assembly GCF_020382885.2 of Scatophagus argus. Lineage (NCBI taxonomy): Eukaryota > Metazoa > Chordata > Actinopteri > Scatophagidae > Scatophagus > Scatophagus argus. The sequence continues at coordinate 16,547,923 of NC_058498.1, read as the reverse complement.
CGACTAGACAACACCCATACCTCTGTGCATGATCTGGTGCTTCTCCCGCAGGTAAGCTAATCCCCTCAATACCTGTAAACAAGAGAGAACATTTAACATTAAAAAAACATATACATACATACATATAGATATATAATTTATATATACATACACATAAAAAAATAAGCTGTTCCTCTATAGGTATATTAAAAACCACATTATTTAGGTAATTCCATTATTACAGTTGGTTATTTGGACTTGATGCAAGAGTTGAGTACAATACAGCAGGTCCTGTTGTTTGTGACTCATGCACGACAGCTAGTTAAGCAAAACCACAACAGACACACACCCACAAATCAGCAGTGTATTTGCAAATACATGAATAGTAGCAAGTTTTGAGACTCCTCATTTCACTGGAAATTTTAAACTTCAACCACTTTTAAAATCTAATAAACTGTTCTTTGAAATTTAAGATTTCTTAAAAAAACAAACAAACAAAAAAAGCATATGAAAGGGCAGGAACAAAATATCTAAAATGTAAAAGAATTATTAAACTACATACAGCTATGCTAACTTTTCCCAGAATTTCTTCTGGGATTCTTCCGGCTTCCTTCAGGACCTGGTCCAAGGATCCACCATCCTGTAGAGACATGTTGCAACATTCCATTTCAATGGAAGTGGAAGACAAAATCCTGATATTCAAACACATCAATCCTATGTTCACTGGTAGTAGGCCCTGCCAGCAGCCTTTGTCTCTCACCATGTGCTCCATACAGATGCTGATCTCCCCATCGCTGTAAAAGGCCCCATAGAAGCCAACAATGTAGGGGGAGTTGCATTCATGCAGCACCTGCAGCTCTCTGATAATCTGGTTTCTGATGGCAGGCTTGATTTCAAGGTGGATCAGCTGAGGGGGAGGCAGAAAGAGACCATAAACTGCTGTTCTGACCAACACAACACAAATAGTTACTCCTGACCTCCTTCCATCTCAAAATAACTCAGTTAGGATGTAGTGGCATAAATACAAAAGCGACTAATTTGACTGTCCGCTCTGCTGGCAAGCTCAACAAACATTGTTTCTCATTAAAAAAAAATACTTTCAATAACTGTCACAGAAGAATGACTACTTTTAAAGACGGCAATAACCGCGTTAACAAAGTCTGAATAATTCTAAATTGTTTCTCATTATTTGTAGAATTTTCAGGAGATATTGGCATGTCAACACGCACACATAGAAGCCTGACAGTCTACAAGCTAATGCCTGTTTTGAGTTGCTGCTACAGCGTCTGCATGGAGCCCAGTAACTTTCTGTCTTATGATCCAAACGGGGGAACACAGACTAAACACCTGCCATAAACACACAACACTATGTGAAGACAGCTTTAAGTGACCAAACAATTAAAAAAAAAAAAAAAAAACAGGGAAATATTTGAAATGATAAGGTTTCCATTGAGTTTTGTTTAAAAAAAACAAAACAAAACAAAGTTTGTGATTGAGGAACTGCTTGTAACTGACCTCAAAGATATGTATCTAGATAATTTATCAGTCACATTCCAATATATTGACCCAGATGTTTTATCCAATAGCTATTCTCTTTTCCATTTGGTGTTGGTCTCACCAAACTATTTGTAGCTCACATTTAAGGCTCTTAACTCTTTAAACTGTACATTGTTGCAGGTGAGTTTTGATGCGTTTGTTATTGCTGCATTCAAACTGTGGTGCACGGCGTGCTAAACACTCTGTTCATGTCTCCTCTCTGTCTCTCTAGTGCTACTGACCAGCAGGTTGCTCTCTCTAGCAGAAAACACCTACTGACCATCTAATAATTTTGTCTTTTTTGTACTGTATTTTGTGTTTACTTCCTTTGAGGGTGGAGCTTTGGTAATCTAGTTTTCTTAGCTCTGACTGCTAGTTTAGTTCATGCACTTTGACAGTTTAAGGGAGGAAGCTCCAGGTCCTATGGCCCAATGCTTACACTGCCTTCATTCCTCCTCCAGACTCCCTTTATTTTGGCTTAATTTTGGTTTCAGTAAATACAATAATTTTGCTTTACAAACTAATCCTTACACATGACGTTCTCTCTGTATGTTGTCAGTCACAAAGTTTAGCTGGTATGTTAATTATGTGGCCATAACATATTTAGGGGGTCGTTCAGGATGCTTTTCTCCACCCAGCAAGTTGTTGGGGCTCCATGCAGACGTGGGTGCAGCAAACCAAGCGAACATCAGTGCTATGGTACCATAATAAACTCTAAAGCGCATAAAAATACCCAAAAATTTGTATTACTTCAGCTCCCTGTCACACTTCACCTACAAAAAACAAATCAACAAACAAACAACTGTAAAATAACACAAAAAAAATCATCTTCACCTTCCGAGCCATGACCAAACCAGAGGGTTTGTGGCGGACCTTGTTGACCACGCCTCCGTTTCCAGCACCCAACTCACATATGGGGTCAAAATCCTCATCCTTCAGCTCCCCAACCTGTGCTTTCTGGGTAAGAAAGGCTTCCAGTCGTTTCCTCTGTTGTTCATCCAGATCTAATTCACCCAGTTTCTTCTGTAAGGCCTCGAGGTTGGCTCTGTGGGGAGGAGACCGTTAGTTCAGCAGGGTTACACACACACACAGAGAGAGAGAGAAATGATAAGGCATTTAGCAAAGCTATTTAAATGGGACGCATTATACTGTGCTTGTAAATGGGGATGACATTCTCTTTAACATCGGCACATGTCATTTTAACTCATTCCAGTGCTACTCACTCAGATGCAGCATCAATGGTGTTGGAGGTGGCCTGTCCTTCCCCAATGGGCGTTATGTTCAGGGGAACCGGTCTTCTTTTGGGAGCCATTTCAATAACTACCCTAAACGACTTTCTCAAATAATGCAATAACCTGCAGTGAACCAGGAAGGTGCTAATCTAGCCTTTCACTTGCTCGAAACCCAAGTCCGAAAATGCAACAGGATCAGCTCTAAATGGCTAGTAACTTGGTTAGCTAACGTTAGCAAAGTTAGTGTACTTTCGGTAGCATGTCAGTCCGCTATTTCGGTAAATAGTACCATGCCGAGATGCTCTTTAAAAGTCAGGTCGTTTTCCAGTGCATCTATAGCTTTCTGAGTAAACGCATTTCTATTTTTCAGCTTCTTCTGGGTTATCTACCTGCTGCTTCTAGCCACTAGCCGCCTAGCTGCTCCTAGCTAGCAACAGCTCCTGGAAAAATCGTGCCCTGCGTGTCTGAGTCCTAATGTGCAGCCACTCGTTTCTCAGCTTTCATAAGATAAAGGGCCGCCACAGTTTTACCGGCAGCCACACGGGGAGACGATTCGGCTGGCTTCCCTCCGCAGGACAACACGAGCGAGCAACAAATTCCTCCGTGTTTCAGTTCGGGGTGTGGGGCTGTGAAGCGAAGAGGGCTTCGCTTCTGTGGCTGGTGGTGCTTCAATACAGGAAGCAGCAGCTGCAGCATCAGACCTGTGAGACACCCACAGGGAGAGCCCCTCATAAATAGCGCGAGAGTGAGACCGTCTGACAAGTTGATACGATAGATGCTGAAATGTCAGGGGAGATGTGTGACATCTGTAGTTTGCGATAACACCTCTGGTATGCTGATTTTAATGAGGTGAAAGCTCAGTTTTACCATAACATACCCCCAGCTGCTTTCTTATGTGTTTAATGGCTGTTAGTAAACAAGCTGCGAAGTGCATTACTGCCACCCAGTGGTAAAAAGCAGGAACTAACGATTTACAATAGATATTGAAGATGATAGGATTAAAAGGAAATCTGTAACACTTTCAGTTCAGGAATAAAAAAAGACACTATTTACAACTGTATTGCTTTATTTAATTATTTAAAATAATGTTTTATGGTGGGCCTGTTTGAGCTTATTATGATCAAAGCCTGTAGTAATTCTATTCAGGCTCAAGTGATGATTATTTTTTTAATAATATACAGTAAACTCCTTTATATTCCTGTCAAGAGCATAAATGCTCAGGAAGCCACAACAAATTGATCAAAGTTTCATATTTTAAAAAATCTTCAATTTCAAAAAAAATCTGCTCCAGCTGCAAATGGTCCTTGTGGTGGGCATTATTCTGTCAACTGCTGTTTCCATGGTCAAGAATAAACATACTAAATAAAGTACTTAAAGTGCTCTGAAACTGCACTTCATATGCTGATGAACATCATGTGACATGACTGACACATCTACTAAAGGATGCTGTGGTGAGCTTATTTCACCAGTGAACTTAAAATCTCAATTTAATGTGTTATCTACATTAGTAAACTTTCCTATGCTGGATGTGTCTTATAGAGTATTTAGATGAAGCTACATATTACAGTATAAACACTTTGATACCTTTCTTTGCGGTGGTCCTATGAACACATAAATCATCATAGGTACTTCTCCATTCTCATAATGATGTTGTCTGTAAATCATGTCACTGTTATCATGGCATATATCAAGTGTCATCTTTATTCACGTTCAATCCTCGAGTATGTTCATGCAAGCAATGCGTTAACTGCAAGCAGTTTCTTTACCCAAACATGGCCCTGTAGAGTGTAATTGATTGACCTCTCTATATTTCCTCAACTTTAACTTGAGCTGACACAGTAAGCATAAATGTTACAAACGGGACAAATCAAAAAGGTGCTGCCATAGACCACTAACCCAAATGCCTTCTCATATCAGTAAGATAATAATCAGAATATCAGTAAGCCTGCGGCATGCAGGACCTAAATTGATTTACTATGACCTTTGTAAACCCTTTGGATTGTTATAATATACAGTGTGTATAATAGCTATTATTAATCCCAGTTTAGCCCAGATGAGACGAGGTGTATAAACAATCTATAATGTTGTTGGGTAGTAGGCCTCTTTCACTGAAGACATTTGGACAGGTCACAGTTAGAAAACAAACAAACAAAAAACAAGCAATAACTTGACTATGGCTGAATTCCATTTAGCTGCCTCAGTTTCAGGGTCCTGGTATTGTGGCTTCTGGCTCACTGTAACGATTTAGGGGACACTTTATCGGAATAGAGACATTTTTAATCTTATTAAGTAACACCTTCTTTTCCTGCTACGACACATCCAAATGTCTGCTGTGACAAAGACATGTTTAACATTTGCAAATACGCTGATCAGCCTCAACATTTAAATCATCTGCTTAGTATTTTGTAGCTAATTATGACCCCGAGAAGATGCTTTAGGGACTCATTTTCACTGAACATTAGTTTATGCAGGACATATTTGTTTGCTGAGGCGGATGCTAACATTTCAGATCACCTGCAGACATCGATGCTAGAAATAAGATGTGATGCATTTGTCCCACTGGATCCCATCCTGTACGACTGAATAAACACAGACACTTTTCCAAAATAAAAACAATGGAAGACACGTTTTTAAGAACTGATTTTAATTAATTCCACACGTCAATAACAGCTGTTAGAATACGATTATTTTAAATTTTACAGTTTTATCCTCAACAGGCATCAAATGTGTCCCCAGGTCTGAGATTTTGGTACAGGACATAACAATCTCCACCTTAACCAGTCCTCCCAGCCCATCAGCTTCAGGTGCTGCTGCAGTCAACAGCATCGTATTGTCTGTTTGCCTATAGTAACAACTGGAGGCGATTCAAGGCTTAATAAAATATTATTTAAATTTTATTGTCTTTTAATATGAACATATAAAAAAACACAACAAACAAAACATTTACATCATGGATTGTAAGCCTCTGCCCATGCTACCTTATGCATTATTATAAGATGAAGAAATGCCACTACAAAAAGACCAGAACCTCAGCTCTCTCCAGCTCCCAAACAACCTGCAAACTCATCTGGCTCAGATCCACAGAAGCAACCTGCACCACCTCTCGTCTTTAAGCATAAGGCAAAAGTTTAGGAGATCTGTTCAAATAATAACCTTCTACTGAATCAACCAATGAACAAAGTCATTTTTATGTGTATAGCAGCTACTTACAAAATACAAATTGAGTTCAAGACAGGTATTAGATTTCTTTATATTATTTTGCTTCATAACACCTTACACCAAGGATCCGTTTCGGGGACACACTCAGATCTATTACAGGCAAAGTGCCATCAATAAATTTTGCATGGATTCTCCAACATTTCTCATCCATGTATTGATTTTGTTAATGTGTCAAAAGGAGAAAAATGGAAGATCAGATTTTACTTGACCCACTTTTTTCCCCCCAGTCATCAGCCCTATCAGTGAGGCCCCGGATCAACCTGTGGATGTCATTTCTCTGTGCATTTGAGCAAGGTAAAAGAAAACCGGATTCATCGGTGATCAGACCGTAACAAAGGGATGATGAGAGAGGGAAACCCCTCAACATCTCAGGACCGCTGCTTTTCCAGTTTGAAATTTTCTGATTCTCATACATGAGACAGCTGGGGAGAACTGATACTATGATTAATACTCACTACACGATGGCTTCAAAATAAATAAGCCATAAACTTGGGATGAAGTATCAGATGAAAGTGCAAACAGCTCTGGCAACACAGCAACAACCTTTTTCTCATCTTCAAGCAAATGCTGATGGCCTTCCTGAAGATAAAACCTAAAGCCTGCACATGCAGCCCACTGAGCCTTATCTGAGGAGCAGCCATCACATACTGACAATACTAGTGCAGGTGCAGAGGAATATTAGTTGTAAGCCTACAGCATGTAGCAATTAAAGTCCAATTCTATTCCAGCAAATAGATGTGACCTTATCTACACTGAAAGGAGGCTGAGGGGGATTGTTGGTTGGAGCAGCTCCACTCGTTCCAGACAGGACCATTTGTAATCCAATCAATGCCTTTAAGCTTGATGGGGTTGCACTTATTGACACTTCATTAAGTTTCGTTGTGTCAGACACGCTGAACTTACCGCAGCAGAGCACTCTGAATGGGGCTCTGACCCAAGCTGGACTCGTTCAGAGGAAAAGAAAAGGAGTGTTCATCAACAGCACAGCCATGAGCGCAGACTAATTATAACTCAACACTCAAACCACAGCAGAGGTGTCCTGCTTTCTGCAACTAATAGCTCCCATCTGTACAGAACTACAGCCAAATATTGTGTAGACTTATTACAAACGACTGCTAATGTGATGCAAGTAAATAAATACGGTACTTCTACCAAAATGTGAGGGGAAAAGGATGACAGCACTTTAGTTCCATAACTGTCCTTTACCACAGAGTTGTTTCTGCTTCTCTGTCCATTTCCTCTACAGGGGGAGAAAAAAAAATCATCTAAGGAAGAATCCAAAATGAAATTAAACACCTTCTCTCAGACTTGGGTCTCATCGGTTGGCCAGCTCAGCTAGCCTTAAAACAACGGGCTCCAATCTTCACCACTCAACAAAAAAGGCACCAAAGTCTCATAACCAGATCCTGTCAGTGAATTCTTAAAACACATCAGCTTTGGCACAGCTGCCATACACTCATCGTAATGCTTACTTCCATACGCACTGCCCATATACAAACCCTAAATAATCCTGTTACAGCAAGATAACTGCAGCGATGTTGAACAGAGTGACACAGATCCACCCATAATGTTTGGCTTCGCTGACACCTACAGCTAACTTGGTTACCCATAAACTTCACTCGCCATTGAAGATTTTGTTGCTGTAGAGGGAACAGAGCTGCATGGAATAAAAAAATAAAAATAAAACAAGCAAAAAATGTAGGAAAACAAAATCTCCAGTGTAAAATTGGCTTCAGAGAGACTCAAATTCTTCTGTCCTGCTCTTCTTTCTAAGCTAGTCTCTGGTCAGTCTGCTAAGTTTTTATGACTGAGGTAGGTTCTCTTTATCTAAGGACAAAATAAAAATGGAAAGCATCACACATTGAGGCCAGTATTGTGTTCTGCCCTTTGATAATTAAAAGGATAAATTCCTGAAAAAACATTTCAAGCTTTGAATTCACTCTCTGAACAAAGAAATAATAACACAATGGGAGAGGTTTAAATTTGCATCACACTCCAGATATCTCTGCCTTATCCCTCTCCCCAAATGAATCACGCTCTTTTCCACTAGTTGTTTTTGACCTTTAACCAAAACACTTCTGACGAGCTTCCATTTTCAACTTGCCTGTTCGTCACAAATGTGACAAAAATCAGAGATGCAAACACTGAACGCCCAAGGCTAAAAGAGCCTGTAGTTCCAAGTCAAATACAAAGAGGGAGATGTGGTGGTAGACAGGGAATAGTCTGGAGAGAGAGGAGGAAGGGGAGAGGGGTGAGGGTAGTGATGGTGGTGGTGGTGGGGGTGCTCGATCCATTCAGTCACTTTCGTCGAGGCAGGACGGTACAGATATTCACTGCAAGGTGATGGTTGGCCAAAAGGAGTTAGAGTTGCTTCCAGTGGAGTACAGTACAAAGAGGAATCCTAATCACGCTAGACTGAAGATTCATTAACAGTGCATGTTTGAGTGTGTTTGTTTTGTCTGGATATAAACCAGAGCTGCTGAAAGGCTCTGATGTTTGGGCATAAGGGAGGGTTGTTGCATCTAGTGGATTACTGTGTTCCTGTCCTCAAGGTTTTAGCCCCGTGCCTCTGTGTGTGTGTGTGCGTGTATGTGTGTGTGTGTGTGTGTGTGTGTGTGTGTATGTGTGTCAGTCTTTGAGGGGACAGAGCTACGGGGTCAGTAGGCAGTGACCAGGTCCTTGTCGTAGTTGTATCTTCCCCTCTTTGGGGCAGGACTGTCGGCGCTGTCCTCAGTGTCCTCACTGTCTCCTCCTGCCCCGCCACCTTCCTCCTCAGAGGAGGAGTCAAGAGTCAGATCTACCACTGCCCCACCACCCGGTGCCACGGCGGAGCCTCCCGTGACTCCTGCCGTCCCCACGGAACCGCTTCCAGATTTGCCGGTAAGACTGGTGCTGCTGTGGGCTGGTGAATGACCGTTTGCTTCAGGAATGCCTACAGACATAAAGGCCATTTTAAAAAAAGATTCATATCAGCAAGCAAATGCAGGAAAAAGAAAACAAAAATCCATTCAAGAGGTAACAAGAGGTTAAACCGACACTTACATATATCAACAACAGGGTACTCTGGTGTGTTGCTGCGTTCTCTTTCCCTGTCCCTCTCCTTGTCATCTCTGATGGGTCGCCAGGAGCCGTCAGTCAAGTACTCGATCTCCTCGATGTCTTCGCTTGTCTCTTTCAAAATCTCAGATAGGAGTCTGAAACAAGCACTGCTGGTTAGTTGCTTCACAAAACACACTTCACACCATAAAAAGGAACAGAACACACAACTAGAGCTCAACTGCCAGAGCCCAGCAGGTCTGCATGGCTTGAATTTCTTACTTTTTTTTGTTTTTCTGCAGGTCGCGTCTTTCATTCTGAACCCTCAAATTACTTTGCTGCCACGTTAACCATATCTCTATGATCTTGACCATTTTCACAGAATAACAAGACATTATTCAAAGAAGAAGAAAAAAAAAATCAAGAAAATAAGCTTGAGTCATAGGCTTTTCCTCATCAACTGAGAACTGCTTTCATTATTCAAATTTCTCTGCCTATAAACAGCACTCTATATACTTTTAATTAGTCTAATGATAGTGAAACCTTGAGTGATAAGTTAAAGAGGGGACTTTCACACGAGTTTAATCTAAAAAAGGAATGAAAATATGCCTCAAAGCCAAACTGAACGCAAGCCACACAATGCATTCAGTTGTTGTGAATGTAAGGGAGTGCCCATGACAGTTTCTAAGAATTTGCAGGAAACTACACGCCCAAATGGTTGGGGAGATGAAAATATCTTAGAGAATTTACTATAACCTTAGTAACAAAATATGAGAAGGAAATGATAAAATATGCTTAAATGCAGTACTCATTTACCCGATTGATTATAGATATACATTTTGAACATATACAGTGATAAAGCACATTACAGTGTCAATAAATCACTGTTGGTGTCTTGAGTTACTTGCAGCAATGAGTACTGTGGGGGGAAAAAAATGAAAGAAAAAAAAGTTGGTTCTTTAAGAATCAACAGACAAATCAATATACACGATCAAAAATTTTGGAATACAACCTGACAGCAGGTGTACAAACACAAATATCAGACAAAACCCTCTCGTGCTACACAAAACATTCAAACTTGTTACAATGAAAACACAGCAGATTTGTGCGTGATTTAACTTGCATCAAGAGTGCTTAAAAAGCCTCAACATCTGTGCAGCCTGAATAATGTCCCTCCAAGCTGGCTTCACACGCAGATAGCTAAAATTACACAAAGTGCAAATTTTAAATATTGACTGAAAGGAAGACAGTGTAGGGGTTGGAGGAGCCAGAGCATGTCTCTTTCTCCTTACCCATCAATGGTGAGCAGCTCAAAGGGAGCGGGCTTATCACAGACAGGGCAAGTCCATGTGGGCTTTTTCTCATTCATCTGCAGGAAGAAGACTGCGTCGAAACACTGAAGATGGGCACAAGTTAAAACTCGACAAGGTACACCGAGCCGCATCTTCACCAACTGGGAAGTGGGAGAGAGAGAGAGAGAAGCATAGTTCATAGTAGGACAAACACTTACGGATCTTTGACAGAGCAAGACGACTGAAACAGCAAACGTGCAGGTAGGTAATGTGAGGATGATGTACTCACTGGACAGATGAGAGAAACCCGAAGGCCTGTGGTCGCAATTTCACTCTCTGGGTCAAATCGTAGTTTGTCTTGGACTATGAGTAAAACAGACAAAATATCATGACATGGCATAATAGTTTAATCCAATATATTTGTAATATGTAAAATTTAATACACAACGGATAACAAAAAGATCAATGTGATGACCTCTAGAGGCAAAACGGAAGTGACACTTTGTGGTTTTGATTCTATTTGCGGTATTTCAAAGTCACATTTTTTACAACACTTGCAACACTTACTGCGTTCACGACAGCGTTCTGCACTCTCGACAGAGCAGAGCTTCAGTTGGCTGAAGAGGTCTGCTGCAGTGAATACCCTCACTAAATACACTGCCACAGAGTACCGCTGAAAAGACAAGCAGGTTGGGAGCACTTATTTCAAAAGGCTACATATCTAAAGTACAATACATACACATAGTGAACCACCACTTAAAAAATGTAAACAGACAACATTTATTATGGTAAGAGAAAGTTATTAGGATTTAAACTCTAAGCTTTTTTGAAGAAGAAACAAAGGCAAATCAGCCTCCTGACTATGCAACTGTAATTCAGGGTTTCAGTCAATGCATTGCAAGGCCATGTTGACCCCTCATCCAGCATAAGTATCTGGAATTACAGGAAAATTCATTTTGTAAATGTTAGCTAGTAACGTGATGGATCAAAAAAAACCAAAAAACGGGAGCACAACTGTGAGGGTGAACATGCTAGAGTTATCATGTAATTCATCTTGACTAAAGACCAACATGTGTGGAGTAGCAACCTGTAGTAACAAATGAGTCCAGATGACCACCACACAATGAAGCTCTTAACAACTTAAACCAACTCCGCAGTAAAGAAATTAACTCAATGCTCAGTCTGCTTCTACACTTGCTCAGCAATGGTTTTCCCCGGGGCCAACGAGGTAGCACAGAGGCTGCTCTCCACTGCAGGAGACATAATGCAAATAACAAAACAGTGGAGCACTGCGCCTCTACCCCATTTGTTACTCTCAAACAGGCAGGAGACTGCGAGGTGCTTTCAAATGAATTAATACATAAATTAATGCTGTTAACTTTTTAAAATGAAAACACTACAGGCCATTTATCTTATCTGCCAGTTATGTTTCATATTGTATCTCAGTGTCACACAGTATACCAGAGACAAAGACTGACAGTGCCTTATGCCTTATCCATTCATTCAACCGAGAATCAATTCTGAATTGAATATAATGAGGTGTCTCACCACCCACGTCTGTTAGTTAAGCTCACACCCAAGTCAAAAGATACTTGTCACAAGGCTTTAAGACATCTTCTTACATTATGTGGGCCCAATACAAAAGTCACACATCTTGTCAAAAACATAAATTCTTTCTATTAAAGAATGTTAACTATCTCCTGGGTCTTTCTCATAGTTCCCTAAACATTGAGAGTATGTTACAAAAAAGTTTTAGGATTAAGGGCAAACATTCTTCTAAAATCTCAGCAGAGTTGATCGGTTGTCTGGCAAGTTTAATGCTTGCACTAATGCACTTATGGCGTATATTCTGCACACAGAGCTTTTAATAAGAGACTGCAGACAGGACTGAGTGTCTTCATCAACCTTTGAGCTACTTATCGTGATCAGAATTGTGGAGACAACAGTCAAGAAGCTAATTAATGTAGTTCAGCTCTTGGCCCTCGAGAGCTTTCTTTTTCAGTTACACCATGCACACGGACCCATGAAACACTCAGGGAACTACATGTCCCAGCTTGCACTGGTGCACTGTGGAATCTATCAGGAAGGGCTGGACAGATTTGCTGAGTGAAAGAAATGTGTGCTGCCATGTTTTCCCCATTGCCACCACGGCCCTGAGCTAAACCAAAACATGACATTCAGCATCAGACTCTGACCTTGCCAAAGTTTCCCCAGGTGACGGTGACTCTGTTGGTGGCATTGGAGAGATGCAACCAGGGAGTGATATTCACAGGACGACAAGGACGACGGGGTTCAACACCAGGCTTATTCGAGGGGTAATAGCCCTGTGAACACACAGACAGACAAATGCAAAAGAATTATGTGAACTGTCTATTATGTTAACCGAACTGTTTTGGAGTAATTTGTTAAAATGACACACATCAGAATGCAGGCTTCGAAACAGTTTAAAAGAGTAATTAGTTGCCTGTGATTGTGGTAGTTATGCAGTCACTTTTGAAGCCATGAGGCAGCGCAGGTTGCATGAAGATGTTAGACGACAGTCGAGAAAATGTTTTTGCGCTCTGCGTGTGGAGCTGCTTATGTGTATTTATTTGTGTATATTCAAAGCAAAAAAAAATTGCAACCAACCACAAAGCTGTTATGACCTGACAAATTTCATCTGTCTAAACACATGAAGGTTGCTGAGTTAGACAGAAGATAACAGCACTGACTCAAAAGCTCTTTCAACCTCGGCACATGTTAAAACCAAAGGCTTGGGCCTTTGGTTTTATCCAGTTACCCTGCACACGCATGAAAAGGGAGGACTCAGCTGATGTCACCGAGGTGGTCTGAACAGTTTCCAATTCAAATATCGACAGACTGGCTGCAAACAATGCTCTGACATTTGCCATTTCTCAAGTTTGGGTTATATATCATAAAAATCTATTTAAACCCCAATTCCAAAAAAGTTGTGACACTGAGTCAAATGAAAATGAAAACAGAATGCAAAGCAAACTGTTTGATTGATATTCAACTGAATACAGTACAAACACAAGATATTTAATGATCAAACTAATAAACCCTGTTTTTTATAATTACACACTCATTCTGAGTTTGACGCCTGCAACATATTTCATAAAAGTTGGAACGGAGGTACATGCCACATGATCGTTTCTTCAAACAACACTCACCAAGTGTTTGGGAACTGTGGACACCAATTGTTTTGAAAGTGGAATTCTTTCCCATTCTTGCCTGATATACAACTTAAGTTACTCAACAGTCTGGGGATTTCTTGGTTGTATTTTGTGTTTCAAAATGTACCACACATTTTCAAAGTGAGTCAGGTCTGGACTGCAGGTAGACCCGTCTAGTGCTCGCACTCTTTTACAATGAACCCCCACTGTTGTTACGCGTGCAGAATGTGGCTTGGCATTGTAAGCGACCTAAATTAGTCGCAGTTGTGCGCTGAGAAACTCTTGTTGTTAACCTGTTGGACTAAGTGGTGAACCTCACCCCATCCTTGCTTGTGAATGATTGTGCCTTTCAAGGATGGGTTTTGACGCATTTGGGTTAGCCCTATCAAATTTTGTTTTCACAACACTGGTTTTTGAATGTTGTTTTTACAGTTTGCCTGCAAAACACTCATCTTGGATGTTTAAGTTTCACATCAGCACATAAATTCTGTTTGTACGCCACAAACACACTGCCAGCTGTAGATTTTTATACTGAAGTCTCTCTCTCATTTTTTAAAATTCGAAAAGAATATCATTTAGCCCCAACTACACACAGAGTGATCGTGCTTACTTGTCCAGTGTAGTCACTACCAAAGGCCCAATTTGAACCACAATAAACCCTCCTGGATATTATTTATTCCTGCCTCATTTAACATCAATCCACATTATGATGGCCAATCCATCACTACATACATTATGGTGCTAGTTTGGCTGTAACGAGGTGGCAAGTCCGCCCAAACTCAAGACAGTGACTCACTGACTGTATTTGAAAACAAACGGCTTATGGTAACGACTGAGGATATTCTCTGACCACAACAGAAAAGCAGCCAAGCTTTGGTCATGTTAGTATTCTGAAGGTGTGGCTCTTCTCAGAGAAGTGAAGCAATTAAGCAACTCACCGGAACATGACAGTAGGACTGGTTGACTTTGACAGCAATGTTGGGAGGATACTGGTCTTCCTGAACACCAATGGAGTCTGTGTAACAGATTCTACAACAGAGAAAAGTAGTAGTTGCTTAATAGCACAGTTTTGGCAGAACGAGCACATTACAGGTAAAAGGTTAAACGACTGTGACATGTACATTACGTTTCAATGAGAATTAGTGAGAACTTACCTAAGAACCACCTGGATTGATCTGATCCCTGGACGAAGCTCACTACGAAAGTAGAAGGTCACAAATGAAAATGAACATCAGTAAAGAGTTTGTTAATTACCGTAAACTAGTGCAGAAATAATAGCGAAAATATGGGGAGAAATATTTGTACCTTGCATTTCTGATCTGGTCTGCTTGGTTCGGTGTTAACTCAAATATGCATTGACTGTCCTGCAGTTTCTCGTTGTTGTGGGCAACTGTAAACATGTGCAGAGAAAACCCATCATAAAAACAGTACAAGGATACAACATGTAATAATAAGACAGAGAAAATATATATAAAGGACAGAGACAGATTAAACTGTATACACACGTACTTAGCTCTGTTGGTGGCAACAGTGTCTCCAATGTTTGGTAGAAGGGCAGTGGCACCAGTTTGACCTCTGGTGCAGGTGTGGGGATTGGTTTGGAAATGCCATTGAGGTAGTCTGCGCCCTGAGAGGTGGCAGTGGGGGAGGAGCTAAGGGATGAGTAGATGCTGTCTGGACGCCGTGCTGCAAGCCAGCCAGATGTTTTGGGGAAGCGCGACTCATAGAGCTGTCTGACGTTCTTTAGAAGCTCTGGGCTGTATTCAGTCTGCACTAGCCTCAGCGCACGACCCACCAGGTCCTGTTTCAGCCCACTTTTGCTGCGACCCATTGAGGCCAGCAGCGTCTGCAGGTCAGAGACCCGAAAACTTTTGACCATGTTCTAAAAAGGAAAGACAAGACAAAAAGATGAGAAACACAATACAGGGACAATGAAGTCTGTAAAGTGGAAGTCTGAGTGACAATGCCACAGACTTACTAGTCTGGACTCACTTTGAGAGCCAAGTTTCAACATACACTTGATTCAAATGTAAAGGTATTTACTATCACAGTGCTAATGTATTTGGATTTCTTCTACTTTTGACCAAGTCACAGCTTAGAATATCTTATTCTTTCCTAAATTATTAAAGCTTTTCTCAATGGTGTTCACAGCCTGAAATTGAGAAGCATCATTTGCTGTGAGAGAAAAAGATTACTGTCTACCTGTGTGACCCAAGGTGGAAAATACATTCCAGTACATTATGTTTATAAAATTGGAATTCCTCCAGTGCATTAAGTTCTTATACATGCTCTGTCTGGAAAGGAAAAAAATGCCAAAATGAATCCATTAATTCAAATGCTGAGTTCTTGCCAAAACACAACTACCAAGTTTGTCCTTGACAGATTACACAGTTATCTAAACTTCATCTGTAGCATTTAACATGACACAGCAGTGCTTAAACAGTTTGATCCCTGCTAAAATTAACTGCTGTCCTTAGTCACTTTAATCTGATAGAAGCCTGGACCTGACTTGTAATTGGCCTGATACAGTAAGAAGTAACACTGCTCCTCATTCTGACCACTTACATTATGCCTGAGCTATTTTCATCATCCCATTCTGCAACAATGATGTACCCTTAAACAAACTTTTGAAACCCCAATCTACACCAGCTATTAAAACTTAAGGCCACATCTCTGCATTTCACTGCAGTTCATACACGCTTTACGGTCATCTAACGCACACAGACAGAAACAACCCACTGACACAGTGAACTGTGTTTAAAAACTTAAGGTCATATCTTAAAGAGGAAACACAAAAGTTTTACCACAAATAACTGAAAAGTATATGATACAAGCTACAGATTAGAGAGACCGGGATCTTTAGCCTTGTGCAGTGTTTCCATGTTTGCTAAGATTTATGTACAGTTCCATTAGGTTGAATACACTTTAAATGAAAAACTAAAATAATAAAATCAACTTTTGCACTTCAGATAAAATGGACTTCAGTTGACGTATGTCCCATTACTAATTGGCAGCATGTTAGGAATCAGTTCCCACAGACTGACTGTTGAATCTCATGTCATTTCAACTCGTTTATCCAACAGTTTCAAACTTTGAGCAAAAGACAGACTATATCTAACACATCTCTTTACCTTTGTAATACACTGAATGAAAGTAGAAGCAGCCCAATGATCGAATGTTACACATGCCTATATACTCCGCATGATGGGTTCAGATTTCATATCTATATAATTCTTTTAGTAAAATCGTTTATCGCACAACTGGGCACATATGACAAATTATACAGCCTAGGTGAAGATCATTATTTAAGAGGCGACAGAGGCACAGAGGATGCGAACTTGACTGCAGGGTAAAGGAATGTTGTTTGAAAAAACTGAGCCATCTACAGCAAACTTGAGCTTTGTCTGACACTGGGTAGTTGGGCATCAGTGGCCCAACTGCTTTCTGTCTTTTTTAAAATTACAACAACGCGGCTATCCATTGGGCTGCCGATGGATATCTTGGGCAAAAATGCCGCTAATGGGTCAACAACGTTGCAGCTCCTTCAGCCTTACGTGAACATTATCAGTGTAGTATGCGATAATAGGCTGACTACTGGCTAGCTCCTGGGCAGTCTGAGCCGTCGGTATTCAATCATGGCAACTGGACATTTTGACAGGTGCACAGCTCCATAAACTAAACGGCTAACTCCATGCATATATTGTAAGCCAGATAACGTCAAATTGTAAGATGCCGGGAAACGCATTAACAACAAACGCCCGAGTGTTTTTATGTTCACATCATTCATTTTCAGTGGCTTCCTTTAGAGCCAGCGTGATGCTAGCTAAACCAACGCACTTGCTTAGTTAACATTACCCAGTAGGCTAGCTGCGTTAGCTGCACAAGCTAGTTCGTTTCGTCGGGAATGTAATACGCCACATTCGTAAGACTACAGACTCTTTACTAAATTCATTCAAAGCCCCCATTTTCCCTACGACTGGGCTGAGTTTCAAATCACAACCCCGCACCCGTTTCCCACCAAACCAAAGCTAGCCAAGCTCTACTTGCCATTGCTTCCACCAGTTCGGCCGCCATCTTCGTGTAGCAGTACCGCGAGAGTCAAAGACGACGGCTAGTCTTTCACCAATGAAACTCAGGGCAAGCTTTGACAGACAGGTAATCTCAGCCAATCACAGTACGGGTTTTGCCAGAGCTCCGAGCGCTGCATATAAAATGGGCGGGACCACAATGCTTTAAAGTTACAGTGCAACTTTTTAAAATCACTAAGAGACAGGTCTCATTTCCAAAATAGGCCTCACTGTCCATAAATGATACCACATGAGACACTATTTTGATACCCGTGATGTTTCAGTTTTATAATATTGAGGTTTTGTAGACGTGTGTCTTACATGCGGTTTAAATTCAACGTGGATGTAAAGTATGGGGTGCCAAGTGGACCAGGTCGCATGGTCCGTTCAGTTCCCGTCCGAGCAAAATATTCCGTTTCAGGTTCTGCATCCAGCCATAAGACGTGGAGTAAATGCTTTGTCTAAGGTATGCTCATAATTGAATTAAAATGAGTAATTAACGAAACGCAGTTGAACGTCAGAGAATATACCAGCCATAACCTGTTCAAAACACAAATACCATGCTGTGTCACACCGTTAGGAAAAGGGAAATAAGTACGCCGAGGACACATTTATACTCCCTGTGCTGATCCAGCCCTGCTTTTCTAGAAGCTCCTCATATGTGGCAAAGAATAGCCTCATGGAAACACAAAAATCAATTGAAGGAATTGCAGTATCATGTAATAACATGGTGTGCTTTGTTTTGGCTTTACTTGGATGTGAAACGTCAATAAAAACAATGCTGTGTATTCAAAAGAACAGCTGGCCTTGCCATTCTTTTCCTTGATGAAAATGTAATTTGTAATTTAATTATAAATGTATAATTTATACATAAAATAGGCTCGAAGAAATATAGCTTTGGTTGTTTTCATAAACCAATATAAAAATAGTTCGCAAAAGCAGGCCCAAATTAGAGGTTGATATGTTCTCTATAATACAGCTTGTTATTTTTACAATTGTAATTTTTTATGATTGACAGAACATAAGAATATATACATATAAATTAATATAGTTAATGACAATAGAAAGCTTTATTGCTGTAAAGGCAGCGTAGTGCTCTCCTCTGAGTATGCATTACATGTTCTATTATTTAAACAGAAGAGGGCAATATGGTCCATGATTTCACCTGACTGTGAGTGATGTTAATTCACTCCCCCATTAAAACTGACAGAACAAAGCACACAGCAGAGCCCTCCAGATACTTTTACTGTTATCTCTATCCTGTTGATGTAACAACTCTGTAAATAGCATCTTGGATTTTTCATACTCTGAAAATGTGACACAAATTCACTGAAATCCTAGAAAAAGACATACAGAATATGTGTGCAGTCTTGTGAGTATGAGTTTTATAAATTCTCAGTTTCATGTGACATTGATCTAATGGGAAACTTAAAGATGAATTCTGGGCACGCTAGGATTCAAGTGGTTAAATGAAATTATGCTTTAAGATAGACTAGGTGCTTTAGTAAACCTCTTAGTTGGTCAAAACCACTTTGCTTCCCTTGGCTTCTCTTCATTTTAAGAACTCTGTCCATCGTACAAATTTCAATCACTAAAATGTCAGTCATATCAACTGTGTGTGAAGATGAAATCCAGAGTTTATGTCAACTTTCAAATACGTAATTTACAGAAGTCTGGTGTGTAGATATTTAACCTGTGTATCATAACATGAACAACATCAACAAGTCAAGAGTATTTTAGCTAAATCATAGGGGGAAAAAAACCCAACTTCAATTCACTGTTGACATTAAAACATCATTACAATCACAGCACAAATGATAAAATTTAGAAGTTTAATCAAACCTGGATAAAATCAGTAGAAGAGTCTTAATATATAATAAATAAGCCAGTAAAATATTAATCTCAGAGAAAGAAAACAATATAATTCTACACAGTGTAGTAGTGCAAAGGCATTTTGATCTCTGTGATGGATCTTGAAAGGTAGCTAAAATTCTATTATATTATTATATTATATATCAACTGTATTGTTTTCTATATGACAAAACCTTTTGAAAATATTCCCAATGGGAAAAAACAAAGAAGTCTCCTTTATTATAAAAGCTGGAGAATTGGAAGTCAATGGAGAAACAAATTAAAAATGGGTCATGTCCACAACAGGGAATAAATTATTTATTATATATTTGTGTTCTTTCCAAAAAAGGACAGTAGTCTGTATGTGTTTTGTCTTCAAATAACTGAACTCGACCCATTAATTACTGCTCTTTGGTAATTGAAGTTATTCTCTGAACAGCATCCACATGGACAAAACAACTTAAACAGGATAACACTGGTATCTAAAAGGCCTTTGATTCTACAGCATCCATTCTCTGCACACCACGTCTTTCTAAATCTTGAGTGTTTAATCTCCCGTAATTACAAAGATTTGCTTAGGTTAATAAAAATAATCCGCCTCAATTGAGACCCCCTACCTGGACCTCCCCTGTGCCTTCTTTGCCCCTTTCTGTGAGGGATAAATTCACAGTCATATAAATAGAGTGACCCTCACAACTCTGAAGCGCATCTCTTTGATTCAGGAGCGAAAGGCTGCTGGCTGTAGTTTGATCAGGTTTATCGGAGAGGCGTAAACATTTAATTACACTTTGTTACTAAACGCAGTATCCGTATTTAGTCGTATAGGCTGACGTCATTTCCACAGGTCGAGATTGTGTCGCTCGTGAGCCCATCAAGGTTAACAACAGGTGAGAGGCTCATCTTTATCTGTGATCTTGTCAACAGTAAGACTTCGGCGGAAGAAGCGAGGGGCATTGAGGCACTCACTTTATGAAGGGTCCTGCAAGAAAATGGCTATGCTGTGAAATTCAGCCGCAGAAAAATTCTGAGAAGACTCCGGCAAGAGACACTTTTCATTTATCACCTGATACTTATTCAACAGCCAGTTTGGAACCAATAAAGCCTCTGTAATGAGTCTAAGATATCCTAATTCAGAGATGACAATGGAGGACAGAAGCAGCCGTGGCGGAGGCAGAGAAAGGCTGGGACTGAGCTTTACTATTGACTACCTTCTGTTCAATAAAGGAGTCAAAGGTCCTAAAGAAGAAGCGACAGGAAGTCGTACAGCAGAGCAGACAGCGAACAACATGCTAAATCATCAGAATCCTAAACCCAAAGAGGTGGAGATTCACTCTGAGCTACAGGAGGACCGGGTACAGAGGTCAGAGGCAGAGACTGAAGAAAGGAGAGTCCAAGAAGAGGAGGGGGATGAAGAGCAACAAGAGGAGGGGGAGGAGGAAGTGACCACCACCACCGCTACCAGCAGCAGTCCAGCGAAGTCCACGGACAAACCCAACCAGTCGTACATTGCACTCATCTCCAAGGCGATCCTGGCGTCAGAGCAGAAGAAACTGCTGCTGTGTGACATCTACCAGTGGATCATGGACCACTACCCGTACTTCAAGAGTAAGGTGTGTCCACATCACTTTCCTGCTGTCTTTCTATTTACCTGACAGGCAGAGATCAGCAAACAGTATTTATCACTGTGAGAAAACAATAGCTGTTGTTGTGAGTTCAGAATGTCAAATTGGGTGTTTTGTGGTTTTGTGAGGTTAAAAACTACCATACACTGGGTTTCTGGGACTGTTTTCAAATGAAATGGACCATATTACTCTATGAACTTGTCACACCTACTGGTAAGGTAACCATGAGCGAGAAACTGTGTCTCGTCTAAAGTCGCCAGCGTGTTCCATTCTGTCGCTGAAAAATAACGTGGCAGTCATTTTCACAAATGAAGCGACCTACTTGGCACAGGTAATCTGTCTGAGTGTTTAGGCAATTAGGTGCTCACAGGGACTCTAGATGATCTTCTTGTTGGCGAATTCACAAATAAAGTAATCCTGTTGCTAGGTTGCAAACCGCCTCTGCCTTTACCAGGTGCAACAACAGATTGGACGTAGCCTAATGGATTAAAGTTGATCACTGGTTTGACGTGCTAAAAAGGTAACTCAGGGCGTTGCGATCATATACAGTCTTGACACGCTATCGCACATCCTGCCAAGAACAGGACAATGTGACATCCTGAGGAGGATCAGTGGTACTTAACAGCCACCTAAGTTATTTTTTCAATTGGGGACTCCCATTGTTGAACTCTTACTTAGTTTTCATCTTTTAATCATCTTTTCTTCCCTTGCTGCAACAGGATAAAAACTGGAGGAACAGCGTGCGTCACAACCTGTCCCTGAACGACTGCTTCATCAAAGCAGGCCGCAGTGACAACGGTAAGGGCCACTTCTGGGCGATTCACCCCTCAAACTACCAGGACTTTTCTAAGGGGGACTTCCACTGTCGGAGGGCGCGGCGAAGGGTTCGCCGGGTGGCAGCACAGCTCTCCCTTTCCTCCCTGAGCTCCCCCTACCACCATGCCAACGTCCGACCCCACAGAGTGACCTGTTGGTGCTGTCCTCAGGTCCAAACACTCCCTCTGCCTTGCTTGGCACCCAGACTCTACTGGCCATGGTTCAGCGGCATGCAGCAACAAGCGGGGCTCCTCCCTGGCCTGCGTGCCTCTGTACCTTGAGAGTGAATAGTTTGTGTTTTGGAGGTATAGGGTGTTATTTGCAAACGCATATGCCATTAGGTGATGTGACAATGAGAGTGGAGTTGGACAATATTACATTATATTCTGCAAACTAACGGTAAACTGATTTTAGGGTGTCCAGTGATTAAATAAAATGTATGAATCTTATGAAGCCGCACACAATGTTTTCTTGTAATCTCATTAAATCATACTGAATTCAATACCATGCGGTGTTTTTAATCAGCTGTCTGTTGTGTTTTGTGTGTATGAGTGTGTGTGTGTGTGTTTATGTGCATGCGCACACCTGCCTTTGCCTGCAGAAAGCACTAAAAGTGAGCCCAATGCTAAAATACCACCCAGAGTTAGATGCTAATTAGTCAAATCTGTCAGGATGCAAAATCTTCAGCCTAAAGAGACTAAAGTCGGGCTTTCCAAAGCCGACTCCTGAGGATATGAGGCCAGATAATCTGAGCAATCCAAAATAGTTTCAAGAAATGGGAAGCTTATCACACAGTATAATCCTTAAATGCTGCTGCAGAAAGAGGGGGACCACGGGAGGTCAGGGATGAAGGAAGCAGAGGAAAGGGAAGGAGGCAGGGGGAGAGGGAGGGGAGGAGACACTGATTTATTGGAGAGAAGTGGGAGGGCTTTTTAGGGACTCTATTTGTTCAGAAAAATAATCAATTGAGGCAGAAACACACTACTGTTGAAATAATGAAATATAAACTAAATTTCACACTGAAGTCAGTGTCAAAATGAATACAGTTGTTAAGGTGGTTAAGATTATTGTTAAGATTCATGTGGCTTGTTTTCTTCTTCTTTCTTCTTTCTTGACAAGAAATGACAAGAGCAACATATCATAAAGGGACTCCCTAAAAATGATTTCTAAAGCAGGAGCAGTTCCGTTATAAGATGACTCCAAAATATTGTCATAATGAGAATCAAGTCAATTTTTACCTGTCCGGCTCTCACATCAATAGTGAAATTCCTCTCTGACTTGCAAAGGTTGGCATTTACATCCACAGTCCGCAGCCTAAGAGGATTAGGTCATACATTGACTTTTCTGAAGTTTGTTTGTCTCCACTCATGTGGGCTTCTGATTTGCAAATTATCGAATATTTGAATAAGACAATATTTGACG
Source organism: Scatophagus argus (assembly GCF_020382885.2). Taxonomy (NCBI): domain Eukaryota; kingdom Metazoa; phylum Chordata; class Actinopteri; family Scatophagidae; genus Scatophagus; species Scatophagus argus. The sequence continues at coordinate 16,524,678 of NC_058498.1, read as the reverse complement.
TGAAATTAGATTCTAAACAGACAATAATATTTCAGAGGGATAAAGCTGAAGAGAGCGCGAGTGAGTGAGCGTGTCTTATTCACAGCAGTTATTTTCTGGCGATGCTCATTATAACAATGACAAATCCATCTAATTAATTTTTGTTCACCAAATCTTCCTATTCAATGTCAGCAGCTAATTGGAGACCTAATTTGCTTAATTCCCATGAATTGCTCTCTGCATCAAATCCTCTTCAATTCACCAGCTTTAAGGCTTTAATTTGGTTGCATATGTTTGCTGTACACACACACACACACACACACACACACACACACACACGCACACACACATGCAAGAGTTCACATTTCACACACATGAAACTCCTACAACACTTGCTGAGAAAAACTGTACACATCAGTTATTCAAACAACAAAACTATTGTGAATTTTGTTGAGAGATGAGCTTTCTTGGATGAACGTATACTTTTTTGTATAAATAGAAATTTGAAATTAAGAAATTTTTCCTGTGAAAAACACACACACACACACACAAACTGTTTAATACTGTGAGTAACATCTCTAATATCCAACAAGCAAAATCACAAATAAGTACATTTCTAGCAGAATGAAATTAAGGTCGTGAGCTGTGTGTGTGTGTGTGTGTGTGTGTGTGTGTGTGTGTGTGTGTTCATATGTCATTTTGTTAATCTAATGAGATGGGCGGAAGGGTGCAGGGGGCCGTAGATTAGGGCACAAAGATTTGTTCCTGATTAGCAGAGAGTGAGGTAAGCAGATCAGTCCTGCTGAGATGGCCATGAAACATTATGGCTGTGCTTTAATACAATACATTTACAGCAGCATTCCAAAGCTGATTCCCCTTAGCCAACATGTATCTCATTGATTTGACTGCAGACTCCACATACAGCAGTTCACACAACATAGGATGAAGGCTGAACCTGTACAAGCAAGCAGATCAAAGAGAAACACAGGGAAAAAAGGGGGGAAAATGCTTTGGTTTTCAGCTTGTGCCTGATATTGTGTGTATTGTGTGTAGTGCGTTAGTGATGCTGTAGAAATGATTTACCGGTAACCAAATTAGTCCCTTGTTAAATAAAGATGAACTGAGAAACTTGCTGTAGTCGCAGAATCTTTAGCATCTCTGCTTTTGCCTTCACTCAGTGGTTAAAACATGGCGTACTGTTAGTCATGCTCACACAAGTTATACAAATAACATGAGACAAAGCTTTAATTTATAGCCTTAATTTCCTGAAAACTTGATCATGTGAATTCTTGATGGAAACCATTTAAAGAGGATTTAGAGAAACATTGAATTGTTAGATTTAGCATCTGTGGATTTGGTCTAAATTTTAAAATGATTTGAATGATATGTCTTTAAACACTTTAAACCCTACACTTTAATTAGCTGATCGGGCTGATATTGAGACCTGATTTTAAAGCAATGAGCTGCAAAGCTCTAAGACAATAACTCATCTGTTTTTAGAGGCTTACTTGCACCAATTCAACTGTTTTAAAAAAAATTAAAAAATGGTAACCATTCAAGTGTAAAGCACAAATCTTTTTGGTTTGTGGCACTAAATTGTGTCTGTGCAACTCTTTCATTTCGATCTAGTTAGATTAATTATTAAATTCTGCGCTATATTTTACTTGTAAAGTGTAAAACAGAATGACAAAAACGTTATACCCGTTCTGCTTTTGCCAACTATTAAATACAAAAAAAATTTAAAAATATAACAATAATTGATCATGATAAAATGGAAAAATACATCCTAAAACAGTCTACACCAAACAGGCATATGTTAATTAATGGACAAGCATGTAAGTTTTTGAATAAAATACTCAGCAGGGCTATTTCTTCGACTTTATCCAGTTAATTATTTGCCCTCCTCTCACAAATGTCCGCTTCATCATGGTGCCGCAGCAACTGAACGTATGAATAACTCTCAATAGGCCCGCAGCCTGGAGCAGTCCAAATTGCAAGTCTATTAGAAAGCGTGATTGCATAGAAGTAAGTAGTATTTAAGGCTTAGGAAGCGCTATAGTTGAACCAAAACCAGCTGCTATTTTCTGGTTGTGTCCCACCATGAACAATAGCCTGGCGTTACCTCAGCTTCAAAGGCTCCATAATAGTCAATCGATCAGAATGCGAGGCGCTATTCTGCAGATTACTGTTAACAATAATTTGCCTCCTAGTGCACCGTTGCCATCTTTGAAGCAATGTTTTATTGCCTTTTTTTTCCCATCTGCATCTGTCATCCCCGAGGTCCACTGTTTGATCTCGCCCCACCAGTGCCTGCCTCCCCGGGGTCGCGTTAACCTGTTGATTGGCAGCTGTGATCAGACATATGGTGGGACGAGGCATCGACCGGAGCTCCCCGGAGACAAAAGCAAACTAGTGGGGTTTTTTCCCCCCTCTTTCGCCGCACCGAGGAGCCGAGCAGCAGCGCCGAGGAAGCGCTCTGATCCCACCACTAGATGACGCAAGGCGCATGCGAATATTTCCAGCACCGTTTCGACCATTTAATGTGAGTGCATATGTGGTAAGGTTTTCTTTAATTTCACCTATCGTATCGTATGCAGCGTGTAGGCTACATTTGAAATATTACACAGGTCTATCTGCTATTACACATTCACCTAAAGAATTTCCAAGAACATATTTGATTGTGCAGCTACATTTGTAGATAAAATATGGCTACTGTAGCAGGCCAAATAAGTAATGTGGATGCGAAAAGCCAGCGTTCATGCCAGGCATCTTTGGATTTCGCCCAGCTGTGTGTTAGTTCACCGGAAGCCAACTGGGGGTATCTTGACTTCCAGTGGAAAAAAAAAAAGCACAGATGTGATTCAACCTGGTGTGCATGTGTGTGTGTATGTGTTTCTGTGTGCATGATTTCAGCATACAGAATGCAAAACACCCCCATCTCTCCTCCTATAGTGAGCAGAGCGTTGCCATGGCAATGCATCCCTGGCCAGGGTCCTGCAGTGATCCGCACTGACCCTGGTTGGTGACCTTTGACATTTAGGCCATGGCCAGGGTCAAAAGGTCAGCGATGGCCGGAGGGCAACAAGAGCACTTCCATGATTGGCACTCTGACACATCCGCTGCCCCCTTCATCTGCTGCGCTCACCTCCCTCCCAGTTTGCACCTCTCATTTGCATTTGTTACACAGCGCGATCATCAGCTCCTGCAGGTTCATCCCACTGTTTTGCATTGCACCTTAGCAGGTAGCCGTGCTCACAGTAAGGAAAGGCTCGATACTGTACAGTTTGCATTCAATGCTGCTACACGTTCGAGGTTTCCCTTCTTCAGTTTGGTGTAAATGGTGATGATAAAATGCAATCTCCAGTAGGCTAACGTCCTGTATCGTGACGGTTATGATAGCAGCAATGATCATCAGTATTCCCATGGCCCCAACAATCCACTGTACATGAGGATATTTATAGTTCTTCATGTGATAGTGTGTGCGTGTGTGTGTTCATGTTTGTTCATTTCTAGCAGGAGGGGTGGGGGGCAATGCACCATACTCTGGTTCTTCTCATGGGGAATAATTACAGAATCGTGGGTACTAAAAGTCATGTGACCCTAGCCTTCTGCTCCCAAATAATTTATCCCCCCGGCTGATAGCTCGTCAATATCAATTTATTAATTCAACAGTTCTGGACTGATAAAAGGTAGTGCGCACAGTTAGCCTGCTGAAATGGGGAATAAGGATGAATTTTACAGTGCAGTGGTGTGAGGGCAAGGAAAGAGGGAGAGACTGGAGGACAAAGCGGGGGGAGGGGGGGCACAGTGGAGTGATCAATGGCAACATGGAGGAGAGAAATGCATATTCACTGCACAAAAAATGGGCCACCATCACTCATATTCCAAGGCTATTGAATGAAAGTTATGAAAATTAATACACTTATTATCACCATATTAAAAATTAAGATTGAAGACAGCAGCACGCTCGTTGTATTGATGTTCAAATGTCTCCAATATATTGATCAGCACAACCCAGTTTTTCGTTGGATTCTTCAGGGCGAGCCTGTGCGACAGATCACGAAGACAAACATGTTGTACAAGAGAAGCTTCTGAAGATTTTAATTAGCAACACAAAGGAAAAACCCCTTCATCTTAGTACACGAGCTGAGAACCTTCTGAGGTGTTATATAAGATGATCGTTTCCTGGAAGATGCATCCTCCAAAACAAAGATACTGCAAATAAACGCATATGTGTGACCTCTTGCACGTCACCCCTCTTGACCTCCCAGCACTTCCTTTGCATCCTGATTTTTTAAAAAGGGTAATGAATATACATCTGGCATAAAGCAGAACACATATATCATCCAGTCTCCACCACAAAACAGTCAACCTGCAACCTAACCTATTCCCAGAGCCATTACATAATATCCCTGAAGGAGGCTAAAAGGTATTTTAACAAGACCCACTGCTCCACGACCTTTGACCTCTTCTCGGTTGACCCCGATCTCCTGACCCCACTTACACTAGCCAGTGACAGTAGTGGACACAGATCCTGTACGCTTCCTGGTGTGAGAAGACAAAGAGGGAGAGATTAATTTACAAATTGACGCATGTGAGGATTCAGCATGTTCTGTCAAGAGCTGACAGATTTCTTCACTGTGTTGATCTATCCTTCTCTCTGTTTCTTTTTTCTATTTTTTTCCCATCCAGAAACATCAGACATAGAAACCAAACAAACCACTAAAGCTGCTCGCATGTTGTTGTTCTGTATGTTAGCACATTATTATATAATCCTTTCTTCTCTGCAGGCTCCGAGGCTCCTCTCACACGGACAATCACTGTAGTGGATTCTCCTCGGGTCTTTGGAGAGCTGCGGGGTAGCGAGTGTCAATAGAAGTGGAGTGTGTGAGTGTGAGAGATGATAGACTGAGGTTAAGAGGTGTCAACACAGAAAGAGAAAGGGCTCGAGGACTCTTCACCGGAGCCAGCCTGACACTCTGACACTCTCCTCAACCTCTCCTCTGATTAACCACTCTAAAGACGCCATTGAGACACGGATGCTTCACATAGAAACATACGTGCAGAGAGAGAGTGAGAGAGACACACACACACTGCTGATTCGTCTATACCCACTATTTCCCTCAAAGTCACGCACACTTCTGCGTGAGGCTACATTTCATGTGTGTCTGTGTGTCAGACACACATCCGCTCTGAGGTGTGGAAACCTGAAGATGTGTTGTTCACAGGCTCAGAAACTCTCTGAAAGGTTCTGGCAGTCAGGAATGGATTTGTTACACCTCTGATGTGCTGTATATGTTCAGCCAAGTGTAAGATACAACAGTGCCTTCCCACAGGGCTTTGCACCTGTCAGGTGGTGTAGTGTAACATACGAATGGCAGAGCACACACACGCTGACATACGCTGTCATGCACATGCACACACACTGAAACACTGCTTCAGTCAGGCTTCATCTGTGTGTGGACCATCAAGCTGGACACAACACTCATGTATGTAACTCATGAAGAGTTGTGCGATTTCTTCTAATTTCTGGTTTTGTCCTTCTTTAGACAGTAAGCATACAGCAAGTGTAATTTAAACAGAGCCCTTTTCTCATTGTATGTGAAAGTCTTCCCAGCCTTTTCATGTACTTTAGTGGATGTGCTCTTTGTACAGTTTGATGTAGGTGAACTACTGTCAAAGATGATCAGGACTAGATTATCAGGAAATGCAACTTTAAGAATGTCACTCTCCTTTAAACTTCCCAAAGAGTCAGAAAAATTTCTTATTTTTCTTTTTCCTGAGCTGACCTCATTTTATTTTCTGTTTCTCCCGGCTGAGTGCAGCTTCTCCATTTCTTTGACCTTCAATTCCATTGCCAGCACACCCAAACTTCAACCGTATTTAGTATGTATACTGTCTAGTTTGAGTTTGCTGTTGTGCATTTGATCACATTTCCAGTGTTAACGCACCACATGCTCAAATCCTGTGGAGAATTACTGTGATGTACGGCTTTGGGATGCAGAAGTCTTTAAAAACTCTTCTGCTTGGCATTTGATTTCCTTGCATCACTCCTGTGGTGCTACACACTGTGTATGTGTTTGGCCGAAAGACTAAAGTCGCTTTATTTGGTGCAGCTGGGCTCAGTCCTTCTATTTTTATGCTTCCTAGTGTTCAGCACTAGACCAAGCATCTGAAGAGGTCCTTGTGACATAGCCTCCCCTCTCCATCATGCTTTAGCATAAAGCAAATGGTAGTTCTCAAGTGAGCGGACAAAACTGTACAGAAATAGAGATATAATAGACACACTGTGTGGGCTATGGATCGTAGAATGTGAGAACACTGCATGAGTCAATACCTAAATGAAGAAAGATGCTGATGTGAGCATAGATATATGACTCATATCTGTAAGAGTTGACATGCAGGCAGGCAGGTTCATGAATCTTAATAATCAGAGATGAGAAGCAAGAAGGCTGAGTGGTATTTACCAAGATATGTCAGCATAATGACATGTGAGGATTTAATACAAATAGTCACGTTGACAGCGGTGGATATAAGACCCTGACCAACTGGTGCCAAACAACTGCTACTCTCTCCCATCCCCTCCCTTTCCTCCTCAAAACCTGTGAGGTAGAAAATAGGCGGATGTGAAGAGGTGGGGATGGAGGGAGATAAGGTGAGGTGGAGATAGAGACAAGTGAAAGAGGTTAGGGTCATAGCACGTGCTCCTCTCGGCCTTCTCGCTCCAGTGTTGTTTTATTAGCCCTGTCAGATTGTAATTTGCCCAACGGTAAACATACAGAACAGGCTTAATTAAGAATTTTTGAACGGGGATACGGTCAAGTCCGGAAACATTAGAGAGATGCAACCGGGTGTCGTAAAGATTGATTGAGACAGAGGATGGAAGGACATGGTTGGAAACAGAAGGTGGAGGGAGGAGGGGCGGCACTGGTGTGTATGTTACAACGGAGGGGTATTCTTGTGTTGCTCGGGGCAGTAGGGTGAGATAAGTTTGGAAAGATAGGGACAAACGATTTTTAATGCATTAACAACCCGGTTGTGCGGGGCAATAACAAGGACAAGATCAGCGCTAAAATGTTTGACATCCTGCTTCGAGATCAATGCGTCCGGGACAGGGCACACAGACGTAGGCCACATATGCACCTCGACTACCGGATAACCAGATAACACACACACAAACACACGAGGGCACAGAGCATGTGGGTGGGTGCATGTGTTAACAGCCTTCAAACCTCAGGGCAGTGTGGAGAAAATAAAAAAACAATACCGCTACATCCATAACAATATCCGCAGGTAAAAGCATCTGTAAATCAAAACAGAGAGAGGGAGCATCTGGAGTTGATTGTTGAGAGCTGCGCAGACTATGTAAAAGGCCAGCAAACTAAAAGAGTAATGAGCCTATCCATGTCTCCCCGTGGACCCTAAGTTTGCATTCAATACATTATTTACAGCTGAATTTTTACTGAGATATAGGTTCCTCTCAGGGGTGTTTACAGACTAGTGCCCTAACTGCTTTCCATTGCCTGCAGTCGAATTGAGCAACCTTCACAAGTAATGCTTGTTTCCCCCTTTTTACAAGCCTGTATACGTGTGTTTAACATGATGCTCAAAGTCATTTATGTGGTTCTGTTCTCCCGGTTGAAAGTAGTATTCAGCAAATAGGCTGAAAAATTCATAAGCTGAACTTTGGGTTTTGTCTGTCAGACATATATTAAAAGTACATTCTTTTTGTGCCTAAAAGTGAAAGACCTAAACTAACCTGCCTCCTGCTCATGAACCCTTTTGATTACAAACTATTCTGGTCTCTTGTGAAAGAAGTTAACATGAGAGTGAAACAAAGTTAAAGGCATGCTAGCTGAAAATGTCCTTTCTTTTGGTACCTTTTCTTTTATTGCTCACTTCTGTTACAACGTAAGCAACTGCTGTCACAGCGTTGCTGGGATATTAAAAAAAGGTTAAAGAAATAGCTCTGAGAGACTTCAAGTGACTGACATTCATGTCATGATTGAGCGAGAAATTAATTTAATGCTAACAAAGATCCTTTGCCTGCCAGTATTTGAGCTGCTGATCAACGTGTGGAAATTTAAAGGATGACTGCACGTGGTTATTCTGACTTTCGAAAGAGGCTAATTCTGCATTTTAACTCACATGTAGCTTAAATAACATGCTTTATGAACACATGAACTGCAATACTTACAGCATCTATACGCACCAGCTAGGATTTTTAGTGATTTTGATATTTAGATATTGATATTGTGTACTCTTTTAGCCTCTTGCGTGTCTGAAGATGGGGATAAAGTGCCCCACTCTGGGTTGCACGGCCTTGCCACTGTGCAGCTTACCTTCCAAGCTTGAGGTTTAACTCACGTTTCAGGTTTATTATGTCTCATTTATAGCAGAGGATGATTTAACTGTGCTTGCACATTAGCTTTACATCTGATGGTTGTGTGGGTGCCTTAGAGTTTAAAACCAGGATCTGATAGGTCTCACTTTTAAAACTGGTGAAAAGACGAGGCAAAAGAAATCAGATATTGGCACAGCTTCAGAACTGAAATGATCTGTAGCTTGAGCCTAGATTTGATAAGGTTAAACGTAATATCACTTGCAGGTTTCTGGTGTAAATTATCTGTCTGTTTGCTTCTTTACAGCACTGCCTTCTAGATCTGACAGATTTGTTTTTACAATACTCCCCCCTCCCCCTTCTAGCCAGAATACACACAAGCCGCTGTAGCATGAGAAGTCCCTGCTCCCTTTGTCTTTGTAGTTCAGCAGCTCTCGTCCAAAATACTGTAACTTCTGGGAAACGGGGAGGTCTCAGCTCTCTGCTCGGAGAGCACAACAAGCAGAGGCTCTTTCTCCATCTCTTTATGACGCTCTCCTCCGTCTTTGTCTCTCTCTTTTCAAATAGACTATTTGTCATCTCTGAAATAGAGCATTTTGAAAATTCAACCTGGAGCCAACCCCCACCCTAACTCCCCTCTATTCTCACTCTCAATTCCCCAGACTCTGGCCAGCTACGATCAATAGCCTATTGATCAACTCTCTCCATTCCCATTACACACCAGTGCCAAAAGAGCCAACCATTTTCCCTGAAAAGCTGATCTGGAACAAATTTGCAATGGTAAGGTTTCTCTAATTTCAGCGGGTTATTATTAAATGCGTACAGTGTGTGGAGCACTTTGGTGCTGTGTGAAGGCTGAGCAGCTGAGAAAGGACTTCAGCAAATGCAGTTACCTTTTAATTTAAAGGCATTGCACTGAAGTAGAATGTGGTTCTCCACTTAAGTAATATAGGAAAGGTGAGAGCATTACCACATGCGTAGACAGTAATTCTTTTTCCAGTTGTTTCTACTTCATTTCTCTCTCCCGCCCTCTGTCTTTCTCCTCTCTCTCCATAGACAATGCTACGGGCAAAATCAATACTGGAAAGAAAAAAAGAAGGCATATTTTTAGCCTGTTATTATATGAGCTGTATGAGGAAAACAGTGTTTGTGGGAAAGACAGAAATGCCAAGGTGCTGATAAGAGAAAGACGGGGTGGGAGAGATACAAAAGGAGTGAAAGAGTGAGAATGATGGTGGTGGTGGGCTGTGTAAGGGAGACTCTAATGGAGATGGATCAAACGAAGGTGGAGATAAGATGGGGTAACAGTGAGAAAATGGCTGATGTCTTGACCAGAGATGTAGCTCTGTGGAGCTGGCAGTAAGATGGCTGCAAAAAGACACGTTGATGAAGTTTCTGAGGATGTCATCTGAACTCTCATCTCATGTTGGTGTTTGGTTGTCACACTTGTGTGGAGTTTTATTGCTCTTTGTCTCCTTTTCACATCTGCAAATGAGCACTAAATCAGAGTTCCTGCACAACAACACCGTGATGCTATTAAAACCTTTTTATGCTCCACCTCTGTGCATTTTTCTCTGTGGATTGCCGTCTACTCTGACTACACCACTGCCAATGGCTTTCTGATGGACTCCCCTCTTCGGGCTCACCTCTGCGGTGTTGTCAGTCAACCTCCAACCCTCCTCCTATTGGCTAGAGATGCTCTGTTGATCAAATGGCGGGGCCGTCCAATTGGCCGGAGAGCTCAGGGGGGAAGGAAGGAATTGATTTATCTGTGGTATTAGGGGATCAATTAATCCCCATTGTGTGTGCCAGCACAGATAGTCCGATGTGTCTTATTTGGTACGGCTTGTTTCTGCTCAGCCAAGATAAGAGTCTCTCCCATCACTTCCCTCTATGAGCTACAAATCAAATGAAATCGAAAGGGATGACGGCACGCAGAGGGTTCCTCCCCAGGCTGTGGCTGGCTGATCACAATAAGGAAAGGCCATCAATACGAAAAGCAGTCTGCGCAGAATAAATGCCGCTCATTTGAGGGCTGTGATGGCTGCCCTGTTGACAATCCACGGTGAGGATATAAACACAACCTGAGTTGCCTCATCATCATATTTACAAGTGACCAGTGATTTAATCCAGGTAACCCAGAAACACAGTGTGCATTTGGCTAGAGCTGCAGTGAATAAAGCATGGATTCAACTCTTTCTTATATGTGCTCACATGAAAGAATTTGCTCTACATTTTGTATTTATCTTGTGCAAGCTTTGTTAAACTTTACATTTCTGCACAGAATGAGGACTGTGCCTCATCACCAACATTACAATTGCACAGGAAAGGGATTTCAACTCCTTCAACAATTATATGTGCATGTGTTTATTGTTTTCAGACCAACTTCATGAAAGCTGCATGTAGTTTTCAATCTATTAGTGAATGGCAGAAACATAACAGGCAACAATTATTTCATTTTTCAAGCCTAGAACTGCTTCCATTCTCCCAGTCTTCTCATGAAGGTTTCATATTTTTCTTTATTTCCTATGATTGCATATGAAATATCACTGGGTTTCAGACGGTTGGTCTGGTAAAAACAAGACATCGCCTTGAGCTTGTCATCTGCATTCTTCACTGTTTTCTGACATTTTATAAACCAAACTCTCAATCAATGAAACAGCAAAATATCCGAAGGAATAATCAATCAGTTAATCAATTATACAAGTAATCTTCAGGTTCATTCCAATGTACAGCATCCTATCTGCACATGAAGCACATAGAGAAATAGCAGCAAAGGCTGAGAGACCAGGGGGAGCGCGAGTAAACATACTGTACTGCACATGTCGGAGTGGGAAAGCAGTCATAGCCAGGGGAGGAAGGGAGAGGGGTCAATGGACCGATACTTGCCGATAGTCACTCCAAGATGACAGTGAAAAGAAAAGGTAAGAGAGACTAGGCTAGAAGTGGGTGCTAATTCCTACTTTTCAGTTTAAATAAAGATTGGAGCTGGATAAAAGCCATTAAGGGAGAAATCAGACAGGGCATGCTATGTAGGACAAGAGCTGACTGCAGGGAGGTGAGTGGTGGGATCGATACTCAGTCGATGCGCTCAACACCCAGCTCTGCGTGCATGCACACACACATTCAGAGGGGCATGTGGTGTGCTGGGCATCTGCATGTTTGTGAGTGTGAGTGTTTGTGTGTCTGTGTGTGTGTGTGTGTGTGTGTGTGTGTGCAGCAGTGACTAATGGAGAAAGAGAGGGAGCCCGGAGAGAAAGAGTGCATGCAATATACAATTAACTCTCTTTTGAGTGAGGGAATATTAAACACAGGCTGTTTGTGCCGACTGTAATTTGTAGTGATAAAAGTATTTTAGTAAAGCGCTTGGACAAAGATGGAAGGGTGGACAGCTGCAGAGATGGATTTATTTTCGGAGGCACGATATAGCTAACAAAGATAGATGTTTCAAAAGAGCGTCTTCAGCCAGAACTGGATCCTCCATACGACTGCAATCACTCTGCATTCTGTCCTCCCCTCCTCTCCTCTCTCTTTCTCCTCCTCTTCTTCTTCTTCTTCCTCTTCTCTCCCTCTGTATTTTACCTTCTCCCTTGCCTCCCTTCCTCTCTCCCTCTCTCTCTGTAGAATTGATCGACTATGTCTCCTCAATCCATCTCTCCCTCTGTCGCTTAGCAACGGGTGCTCTATCGGGTGTGGAGGGTGGGAGTTTCACCAGAGGAGGGGTGGGTGGGTGTGAGGAAGTGGGGTAGGATGGGGTGGTGGTGGTGGTGGTGGGGCGTGTATGGGTGTGTGGGTGGTGCTGGGGGGGTGTTAAGCAAAAGCCAACTGTACTTGGCTCCACATTTATTCTGACTGATACATGCTTCCCTTTCATAGTCTGTGTTTGAGGTTTTACTGCTTGGCTGATAATGATATATATATATATATATATATATATATATATTTACAAGATAACAAAACTATACAGGCAGAGGGATTTTTCACTGCAACTGTAACACACTGAAAAATGTTTGATATGGGAGCCAGGATGACTAGTAGTAGGTCACTGGTTCTGTTTTGTGTATGTGGATGTTACAAATCCGAGTGAGCAGCCCATCACTCTCCCTGAAGCTGTGTCACTGTTTCATACAGCGAGCCGTCTCTGTGAAAACACAAACGCATGCTGGTGTGAGCCTGCACTTTAAATTTATCTATGCCTCCTTTTTTGGGTCTACACAACACAAAGAGAAAAACCAAAGAGAGAGACAGAGAAAGAAAAAATAACTTGCAGGGTATTTTTGCTCATAAACATTACTTTTTTTTTTCTCTCTTTCTTTTAAACAAGACACGTCTGCTGATTGCAGCACTGTCACTCTGAAACAATGTAGAACTATAACAAAGACTTTTTGTGTTACTACAAATTAAAACAAGAGTGTTATTTTGGTGCAAAATTAATACAGTAAAATCTAAGGGAATGTAATAAACCCCAGTGGTCATGAGAATTGTTATTCTGCACAAATGCACGAATAAAATGTGAAACAAAAAGCTGTTTAAAGTGGTCTGCGTACAATCCCTGGATTAACATGCATATGGGAATAAGAATAAGCGTTGTGCAAGAAGCATTGTTCTGTTTTTAAGACCTTATCCTTTTGATCTACACTTAATGTCTGATCCCCTTTGAGGAAGATGTGTCGGCTATTCTTTAAGCCTAATAAATCCAGCGTTAGCAGTGCTTAAGAAGGGAAAAAGCTGTGTGGTTTAAAACTCAGAGGGCAGGGGGAGAAGAACAATGAATAACGCTCTTAACTAGCTTGTGAGATAATACACACACATTACAATCTATAATCATTCTAATCTACAATCCATGAAGCAGAATGAATGTACAGATATGAGGGGCCTCGGCTCAGAGCTGGAATCATATACATCCACGTTACAGTCTGGGATCACCTTAATCCAGAACATAAATGCACAGAAGTACAGACGTGTGTGTGTGTGTGTGCGTAGAATCCAAAATTTACAAGACCATATAAGATGTAAGATAAAAATAAACATTTCCACTGCTACCACATGAACTGTGAGTTATTTTCATATGCTTCCACACACAATCCTACCGACACACACTCACCGCCCGCACACACACACACACACACACACTAGTGTGGGTGACTGTTACACTGCACTGATATCGTCAATCCAACACAGACCATCAGTTGATGGATTGTAAACACAAGATAAAACAGTGAAAATGAGTCCCAAGCTGTTTCACTCCTTTGCAGTCTTCCAGATCAATCTGAAGGAGAGGTTTTGTCAGTTATGTGGATTATCTGTCTATCTATCTGCCATATACAACTGGTTCTGAAACAACCATCTATACAGAATATGTGAATCTATAGGATATGTTTAAAACAAAAGAGCAAAATAAATAAATAAATAAATAAAGCACAATTACAATTGAGTGTACACTGGGGAATTAGAGTATAGAATTATTTACTCACACATAAGTCTTTTATAATTCTACTTCCTGTTTTCACTTTATTTTTTTTGAGAGTTAAAATTTGTTTAAATGTACCACAATAAAAAAATAAAATAATAGATTTTATATATCAGACGGGCTTCAAAACCTCCGCTTTAACAGGTTTGATTTTCCAGTTTTATTCTTTCTTATCATTTCTGCTGTCAGCACCGTGAAACGTCTCGCTGGCACTTTGAGGCCTCTCCTGCAGCAGCTGAAGGTGTCCGAAAGAAAGTGAAAAAGCGAGTTAATCCGCATAACATTTAGTAATCCAGCCCAATGGGATCGATGGGCTATTGAATGTGTTTGTGATTAGTAGCTCCATTGATTGCAGTGACATCATGTGAACACACCTGAGTGATGGTTATGGTTAACATAACGAAACAAAATCTAAATAAATCTGTAGGACTTCAATGACTCCTTATGACTGAACACCAATAATATTAATAATATATTTTAAAATTGTTGTTTCAAACTGGGTTTGTTTTCGATTCGATTAATTAGAAGACGCGCTTTATTTGAACACATTTGTTATTTGACAAATGGCAGAACAGTGAAGCAAAATAGCTTTGTGAACGTCACAGAACCAGGCGGAAATACGTTCAAACAATAAACTAACAAAATAAAATGTCAAAAAAACAAAATGTCTTTTTTCTTTTAATAACAAACACGCACGTTTTGGCCGCTTCTCCCCCCAAATAATCCTTTACAACAGGCCAATATATCCAAAAGCATTAAATCAAATTATTTTTGATAGAAATATATGACGACACATCTCACTTTGTTGATTATTGATCTCCTGCAGTGCATGCCAGGCTCATGTGGCACCTGTTGTCCTAAATGTTTTTAGAGGCCTGCTGTATTTTTAAAAAAGCGTCTATGTTTCTACGTGTGTTGTCTCTTATTTTGAGTGCATCCAAGAGCAGAGAAGACATGTGCGCCCAATTCTTTCTGCCAATCGATCAAACTGCGGATGGATCGATATGGCACCAGGTCTATTGATCACTACGGTCCTCTATTGCTGGGCGCTTTCAAATGCAAATGCGCCTAAATAATAATCTGTGGCAACACACTAATTCCTTAACAAACCGCAGGCAAACGCTTTACAAACGCAGCGATTCAATGAGCAAGTCATTATTTTTTTTGAACATTTAGGCCTTTTAAATGTGGCCCGGAGCTCTGACGGCGAAACATGCAGATTTAACAGAAGGCTGCAGTTTGAAGATTTAACGGGACAAACGGGCAACGTTCAAAACGCACGGTGACCCTGAACTGGCCTGTAGCCTGTTGAAACTGTGCGGAAAATATCTGAAGGCTAAGCGGTAAGTTAAAGGTGCAGTAACAGTAAAAATTATAACAACAAAATATAAATAAACTGACAACATTAAGCTTCTCAAAAACAACACAGCAAACAGGCTTCCCGCAAAGAAAAATGAAATAAATTAAAAGTTTTAGTGTAAGCCAAGTTGCAGCTTATTTTCCGCACTGTACTGGACATCTCTGGTGTTAAGAATAAAAGAATAGTCATGATTATCTATATAGCCCTCACACACCTACACACACACACACACACACACACACACACACAGTTAGTTACTTAAAGCAGAGCCATAGGCAAACAAGGCAGATGCTGTGAGTTTTTCCCCAACTAGGCCAAAACAGTGTGTGTGTGTCTGTGTGTGTGTGTGTGTGTGTGTGTGTGTGTGTGTGTGTGTGTGTGTGTGTGTGTGTGTGCGTGTGTGTGTGTGTTATGGGATGGGAGGCCTGATCAATGCGACATTACTAAACACTGCTACTTAACTTTTGCCAATAGCCAGATTCAAGTAAATATACTTTAGAATACATTAAGCGTGATGCATCAGCCGCGGAGTCATTCAAGAAGTCATGAAAAGATTAGTCTGTCTCTATCGAGTGATTCCTGGGAAAATAGACAAGCCTGTACGGCAGAGTTGGCCCAGTGGAAAACCCTCGCATTCACACGCTGTGGTTCATGTGCATATACTGCAATAACAAGGGACGTTTTGATGAAGTTAAAATTTCATTGTGGGCTCCTGGTGCTAAAAACGTGCTCCTACGTAGAATTAAAAAACTATTTTTTCAGTATTATTTTAAAAATACACGTACACATACACGTTCAACAACCATAATTATCATTATTATTATTATATATAATAATTATAATTATATGATAATTTGTTTTTACAGTCTGCACTACCCAGCCAATGAAAAGCTTTTGCTGGAAACTTTTCAGCTGACTGCTCTGCGGTCGTTTCCGGTAACGAAACTGCCAGTTGAGACGGGTCAGACTCATAACAGGGCTTAAAACATTTGAGCTGAATGCATTTTTGGCCCCATCGATCCTTCAGAAATGCATTGAGCGAAGCTCCGGGTTCAGCATTGATTAGCTGATCAGCAAACGACAGCAGTGCTTAAAGATAAAAAACAAAATGCTTTGGGCCTCCTGAAAGACTTTCCTGGTGAGGGACTCAGTAACTTGAAAACAAACTGAAACTGAATTATCAAAGTCCTATGAAATTAAATATTATAAAATACGCTCTTATAACTTTTTTTGGTGTAAGATGTTTTATTATTAACTAATAAATTAAAACACACACAAAAACGACTGCTGCACAATCACTGCAGGTGGTGTGTGTGTGTGAGTGTGTGTGTGTATGTAAAGTCGATGCCAACGTGGTGCTGAGGCCATCGTCTCGCCCGCTGTTATTAATATGAAATAAATCACCGTGTCTCTGCGGCATCGCCTCAGTCACACCGCAGATATCGACACGGTTAATATTTCATATTGTACTTGCCATAGGATATGCTTATTTAACTATTCGAAAACAGTACATTAAAATACAAATTAAAACTGAGCTCGAGGCGGACTCATGGATTTTTTGGGGTTGGGTGGTTGAAGCTGGGTTTACTTTGTATTCAAATTTTATTTTGGCTTGTCGAATGAACGATCTGAGCAAGATGCATCAAACGGAAGAGAACGACACTGACTGAAAATGTGACACCGATCAGCTCCCCGCGCCCTGCTGACCCTGCTCTTCAGGACCAGGCATGGTGCAGGGCAGCCCGGCAGAAAAACACACAAAGAAATGAGAGAGAGTGCGGTGGCTGATGTGAAGTTTACAACTTCTTGGTGAAAGTATAAAACTTTTCACCGCGTTGTTTTGGGTTGTAAACCCCGGTGAATTAGGAGCAGGGAGCCGGCAATGAAAGTTAACATCCATCACCACCGCGACCAATAAGCTGCTCTGGCCGGCTGGCTGAGCACAGATGACGGATTCGCTGCTGTGCGGGCTTCGGTAATTCATTTTCGATAGCAGTGGTTGCTGGGATCAATACAGGGACATTAACCCAAGCGGACACTGCCGTTCTCCTGATGGCACAAGCCAAAAGCCACCATCCCCCGTTGGCAATCAGCAAAGACACAGTTTTTAGGGTCATTATTTTTTGGGAGGGAGAGGAGCAGCGTGCCAAGGCCACTGATATCACAATTCATCAGTGGAGTTATGGATGGCCTTGACCTAACTGTTGGTAAACACTGGTCAGGGACATTTTTTTATGCAATTTGCAAATGATTAGTGTTGCCACTTCCTGGATTGTTAGGCTATTTTTCGCCCCCAGCTCCGGGTCGAAATCTTAATGGCCTCATTTTTACATAACATCGGTGTAAATGCCAAGGCTTCTCACTTAACACCGTTCACGTAGTTTACAGAGCAACTGAAGGCCTACTGAGGGCACACACACACACACACACACACACACACACGCTTGCAGAGACACACTCCACTGTGTCACAGAGGTGTTGATGTTGTCGCTTTTCCTTTGTCCTACGGTTTTACAGAACTCTAATGTGTCACTCAGAAATGACATAACACACCAAAACAACCTTGCAATAAAGACCACATGCGTGTGAACTCATCAGGTTTTGGTTACACGCATCAAACACGCACGGAGCACCTCACATTACACCGCAAAAACTACTACTTCACTTAATCAAGGTTGAGTACTGAAACATTATCTTGTCCCTTCTAACAAATTGAATATTGGGATATTGGCCATATTGCGCTGAACCCTGCAGGTGCTTGTGACATTGCATCCACCCCGTAACAGGAAGCAATACCTGGGATAAATAAAGCTATATTTACTCGCCGTTTAAATCGTCATTTTAATAACTTCACTGCAGCTTTGCACGCTCAGTTTACACCCAAAATGCCGTGACTTATTCGTTAGCCTGTTTTTACACGAACCAATTCCTCGATCTCGACGTGCTGCTGTATATCGCATCCATATTGCGGGCTCCTGCAAAAGGCACCAACCTATCGATGCATCTCCTGATCCATACATACTTTGACATTGATGGATTGCTGACCTGGATTGACGTCAGCGAGCAGCAAGTTTCGTGTAGAAGTTTTGTGAGGCTAAGGAACGAAACACTCTCGCAGAGTTCCTGTGAGGGAGTTTGAATCCGAGGAGCAAAGATGCCAGCGGGGTCAAAGCCTAGAGGCTACGATGAAATGAAACTCGACAGATTTATTCACTAACAATTGCTGAAGGAAGAGGGAAAATAACTTGTCAGAAAAAGTTATGAGTGAAAGCTCAACGGCAAGACGGTAAGATTTGACCGTTTACTTGCTCTCGGATGTGATTTCGTTGGGAGGCTTGTTATCACTGAAACGTGTCAAAGGTCAAACCGCGCCGTCCGAAGCTGAATCTCATGTTTTAAACTCTTAAAGTATTTACATCTACAAATAATTCTTTCAGCGGGCATCGAGAAGCATCTTAAATTTATGAATAAAGAAGAATAAAGGCGGAGGATGTGAGCTGTGACCTCTTCAGGAGAAGCTGTGGTTTTCGCATCACACTCGGAGCCTCGATGTGACACATGTCAATTAATGTTTAACCTTCAACAGAGGCATCACATGTGCTGCTGGCGCCGCGTCAAACGGTTTTATCAGAGAAAACAAGACGCGAGTCCTCCTTATCCATCTGAGTGTAAATGTTGCACACACTGCAGAGGATAGCAGTTCTGTGTTTTATCTTAACAAGTGTCTAATGCAATCTTTGCCAGGAATTTGAGGTCCAGTGTGCAACACGAACAACCCCATGACATAGGGGCCAGTGACGTCAGATTGGCCCCAGACAGAGTGCGCGAGTGCGAGGATACGCCGCGGGGGCGCGCACATGCGCACAGGCTCGGTCTCATCTTAACATGAGCGCGGGCGCGTCAATATACACACAGAGAGCAGAGCAGCGCTTTGGGTATAGGGGAAGGTGCTCCACGGCGAGAGAAATCCGGGCAGACGCACCTTCACGCACACTGAGCAGAGGTTTGCGGCGCAGTTTGTGTGGCGGTCGGGACCCGATCTTTTAAAACCATGCTGGATTGACTGCAGAGAGGCAACTACAATCAATGGCTTGGCTTTGAAATCGTTCAAATTTTATTGGGAAGGAGTGTGAGATAGAGCGACAGTGAGAGAGGGAGAGCAGCGAGGGAGAGAGCGAGAGAGAGTGGCGAGAGGGGTGGAAATAAAGATCCTTTTCAACGATGGAGCTTACAATGGAAAACATTGGAAATCTGCACGGTGTATCTCACTCCCATCAAACGAGCGACTTAATGAACTCCCCACACGCGCGCCAGTCGTCGGCGTCGCATCGGAACTTGGTCTCGCACGGACGGTCAGCCATGGTGTCCAGCATGGCCTCGATACTGGAGGGAGCAGGGGACTACCGCACAGACCACGCTTTGTCTGGCCCCCTGCATCCGGCAATGACCATGTCGTGCGACTCCGGGATGAGCCTGAGCAGCACCTACACCACGCTGACGCCGCTGCAGCACCTGCCCCCCATATCCACCGTCTCGGAGAAATTTCACCATCCACACCCACATGCTCACCATCATCCGGCGCACCAACGACTCGCAGCCGGGAACGTCAGCGGCAGCTTCACCCTGATGAGGGACGACCGAAGCCTCGCCTCTATGGGTAACCTCTACAGCCACTACCCCAAAGACATGTCCGGCATGGGGCAGCCTCTGTCCCCTCTGTCCAACGGCCTGGGCTCTTTGCACAGCTCCCAGCAGACTCTCAGCGCCTACGGTCCCGGAGCTCACCTCTCCAACGACAAGATGATCTCCTCGGGGGGCTTCGAGTCCCACGCAGCCATGCTGTCCCGAGGCGAGGAGCACCTGGCCCGGGGTCTCGGGGGCCATGGGGCCGGGCTCATGGCATCTTTGAATGGCATACACCATCACAGCCATCCGCACTCTCAGGCAAACGGGTCCATGCTGTCAGACCGGGACAGGCAGACGGTGGTGGGAGGCGGGCAGGGAGCCGGGTCAGGGCAGGTGGAGGAGATAAACACCAAGGAGGTGGCACAGCGAATAACGGCAGAGCTCAAGCGCTACAGCATCCCTCAAGCCATCTTTGCTCAGAGGATCTTGTGCCGGTCCCAGGGAACTCTGTCTGACCTGCTGCGGAATCCTAAACCGTGGAGTAAACTCAAGTCTGGCCGGGAGACGTTCAGGAGGATGTGGAAGTGGCTCCAGGAGCCCGAGTTCCAGCGGATGTCGGCGCTCAGGCTTGCAGGTGAGTGAGGAGACAGCTCCCAATCTGAGTGATGTGGAGGGATCAATTAGAAGTCAATGTGGCGAGACTGTCAATAGCTGCTCAAACAGACATTACTAGAAGTTATTAGTCGATTGTATCGAGTAAAACTTCATCACGACAGTTGGGGTGTTAAATGTTGGGGGAAATCTATATTTTGATTGATGCTACAATCCATGACAGTATAAACAGACACTGTGCAACACTGGAGGTCCTATAAACAAAAGAGAGGAAGCATTTCCCAAAAGCAGACAAGGTGCAAAAACAGTCCGCCCAGGTGTGTTTGTTCTTATGCACATATAGAGGTTTTACGCACAGGCAGAGCATGGACACACACACCCCTCTCACCATGTCTCACTCTCTCTCTCTCTCTCTCACACACACACACACAGAAAGAAACCAAACAAAGGAAATCAAAGCAGGATGTGACCAAAATTGATCACATGGCTCAGATTTTACTTTAAAAGTAAATCAAATGACACTTTGTTGAGATCACTGCCAGTCAAATCCTTCGTTTTACTTTGGAGTCGTTTGTATCAAACAAACTTGACGTAATAGTCTGTTACTCCTCCTGTCAAATAAGCGCGTCGTCGCAAACAAGGATCGTCTGAGGCCTGGCCAAAGAGTCGGGGGAGCATGACCTCCTGTGGATCAATATTTCAGGTCCAGGCGTCCTCTTTCAGAGTAGCACACTGATAAATGATCGATTTGGAGCTGAAAGACAGAGACACAAACAGATGCGTCTTTCTCTGGCCCGTGTGGTCTCCGCTGCACTCTGGGATATGTTGTCTCTAAAGTTGGTTTCGGGCCTGTTTTCAGAGACTGAGAAACCGTGTTGTTTAGCCTGCTGTGGTTCGTGAGGACGTGATAACAGACAGGACGGCTCAGTCAGAGACACACTGTCTCACAAATGTTCGCCGTCTGTCCATTTTGTCATTCTGAACGGTTCATCATTTTTCATCCATCGTTTTCTTCTGTTTTTGTTTTTTTTTTTATAACGCTGTGATGTGAACTCCCATCCCTGCTCCCTTTAAACCCTCTCACACTCACCACCTGCTAAACGGGGTGCAAATGAAAACGAGAGACGTCGCAGTGGTGTTATAACCGAGATGTGACTGAGAGGTCCCCTCTCATTGATGTTTGTGTAAAGGTCCTGTTTGGACGTGCTGCGCTCCCAAACGTCAATCAGCTCTTCTGCGTCGTATTTCAGCGAACGGTTCAATTAAGCAGATATAGTGGCATATTTTAGTTCCAGTCAATGCCCTATTGAAAAGCACTTAATGGCATGTAAATTGTTCCTTTGCGCATTTACTGGGGTTCTGGTAAATAAAGATTTAAACACTCCACAATTGTCTCTTTAAGTGCCACTGCTGTTAAAGCTAATTGGGCTGAGGGGTTTTATATCTTCCACACCCGGCATCAGGATAAACGCCCCCCCCTCACAATCCAATTGACATGTTGGAGTGGCACAGTCCTGTGCAGTGCACACCTACTGCATAAATGTTGGTCAGGCCCACGGTAGCCTAAATATGTAAGGTGTGTGTTTGTGTATTTGGTTGTAGAATGGAAATTAAGGTTGCACTCTTATCTTAATTTGATCCAGTGGCGACAGATGATATTAATTATCCTATTCTGGATTACATTTATTATTCATATCGATTATACATGTTTATTTCTCTTCCTTGAATCAGCAGACTTCCAGCGCTTATTGTGTGTTGTGCATTAACCTGCCGTCACAATAGGTCTCAGAGAAAAATCCAGTTAGGTAAGAATGACAAAGGACTCGTATGTAAATGCGAGGAGCAACATTTTACTTATTGCATTTAAAATCACCATTATCCTCAGCGCGCATGTGGGCTGGGAGTGGGAGTTGGGGGGTGGGAAGGGATGCTGAAAGTGAGGCTGGGCCACACTCGCTCGGCCACATCAATCAATAAATTCAAATTACTATTCCAAATTCATCACAGTCACACAAATCAATGCAGTTGCCCTGCTTAGCTAATGTGAAAATGCCAGTGTCTGAGCACACACATGACAATCCAGCCCTGGAAGGAAAAACGGAGCAAAGACAGGTCCGCTTTTTTATTGGGGGGGTGGGGTGGGGGGTGCCCTTCGTGCTTAACATCTCCTAATGGAACCAGGGCAAAGACCCACAGGCTTTCCCACATATTGTGTTCTTCATATGCAGACCCTGCAAAAAAGCTTTAACCTTCATGTGTCTTCCTATACATTTTCTCGGCATCGTAATGCATTTGTCGGCTACTGTATAAATAAACAGGAAGCTTCATTGTAAAGCTGCACAAGTAAGAAAGACGCGGGTAAAGTGAGGTTTGGGAGGCATTTAAAGATCGCATTAACGATGAAAACAATTCGTCTTTGCATCTGTGTTGAATTCCACACTCCATCTCAATGTATTTGGTCGGGTCAATACAGCCCTGATCGATAAGGATAGCCAGTGCATCTATCAATTATCCCGCCTCAGCACTCTCTCCCATTGGTCTCCCCTGGAGCAGAGGGTGGTGGTGATGGGGGAGCCGGAAAAGGGGGGAAATAGGACAGCTGTTGTTTGTTTATTTATTTATTTATTTAAAAGCGCGACTGCATACCTTTTTTTCTTTGCTGTAATCGCGTTCCATTTGCTGTGTGTAATACACTCTGACTCGTTTGTCCAATCAGCCTCTGGGTTATGCTGTCATTCTGGATGCTGGACGAGAAACACACACACGCACAAAAAATCAAATACATCACAAAACATTTGGTATATCTGCAAAAAAATGTCCTCGCTCTTTCGCAGCAACATGAAGCACACGTACATGTTTCTCACTGGGGTAGCAGACATCCTCCCCTGCGCCTTCAGTGCTCCGTGTGACGGTGTTGCGATGCCATGGCATCCCTCAAAAAAAAGAAAAAAAAGCGCAGTTGGTTTATTACCATTTGAATGGCCTGAGCACGTGCCTGCCGGGGTGTGCAGGTCAAGACCCACAGGACACGGAGGAAAAACATTGTGGAGAATGAGGCGGAGAGGCCTCTATTCATGTTTCAATGGACTGCACGCCGTTTACACAGGCCAAATCCCGGAGCAGTACTCCTCCCCATCCCCCATCCGCGCCACACTGCGCCCTTTCCCCTCCGTATCACTGCAATACCCACATGCACGCTAAAGTAGAACATCTTAGAAGAAAAGGGGTATAAATTATCATAGCTTTATCTTCTTATGTTACCTACAGGAGGTTACAGCCTGCTTCTTCTTTTTTTATTATTTCTCTCTGCACAGCATTTATTATGAAGAAGCACATAGTTTATTCTCACAGGTCAGCCTCGAGGCGCTGTCCAGGGTGCTGAAACACGCGTCCACACCGAGCTGCAGCATCTCCTCTGTGTTTTGAGGACAGTTCAAGGTGGTGAACTGGAGTTTTACCAATACATAGTTAATAGCATTCTTGTAGGCCCTAAACACCATCATTTCATCCAGCAGCTTCCATCCATCGATCAATATTACAATCCACAATCGCGTCAATCACACCACCCATCCTGCACTCTACTTTCCAGTCGAGCACGAAGCCTACCGGGGTTTCCATTTAAATGTGACATTTCTGCCTTCTTTTTTGGACGCTTCATGATACAAACTTAAGGTCGTGTTTATTTATTTTTGGGATGATCACCAAAATATTCTGGAGCGACAAAAATAGTCAGGGTTGGTGCTTCGTCTTTGGTCATTTAAACCAGGATAATGGGTTTAATTGGGTAGGGTATTAAGATGTGATTGATGCGAGTTAATCTAAAACAGGATTTTTTTTTTCATGAAGAGATGGCTTGATGTTAGCCTGCGAAATGATCGATTTCTTCTTTAATAATTGATGTGTGAGGGGAAGATAGGGGGGTAAACAGGGCAGCTGCGGTTTCAGAGCCTCGTTGTTCGTTAAGCACAGCAGCAACGTGTGCTGTAAGTACTGAGACACACATGTACAAGCATCGCCTTTGAAATCCTCTGGTGGGAGAGCAACAGTCATTTTCTGAGGTTATACCTCGAGGCTATTTTGTTAAAATCCCGGGTTCAGCGTAGCTCATTCCAGATGAAATGACATCTCACGCCTTGCATCATTATCTGCAATCCGGCGATGTACAGGCTGGCTGCATGTGGTGGAGGGTAAAGTCAATCAGCCCAACTTAAATCAACATAAACCTTCACGTCGTGGGTTGATATGAATATCCATAATGAACCGTATCCTGGGACGTTATATACAGCTGTGGACTTTCAAGAAAAAAAACCCTACATTATGAATTTGTTCATCCCCACGACTGCAACTAGCTGGCTGCATCTTCCTGAAGGGTTTTTTTTTCTCCCCACTACTTTCATGACTGCATAACACAGGACAACATCAGAGCAGCAGCAACAGCCTGCGTACGTGTCGCCTCCCCGTTTCTTCTCTCCCGTGTGTATGTGATCGGGATGTAGAGTGCGTCTGCGCCACATTGTTCAGGCCGATCTGGCGAGCCCTGAATCTGTATCGATTTCCATTCCCCGGCCTCTGCTTTCCATCTCTGGAGCTGCGCCATGCAGCCATGCAACCCCCTCCATCTCCACCATGCAACACCATTTCTCCCATTAACAGCCCACCCTCAAAAACACACAACAGAATGACTAATAAACGCACGATCTCGCGCGGGCTTGTTGCACGCCTCGCCGCGTGCTTCGGTGGTCAAAACAGTCAAATGCTGACTTGAAAATCGTAGGGGTTTTGGGTTCTGTTTCGGAGATGGAGACGGATTAGCAGCATGAGACGATTTAAAGTTCACAGACGGTTAACCTCTTTTCGCTCATTATACATCCCACACCCACACTGTTCCGTCCTGCACACACACTGCTCTGACCAAGTCGACCTTATTATTCAAAATAATGTAATTTTAATAGAAATCAGATTAGCAGCAGCCTGCACTGTCTCCCACCACAGCTTCACCTACTTCTCTTTTAACGCACACACACACACACACACACACCTCGTTCCAATTCACACGGGGGGCGTGCTTAGCAATTATAAATGCAGCAGAGGTCTGGACTCTGTACAGTCTCGAATACCGTCTCTTCTATTTTAGATGATCAATTCCTACGCTACTCCGTCGCCCCCTCGCCAAACCGGATCGATAGGAGAGAATGACCTTTAAATCAAATTGCTGGCAGAGTCGACTGAATGCACGCGGCTAGCATCAAAGGGTTAATGGCACCCCCCGACACACACACACGCGCGCACACGCACACACACTTTGTAGGCGAAATACAAAAGGGTCTAAATTTCAGATATCGTAATTAAAGTTAGGATCCGTCAGCCAACCTGCCTGCACAAAGATGCTTTGTTTTTTAAAAAACGTGTCGTGGTGGCTCTGTGGGTCTCTGTGTGAAGATGCCTGATGAGCAAACAAATCATACTGTGGTGGCTTTTGACCCGCCACAATCTGCAGGGGTCGACGCAAGAGTCGAAGCTAGTGACGGTTCCAAAGAGCACGGCGGCTGTTGTGCAATTAAAATGTTGACCAAAGCACATCAGGAGCTCCTTCCGCTGTTACGTAACCCCCCCCCCCCCAAAAAAAACTGGGTCTGTCTCCTCATATGCATACCTGTCCCTGCGACTCCTGCAACGAAATACAGAGGGGTTTTTTTTGAAATAGCTGACATAAAAACAGCCCTAATATTTAGTTTAAAAAGGCACCTCTTCGTCTAACCTGCTTTATCCCAGCAGCTTGATGATGATGATGATGATGATGGTGACACCTTCGTGCTTTTACCGAGCAGCTACCTGAGATGTCAACACTCGGGGAAACTCGGGACTGCGTGTCACAGTCTGATACTTTGGGGAATCAGTAACGGGGTACATATTTGTCCGAGTGGATTTGAATCAGCTGTATGTACAGTGGCTGCTTATCTGACGCCCGGACAGGCCATCGGTTATTAAAGGCTCGATAATGGCTTGTTTAATGCGCCGTCTAAGAATACAAGGCAAGGACATTGTCCACGCAATTAAAGGGGAGACAAGGCACGGATCCAAATGGACACTGCAAGGCTCCTAAAACAGCAAGAAGCCATTTAATCTCCTGTTAGGTGTTAAGACTTGATAGATCTTAAACCACTTATTTTTGTTTTAAATTTAAAAGCAAAACAAAAGGCAGTTATCGGAGAGAATATGAAGAATGGGATACATTTGTTTTTGTTTTTCTTACAGTAAAAAAAAATCGTCCCATTACGAGTTTGGGAAAAGGAAGATTTTAACAGCCAATACGTGTTTTTATTTTTGCAATGCTGTCTGGAAATGTACGCAGCCGTTTGGCCTCTCGTTGGATTTAACGATTCATCTCAGCCTGAGTCATGTGAAAAAGAACAGAGCAGGTAAGGAGCTCGACGGGCCTTTTTGAAACAACAGCCTACAGATGGCTTGAACGGAACCTCTGTAGGTCTTTCTACAGGGTCGATCACAACAAAACCGCAAAGCCACACACACACACACACACACACACTCAGAGCATATCGTGCCCACAGATGTAACCCGAAACTCCGGTTGGGCAACCCCACACAGATCAACAAAGGAACAAAACGACTGTGAAATCAATTGATGAATGAATCGATGTCAGCGCACACAGCCTTTATATTACACGTTATTAAATATAACGAACACGCTGCTGCGTGGTCGACATTAATAATTTGTTTAATTTGTTGCTTTAATGGGAATGAGCCGATTGGAAAACGCTGACTGTTGTTTGTTCAGGTAGATTTCTCAGGATTTCTGAATGTTTGAAAAAAAAAAAACAAACGTGCAAAGCGTGTGTGTGTGTGTGTGTGTGTGCGTGTGTGTGTGTTGATTTTTCTTTTGATAGAAAAAAAAGAACATTTATTACAGACTGCAATCTCAACAATGTAATTTTCAAATATAATTTTTTGTATTATTATTATTAGATGTATTAATTTTTACATTATATAACGTACGTATTTATTATTTATAATGGCAAATCTAGAGCTGTCCTGAAACAAATAAATAAACAGATTAATTAGAAACTTTCTTTTAACAAGTTTGGTTTGTAAACGGCGACAAATGTTACTTTGAGAAATTAAATCCTATAATAAGCTGTAATTTAAAAGAAAAGCCCTTAAGTAAACGTGACTAACGTGTGACAGAATAATAAACACGATTTGTTTATTTTAATCTAATATGATTTGTTTAGCACCGGGGAAAATAAACCATGTAAATGCAATTATGTCACCGCAATAAAAGAGGATTCAAAAACATCTTCACATGATTGAGTAAGAACTGCATTGTATTGAATCTAGAAAATTCCTGCATATTGAAAACCTGTCTGTCCCGGCGGAGAGTAAACAGCATGATCTGACTGCAGATCAGTTTTATCTGATTCTCCCGCGACAAATGAGAAAAAAACAGAGGAGTGACACTGACATTTGAAGAGTATGAACGTATTTCGATTTTTTTTAAAAATCCTGTGGTGTAGATGTGTATATCTCAGCATCCCTGACGTAAATACGGAAGAAGGTAAAGTTTGACCCAAGTGACCTTAGGATATCCGGATCGTCCCACAGGGCAGGAAGGCGGTGATAATCGTGAGGCATCCTCCTCAACTAGTTCAGTTACTTTCTTTTAATTTTAATTCCTCGTTTGTGCTCCGCTATAAATAAGTCCCTGGCAGATTTATGCAGCTTTATAACAAAAAAGTCTGTAAACTCTACTCAGCGAATTAAAAGAAGCTTAAAGTGAGTCTGAGTGCAGCCACGGGTGTTCACATCCGCATGAACCCCACACATGCGTGACTACTGAGCGCCCACAGAGCCTCTCCATCCTCCTCCACGCCGCACCAGGAGGTTAAATGTGAATTAACTGTACTTGAATTTAAATAGTTTATTTACTCACCCTTTTTTTTAAAAAAAAATAATTGTACTAATTTTCCTCCCCATTTTTACTTTGTTGATTTATTTGAAGAAGTCACACACGCTCATTCAGTTGGAGCCTGATTGGCCTGAAGACGCTCCCTATGATTTCAGAAGTGACAGAAAAGCGCACACAGCGGGCCCACACCTGTTGTCTGTGGGAAATGGAACCGGAGGCCCGGCTGCCTCTGCAAAATAAAGCGTCATGATCATTAACGCTACATCACGCATAACTGGTCAAAGCAATTACGAATGGAATCAATGATAATCGCAGATAAGAGTATCACTCTAACAATGGAGCCAGTCAAACAAATAAGTGGCACATGTAGACCAGGGCTGCTATTAAACTGGCGAAAAAATAATAATAATGATGATGATGATGCACGTTAAAATTCACTCATACGGTTCTCTCAATGGCTCAGTGCATTTAATTATCTAAAACCTCATAAGGAGCGTGATCATCACAGGCTGCAGCCTTTACTGATTATTGATTTTCTTTTTTAGCACTACGCAATTTCTTGAGTTTACCACTGGGTTGCTAATAACACGTCGGTGTGAAAACAGAGCTGAATAAAATTATATTTCTCAGGTGCATCTTGTGCATCTTAAGCTGACTGAGAGAGAGAGCACATCAAACTGGTTTGTTTGGATTTTTTTATATATATAGCTTCAATTTGGCAAAAAATAAAAAAATAAATAAAAGGATAAATTCCAGCGCATGCGTGGCATGTGATAGGTGATCTATCAAATCTAAAAAAAAAAAAGGGTTAAAAAGCAAAATGTTGCAGGCAGGCAGCTGAGACTCAGCTGAGGTGGGATGTGGGCGAGCTGGTTCAGGGTGTAACTGAGTTCAGGCTGAGTGTTATTGAAGTGCTGGAGAAGAAATGCCTCGCAGCTGAGAAGGCAAACAAACAAATTGTGTCGCTTTATCAGTATATTAACACCAATTCTCACTCATTACATTAAGGGGTATTGAGCTGGAAGTGTTTTGGCCTGGCCAGAGAGAGTGAGAGAGACAGAGAGAGGGGGGAGACAGAGAGAGAGAGAGACAGGGGAGAGACAGACAGAGTGGGAGAGACAGAGAGATGGCCTCAGAAAGAGAGGGGGGAGACAGAGAGAGAGAGAGACAGGGGGAGAGACAGACAGAGTGGGAGAGACAGAGAGATGGCCTCAGAAAGAGAGGGGGGAGACAGAGAGAGAGAGAGAGAGAGAGAGAGGCAGAGAGAGGGGGGAGACAGAGAGAGAGAGAGAGAAACAGAGAGAGAGAGACAGGGGGAGAGACAGACAGAGCGGGAGAGACAGAGAGATGGCCTCAGAAAGAGAGGGGGGAGACAGAGAGAGAAAGAGACAGAGAGGGGGACTCAGAAAGAGAGGGGGGAGACAGAGAGAGAGAGAGAGAGGGACTCAGAAAGAGAGGGGGGACAGAGGGAGAGACGGACAGAGCAAGAGAGACAGAGAGAGGGGGAGATAGAGAGAGAGACAGAGGAGGGGAGAGACACACAGACAGAGAGAGAGAGAGACAGAGAGAGGGGCAGAGAAAGGGAGAGACAGACAGCAAGAGAGACAGAGAGGGGGAGAGACAGAGAGGGAGAGACAGAGAGAGAGACACAGAGAGAGAGAGAGAGAAGGGGAGAGACAGACAGCAAGAGAGACATAGAGGGAGAGAGACACAGAGAAAGAGAGAGACAGAGATGGGGAGAGACAGAGAGAGAGACACACAGAGAGAGAGAGAGACAGAGGTGGGGAGAGACAGGGAGAGAGACACACAGAGAGAGAGAGACAGAGGTGGGGAGAGACAGGGAGAGAGACACAGAGAGAGAGAGAGACAGAGGTGGGGAGAGACAGAGCTTGGCATTGCCCTGCAGCCAGAGTGAAATAAATGCCACAGTGCACCGCGCAGGGCCGTGCGGACACATACGCTGCTATCAATCTTTAGGGCAACAGCCCGTGAGAAGCAGAACAGACGTTACTTCATAAACAGACGTGAAGCCCAAACATCAAACTGTCCATTCATACAATCTGGAGACGAGTGCAGTTACAAGCAAAAAGGCCCCGCAAAAACTATTAGCGAGGACAGGATTTCTTTCAACAATGAAATGTGTGTGTGTGTGTGCGTCTGTGTGTGTAAACGCGACGAACCGTAACCGGTAAACATGTTTATTGGTAAATTAATTAAATCGGCAGGCGTTGACCCCGGTCTATACTTTACACACAGGGCTTCTGGAGTGCGTCTCACACCGAGAGGACTGTTTGGAAACCAAAGAGCGGGAATCATGTGAGATGCGTAATCATAATTTCATACACCACTACAGGCGCGATATTAGGCCGTTTGACTTTCTCATTATGAGCAGGAAGGGCAGCGATGATCAATAAATGATTAATGCTCAAGATGGACTCACATCTGCAGGAACAGAGGCGGCCTGAGACGGCCGTAAAGAGCGCACACAGGACAGAAACAGGTGATGATCATTCACCTCGGGCTCCTCCTGTGGCCCCCCTCCTCTCAGGCTTTTAGTCCGCAAGAAGAAAACCGGATCATCACGCTTTTCCTTCCTGGTGTGTTCTCGTTTCTCCACCCCTTCGTGACCACCAACCACCACCACCCTCTTCCTCCTCCTCCTCCTCCTCCTCCTCCTCCGAGGCATAATTAATTGGACGAACTGAATTTCACACACGAATTATTCACGAATCTATCGATCGATATTGAACACCCAGGGCCTTTCTCTTAACCTCGCTTGGTTTGTCGTGAAGCGAAGAATATTAATGTCATCAGTGGGAGAGAAATAGGTCTAAGTTACACCATTTTCACCCGAGCAGAAAGGATAAGTTGGAAAAAAAAAATCATCACTCATTAAAGAATTTGATAGTTTAAGAGAAAAACATTGCGTGGCCCTTAGAGTGGATTCACGGGGCCCTTAGACTGACACTCGTGGACATTAACATGGGGAAATAATATGACGGGATTAGAAGTAAATAAAAACGTGAAGCCAAGCAGTAAAACAATGAAACCAAGGATGGACATTAATCAGTCTTGGTATGTTTGTGGTGAGCCTGAGGGATCCATTCAAAGTAGGTCAGCTCCTGTTCTCAGCTCCACGTAGCGAGCAATAGAAATCACATTTCTCTGTGGCCGTGCAGCAGCAGCAGCAGCAGCAGCAGCAGGGTGTGCACCTCAGAAAACACTCAGAACCAAACCAGGATTTCTGCTCTTGTCCGGTTGCTCTTTGTGCATGAGTTTATGTCCGTCTCTCTGCTCGGTGCCTACTGTAGCTCTAAAAGCTGCAATGATCGATTTTTTTTCTTTTCTACGCTGAGCTTGGTTCAGTAATCAGGGCCCCCTTCCTCACCGATCGATCGATATTGATTACTAAATCCAGCGCCTGTAGCAAAGGCAGCGCACTATGGCGCCCCGTGCAGCCGGGCCACGACGAGAGCGACACCTGCCGACCGAAACGGCAAAAAGCAAGCGGTCGATGGGGTGGAGGAACGTGACTAGTCGGTGGAGAGAGAAGGCGGGGAGGTGGAGGGCGAAGCTGAGACTGTCTGAGCTTGTTGTGGAGGGACATTAAAGACAGAAACACTGGCTCACTTTTGAAGTGCTTCTCGAGCACAGGAGGACAGCGCTTATGGATATCAAGTCAGATTTTCCCCTCTTTAATCTTGATCTTTGGGGATTTGAAGCAAATAAAGTCCTAAAAAAATGTAAATGTTGTGAGTTTCCCAAGCATTTACCCCACAGATTTATTGACCGCTTAAATACAAATCCATCCACAGATTTGGAAGAGTCCTCTTTCTGTAACTAGATATATCCGTGTTGATTTTACTCACTGGGAATACAGCGAGAGTATTTGTGAAAAGTAAAAAAAGTCCTCTGCTTTCACAAAATTAGAAAAAAACAAGTAAAATAAGACAAAATATTTCTACCTGTTAATTTCACTTGGACCGTGTACATTACAATAGGCACAAAAAAGTGTATTTATGCAGAATCAAACACTTCACATTTTAAGGCATAAGGCCAGTGTGTGGTTACATACCTGTGCAAGGTCACATGTGGATAAATCCGGAGATGACAAAGGTCACACACTGCAGGGTAGTAAAGGCAGTCAGGCCATCTGGAAGCTGCATAAAATAAAAGGAACTTGAATACTGAGATAACACTAAATCCATATGCAGCATATTAACTGTGCTGCTCCAGAAGGAAAAACAGGGTAAGCTTCTCCAAAAGCAAGGTCTGATATAAAAACAGCAGTTACTGCACACTAATTAAGTTATATTTAATACTACTTAATGCAGGTCAGACGTGTCAGAAAAAGAAATATATCTGTAGACAACAACAACAAAAAGAACACCTCGTAAGGCTTATTAAATGTGTAATGTTTTTACAATAATCACCGAGAATCCACATCACTCCAGCGCTGCTTTAGAGCATCCCAGAGACTGTACGCTGTCGTAATGTTCTGTGATGTTGAGGTCTGGCGACTGTGGAGGTAAAGCAGCGCACGGCAGCATTACATGCTGCTCCCGCTTGGTCTTCAAAACAGGCCGTCAGTACATGTGCAGGCTCGCCGTCCTGCTGGGAAACGAATCCTCTTCCACACAAGTAAAAGTCAGAGGGGATGGCGGGTCTTTGCTGAGCAGATGTGGCGGCTTCAGTGAGGAGCTGACGCAGTGTTAAGTCCCACAAATGTGGAATAAGTAGAGCATCCTCACATGTGCACATCTACTGTAAAGTTAAAACATTACGCTTGATGTGTCTCTGAAGTTACTGGCTCAGGTGGTTGTTTTGTGGATGCAAATGTTTTTGTAAAAACGTCAGTTTAATATATTGATTGCCAGTTACAATCACTTTAAGCGGCCTTAGCAACTAGAGTGTGTTTTAGTTTTATTTTAGATGATCTCAGACTGTCAGTTATGTGCTGAGATAGATTTTGACCACTTTGTAGAACAATTTGAAAGTGTAGATTATAGGTAATCAAAACAATTCAAAAAAAGACAATCATATATTGGTAGCGGATTCTGTCCGGCAAGTGTTTTCATAGACGATGTTGTCTTATTGATGAATCTATTTTGTAATAAAGCCATCGCATGAGGCAGCCTGCCAACGTTTGTCCCTGGAAATGCTGGATTAAAAATTTTGTAATTCAGTATGTGGCTGCAGGTTAGTGTCACGTAAAGACATTTAAGTGCTTGTTATGTCACCACCATAGAGCAACTTCTCTAAAGAGAAACACTTAACTCAGTGTGACAATGTGAATAATTTCAGCTTGAAGTCCAAATAACAAATTGACATCCTCCTCCTCCTCCTCTTCCTCATCACCACCATGACTACCCTTAATCCTACAATAAATCAAAGCATTACACATGAAATGTTAATATACACACTGTATGTACAAGCATGCATTTACACAAATTTGTGTGTGGCATATTAGCATGTGTGTGTTTGTGTGACAAACTATATACAGCTGCAGTGTTGATGTGAAATATGAATATGATGGATGGGCCCGTGTGCAGGTTAGACAGCTGTAGTAAACAGATTGGACTGCAATGGCTGATCAATGGGCTCTGTTCCACTGTAATTAGACACACAGCGCCACTGCTTGGCTCCAGCCACTTCAGCATAATCACACACACACACACCCCACCCCCACCCCAAACACACACATCATGTACACTCCTCATGCGCACACACAAGTAGAACACAAAAAAAGTCCATCCTTAAATGCATCAAGACGCGCGCACACACACACACACACACACACACAGCATGAGAGTGAGACATTATTGAAGGCGAGTATGAAAGTATCAAACAATACCAACGGCAGCAGGTGGAGACCCCACAGGGATGGCATCTTTCTCGCTCTTTCTCCCTCCAATTTGCTCCTGTTTTATTGAGACAGTAGGGAAGCTGAGAGGGACACACAGTCCGTTCTGGCAGGATTTCGATCCCCAGCCAGCAGGGGAACATGTGGCTGTAGAGGTGGTGCCTTAACCTTACACACACACACACGCACACACACACTGCTATATCACCTATGGGTGCCGTTTCTGCTTTTTTTCCTTCACGCCGCACCTGTCTTCTTCTTTTCACTCGTCTCTTACAAACACTTTGAGTTACAACACGCTTAGCCACAATACAACATTCTATTAACTATTCATTTCTGCGTTTGCTGCCTACAACCCCACCACTCCCTCGGACCCCTTCCCAAAAGTGAGAGAGTACCCTCGGTGTGTTTTCTTTTGAAAATTGCCCTGCGTATGGGAAGGGGCTGTAGCAGCCGGTGCATGCACCTCTCGAGTGTTTGTGTTTGGGAAGGGGGTGGGGGGGAGCAGTGGGTTATAAATACCCTCTCAGAGCTCAATAGAGTGGGCTCCAGTGGGCTATGTTTGAAGTAGCAGACTGTAGACCTGCTGGGGGGGGGATTCTGACCTCAGTCCCTACAGAGAACCCCCCAATTCCTACAGCAAAGTCGGTCAATATCTCTCTTTCTCTCTTTCTCCTTCACTCGCCGCCCCTCCCTCCCTCTTCTCAGCTCCCCTCCTTGGCTCTTACACACACACACACACAAACAATTGCACACACTTTGTCTTACTACTCCACCTTTTCTGTTCTTTTCTCTCCAACCTTTTCTTTCTCTGCATCTGCCCCTCCTCTGTCTCTCATTTACACACACGCACACACACACACACACACACACACACAAAATGCTTACTTTTGTGCAACAGTCACTCAGTCCCCCATTGCGACTCAAACTGCATTAATATTGAATCAAACAGCAGTGTCTCCAGCTAGCAGGCAACAGCCAGTCCCACTCCCCCCCCCCCACCCCCTTCCTCACCCCATCTTTCTCTCACCGCAGGCTGGCTCCCTGTCTGCACTCTGCAGGATGGAAGGAATATTCCCACTGGGCAGGAGGCATGGATTAGCTTTAAATCAACTTTAATATGGCAATAGAGATGGAGCTGTAGAATCTCTGCTGGTGTATAAACTAGTTTTAATGTGTTTAAATATTGGCTAATGATACATTTAGTTACTTCACTTCCCTCCACCTTTTGTCTTTCTTATTTAATCATGTAAATAAGTCACTTTTGTATATTTACCTTGCTTTGTGTTTTCTTTCCCCTCTTTGCCTCCCACTCTCATCCCCATCCCTCCCACTGCTGCCATCCACACCAAGCCTGCAAGCGCAAAGAACAGGAGCAACACAAGGACCGCAACACGGCACCCAAGAAACAGCGCCTGGTGTTCACTGACCTGCAGCGCCGCACACTCATCGCCATCTTCAAGGAGAACAAGCGTCCATCCAAGGAAATGCAGATCACCATCTCCCAGCAGCTTGGCCTGGAGCTCAGCACCGTCAGCAACTTCTTCATGAATGCACGGCGCCGCTGCGTGGACCGCTGGCACGATGACCATGGTGCCAGCCCCGGGCAGCCGGGCACATCCGCCACCACCTTTTCCAAGGCCTGAGAGGAGGAGAGGACCATCAGAGGGCCGGGGAACCAGGTTGGAGCAACAGGCAACATGGGAATTTGGCTGTGAAACCTGTCTATATAACAACCCTACCTGGCCTGGACCGTCTGAATGTATCCTCTGCCCGAAAAATCCTTTGTGCCATGCAATCATCTTTTTAGTCAGTCAGAATTTCTAGTGCTCACCTGAAACAAGCGCAATCTAAAGGTGAACTGTGAAGTCAGGTCCACTCTGCATTACTCACACAAGGACAATCATTGATTCTGTCTTTGTTTTTTTTGGAAAGAAAATCATTTTTATGACATCTGCTAAAGTAAAGAGACACCAAAGATTTGATGTTTTTGTTGGACGGTACCAGACATGTACGCTGGCCTCCTTCACCACCCAAGTAGCCACTGATTCTGCGTTTTCTCCCAACTCACCTCCTTTGTGTCGCCTCCTCAGTCTCTCTCTCTTGCTCACATCCTCTCTACGCCGGCACACGCAAGCAACAAGGGCGAAAAGAACTGCAATAAATCTGACAACAGAACAGCACATAGCCTTATTATCCAAGCCCCATCCTGCACACACAAGGCCGTCATAAAGAAAACAACGCAGCCTATGAAAAAAACAACAAGGCTTTCCAACTCTCCGCCTCTACCTCCCCCTCCTCCTGTAGTCTCCTTCATTCCTCAGCCAAAGGTATTCCCTGATGGCCAGCCATTTCAGAGAGCAGCTCAGCCTGATCATACGGCAAACTAATGAATTGAAAAATGAATCGATGCAGACAGAGAGAGCGGGGCCTTGACCCCTTCTGAAGGTGAAACTCAAGACGCTCGGCAGTAGATACTCAGGTCTTCCAGGCCCAGGTCTATATTTTTTGCACAGATGTTGGAGGCCTGTAGGGAGACATGTCATTGTCACTCCTAGCCTGAGCCTAGAGTCTGTGTTTCTCTGACCAACAGGAGAGGCGGGCGAGATGTCTGGACATGCTCTTTGTTCTGCTGGGAGCTTTTCCTCTGATCAATAACTGAGAACCAAGCAACAACAACACACTCGGGCATCCAGCCAACTACATTACAGCTGCATATGAAAAGCAGAATGTAAGAGGAGCACATGGAACCCACTGGAGATGGGGACACAAAGGCCTCATGACAGCAGCAGCAGCAGCAGCAGCAGCATACCTCTCTCTCCCTGGTCCTACCTGCACTGGCAGAGCAACAGTGCCCCCTGCTGTCAAGAGCAGAGACCTGTATCCAGCAGAGCAATGGGGGCTCAGAGTGGAGGAGAGGAAGGGAAGAGCCACTAGATGCAGAGGAGAAGTCATGGCACAACACATTCAGACCCTCACAGCTCTTTGAAGGCAGATCAATAGCTAACCATTATCCTATTGTTGTTCCTCATCCAACCAGCACTGGTGAAGCCGGAGGAGGGGGATGGTTAAACTGAATGCTGAAAACGCAGGGATTTAGCAAAGGCAGGGATTTATTTTAGCCGATCCAAATCTCAAAGAATCCATAAAATACAAGTACAGAAATTACACAAAGAGAGGACGGAAAAGTACAACAGAGTAAAAAGTAACAGAAAGGCTTAATGAGACAGACACATTTGAGGTGCATTGGAGGTTTAAATTACATTATTTTTGGGAGGCTTCACATTTTGTCAAATCATTTTTCCAACCCATCTGTTTGCAAAAAAAAAAAAAAAAGCTGTCACCACATGTGATTCAAACCAAATGTCTTGGTTATTCCCACGCAAGGGTTAACAGTAGCTAACCCAAAGCTAACCACCACACTCAGCTGTCAAAATGCTACAGTAATTAGTGCCAATGCTTACTGCCTTAATGCGAATCAAAGAATATGGTACTAGGGTTCACACACGCTACGGTGACGACGGGCAGTGTGTGCCGAAGCAACCAACAATCAGCTTTTAACTGAATTAAAATATACTTTTTTTAGTAAAACAACGAAAAAAAGAATCAGATTTTAAGGCATACAATAACCAAACCTCAAATGACAAAGATACCACACATGCAGTGTGTGTGTTACAAATACAAAAGGAAATGTCTCCAACACATAACTGGACACATTTTGAAGCAGAAGAAAAATCTTTCATTCTATCTTTGGTTCTCTACCTCCTCTATCCCTCTAATCCCATTGCCCCCTTCTCTTTCTCTCTTCCTCTCTATATTGATGCGGGTATTTAATTAGTACCATAGACACAAAGTTTCTATTTCTTGTTACTATTGTGCTCTGTTGTGCATAAGTAAGGCACCTTGTTGATAAATCAGAAACAAAAAAAGGAAGGACTTTTTAAAAGGAAAAAAGAGGGATGCAACGACCGAGGCCAATGAAGGGATGTATCTTTTTCTTTTTTGCATTCTGTGTGAATATAGACTCAGACGAGACATTTCCCATGAGAAAGAGAAAAAAAAAGAAAAACAGGGAGCTGCTGAAGAGAAGAATAAATGACGGACGCTCTCTCTCTCTCTCTCTCTCTCTCTCGTGGCATTTCATGTCAGAACTGTGGCACTCTCAGCCCCCTTTAAGCTGAGCCCCAAGAATGGGGTAAAACAGAAGGGGACAAAACATGACCTCCAAATGTCCTGGCTGATTCTCTGTGTTTGATTGGAGGGTGGGTGGGGGTAAAGCTCGGGACTCAGTAGTTATCTATATGGTCTTAAGATGCAACTGTAGCATTTCCAACAATGTAGTCAGATTAGCGGTGCAGATTAGATAAGAGATGGTCATTGTGGAGGAGCTGATTGAGGGGTACTGACTAACTTCACGTTGCTGTAAGCAGTGAGTTAACGTCGCCAAAGGATGATGAGCTCGATTTGTGGTATACAGTTCATTGTGCAAAGGCAAATAGCTAAATTCAGCTCTAGGTATTAGGCTGACAAAATGACATTTGTTTGTAGTGAGAACCAATGTGGCTACCTCACTAAGCTGAGTGGTTTGTGAAACCGCCACTAATACCAAAGATACTGCAGCCTACCGGTCCCAAACTGCCTAGGGGGACACACTCCCATATAAAAAAAAGGAAAAAGAAAAAAAAAATCCCCCCCCCCCCTCCCTTTGCCCACAACTTTAACAGACAGACGCACCAAGAATCTTACACACACACACACACACACGTTCATATTAACAGCGCAGTCGGACTGCATCGTGCCACATAGGAGGAGGTGGCCACCTTGCAGACAGAGTTGAGTGCCTTTTCCCTTCAACCACGGGTGGGACTGCACTGGACACACACACAAACACACAAACACACGGCCAGGAGGGTGCATGCATATAGCTGCACACCCATATACAAACATGCACTCACATTCAGACAATGCACCCATAATTGGATGGACAGAAAGGGGGGCTAAAGAGAGGGACACAGAGTGGGGGCTGTGTCAGCATTTTCACCCATATTGACTTTCCACCTTGATACACTAGAATACAAGCACTTTATCATGTAGAAAGTCTATAAAACATTTTCTATTCACTATTTATTTGAAACAAAATTATATGTTACTCCTTAATCTGTCAGTCTTTGTTACTGCATAGCTGATCTTCTAGCAGCTCACAGCCTTTGTGTTCTTATGTTTTTCTCTCCGCCCGCTGCGCCTCGACTCTCAGCCACTATACCTCTCTCGCATCAGAGATATTTTTGTGTAACAGAGAAAGAGGGGGGTAGTAAGGCCGAGGCTCTAAGCGCTCCGAGGGCTGTAGTTATAAAATCTTACCACTAAATGTCTGTTTCACACTCTCTCTCTCTCTCCACTGCGTGCAAGCACAGAGGCTGCACAAGAAAAGTGTGGAAGACTCACTGACAGTTTCTAGACACAAATTCTGTCCTCCCTCCACCTTGTCTGTCCAGTCGACCTTTCCCCCTGGCTAGTGCTAAGACTCGGTAGGCATGTGTTGACAATTAATTCTGAAATACCTCAAAAACCTTTCATGTAAACTTTATGTAATTTAGACGAAAAATAATACTGCTAATGATAACAATGATTATGAAACTATGATACTATGATAGTTAGTTTTGGAACTTGTGACTTGAAGCTTTATACTGTTAAAATTCCTTTTATTTGTTTGCTCATTTTTCTCGTACGTTCTCTTGTTTGTTTTTGCTACGGCATGTACTTACTGTTTTCATAAAGGAAAAGACATTGTGAATGTTTCTGTGGAGGGTTACATGAGAAAAGAAGAGACAGAAAAGAAGGCTAGACTAGAGAGAGAGGGGCAAGAGCTATTCACTTCAGATGTTTAGTTCAAGGCTCTCTCCAAGGCAGGTACATTTAAAGGAGAAAAACAAAACAAAAAAAAGAGGAAAAAAAAAGAAAGAAAATTACAAAAATTATGATTTGGGTTGAATTCTAAACCAAAAATTTGATGTTAAACCAAAGGAGGAATAACCTTTTACTCATCGTTAGCTTTCTTCTGCCTTTAAGTTGTCTTTTCTCTGAAAAAAAGAAAAAAAAACCAAACAATTTCACAGTTACTTTTGAAGGTTCCTGGGTGTGTTCAAGTGCTCCTGATGTTCTTAGAATATTAAAGACCAGCACCTCCTGTTGAAAAGAAGGTGCGCTTTTTTTTTTGTTTCTTTTGTGCATGGATATTGTATAACTGTATAGAAACCAACAGGAATGACCTGTGATTTTGTGGGGGAGAGGAGGAGGATGGAAAGACTTGGGAGTGGGTGGAGAAGGGGTGGGGAATATTTTGGTTACCAAAACAACAAGAAAAGGGGGTGGGAGGATTTGGGTTTTAGGCGTTGGAGGGGTCCTTGTTTTTAGAATTTCCGTCACTGTTGGATTCACTGGTTGTGTGCATGTGTTGTTGCAACCCTTCCCCTTTCCCCATGTTTCTTTGATGTATATAAATCCAGACAGTAGGGGGCAGTGTGTGCTGGGGGAGGTCAAACTCCTCTCCTCCCAATCAATAGCATTCAATCTTCATTCCTCAGCTTGTGGTCCTTACTCGGGTCCTGAAATGTGTGTCTTGCTTTTCCAAAGACGGGCTGTTTACTTGGAGTTAATCAGAGGGACACACACAGGCCTGAGCGGCCTTGAATATACCTGTACGTCTGTCTACATGCTCTTCTTCAGTCTGTGTATGTGTGCTCATTCGTATCTATGTGGAAGTGTTTCTTTTTTTCTGTTCCTTTGCTATGGGTTGCAATATTTGTCATGCGAAAATCTGAAACCATTTCTTACTGACTGACTGACCAACCGACCGCAGAACCACCTGGCAACCGATAATCCAACCCGAAATGTTGTCAACACGTGCTGTCAAACAGCAACGTGTGTCATTTCACTGTGGGATCAAAGGTTACCAATGGGACTGATGTAGACACCCCCAGTCACACTGTGCTCTCCCTCTTCTGTTACCTGTTAATCAATCAGAACCAAGTGTCTTTGTGATGGTAGAAGACAATCAGTTTCAAAACAAGAAAAACGGTAGAGAGAGGGCAGGCCAGTGGGGAGGATGAAGGGGAGGACAGGAAGAACAAAGTCAAGGGAAAAGAGGCTCTCTGGCATGTGACAAGCTGTAGTGCCCGACTGCCAAACGACTGCCCCACCGACCCTCCATTTTCCATCTCCATCCATCTCGCATCTCATCAGGGCCAAATCTGACTGCAACGTTAAAGGTAGACGCGGTTACATGACACTCCTTAAACACATTAGGTTCCCTCCCTCCCTCAGGCCGTCATATTTCACCCTGCACTCTTACTGCCACACTGTAGTGCACTGCAGGAGTAGAAAACAAGACCTGTGGAACAAAAACCATATTTCCCCATCACCCACCACGATTTCCTGCTAATCTAATGATGATGTAACCAGCCGCGAGGAATAAAAATGGCTCCGGTTGGTGGCTTTTGCACAGAGAACTATGCAAACACCTGACCCCCCCAATCTTAATCGTTGCTGCTGGGTCAGAGTGTACAACCCTCAACCTCCGCTCCACATTTAAACACTCCCGCTCACACTTCCATGACCTTTTTCCCTCCCCTCCCCTGAGCCCACAGCAGGCAGAGTAACCCCCCCCCCAACAGTCACTCTGAGTACAGTAGAGAGTGAAGCACTACAGCGCCCCATGTTTTGTCACACTGATGTCCTACAACCTTACACGAATGCCCCTAACTGCCACTGACATCAAAATGGAGTCCATGTTGTTGTTTGCAAGGTGATCCTCCCCCCGCCCATGGCTCCATTGTACTACAATGTTTGACTGTCTTTGTCCCCAGCGCCAAGGAAGGGCCACAATCAATGCAAAGACACTTACATTGTATATACTTAAGTTTACAAAGTCGTCTGGAGATGGTGGCTTATATTGCACTCGTACAGACACACACACACACAAACAGACCCAGGCACACGCTGGAGAAGGTGAGTCTGCCTTTTGAGAGTGTTTGCTGAAACCAAAGATGAAATCAGAGGTATGACAATCTGGCTACCAAACCTAGAAGACAATGTTCAGCTCTCTGGGCTGCTCTACGGGTCCTGTGATTTACTGGCATTGTGGACATTCCACCTATTGCACTTAAAAACACATTGACGCATATACTGTATATATACACACGCCCTGGTGTAAACTCCCACCCACACACAAACGAGGGATGAACCCTCTCACAACGTCTGGTCAGAAAGCCTCTTTTCCCTCCTCCCACTGCAGAAGCCGGAGAGCCTGTGGAGGACTTTTAGTTTCACTCTAGTTGAGACTTTTGAGAAGGAAAAAAATCTGAGTAATAACTGTTACAGAAAAATAAAAACTTAAAAGGATAATATGGGTAAAATTGCGTGTTTTGAAATAAATTAACAAATAAAACAACTGTAAAACAAAGCGGTGCTGCCGGTTTATTGTGTTTGGTTTGATCCTCTAAGGCAATCCCCTGTGGCCCCCCGCAGATGGAAATTTGATTTTTTTCTTTTTATCACAGCAGTTTCACACAACAAACATAGAGAAACTCATGCAGAGGTAATGTGTCTATGTAAAAATAATAAACAAGATTTATAGAACATAATGCTCTTCATTTTATACATTGTATAGTCTATTATATTGGAAGGCAGTAGCTATACAAACCGGTAAGAATTGCAGTTTAGAGTACAGACATAATGAATCATCCTTTCAGGTCCATGTTGCAGTAACTGTATGATCAGATATTTTCCCACATCAAAACCTAAATCAGTCAATATTTAGTGCCTTTCAGTGCATCAGTCTTGTCCATCATGTGAATTTGACCTTGTGAGACAGTGGGGTTATCACTCGCAATCACCCTCTCATCCACTGGCAGCGCTGTGCTGCGGACGCAGGTGCCAGAGGAAATGTGGCGTCCGAGCCCGGCTCCCTGAGAGAGGGCGTAAGAGGAACGACGAAGAGACGTTCCTCTTCTCAACTCTGACCTCAGCTCCACTGGCTGAAGGGATACACTGTGGACCTGCATCACAGTCAGGTCACAGTGATGTTAGTGAGTGTTTTACCGTTACAAGTGTACGTTTTCGTTTTATGGTTGTTACACAAGCTCAGCCTCTAAAACAACATAGAATAGGAAACTAAATTCAGTATAATACTGACATCTGGATGTTTTTAATTTGTCACCAGCAGTGAGGACATTTTCCTGTCAGAGCTCAGAATTGAGAAAAATACTGAAAATATCATGCAATATCAACTGTTGGACACGTTCTCTGCACCCGAGTGAGGCGGCTGTAGGTTGTTCTGAAACCGTCTCTTGAATAGTTGGAAAAAAAGTCGAGGTGGATGTACATGAGCTAACTTGTTATGAGCTTAGTTGTCACACAAATTTCAACGCATGGTACGAATTTCCCCACTGCAGGAGTAAAATAAAAGGCCTATCTTATCGTACAATAATTTTGCTGAATAATATTTTTTTCTAACATCCAGCTGAGTGCAAAATGTTTTAATTTGCAATTTTAGCTTTAACTGATACTAACCCTCTTTTTCTTACAGCTTCAATTATCTTTTACTTTTCACGCAGACGCCTCACCTTGTGTTTGTCGCGGACTGTGAGGACGACACTGAGGGCCTGGGCAGTGACAGAGGGTAAAACAGCCATCCAGGCAGTGAGCAGAGCTGTGAGCCACACAACTGGATCGACAAAGGCCTTATTAGATGTACCTGATGAAAAACACACACACAGAGCAATCAAACCTGTTCACAGGGATGATGACATATCATCAGATCAAAAGAAAGAAAAACCATCAAAAATAATCACGAAAATAGACACTGCGTGTTCGGTTGTAGATATTTGTCTACAGCTTTGTTGATATTATTTGTCTCCACGTGAATCAAATCCAGCAGTTCCTGCGGTAATGGATGTTGAAATGGCCACAGCTAGGAGCAACAACACTGCAGAGACACTGAGATGGACAGAAGTGTACCGATAAAGTGATAGTCCCTGGGTGACCTCTGAAACAGCTGGGTGCCGTGAGTGATCCTGGAACAGATGAAGAAAAACACCAGAGACACGCACACAGCTGCTATGTTGAACTTTGTCCAGTATCTGGTCACTAGTACTATCTGAAAGAC
The DNA here is from genome assembly GCF_020382885.2 of Scatophagus argus. NCBI lineage: Eukaryota > Metazoa > Chordata > Actinopteri > Scatophagidae > Scatophagus > Scatophagus argus. Next base: position 16,480,339 of record NC_058498.1, on the reverse strand, counting down.
AGAGACAGGAGACAGGAGAAATCTACAGTCTGGATGTACAACACAGCAGATATCAGTGGTAACAGAACGGAACTGAATAATTTTATATTTTTCATTTCTTTAAATGAGACTGGATCTTCTCCTTCATGCAAAGTCAAAAACAAATGTAACAGCACAGTTCATGTGGACTTCACTGTATTGATGAATCTCTGTATAGGCCTTCATCACTAAGTGTAAAAACCAAAAGACTAACAAAACTAACACCTTCAGTATGAAATTAATAAGAGGGTAGAATAGAAAATAATGGAACAGACAAGAATAATAAAACAAATGACCCACCAAGGTGGATCCATCTGACACACAACATAAACACAAAGCACATAACACTGAGTCTTCATCTTTCCCGTCTGTTCCTGTTCACTCATCCAATGGTCACATGAATTCACTGTTCAGGTTACTAAAAATGCTGAAATAACTTTTATTGCTTTTCACCCAATACCTCTTAAACACAGATCAATGTTCTAATTAGTTCAATTTCAAAGAACTAAGCCATCTAATCATTTTATTTGTATAATTTTATATGAGACGCCTCAATCTGAAAACAATAAATGTAAAGTGCAGAGTTGTATATTTAATTATTTAATATTTCAGTGTGGATATGATGACACATGATTATCTCATGTTCTGCTACATTTTGATGCAACAAATGTGTGATGTAATAACTTCGCATTATGACATAATAGTCCTTTATCATTTCACAGGTGGTAGGGTTGTCCAAAGTACTTTGATACTTTTCATACAGCCCCTGTTTAAAATATGCAACATCTTAATTTGATAGAAGCAAAATACCATGGCTATAAAAAAAAAAGATACACAGTCATATATTAAAATTATTTCAAATGTGTTTGGTTGCGTTACGTGAAAAAAGTCACCCATTTTGTGTCCCTAGGTCATTTTGTACAGTATTGAAATAGGTATCAAGCATCTCTTTTTAAACTTTTAAACTTTGATACTAGTAAACTAGTATCAAAGTTTAAAATTGTATCTATGAAAAGTTCAATCCTGACCTCAATTGTGGCAGCGAACGTGGCTGCCATGGCCACAGTGACTGCCATGGTCTGGTAGTCAAAGGCCGTATCGTAGAAGACTCCAACTGGGATGAAGAAGAACACAAGTGATGCATAGACAGCATAGAGGAGCGATAAGAGCAGCATCAGAGGGCTGGACAGCTCCTGTCTCTGTCCAGACTTGTACAGCTCCGGCCACTTCAGACTGCTTTCAGCACTCACGTCCTACAACACAAGCGGAAAAACTAATTACCGCCTCACAGTTATAAGTAGTGACTGATCTACATCACATGATGCAACGACAACCATCTGAAGCTTCATATCATCAACTGGTGGACTACACTGCTCCAAACACGGATGTTGCTATCAAGAAGCTACAAATTCTAACACACGGATGCTTCACGCACATCTTCAGCCCATCGGCACAGATGATCTACACAATCAGCTCAGTTTGTAGTTGGACACCAATTCAGTATCTGACCAAATGTGAAATATGGTCGCATAATATATAAATATGGTCTCCCTTTCTGTTCCTGAGTTGTGATGGTGATTAATGGCCTGAAAAAGTGTCTGCAAAACATTATGATGTCATTGTGAAGCTGACCTTTGACCTTGTGGATATATATTATCCTATGAGACATTTGTGTGCAATTTTTTTCATAATTAGCACACGAATTCACGAGTTTTGGTTAAAGAATTGTTTTGTAAGGTCACATCTAATCATTTAAGAAAATGATGACTACTGAGTTCTTGAAAACACCTTCATCTTAAACTGTCTCACCTGTTCAAAGAAGGCCACAAGCATAATTGGGGACGCTGTGTAGAAGACAGTGTAGAGAGCGATGAACCACGTCTCATACAGAGACTGCAAGACAGAAATAGACAGTGGAATAAATGCAGGATGTTTCACCTCACTTCATGAAGTCTTTATGTTGCTTATTTTCATCCATGTACATCTGACCTGCGCACTGAAGCCATTGAAGAAACCAAACCATATATGCACGAGAGCAAAGCCACAGGTCTTAAACAGGAAGTAGCGCAAGAAGAGGGAAATGCGCCTGTAGGACCAGCGCCCATGGACCAACAGCAGCCTCTGCAGGAATCTGAACCGGGACAATGCAAAGTCCGCGTTCTGCACCGCCTGACCTCCCTCCACTCCCGCTATTCCCACGCCAACATGAGCCGCTGGCGTTGAGCGAGGACAAGAGTGAAAAAGGACATGGAATAGAAAGGAGGAGTAAAATGTAAAAACATAAGAGCAGCAAGCAGAGTCTACAATTGTCTACAATTTACAGCTGCAAACACACATTGTCAAAGCACATCTCTGCCATCCTTTCATTCAACCTGACTTACTCTTGATCATGTTTACATCATTGGCACCGTCCCCGATGGACAAGGTGATTGAGCGGGTGTGTTTCCTGACCAAAGTGACGATGTCAGCCTTCTGTCCAGGCGTCACGCGACAGCACAGCACCGACTGACACTGCTCTGCCAGGCTCATGAACGTGGCCCCCCATTCTGGTCTCTTGTCAAACTCTGCCTGGAGTACAACACCACCTCAACAGCTCAGTTCAGGTCCTATTCATATAAAACAGCCCTACTTTTTACTGGCTTTTAGAGAAGTCTCTGCCTTGCCTTTTGCTCTGCTGACAGCCTCGACATTTCATAGAAGAAATCTTGTTTTAAGGCTCTTACTTTTGCCAGTATATATTTTAAGGCTGCTATAATTAATATACTCATAGTAACAATGGGTCAGATTACTGTGTGATGTGAACGGGTTGTTTCAGCTCATTGTTTGGGGTTTTACAGCCCATGCTGTTTGGCTCATTGTCGCCACTCTCATTAGCACGGATTCCAGATGCGCAGGCAGCCGTTTTCAACTTTGCACTACCCACTCAGAAGCAAACAGCCAGACAGACACAGCTAGGTGGCTAATATAATGGAGCATTTCTCAGTTAAAGTGCCAGATCGGGTAGGCATGACAAGGTGTGAGGTCTGCAATTTTGTACTGATGTGCTTTTGTCAAATAAATTAAAGTAAAAAGAGCCACTCATTTCCACTTTCCACTATCCTATCCCATTCTCTGACACACACTGTTTCACAATACTGTGTCATGGGTAAACTATATGATGACAGCTATTCAAGCCATTTGAAATTTTTATCAGTAAACTATTTCCTGCATGTCCAGTGCTTACCAGCTCAGGTCCAGTGAGGACCACAGCAGTCTTGGCTGGAGCCTTGCCCTTGTCTACAGCCCACACTTCTATCTGTCTGGCCTTGGAGAAACTAATCCCTGGGTCTGGGGACTGGAGTATCTGTCTGCAGGGGCAAACACACAGAGATCAATCACACGGTGTGAGTGCGTGCATGCATGTCTTTGTGTATTTTTATCATTGCTAACCTCAGCTCCTGCCATTCCAGTAATCTGGTATCAGGATCCAGTAGTTTGCAAGAGTATCCAACATTCACTGCAGTCTCTACAGGCACAAAGAACAAGGGAGCAGGAAAGAGAGGAAGAAGACAGTAACCGCAATAAGATTTTGTTTTCATATAGCTACAGCACAGCATTCAAACTGGCGCCACTCCCACGCCCTGCTACAGATTGTCACAATACCTTTTTTGTCCCCAGTGAGTACCCATATTTTAAGTCCAGCCTCCTGAAGCAGAGCAATAGTCTCAGGAACACCCTCCTGAAGTCGGTCTTCTATTGCCGTCACTCCCAGAAGCTACAAAACATTAAAATTAACCTTTGTTTTTAGCATTTTTACGGGAAATTGAATTTATCAGCATGGCTGTCACAAGGAGACCAATAGATGATATGACTGACACTGAAACTCAACATGAAAAAGCACACAGGATTTTTAAACAGTAACGGGCAAAAAACATCAAGCACAAGCTCCTTCTGAAGAGTCATCTGTATTAGTCATTCTCACACCGAAAGAGAGCTCACCTGCAACTCTCTTTCCATCTGATCATATAGCTTGTCCAACAGTGCATCACGGTCACAGGTCGCCATGGCAGCAGACTGGGCCAGAGTCTTACTCCACTGCTCCCACGATGCCTCAGGAACAGATCGAACCGCAACACACAAAGTCCTCAGACAGGCCTGGGCAAACAACTGCCAGAGGACAAGTTAACACATTATTTTATTGGCTGCACAATATTTACTGAGGGATTGTTTGCTTCAATCTCAGCAGGATTGAGGAAGGAGAGCAGCAGGTCTGATCCTATCTTAAAAACTCCATTGATCTTTGATGGTCCAACAGTGTGTTTGCACTTTGATGGATCAGACAACATAACAATAATCTCATGCCATTCTGTCAGTTGTTCCGCCACTTTAGTCTAGACAGATCGCCATTAAATTTTGTTCAGACATTTCAAGATCCCCAGAGGATGAATCCTATTGACTTTGGGGATGTCCTTACTTTACCTCTAGCACCAACATGAGGTTGACATGTTGGGCTTTTAGTGAAATGTCCTGATCAATTGCATGAAATTTGACACATCATTAATGTCCCCCTGTGGATTAATTCCAATAATTCTGATTCCCTGATTTTTTTAGGAATTAGGAAGCTAGGTATTAGGATAACACATGGCTGTAGATGTTTAGTCTTCGTAGTTTCTCTGTTAGGAACACTAACAGTGTCATACACTGGGCTTTTTCCACAACTTTCCCAGTCTTTTGTTGCACCAGTCTCAGCTTATTTGACATGTGTTGCTGGCATCAAATTCGGAATAAGCATATATTCACAAAAATCAATGAAGTTGATGAGGTAAAACATTAAATAAACTGTCTTTATACTGTTTTCAATTGAGTATATGTCAAAGAGGATAAGTAAATTATCACATTGTTTTTATTTATATTTTACAGAGTGTTCCAACTTTTGGTAATTGGGGTTGTAAATTGTAGACTCAATATCAACACACACACTAACGGTTCAGTGGAAAACCTAGTTCACCTCCAAGGCTCTTTCAATCTGTTCCTGATATGGATAGTCCTTCTGCAGTCTCTCCAGGATCACTATGTCTGCCCCTTTACAGTACAGCTTTAACTCACCCTCCGGCTCCCGCACTGAAAGAAAAATCACAACCAGCATAGCTAGATAACTTATTGCTATACAAGTTGACCTGGAAGAACTTGATACAAGTGCAAAAAGAGGTAAGTAAAAGCAAAAAGTACAACAGTTTGTAGGATTAAATGGGTTGTTAGTGTGTATTTAGAGAGCTTCACTCACCCAGCACAGACATGCATCTTCTCTGACTGGTAAAGTCCAGCAGGGCCAGAAGCTGATACTGGCGAGTGACGCCCAGCTCAGACACAACGATACAATCTCTTGTCCTGGAAAGAAAGACCCAGCCCAGCTCTCTGGCTGCACCGACAAGAGCCTCCTCATCTGGGGACGCGGCCTTGTAAACCAGAGCCTCTGCAGGGATGCAATCAACACACAAGGTGAACATTAACATGTTGTTCTGCAGGAATGGTCAGCTGTGCCAATCAATAACTTAATCCACATATGTTATTATAATTGATTCAGACCAGTGATTTAACTTTTGAAAAAACAGCAGACAAAAATGAATCAGTCAACATCACACAAAAAAGTAATTGCACACCTATCAGGTCAGTCAGTGTAATACAAAGACACAGTAGAAACACGCATCACACACTGTGATTTCATCAAAAACACACCAGTGCTTTCTGTATAACCTAAAGTTCAACAGTTCTATCAGATGAATGAGGAGAGCTGAACTGCTTTAATACAAATCATGAAAACACACACACACACACACACACACAAAGACACAACCTTTGTTCCACTCTGCCATGACAGTGTGACATAAAGACAGCGCTGTGACAAATTGTCTGCTGAGAGGACACTGCTGTTTTCTGAGCTTCTCCATCAGGCTGGGAGCCGACATGAACAGACCACCGCATGAGAACGGATTCCAGCTCAGGTCCATGGGCTGCACGCACACAAGGAAAAAGATGGTACAACATATTGTGAAAGGACAGGACAGTGTTACAACAGTGGCTAATATGGAGGGAGCCTAATGCCGATGGCAGCAGAAATTAGGACATTTAAGCAGACACATAGACAAGACTTCCACTGAAGGAAGGTTAGAGAATAGCTTTTAATTAATTTGGAAACTTGTAATGAAGAGATAAAGAAAGATGCCGATCAGATTGGAGGGTAATTATGTGGTACCTCTGTGTCCTCTGCACTGACTGATGCATCACCTGTGAAAGTAGAGAAATTATTACATTTAATGACTTTCAAAAGCATGTGTAATGGAGGTAAAGACATGTGGTCTGACATGTGACACATGGCTGATGTGATTCTGACAAGGTTTCAATTACAGTTTGTCTTCAGTGGGCAGAGCCAGTGTTAAATATTTAGTTGATAGATATTGGCCGTTGGATATGAGCGTGCTAAGGTTCAACTGTTATCTCATCTGAGTTTTATATGAAGTCATCTCTCCAGAGGGATCTTTGTTCCATCATAATCCAGCAGGGAAACTTTGCTGCCTAGTTATTATCAAACTCTGTGACATAAATGAATATTTAAAGAAGAAAATGACTCTGTTGAGTCAACAGGATGCAGTCTTGTGCCTTCACACGTTCTTTGACGCAGACTGAAAAATCAAATGTCAAACGAGGGCTCTTGAGCGAACACAGACTTCCCATTTCTCATTGCCAGAACTCTTTTCTCAGTCTATCTATATCTATTTCAATCTATTGAGCAAAGTTATAATTTCTGTTTATATTTTATCTTATTTTATCTTTCTCCTAAATTAAGTAAGGTCATCCAATCAATAATGGCCTGTTAATGAGTATCCAATTTCAGGATTTTAACAAGATAGGAAGAGAAAGAATATTATTTGTCTGAACTATATATTCAACATGATCACTTCCTGATGTGTCAACAGAGATGACAAAGTTGCTTAAAGGCCTGTAAAGATGCATTTTGAGAGAATGTTCCATTCATAACGTGATGTACATCCTGTTTTTTTTCTGACAATTAAAATATTATGTAGAAATGTAGATACAGAAAATTATTTCTCCAGGTGGAAAATCATGAGATTGTTTCATCGTTACCATAGATCTCTCCAGCTATGCAGCACTGTCTGAAGAGCAGACGGTTCTGGGTCAGTGTCCCAGTTTTGTCACTCAGCAGGTATCCCACTTGTCCGAGCTCCTCAGTCAGCGAGGTATTCCTGGCCTGGGCTGGTCTGTCTGCCTGCTGCCAATACATCTCTATGTCCCAGCCTATAAACAGGCTGTGGACCGTGTGGATCACCTCAAACCTGTGGACACACACGTGAAGGACAAGTACACAAAAAGACAGAATACACATAAACACAGGTGTATTTCCAACTTGCTGCCTTTGTTAAAAAGAGCCCAGTGTTGTAGATGGAACCAACGTGATGTATAGAGCTATGGGCATGGCCGGGCTGAGCAGGATGATGTAGCTCCAGAAGATGAGGAATCCTGTGTAGGCGGGGTTGCCGTTAACCACCAGAGGAGACAGAACCCCTGTGTGGCTCATGACCCAACTCGAAAACACACCACTGCCAATGGCAAGGAGCAGAGCAACCAGCAGAACTGACAGGATTATCTAAAGATCCAGAATACAGACACACACACACTTGATAATAACTCCACAAAAAACCTCATGCTTGTCATCCCCCTGCCCTTTACCCACTCACCCCCAACACCACTCTGTTGAAAACTTTTTCCGTTCGAGTTGTCTTCACTCTCAGCTTCCCGCAGTTCCTCAGGATCTTAGTGTCCGCGCCTGGTACAGAAAAGACAACTATTAAATGCTATCGCCGCAGCAGCCTGGCTGAGCAAAGTTGGGAGTCCATTCTGCAGCCAGAGGGTGAAAGTTCAAGCCCTTGTGTCAGTAAGTATCTGCTGACGTGCCCTTGAGCAAAATGCTGAATCCCTACCAGTTCCGGGGGTGTCTGACCCCGCTGCTGAGAGGTCAGCAGGAAGAGAGAATTTCCTTTGCAGGATCAATAAAGTATCACATTATGTTTTCCAGTGATGTTGTCTCGTTCCCACATAAACTGCTGAAGTACATTGAGCTGCATGGGTAAAAATGACCAACAGTGAGAGTGTGTGCCGCATCTTCAAACTGTTCAAGGACACAAACTGATTCCAACTAAGTCTTCCTACAACAACAATATGCCAACCTTGATCCTGCATAATTGAAAGTACGAAGTGTCAAGTGGGTGTCAGGAGGGTTGGAGATATAATCAGGCTGAACTGGGGTCAAACCAATAGACAGCCTCTGATGAACGGTATAAAACTCATCGCTGGAAGAATTTGATCTATTGATCTGCTTTACCAGAACTGAAAGGGTCAGAGCAGTGAGATCCACGACACCTCTGCCTGGTCCAGTAATATCCGATCAATGATCACTTAAAAGACAGGAGGAGCCTGTAATCTGAGTTAACGTTAACAGACCCCACATTTAAGACACAGCTGCAAGAGTTAAGTACTGTCCATAATTAACAGTATAATGTATTCCACCTTATAAAATTTGTCATTGAAACAAGTGAAGGCAGCAGTCGAAGGTGAAATGAGAGCAGATGGACATTCTGCAGTCCAGAAAACATTTCGCAACTGTTATCATCCTCCACTACTCAAGAGTTTCTCTTGTTTTTGTCACCTTTATACTCAACAAGCCAATGGTGATGGTTGCTAGCACCCATTTTATGAACAAAAACTATAGTCCTACAATCCCACAACTGCACTGCAATTCCACGGAAATCAATGCCGATATTTCTTGTTTTAAACTGTATAAATTCTGCCACACGTACCAGCGTATATGGTCAAGCCGTAGGCAAACTCTGTGTTGCGTAGGACTGTTCCCCTCAGGAGGATGTGCTCATGGTCCAGTAGGAGACACTCTCCTCTCCAGTGCAACTGGCCTCTGAAGGTGTACATGCGATTGTTGGGCGCCTCACAGAGCACGACACCTGCAAAATGAACGGTTGCATTTGCTCTTACTTACAAGTCTCTAGTTTTGTTAAAAGCTCACTTGTGTATTTTTTTTGTTCTACTTTAGAATGAACATGTCTGAATTTGCATTAAAGACAAAAACATTTATTCACCATCAAAGGCAGCAAGCGCCTCCTCTGAGGGGTGAGAGGTCAGCTCATAGTGTGTAGCACTGAGCGCCTGGCGTAACTTGAGGTTAGTCTCTCTGTATGAAGATAAGACCACACTTACAAGTTATTATCAACACTAAACAGTTGATCCACTCATCAGAAATAAGGAGAAGACAAAGAAGTGTGAAGTTGGTGTGAATATACAGAATTATACATTATTAATTTCTGCAGCTGTGAATCAGGATGAGGATATTTCCATATTTTTAGCAGTCCAGAGAAATTAATTGGAGCTGTTTTTTAAAAACAGGTTTCTAGTCCCCAAAAAAATTAATTCATTCACCTTATTAACAGGATTTCAGTAGTATTATTTCTGAAGCATTACCACCAACCTTGTCGTCTAGGCTAAACAATGTATATTAGATCAAAATTTCGCAAATACAACATATGTTACTGACTTAGTTTATTTTGCAAAGAATGACACCAGTGTGCCAGTTAGCGCTCCAATAATACAATCTAACAATGAATGACTTTCGAGATTATTTACCAATTTTTTATGTTAAAAAGAGAGTTGTTGCTATTTGGCATGATTGATAGTTGTCCATTGGGAATCCCATGAGGCTTTGAGTTTAGTCTGTTATCAAACAAGAGGCCGTGTTTCTGAAAAAGATATGTAATACTGCCCGGCTTTCGATTTGTAATGAACTCTGACAAGACAGGAATGTATTTGAGGGGGTGGAACACATCCCCTAATTGTTCAGATATGCTTGAAAAGCCCCCACATATTAATGTAAAAATATAAATAAAAGAAATCGCTATGCTATGACAGGCAACCCCACACCAACCAAACTACTTCCAATACCCATACAACCATACTATTTAGTGCGCCAGCAAAAGATTTAGAATGTCCCAATATGTTGCATGTTAAATGCTCTTAGCTAAAAATACACATTTTGCATATGCTCACTGACAGATGGTAGTATTTTCAAACATGTACTACACATATTTTGTTACACATTTATATACAGACAATGACGGATGCATGAGCAGGGGGGTCACGGTGGTAGTATGTCCCAATTGTATGCCAAATGCATGAAAAACACTGTACACTGCAAGGGCAGTAAAAAGGAAACATTTACGATTTGCAACGCAGCACATATATGTTAATACCCGATCTGCTACAGGTAAGAAAAATGTGCATTTTTGATTTGGGGTGAATTATCCCTTTAAAGGTGACTCAGTGTCTGTCGTCAGTGGCTCATGGCTACAGAACCACCTGCACATCTTAGGTCTCTGAAATAAATATCACCAATTAAAATTGCATTTACTTAAAACTTTTTCACATAAAGCTTCTTATTTGACTTCCTAAACCTGTTATTATTTCACATATTACATATCATATATTTTATGTTGTAGTACTTCTTTCATTAATGTACTGCATAATGATCATATGACAAATTGTCATTGAACAGTTCAACAGAATGAGACTGTGTTCCTTACCCATCAATATCTGCTGTCTCCACATAACACACACTGTGAGGCTCTGAACTACACAGGAGGAGAAGGTCAGCCTGCAAAAACAGAAAGAAGGGAGAAAAACAAAAGAGAGAGGGCTAAGTGGAAATGTACTGGAAATACAAACAGAGCTACAGAGCATTTATGTGAACATCTCAAAGTTAAGCTGTTTCGTTCCAATAAGCTGAAATGTTCCACTATGAAGATTCTCTCTGGTAGGTAAATAAATAATGAATACAATCTTTTCCTACCTGTGAAACAACAATTCATCACTTTGTTTTCTATATTGCTGTTAATCTCTCCACTTTAATACACACAAAATCTCACAGGGATAATTTGGTCTTTGTGGATCCTCAGGACATCTCCTACAAGCAGATCCTTCCATTGTGCTGCACTGAAACTGAGACAGGAGGACAGACAAGGAGTCAGCACATTGAAGGAAAAAGAATCAATGGCTTTCATATGCTGAAATTTCATATAATTTGCTGCTCACAAATGCAATGATACCACACATATGAACAATAAATATAGTGAAGATACCGATCAATCATCCAAATTTAAAGAAATTTACAACTAACCTTATACTAACACTTAATTTCACTTACGTTTATCAGACATAAACTTATGAGTCCTATGCGACTATACCAGTAGTCTACAGTTCAGCAAAAATGGGCCTTAGACTCTAATTATATCCATTAGAAAACAATGCACTTTTCATTAATCCTCACTTTGGAGGATAGTGGAAAAAAAGATAGAGAAAATAAAATGATAAGTAGTCTATTAGTCCACAAGGGAGAGCATATCATCGGGAATGTAACAGTTTCAGAAACAGACAGAAGCAAAAGCGTCTCTGACGACAGGAGCTGTCATCAAGAGGTTGGTCACAGTTCTTGTCTTTCGACAAAAGCTCTGGAATATGCTCTGTGTTTTCATACCAGTCCAATGCTCAAAGGGACCATCTAGTGATTCACTCATTCACACTTCATTAGAGCTTCATTAGAGGGCTGTTTCAAACTGGAGCCGCTTGCTGAGTCCTGAGAGAATAACCCACCATCTTTGTCCTCACCTACGGGAGATGAGTATGTCACAGGGTCGGGAGTTAATCTGAGAGTCACTGCGTCTCCTTGCCTGGACCAGAGACGGAGAGAGGGAGAGGCAGAGACACCGAAAAACAGAGAGAGAGAGAAGAAAGAGATTGATTCGAGAATCGTGATGAGGACTGAGAAAAAGAGTGATGGACAGGGAACGTGTGAGAGGGAGTGAGGGTGGCCATGAAAGGTTGAATGGGAGAAAGGAGAAAGGAGAAACACCATTATGGGGCTCTACAGTGACACCAGCTGGGAGATTTACACCCTCCACTAAATGATTAGTCAATAGAGAGGGGTCAAACAAGCGTTTCACCCAGAGCTGTTAACGACCGTAACTCAGTGATGCACTTAACCAGAGAATTCTCCATGCAAAACATCACGCCTGCATTTAAAAGGAAAAGCTTTAATGATAGGAGAGAAAATTAATGCTACTGGGATGACTGGTTTTGTCAGCAAGGAGAGGACAAGGAGTCAATGAGGACAACGAAGGAGAGAAAAGTGTCAGGTGCATAAATGCATGCTTATGCATTTATGCATTTATGCATGCAGGCCAGTCGTATATTTGTGTTTAAGCTCATGCATTTGTGTGCGATCACACATATTCACTGCTGACTGATGTCCCCCTCTCCCAGTCTCCCCCAGGGTAAGAGAGGAAAGGAGACTACAGAGTGGCTGTGGTCTCACCATGTCGTTGGAAAGATCTTTCAGCCCTCTCACTGAGAGTACGGTGAGCAGTGGGATGATGGTGATGTACCAGGGTATAGATGAGATGGCAGGGACACACTGAAAACCACATGCAAATCACGGATACACACACAAGGGAAAGGAAACAGAGTCACATATACCATATAAACCATACACTCACACACACAGAGTTGTGTTTCCATCATTTTTGGGGACATCACACAGACCTACATTCATTTCCTGGAGGCTTAACCACCACCTAACCACAACAGTAAACATTACTTGCCTAATCCAAACCTTACCTTAACCTGACCCTAACATCAACCTGACCTAAAAGCAAGTCTTCAACCTAGTATTTAATTATTTTTGTTGTGAAGACTTGCCTTTTGTCCCTATAAGTAAGGTGGGTCATCACAATGTGGCTATGTCCACACAACTGCAGGAATACGCATCCACACACACAAACAAATACACACAAAGTGCTTCACAATTAATAATAAATATGCTAAAAACAGACATAACAATCAAAAGCACTGGATAAAGCTAGCGGCTAGAGGAAGAGGAATTCATTACATTTGGGTTCAATTATTGTGGTCATTACTCCCTGTTTAGACTTTTTTTGTTAAGGGTTAACATTTCATTTTTCTAAAGAAAGTTACCAAAGGGGACAAGTGTGTTTATTTAAGCTATATCACAAGATATGCAACTTTTACTTTTAATCCTTCTTTGCTTCCAGAAAAACAGACAGTCCGCATGTTCATTGAAGATCATATTTTGTCCCACAATCGAGACAGCTATGCTTCTTTGGACACAAGAGAGAGAGAACAGCAGAGCCTTCATCTGACCTGCAACACCACCATGAGGAGGAAGTAGAGATTGGCCACTCGCTGGAACTGCTCAAACAGCGTCATGGGCAGGAAAGTCAGGAGGGAGTACCTGTAGCTGCGCACCAAATTGTCCTGGCGACCAACAAAAAGAGCAACAGAGAAAGAGAGGCACAAGAGGGACGTACATGTCAACACATTATCCTGTTTTTCAATGAATCGGCACGTACGCAGGTGTTAGGTTAGATGTGGAGGGAAGGAAACACCTGCATGATTGACTCACCGCGCACTGCCCCCAGCGGAAGCACAGGAAAGACTTCTTCTGTTTGTGTTTTTGGTAGTGGCGGCTGTTGGCCCTCACCTCCCATGTGAGCCCTGTCAGACACACGCGAGGCTGACTCTTGGCTCTTAGATAACATTAACACGCAACAATTTAATGCACCATTTACATGAGCAGACAACAGGTGGATGAGCACGTCTGTGTGTGAGTGTGCGCGCGTATGTGTAAGAATGTGTGTTAACATATAAGTGTATGGAGCGTACTGCTGTAAACTAAATCTGCAAGTGGTTCTTTCACCGCACAATCAGAGCCTAAAGCAAGCAAAACTGACTCTGACAGCATCTGTCAAAGAAACACGAACCTCTAGATCATTTATGTCTAGATAAAAGACCACATGCAAGCTGCTACGTATGACACTTACAGTTTGTTTTATATGCATGTTAGAGTACGTTTCATTTCAAATCAAAAACACTGAACTCCACTTGCCCCTGAACGTCTCTCAGTAAATACAGAGAGATAAAGAGATGGTGAGCAGCAGGTGAAGAAAAGACAAAGATAAATAAAAGAATGGAGATCAAAACAAACATACCAGATTCAACACTTTTCTTGGCCATGATGCTGAGGAGACCTCGGTTATGCTATATAAAGAAGACAACAATATTTGCTGAGGTAGCTGTTTATGTCCCCCTCTAAGATCCCTTTCTTAGTCTAGTAACTCATTACACCGCATTACCATGCCAACCCACACCACAGCAAAACAGAAAAAATAATAAATCATCTGCTGCTGATGTGAACAAATTTCCCTGTCAGCTGTAGCTCTACAAGCCATCGTCTATTACCCACTTGTTTACAAAAACAGAATTTTACTAATGTGAATTTAAGGCAAATCCAGGCTTCTTTCTATATGATGAAACACTGAAAAATTTACCAGATCTTCTGGAAGATTCTCTGCTGGAATCTGCATGACCAATCCTGGTGAGAGAGAACCAAGGCTGCTCAGATCCAACCATCTGCATCAAGTCTGCGAGGATTAATGTGCATTCATTAGCACAAGATCTGTAATTAATCACTGTCACGTGTTATATTTTTAACTGTTGCTAAGTAATTAGCACCTAGGCCACATTTGTCAACAAATTAATAAACACAGAGCAAAGCCGAGCCGACATTCTGCTTTGGCTGTCAATGAATGTTGCCTGTAAGGCTGTGAACAGTGACTCTGTTGTTGAAATGAAACATGAGCAGCAGTATATAAACAACCCACACAGGTTAGAAAGTCATTTACCTGTGTTGTTTGCCAGTAGTGTCATTGAGCACTGTACAGCACTTGTAGCCAGGTGCCTTGGCTGAGCCACCAATCACAAAGTCCTACTGAGCATAGCTAGACATTATAATGGTTGTTTTCATAACCATTCATCAGCTGGTTTTTATTGCTCTCACCTGTTTCATCCATCCCCTCCTCTCGCTTTCTGCTTATCCTAGTGCAACATGTCCCTGGCCCCACCTTCCTCTGACTCCCAGGTGAAGGCTCTGGTATCACAGACAGTATTCCCCACGCACCTTACCTGAGGAAACAAACCGGAATGGAGGAGGGGAACAACAAGTGTAGGCATATCAAATCACTGTTTACCTCATTTTCAGTGGTTTTTAAACCATAAAAGGGGAACATTTTTAGTTTTTGGAAGTAACTACTACTAACTACTGAAACTAAGATTTCAGACAGAAAAAGGTAGAAGCCTTTTTTCCAACTACTTCAAATAACTTCAGCGTCGCAGAAAATCTTTTGTTGTGATGTTGCTTACTTGTATTGGCTTACAAGAATGCAGAAAGCAGCAAACCCTTTCAGTCACAGCCATACATACAGAAAAACAGTAATACAAAAGCCATACATCAAAAACATCAAACATATATCTTATATATAAACATTTTGATAAGTTTGGTCATCTCATGAATAGAAATCCATAGTACCTACGGTCACAAATATATTATGTTAAAGCCTTGCACCTACGTGACATGTGTATAACAACTCTTATTATCAACCTGTCTTACCTCAAGTCTGTTTATTGTTAACCTGCTACAGGTGACGACAGTTTGTCATTTAAATCAGCAAATACCCCTGAGCTAATTAAACGTGCGCTTCCAAAAGCACGCAAAAACACTTAAACGATCCAATACGAGGTCATGACCTAAATTTAGGTCATATTTGCAGTTTCATTTGTAGTGTATGGAAACCCATGAAGAATAAACTGTGGCTTGGCTGCCAGTGTTGAATGAGTCAGAAAAATAAATCAGATGTCTATTATCAAGTCAAACAAACCAAATTTTTTATATATTCTCAGAAAGAACTGTTTTTTCTCAATTTAAAAGTACTTACAAAGTACACAGTCGCACAGTTAATAAAACACTGAAATGTATTTTTCATATTGCTGATATTATTCGAACTAAATTCATCTGTAGGCAAAAGACAAGCCAAACATTATTTGTTTATGTGCTTGAGTTAACCATTGTGCCTTCATCATGAATCTAATGCCACCTGGTGGAGGTAAGGATCCACTACAGTTTAACCATCAGATGAAGGTCAAAAAGAGTAAGTACGACAACAACGGCTCATCTGAACAAAAGGCAGATCGCTGAATGTATATATTCACTCAATGTCAGTTAAATGTACTTTTTGTGGTTTCATATCTCTGTCACGGTTCTCTTCCCTATGTAAGTGAGGTCGTTCCCACAAATGCCACACATCAACAACTGAAGGTGTCTGTGTTTTACATCTTATATGTGTGTATGTGAGTGCTAGTGCATATCTAGGACGATCTTTCTTATCTATTTTTACACCTGGGCTGCACAGCAGGGTGGTTAGGGTGATGTGTTGGTGGCGTGGCATAGATGCTCTCACGCTTCCACAAACAATGACAGTCAATAGGCCAGGCTTTTCCACTACAGTTTAACTGTTGCCCATCACGGCTGCCAAATCTAACAACAATAACATGCAGAAGAATGGTCTTCTTTGATCCTGCAAGTTCTTGTCATACATTTTACTAATGTTTAGCTAAAGCTGACAGGAGGCTTCAGCTGTCTGACTTAGTTACATCAAGTCAGTATCTTCCAAGCTTATTATCTTTTAAGTGCAAAATTCTTTGTTTTTTGGGTTGTTGTTTTTTTGTTCCTCTGCCAAGCAGCAAGGAAACACTGCCCAGGGATATGAAAGGGGGACTTTTCAGACTAAAAAGATAGCATCCTTGCAAAATATCTTCTTTATTTTACTAACTCAAACTGATGACTTTTTTTAGCTTCTGCTTTAGCTTTACTATACAGTACATGATGTGGATTTTTAATTTCACCATCAAGGAAAAAAAGGGACATGTGAATAATGTTTCGAGAAAGTGAAGCTATTCTTTGAACAAATGTTGATGTTATATTTACATATAGCTAAAATGAAGCCTAAGAGATATAAGCCATATGTTATCTGTGCTAAGACAAATATACAACTAGTTTGTCCATGCCAGAGCTAGTAAAATTAAAAAAAAAAAAAAAAAGGGAAGTCAAGCAGCGAGCAACTTAAGCTATTCTCACATTAATCATGCAAGAAACCAATGGCTGCAAACATTAGTAACAATTCTAATTCATTTCAACGTGTTTTAAATTCTTGGAACTGACCAACTAAGATCTCACTTTAAAAAAAATTCATGTCACATCGAGCTAATGTTTACTCTCTTACTGCATCAGCAGGCAGTGACAAAATCACAAGAGCATCATGTGGCAACAACACGTTTAACTTCATGTTTTATTACAAAATGGAAATATGAACAAACTGCGAAGCACATCAAAACTTCGGGTACAAATAACGCAACGTAATTTCTTGAAATAAACTGAACTTGTCTCATTCTCTTTAGTTATTGTTAGCTGACACATGGCAAAACTTGTGCAGCGAGATGTTAATTACAGGAAATGTCTATTTTGGACATATCACAATTATCACTTTAAACAAACCTTACACTCAACTATGAAAACCACAGTTGACAAGAACCACGCCAAAGCACATTCATTATCTCTCTGCGATTTACCACACTTCATAAAAAATACAGGCAAAGTTTCCACTACACGTTTAATGTGAGGATGTTTGCTCTGGTCTTATTCTGTATCTGGTAGGATCTTAGCAGAGCATGACCCTCAGACCAAGTCAGACATCAGTACATCGAGTGTGAGAAAGTCTGTTTTTGGGCTGTGGCAAGCTTCTCAGTGTTCTGAGGCCTACTGTTAAGGTTTTCATGTGGCCCTGAACAAATGTCACATAAAAATTTACTATGAAGAGGCTTGCTGAGGCTCAGCTTCCTGTACAAAGAGGTTAACAGTTCAGGCCAGCACACTTCAAGTCCAACTCTCACATCTCTCTCCTAAACATGGTTGTAAAACAAAGTGAGTTTGACAAACACATGTTCAATAGGTTAAGATTAAGCCAAAAGCAGCAAGCAGTGCTTCCACTGAAGTGGACTTTCAATGTACAGCAGCAAGAAGCTGAAAGTAGAACATATTGGGTTTGGGTGGGAGTGTGTGTTTGTGTGTGAGGACTAGGAGTGACATAACAACATCAAAGCTTACGGGAACCAACAGATTAGACTAACCCCCACTGATGAGTCACCTCATCACTTTCACCTGAAAAACACGGTATCACTTCAGTGAAATGTGTGGGCATGCTGAAATACAGAAGAAAAAGAAGGAAAGAGACACATAAGAAGTATAGTAAGGTCCATCAGCAGAGCTATCTAGACTACACTTATCACTAAACATGTAAGTTATTTATTAGTTACTTTTCAATCTTGGTTCTGGGGACTGACTGTCCTGCTTGTTTAAGATGTTTCCCTGTTCCAACACACCTTATTCAAATGAATGGGTCATTATCAGACTTCTGCAGAGCTTGGTGACAAGCTGATCATTTGAATCTGGCTGAAATGCCTCATCAGGAGTTCAGCTTTTACTTCCATAACTTATCTACATCACATAGCACAACCTTGAATTCAGGACCGTCCTGCCCACCTTGCATTTGAAAACATGAAATTATCGGATATTTTTGATCAGATGAAGGCTGGTATGAAGCTATGTGCTAAACACAGGAGTTGCTCTGTTGTTAGCTGAAAGAATCAACACAGCAGTGAATTATTAACTTCACTTGTGATTTGTGAACTTTACAAACTTGAGGATGTGTGAATTTCACTATTTTACTGTTCATTTGGTTGATTAACCTGTTGTATTATGTGTTAGTATGTTGCTTAGCTAATGAAGCTACTCCAAATCTGGGCTGTTGTTGGATTAATCTTGTAATATTGATGGACAGTCAAGAGAGGATGTCAGTGACTGTGTTTTTCATGCTGCTTTTTGTAAATTTATACTGCAGTGTTAGCACTCAGCTAGCATTAGCTTCTTTGGTCTGCAAAGTCTTTTTGCTATGGGATCATTATCTATATATCTGTATGTAAAATAACTTGATAGACAAGCCCTACACGTGAACAAGAAATTGACAAACAGCAGGAATTCATTTGCTTGGAAACTTTGTGTGATTTTGATCATCAGCCAGCAGTTACCCTGCTAACACCTTACAAAGACAGATACAAAGACGTAATGGCCCACTGGGCAGTGAGGCTGAGGTTAACACGTCAAATCTGTGCATATGTTAAGATTGGTACAGCCTTGGGTTGAAAATCTGATTGTAGAGCTGCTTTTTTATAGCTTCAGTACTTTCAATACTATAAAACTCAGACAGCGCTTTGGTTTAAATGCATTGTACTGAAAAGGTATCGATACGTCAATACTATTGACAAATTTAAATGCAAGAGCAAAAGATGTAATTGAATTTGTCATCTGTAGGTCTTGTATGTCAGTAATGATGGAATTGTGGTTGACAGGATACTGGTAAGACCATGTGGTCCTGTGGAGAGCATATCTGGAGAATGATCAAATAATGTTAATTGATATTATTTTCTAATTGTTGGCAAAGCCTACTAGTTATACAGAGTCCAATATGACTAAAGAATGTGACCCTCATTTCTGGAGGAAAACACTGGGAAGAACTCTCTGCAAAATCTTTGAATAAGAGCTTATTATCATTTACTGCTGACACAAATTTTCAACATAAAATCAAGCACATAGTTTGGATAGAGTCAAAACCCAATATGTTTTAGAGTAAGAGTAAGTCTGGTGCTAGTCTATATGAAAACTAAAACCTATATTGCTGGTTTGGCCAGACTACATGCTTAGGTCTTTGCTGACAAACAGGCCGTTCGAACAACTGAAGAATCAATTACAATCTGTCATATTTACTATACCATCAGCAGTGCAAACACAGAAAACAGGTTTAGCTGGCAACCCCAACCCCAGGAAAGTATGATGAGTACAAGTAAGCAAGAAGAAAGAAAACAAGCAAATGCAAGGCGTTTTGATAAAAAGGCACGTTAAAGGTTTATGTTAGGCGAAATAGAAGCTATGTGTATATAAACATGTATGTTTCAAGTAACGTGCTGTCTTCACTAACATTTTTATTTTTATTTATTTTTTTTAAACAGAGAACTGACACAGAGCTTCATCACATGGTGTAACAACAATCACCTGAAGCTCAATATCATCAAAACCAATGGGACTGGGGTGGCCTACTGCTGTGTGCCTTGTAGTCTGTAAGTTCATTGATTGATTATATGTGTTCACATGCTCGGACAATAAAGCTTATTCATCATGAAGAAGCTGTAAATTCAAAAAAGTGGATGCTTCACACACATCTGCAACCTGGCAGAACAGAAAATCTATACAACAGCACAGTTTAAAGGTGGACACCAAAAATTAGTGTCATCAATTCATTATCTGGCCAAATGTGAAATACGGTCACAATCTCCAGTTCGGTTCCTGAGGTATGGTGATGAATAATCACAGAGGTGTTTTTGCAGAACATGATGATGAAGTTGACCTTTGACCTTTACAAAATAAAATGTCAACACTTCATTACTTTATTCTATTAGAATTTTGACATAATTTACCATATGAATTCTTGATTTATGGCCAAAAATGTGCGTTATGCTGTCACGGTGGCCTTTGACCACCAACACCCAATCAATTCATCTTTGAGTGCAAGGGGATTGTTTGGAGAAGAAGAAACTCCTTCAATGTAATTATCACATATTGCGTTCATAAGAATGAGACAAATGTACAGACAACCTGTAACATGAGGCCTGTGGCAATGACTGTCACTAGCACAAACACATAAAAATAGAATTTGTCACCAACCACAGCTATCAACAAAGTGTCATGCGAAGGGGCCACTGCATTTGCATTCTGTGCACAAGTAGCGAGGTGTTAATCAAACAATCACCAAACAAGACCGTTCAGGCTTTAATCAGCTGTGTGACTCCCTCTCAGACAAGGGCGTTTACTAAAGTGGACACTGTATCGTTACAAAACTAAGAGGACATATACTGCATAAGATCATTTATCAACATACAGTGTGAACATCTGCAACATGCAGTCAGGATGTGGGTATCACCACACAATGAGAAAGTGACAAAGGTTCAAAATTTGCAGGCCCACCATGATACACCACAATGCATTCTGTGCATGTTCATTTGAACAATGAATCATTCTTAAAGGGAGCACTGTGCAGTACAGCCAATCAAAGATAAATAATTTCAACAATACAGTCAGTCAGTCCTGTTCTGATTAATGAACCAGTGGCTGTATTGTTTCACACGTACTGAGAACATAACAATCCCTCTGTTGTTACACCTTGTTGCTCTTGCCATAGGGTGGTGCTAAGTCTGTGTTCTCCCTGTGCGTTTGTGTGCGTGACCATGTTTATGTGTTTTTTCCTCATCAGGGTTACCGGACAAATCAGAAAGACTCAATACAATCTGATATGTTACTACCTCTTTAAAAATCTGGAGACTAAGTTCTTACTGAAAGATTAACCTGACTGTTGGAACATGGCTGACTGTGGCCTCTGTGGTTACAGTGAGTCAGAAAGAAAAATCTGTTGGAGTTTTCTACAAACACACAGCTGAAAGCTCAGAGGACATTCCCCTCATGATCTGGACAGCCCCCACACTCAGCACAACACAATGAAATCCACAAGAAAGTGAACTTGTAAAATGCATTCTGGTTTTGTGATTTGGTGGTATTGTTTACCGTCGCTGTGCTGCAAATCAGGTGTCTTCCCCACATGGGTGAGAAGCTTGAAAGAGGAGGTGGTAAGGATGGTGCTTCTTGTATTGACCTGAACTCAGTAAGGTCTTGAAATGGAGTGCAGGTTTGCAGCTGATATTTCTGCCATTATCCTCTGACAAGATGCCTTGCTGCAGTTTGGTCCTGTCCTGCATCTTTAGTGATTTAACCATTACAATCTATAGATTCATTCCAGTTATTGAAGAGGTGAGGAGGGACTCAACTGAAGACTGCAACTCCTGTGACTCCAGGAAAAAAAGTGTAAAAATAAGACATGCTGACAGGCCATCTAAAGACGCAGTGAATGGTATCTGGACAATCTTGCCTTGTGGATGACAGCGCAGAGCCAGTGCAAACAGTAAGAGGAAAATAAATAGACAAATAAATGTATGACATGTGTGCACTGTCAATTGTACACCTCCAAACCACTTAGCATTTTAAGAAGACAAACTATCTGTAGCAGCACTAATAGCAACTTTTTGAGATTTGAATAGTTGTCACACAACAGATTAAATTGTTGCGTAAGTAAGCGTACATATTAGTATATTCAGCATGCGATCAAGCTGAGTGCACCGCACTGCACACCTTGTACACACATAGCATGTTAACATTTACAGCATGTTTGGCAAAATGTCATTTTCCCTCAAACTGGGCAAAAAAAGAAAAAAATAAAGATGATGCATTAGTGTTTCAAGTTAGGAATAAATCAAGCAGTGTCAAAGAAATGTGTATGCTTTTTGACCTACGGTGACGCCTGCAGTATTTTGTCTAACAGAGAAAATCCTGAAAAGCCAAAATGTAACACATGACTTATGGCGCGCAAAAACACAGTTTATATACATGCTAATGTGTGGTTGAAACAACAGATGGGTGAAGACACTTGCTATTCCCTCCTCAAACTTAACTGTGGCTACTTTTACAGTAATATGTGCCAGGGTGGGAGGGGGAAAGAAGAGTTACAAATGCAAAATGAGGAGTTGAGCATACAGCAAAAGTCATTTAACCCATCGAACTGGAAGACTTACTAGGTTGTCATCTTTTGCTATTACTAATAATATAAGATAGTAACCTTCTATAGTAACATTTGCCATTGAAAGAGAAGGAGAAGCCATGAGTTCTGATGCTGAAAGGCAGAATAGTAGATAATTACAGAGCCACTTCAGAGGATGTTTGCTGGTGCAAATAAGTTAATTCATCTTAACAAAGCTTAAATGTGTGGTTTTTCATTTTGTTTATAATTTTTTTAACTCATTCGCAAAATGGATTCTGGTTTATCTTATTTTTACAAGCTACAAAGTTTACCATTTAAACAGTCGCCCACCAATATGATTCACATTTTAATGCAAACCCCTGCCTGAAGGAAATAAAGCTTAGTGGATACGGCTGCCAGTGCTCTCTTCTGCAGGTGCACGAGAAAAGATGTGCAGAAACAAGAAAAAATTAAGTAGGTTAGCTGATCCAATTTGAGTCATTTCAGAATCACCTGTTGGTTTGAACTTGACCACAGTGAAGTCTTGGACTTCCGCTCTCCAAGTGAAGTTGCCTGAAGTTTCCACAGCGAGTCAGCACGATGCTACAACCCGATTGGCTGCATGCATACAGCATATGTGAGCACCGCCCAGCAGCTCGGCTCTCTTCAGCACCGTTGATTGTGATTGACAGGTAAGCGCATTACATCCTCAAACTTGTAGTACATGAGTATATAAGTATATGACCTAAAACTGTACGTCGCAGTGTGTGTTGGAGAATCACAACAAGCCCTCTCAAAGTTGATCGTGTCCTCCAAACCGTCCAACAGGTGTCATCTTTTCATTCAGGTCAGTGCGGCGCGCCGTCTAAACAACAAGTTCGACTCGGTTATTGAGACAAAACATTAATGCTATCTATTAATCTATTCATTTACATACTCGAGGTAATCTAAGGTCGAACACTTCATTGTGCTGTGGTTAACCGAAAGAATCATTTATTTATTATTCTGCGATGCAAAATACTCCACTAGCGCTCGTGTTAAAATCCTGCGGTCAAAATTTGACTCAAGTAAAATGTGAATCAAATCTGAATCAGCAAAATGGCCCCTTTCATTTGAATAGTAATATTATTGAATTATTTTACGGATATGTATGCAACAGTTGGAGCTGTAGCACTCAGTAATTTCCCCTATTTTGAACTTTGGGTATAGTCTTTGAACGCGTGAACTATAGCCTATATGTGGCATGACTCTGAACATAAAGTAACATCATATCAAAACAACTAAGTAACCACAAAACCTTAAGAGTTGCATATAGAATACAGCCCAACTAAGAGATGCATTTTAAGTATATTCTGTAGGATATTTAGATGCATATAGTCGCCAATTTATGTTTACGCCCGTGGGTACCCAAATCAGTAAAAGACCACCAAGGTGATGATTGTCATCGCTGCTGTCGTCTGTCCTACATAAACACAAACCACAACGAGACGCAGCGCTGCTCTGCTAAAATCTCTACACAGTACTGAGAGATGAGGATTTACATTCACATTGGTAACAGCGTCCCCGTGTATAATAGCAAAGGTTAAGAAAAAGACAACCATAACTTTTGGTATTCACCATGCAATGCTCACACACACACGGAGACAGTTAAATGGTTTAATTCATTTTTGATCAGTCTTAACTGTGTGCACTGGAGTATCCATATGATAACTGTATATGTATAGATCTATTACAGGATGAAATGAAAAGCTGTTTATTGAAACATTTGAACCCCACAGTGTAGAGCCATGTCCTCGAGGAGCCCTGAACGTCCTAGTCCCGCTGCTCCGTGCCAGCCCTCTTCCTCCTCAGCTGAAAGCAGTAGCTACATGGTGCCCGATCCGTGGGACTCTGGGCTCCTCTTCCCAGTGACACGGTCTACCCTGCTGGCTCGACATCTCCTGCGTTTACGCGGCTGCAGCAGCCACGGGCCCGTTACGCGCCGCAAAAGAGAGATGATCCCCTCCGACAAGAAAGATGCCACCTACTGGGATAAGCGAAACAAGAACAACGAGGCTGCCAGGCGGTCCAGGGAGAAAAGAAGGATGAACGACCTGATGATGGAGAGTCAGCTGCTGGCTATGGCCGACGAGAACGCACAGCTGCGGGCTCAGGTGCTCAGCCTGCAGTATCACAGTCGTCTGACTGCAGAAAAGAGCAAAGCCGCCTTTGCTGAAACGTTTGCTTTGCCTTCGTCAGCTAAACCGAAGAGCCGGTTTGAGCCACCTGGCCTCTTCCAGGCAGGACTCTGGTGCGACAGCAAGAGCAGCCCAGCTTCTGTCCTCAGCATGAGAGAACAAGAAAAAGCGATCCACCCACCTGAGGCGAAGATCCCCTGTTTTAGCTCGACTCGAGGTTTTGGTGGTTTTGATGGTTCTTACAGCTGTGGCACACAGCAAGGCCTCTCCCCCCTCTCCGGGCCCCGTGCCGGCTCTCATCGAACAGTCCTTGAGGGCGGGAGGTCAGCGGAGGCAGAGATGGATGCTCAGCGACAGGTCTCCTCCAGCGATGACATCCCCAACTCCCTCGCCTCTCCCATCCGTGCGTTGCTGTCCACTGCAGACACACTCCACAAGGCCTCGGTCCTCTCATACCCTGCTCCAGGTTGGGTGGTGCCCCACGCGGATCACCCGGCAGTGTGTAATAATTTTATACTGCCTTGGCGGTCTGCCTACCTGCCCCCACCGGCCATCTGCCCAGGCCTGCCTCTCTACATACAGGAGACACAAGACCAGGGTCTCGGTGTGGAGGCAGACGCTCACCGGGGGTTCAAGGGGAGGTTGAGCAGCGCAATTCCACCGGCAGGGCTGTCTCAGCTGGGGATGCACCTTCGTCCTGATGGACACTAACGGGACAGTTTGACTGTCATGGCGTGAATTACAAGGGAATGATAAAAACAACTCTTACTGTGCACTATTGACGTTGCATTGATGTCTTGTAAAATAAAAAAAATTCAGAATTAGCTGTGGATGTTTTAAATCGCCAGGGAATACTAAAGAGGCGTTGTGATTTGGATAACAAGTCCGACCGCAGCGTACAGGGCTTTCAGTTTATTTTGTCATAATGAAACACATATTTTTGTATATAATATGCATGTGTGTATGGAGTATCCGTCGATAAATTTTCCAAAATTGCATTTCAACGCAGCTCATACAATGAATTTAGTATCCTGGCTTTCTGTGGGCTCTTTCTGTTCATCACAGTGAAAACTGTTGTTACATCGCACAAACAGACCAGCACTGTGGGAAAAGCTCTAAATCTCTTTAACAATTACGCAGTCTATTTCAATCGTTTATTAATCGCCGTTTTGTTCTTCACTATTAAGCAGTGATTGATGAAGTATCAGAAGATAAACAAGTCATTCCAAGTATTATTTTTCGGCTATGATTAGAGATATAAATGAGGCTAAATACTGAACTGATTGGATTGAAAGATGGGTTGAGATTTTTGCCGTTTTTCTGCGGTGAAAAACATCGGCAAAATGAGCCGGTGGCAGTGGGTGCTTGTTGACTTGGTATTTCCCTTTATCCCCACTGCGTGATTTCCCAGCAGACTTTGAATGGAAAGCCAAACGTTAAACCATTCATTTGTAGACCTGCAGCTTTGTATGAGACAGGAACCTCCACTGTACAGGGTCAGGCCTCTCTTTTTGCTTCATTTTTGTTTAAGTCAGGACATGTCAATGCTAAATGCTTACAAGCAGATGGTTCACTAAGCAGTTTGTACTGTCATATAAAATGCTAACAAAAAAAAACAAAAACAAAAAAAAAAAAAAAACGCGGGGTATTTCCCACCTTCAAAAAAGATATTAATAGTACGTAATATCTCTCTGCAAAATGTTTCTTCGGAAAAAAAGTATTCATTGTTCATTCTCGCAGCTTGTGCTTATTCAGGCTTGTATTCATGTTGCACGCAGCAACACAGGTGTACATGAAGCCAACACGGTGGTCGGACGGTGTCAGAGCCTTTACGTTTCTGCATGCACCGCAGGGAAAATCCAGCCTGCTCACTTTCACTGCCACCATCAAACACGTTTCAATAAAACAGTAATCCAGGCTGATGAATTATTACCAAGTTCAGCTTCCTGCTGTGCTTTGGTTCGTTCGTTTGGTTCAATCTTAACTAATGTTGCGGGGGGGGGAGGTTGCTGCACGCGGTTTTCTTTCTCCTGGTTATCACGTTAAGACTGTGGTGGCCCCGCACAGTCTGTCAGCATGCGTTCCCAAGGCCACCAGCTGAGGGCGGCACGACACAATATTGATAGAGCTGCCTCCATCCTGATGCTGTAACGTAATGAAGCAGTGTATTGCTTACCAAAAAGATAAAGTTTTTGAAACTGGTCTCTGTATCCCCAGTATGCAGTTTGTGTATTTTTTTTCTCGTGGGGTAAGAGGCAAAAAAGCAGCTGTTGAAGAGTAAATGAAGTGATTACGGTTATTTCTGCTGATGTAACATTTACACTGATTTTACAGAAAATATAGGAGTTGCAACAAAATTTGATTTTATGGCTCTGGTGCATTAATGAAGAAGTCACCTTATTTTTTCCAAAAAGATACAGAAGTCTGCTAAACAAAGCTTAAAATTTTATGCTTTGTGAACAATGGTTCATAAAAGAAGATATCTCAAACTTATTTCCATAGACTAAAACATAAAAATAAATTGTACCTAATTGTTTCTGCTCTACTTGCAATTTTGCAATAGGACAGAAGGAAGGTGAAGATTTAATCTAACTTCATGGCTCATCTTAACTTGAAAGTGTCACCACAAAATCATTTATTTTTTCAACAAAAGGACTTTCTCACAATTTTATCCATAAAAAACACACACAGGCGTCTTAAATTTGAAAACTACTCGAGTAGACGTACAGCTTAGGCCGCATCTTCTCAGTCATGTGACGCAACAAAGGAGTCACATCTCCGCATGGACCTCTGGTGTGCATTTCTTTTTTTATATATATATTAACGGCCTTAGTGCATCACAACAGGAAGCAAGAATATTACTTGTCTAAATGTGACAGTGTCTACAAATAGAAATGGAGGTTGAGGTAAAATTTCCAGCCATGACGACACCATGCTTTATAATTTCGATTTCGAAGTTAATTTCTTTTCTTATGTACAAAAAGTGGTTTTGCAGCAGCCTGAGTGTACTGCAAATAGCAGATGAGTGGTGAGAGGACATTAAATGTGAAAAAGAAAAAAAAAATTAGGTGACAAACACTTCTCTTTTTCTGTGAATCTGAGGCGTCAAAGATTTAACCTTCATACAGGGAAAAAAAAAAATCTGTAATTTCAGTTTACTCCTCCCAGTTATGCTTTGCTGTGAATATCTGTAAGACACATAACTTTGTTGGTATCTTTTCTCTGGTTGTTGTGGCTTAGTTTCTTGTACTACTACTAATACATACTAGTATTACTATGACCGTTCCTATTACATTTAAGTGTTTTCTGGAAAGAGGCATGAGCGAAGTGCTTGATATGTATAAGCATGTCTGAGTGGATGAAACGTGATTGAATACAATACAACGCATTGTAATGTAGCTAGAATACAGTGAACATAGCAATGCACTGCAAAGACAAAAAAAATATGGCAAAGTTCCACTTGACGAATGAGATAATGGCGTGGCATTACTCTATTCTGGGGTGTTAAAAGCATTTCCCTCTGCAACGCTAGCATACAACAATACACGTACACGCAAAAACGTCTCTTTGAAATTGACAGCAACATCATACAAGCGAGAAGCCAGTGTGGGCAAGCCACCTACACCACAACACTATTAAGATCAATGAGTGCACTCAGACATTTTCCATGTGACAACACAGGTGGACAGTCCAAATTACAGGAAAACAACAGACAAAGAATGAGAAAGCAGAAGGAGGGAGGTGAGCGGGCAGGACTGAAATCATCAAGACATTATCAGCCCCCCTCAGCTTATTTGCGCATCACTCTCATGACACATTCTCAAAGGAGTGTTAGCTGCTGTAAGTTGCATATTACATTGGCGAGCACAGGATTTCTCTGAATTAGGTTGTTTACACCTCTGCAGCTGGGGGCTTTCTGTACACAACAGTTAAAGGTAAGGCCTCAAGCTCATTTTCACATTAAAAATGTTTAGGACCCTGTACGTTACCAGCCAACAGATTCAGGGGAGGAAATAGTTTAGGAGCCATTTACGAACAGATAGATTGCTCTTATGCATATATGGTCGACGGTCAACTTAGTAAATTTTTTTCATATGTTGCAAAAATATAGGAATAGGTTAAGAGCCTTTATAAACTGTGCGTGTTTGTGTGTGTTGCTGAAGTAAAATACCGAGCCGCAGTTACCAAACTTGTCTTTTCGAATCATCAAAACAACATATGAGTCATTCGGGACATAGAAGCATAAAATGTTATTTGTTAAAGTTCAAGTTGTAAAGATATGTGCAATCAGTTACGACTGTAGTGTGATACAGTGTGACCGCAGGAACATATATACTGTATATATACACATACATACACAGCCAGAGCTAAAGCATTAGTCTCAGCAAAAACAGAACATTTTAAGTACACTGACATTTTCTGATGCGTTAATGTGCAGTCCACTGCATCACAAAGGTGTTTCTATTCGGTATTAATTATAAAAGGAAAATATTTGTTGTGTGGTATATTTGGTCCTGGCCCTGTGTTTTTCTGTCTCCTGTTTGTTATTGTGCTGACTGCAGCAGCTATATGTATTCAATCTGTGAGGAGCTAAGTTCTTGTTGTATACTCTCCGAATGCTTAAATTATTTTACTATTTAAAGGAGCTGGGCCTCCTTGAAATT
Source organism: Scatophagus argus (assembly GCF_020382885.2). Lineage (NCBI taxonomy): Eukaryota > Metazoa > Chordata > Actinopteri > Scatophagidae > Scatophagus > Scatophagus argus. The sequence goes on along the minus strand of NC_058498.1, from coordinate 16,450,783 downwards.
CCACAACCCTTTCATACCTGTGGGACAGATAACTTAATAGCAAGAGCTTTTAATGAAACACATCTAACCTGGATGCTTTCAAGAGCAAATCCTACAAAAACTCACAATAAACTACCCTCTGAAAGTACAACTATTAGATTACTGGGCATGAAGAGAAATCTTGTATACACTCTCAATGTAAAACATTGCATATACTGTATATTCTATGATTCTAAGATTTGACTTGAATTAAAAAAAACTGTCCATCCATCCATTATTGCACACTGATGGCTCAGTACCATACTCTGTATTGATGGAGAGAATTCTTCATACACTTGTTTTCTCTTTCCATAACACTAAACACTTTGATTACCTTTTAATTTCCATGTATAGTCATCGGTTCAAAAGAGTGAATGTTAGGTTTTATAGTGCTTTCCATTTGCAATATACAAAGGGTCCAAGAAAAGACGGTGCAATGAGTTATTATCGCTGATCTTCAAGGAATTTATACGTTAACGGACAAAACAAGCCAAGAACTGTGGGATGTTCCCAAGAGAGTATCCAGTGTCTCTAATTTCCACAATGGCAGTTTACAAGAGACATGCACAGTGTATACTGAGGTGAAAAGCCACAAAATACTGACTGATCAATTTTTCCACCTATGGGCAGTTATTTTAACAATGGCTGGCATGGCCCACAACAAGACAGCAGCAGATGGTATGAGAGAACGGATAGACACAAAAAGAAGAAGTTCGAGAGTTCCTTACTAAAAAGCAGGCTGGCTATAATTAGTCAATAAGAAACAGGTGCAAATATACAGCAGAGAAGCGAGCAGGCTCAGCCTCAAGAGAGATTTCACTCAGGAACCCTCTTTTTTTTAAATTCTCTCTCTCTCTCTGTCTCCCTGTATGATTATTGTTTTCTCTCTTCCTGCTGTAGCTTTTTTTGGGTTTGCTAGCACCGAGTACACAGCGCTTAGTCTTTTTGTCACACACGAGAATGCAGGTGTGCACATTCTCACACAGACAAACAAACATGGGCTTTACATCTACGTTCTCACTGGGCACAGGCTTGAATATTTTTAACCTGATGTGCATTCTTGCCACTGCACTCAGCGTACATGGCCGCTTTGAAACTTTTGTTTGATGCCTCTGGCTCAGTTTGACTGGTACGTAAAAATACGACTACACGGTCAGTGAATGTGTTAAGAAGCTGCTCTCGTGTGTGAACAACACAAATAAAAATGAGAACTTCCCACTAAACAGGACACCGCATGACAATTTTTGGGGTAATGGACTGTGAAGTTATGTTTGTGCTTTAAAAAGGGCACGTCAGTTCCTCATGCATGCAAACCTGAGCGACACTCTGTGTTGCAGCTCATCTATGAGGTGTCATATGTAAATGCTAGCATGAAGCACTATTTAACATCTGAATAAAAATGAACATATATATATTGGTGTTTCCAAAAAAAAAAGGTGTGAGGAAAACATTAATGAGTTCTAAGTCGTGCATGGAAGATCTGTGTGTGTTTCTGAGTATGTCTGCATGCACATAGGGCTAGCTGTGGTTTCAACATAATGTGCATCCTTCTCACACAGCGTCCGATGAAACCGCCCACAAACCCACGTGAATGAAAGAGACTATATTAAAAGCTGGCAGCTTTCCTTGCAGACTAGTTATTCCAAATATTCACTTTACTTTCTGCTCTATGAAATGAAATGGACAAACCCACTCAACTGCCGTTCCCCAAATGTAGAAGAATGAAGTAAGTAAAGTAGATAACAGAGATGGAGATGAGGGAAAAAAAAGTGGCAACTGGGTGAACAAGTCCATTAAAGAGGCAGATGTGAGAGATAAAAGAGAGACACAAAGCAGTGTCAGATTCAACTAAAGAATGGGCTCTTTTCAAACATCTCTCAACTCAAGAGATCTTGAGTTGAGAGGTGAGAGAGAGATTTGCTTGTTGAGAAAGATCTCAACAAGCCAGATCAGGTGAAGATCAGTACAGTAGTTATTGTTTGAAATACAGAGCCAGTTACAGTTGTTGCTTCATGACCTCATTCTTGTAAACAACTTTACATACCGGCATATTGATTATCAAACACATTAGTCAACATTCATCTTTGTCTATTTAATGTTTCCTGTCTCATTTTCTCATGTGGTCTCCAGGAGTGGGAGGCGAGGTGAGGACAGGAAAAAGGGGGGGGGGGGCGCGGTTCGAGGGCTGGAGGTGCTAGACGAATTTCGGTGCAACTGAGTGTGCTGTAGTAACATCTGCAGTTTTTTGGAGAAGGAAATAACATCTATGCGCAGCCTTACCTACCTGTTACTGGTTAATCCTTCGGATGTACAGGCTTTACATGGCAAACACAAACATACAAGTGCATAAAAACTGACAAATCAAGATAAACACAAATATGCTCAACAGCATTTATCATCATGAACCTTCAGCACAATCCAATTACATTTTTTACAATGGTGTTAAAAGGGACCCGTTATGCTTTCTCATATTTTCGGATGGACATTCACATTAAACATGTCTAAAGTTTCAAATAATGAGGCAAACGTATGTAAAGGTGATCCCTGACTTCAGACTGCTCTGAAGACTAGAATTCAAATGTTTTACTCTACTTTCACAATGGGCTGATAGCGGCTTGTTGAGGATTTCTTCACTGGTCATCTGCTCAAGTCCACACAGTAGGCGGACATATTCAGTCTGTCTATTTGAATGAAGGTTATTTACAGTAACCAAAATTCCTTCGGCTCTTTAACAGCAGTTAGCAGTTATTTTCTGCAACAAGAAAAGCTATCTGTCCATCATCATTATATCCAAAGTCCACAGCGAGAAACTAAGTAAAGCTGTGAACAGTCTGGTCTCATACAGACCAATCACTGCATTCAGAAATTCCACAGTGTCTTCGGTGAAGACAAACCAAGATAAGAAAAGGTTAAACCAAGATAAGAGAAAGTCAAACAAAATGAGATAAGTTTAGAATTTCATAAGAAGGAAGTACACATGTTACTCAACCTCCAACAAAAAAACTCTCCTCTACTGTTGTTCGTTTCAGGTCTCGGCTGGTGGTCACTCATTTTTCATATACCCATGGAGTCCCTGTCTTCACCTTTTCATTCACGGCAAGACAACCACACCTTACTCATGGAAAATGAACTGGTACAGAAGGGACCCCGTCGCAAAAGGGAGTTCATACCTGAAGAGAAGAAGGATGCTCTCTACTGGGAGAAACGTCGTAAGAACAACGAAGCAGCCAAACGGTCAAGGGAGAAGAGAAGGATGAATGACTATGTGCTGGAGAGTCATCTTATGGCCCTGAAAGAAGAAAATACCAGGCTTAGTGCTGAATTAATGGCCCTGAAGCTGCATTTTGGCCTGGTCCACCCTGCAGCCTACACTGCCCACCACAATAATCACCAGCAGCACCAAGCCCACAGCAGCACAGCCATGAGCACACATCACCAGTACCTGCAGAGGGACTTCTACTGGAGTGGTAGAGATCCTTCTGTTATGCCAAGCCACCAACCATCTCACCCTGTTTTCATCCCTGCATATGCCTTCAATAACATGAGAGGCTATTCATATTTTAACACATCCAGTACTACTGGCTCTGGCCTCCTCACTCCCCTCGTCCTCCCTCAAAATCTCTTGCCCGCCCGTTCATCCCATCGTGGAGCTCCCATACTGAAGCCCATTCCCACAAGAGCTGCCTCAGATGAAGAGGAGGAGCAGCAGGTCCCAGGGGTGTTGTCCCTGCCCTTCCCTGCTCCACCACAGAAAATCACCTCTAGAGGACACAGAAACTGTTCTCTACCAAAACAGTACATGTCTGACTAATATAGAGGGGTTTATCTATGGTACAGCTGTTATATTAACTGATAGACAAATCGTCCATTTCTCTTTATGCACCTGCTCACACTGTAAGTGTCAGAGCTCTGTTTTTTGGGAGTTAATGGTGCATACTGCAAGAAGAACTGTTAAAGTGCACAGAGCGTGGAAACCTCAACACTCTCCACTTTTTGTGTCACAGTACACACTGACAGTATATGTTGGATGATGAACATCGTACTTCAACCACATTAAGAGTTTTTTGCCCATAAAAACTAAAAGTAATCCAATCATATACATGTTCACAGCATGTCCTGCTGTGACACAAATATAGAAGTTACTTCAAATCTTATCTGTGTGTACTTTCTTCAACATGTCAAAGTTCAATGATCAACAATGGGTTAAAGCTCACCATTCTCGCATTAGAGGACTGCTCTTCATTAAACCACTCTAAGCTGCAAAAGTGTGATTTTTTTTTTTAATTTACATGTATAAATGCTGACTACAACTGTTACAGACATATTTTGTTGATGGATTAATATTACTTGGTGCTAATGTACATCTGTTAGCAGTTGTAGTCAAAATCAGACTAATGTAGTATTACGCTCCTTTTATCATACAGTGAAATGCAGCTGAAAACGTGTTAGAATAAACTTGTAGATTATATGCAACAACATGGTTTCACCCGCGACTGAAATTACCTAAACAAACTGTTGGCGACAACCTGCCTCTGAATGGAAACAGTGAATTATGATGCTGTATTGCTTTGGTTTTCCTGTGTGGGCAGAAACCTTCACCTTCTTCCACAGTGTGTTTGACTCTTCCAGTCTGCCAGTAAGTTTGGAATGACATTGTTGTGTTTTATATAATTCAAATAAAAAAATTAAATTGAAAACAATGTCTTAAGTGTCAGCTTTTACAGATCAGAAACCCTGCAAAAAAGAGAGAAAGAAATATCTTTCTCCATAACCCAGGAAATGATGTTAAATCATCATGCTGCTTGCTTTCTCAACAGAGGAGGAAATAAAGCTGTGCCCAAACACAGAGTCCATCTCCTATGATGTTATGCCTTGGGAAGGCCAAAGGCTTGTGGGCTTCAGCACTCTAAAAAATTAAGTCTTTGGTGCAGAGAAAAAGTCAAACTTTTGCATTATGTTACAGAAATGGTCGCCAACTACGCCATGTTGGCATGTGTCGTTTCTTTCACTGTATTTGTAAGTAAGCAGCACCCCAGGCTACAGCAGGTTGCTGGCTACTTAGCAGTGCTGATGGCAACATTGCTGCTGTTCAGGCAACCAGTCAGTCCTGCTGGCTCAAAGACAAACTCAAACAAACAGTCAAAGTCAACACACAAATAAAACAGCAGCTGAAAACTGACAAAAAGTCTCTGTAGTATAACACTGCTGTGTACTACAGCCAGGGATGCATTCACTTACTTGCTGTGGTTGTGGCTATTAGACATGACCAGTGAGGCCATTAATAGCAAGTAGTTAGATGTGCAGATGAGCAAATCCATCCTACACCACAGACAGGGCCAACTTGAAAAATTATTTAATTTTTGTGACACATTAGGCCAGTCCCTGTAGGCTAATTTGACTAATAAAGAAAACACAGTGTCTGGCATCATTTCAAATAAAAAGTGCACAAGAATTGTTTTTTTTGAGCTTACAAATATTTTCTCCTGATAAATACTACGTTGCGTCCTTGCATTAAGCAAGCCAATCTATTTATACTGGCAGTCGACACAGGTCGTTTGTTGGGCCAGGTTTAACTACAGGAACACCATGACTGGTTCAATTCCCTGAAATGACTCCTATTAAACTGCTATGTTGAGCATGTCCTCCCTCTCCAATCCAAAGCCTCAAGTAATCCAGTGCTAATTGTTAGCTAACTAAAACTGAGGCAGGTTAACTAGCGAAAAACTAAAAACTGTTTGTTTGTAATTAAGGCAGAGTCAGACATACTTACAAGAGAGAACGAGCCTAAGCACCCACACTGGTCATGTTAGCCGTTTACTGTGTACACCTGAAAAGACAAATACAAAGTTAAGAACAGACGTGTTTTGTATGTTTTACTCCCTAATTTGAAAAGCCGCGCTCCGCCCACATAAACACATGGGTCACACAGTCGTGTTTTGTTTGGGGTTTTTTGTTGTTGTTGTTTGTTTTCTGTTTTATTTGATTTGTTTGTTTGTTTGTTTTCACAATAACACTATTGATTTCTGTATTATCCTGCAGTGTGTTGACCAGCTACCTGTAAACTGTTATTAGGGGAAGAGTACTCACCTACTTCCTGCACCATCTTGGCACCACCTTGGTTTCACCCATTAGCCTATCAGCAGAGTCCCCACTAGGAGCGGTTCAGGTTCGCCCGTGGACTGCATAGTAAATAGGACTCACCTATGGGGCTCACCCCGTTGTTGTACTAATATTTCACCTTCGCTGTTCTCCAACTGACCAGTAGGAGTCGCAGGTGCGGCGACAAGGACGAGACCCGTCGTTTCCTTGCTTCCTTCGCACCAGCAAACACCGAAGTACCATTAGCGGAAATGTAACTTAAAGTATTCACCGTCCTTTCTGGGTCTGACTCATTAGATCATCATTAGGAGGATATTCCTGTCTCAGCCGTCAAGCTATCACAGCATATTTTACAGCAGGCCTTACTTAATCACGCATGCAAAAGCTGTTGCATAACTATGTTTGTGTGCGTCATTAGTTGGTACCTGCTGTCATTAAGTAAGCTTAATGACACGAAGGTTTTCCATAAAGGAATGTGGGACTTTCCTGCTGAATATTTATTTTTATTATTATTTTGTCAAGCTCAAATGGGGTTCTCCATGCAGTGTGTATTATCCTTAATGTGTTTGAATATTAAGCATAATACACGGACCCACAGGTCTTCTTGAATTGTGAGTTAACTGTGAGTTTGACTCCACTTCCTCTTGTTTTGTCACTGTGTGTAAAAACAAAAACCAGCGGGACGGTTGCCTACCATCAATTTGTAGAACTTGTCAGAATTTGTATGTGGTCCCTCTTTCAGTCTTGTGTGAAATTAAGTACAACTGTGAAATGATTTTCTGTAGCCATTTTGTTACTCTGTCACTCAGCTCTGATGCGTTGTCCATATTAGAGCAGATGGGCAGTTTAATGGGATTTGAAAGTGTGATGCAGTTTTCACTGTTTTGTGGCTTTGAAGTGAGAACATGTCAATTGTCAGCTGTCTTCTGTTGACACTAAACCTGTATCTGGTCTTCCATTTAATTATAACAGCTTTCTCCCTCTTCAGTCACCTAACCATCAGCAACAAAATCACCATTCACCACTGAACCTGCAGGAAAGAAACTAGCCTACCAGCGCACACAGTTGAGAAACCGAAACTAATCTTTGGTTGGTTCTAATTTAGTGACATTATAAGTCATTTTGATCCTGGGACACTTAAGTCATAAGGCAAGTTAAGTCAGCCAGGGTTCCAATTGTCACCAAGTAACTGCTTCAAAGTAATAGATCTGAAAACTTCCTCCTAACATGCACGTACACCTTTAAAATGGAAAGTTTTCATTAGAGCTGGAGAATTTTAATGCATTCTCAGCTGCTGAAATCAGAAGCATCTGATTTTGTGGTACTGTCACTTCCTAAGAAGAGACTTCCTAGAAACCATTCTTTGTAAATTATAGTTTGTGTTATACTGCAAGCAGATCATATCCTGATGAGCAGAGGAGCAAAGCTCTTTGCATACTAGCTCAGAAACTGTTAACCACTACCATTTCATGTAGATCTTCACATTTCACAAAAGTCACAAAGAAAGTGTGATTACTACCTACACAAACAAACTTGGAGGGGCTACTGCAGGGGCATTCATGACAGAGGGGGGAGGGGGGTAAAATGCTGTAAAATATATTGTAAGTTAAATGAATATTGTTTTTATAGGGAAAATTAACAAACAAGATGTTGATGATGTCATCATGCTGAACTTTACTTAACTAAAATACAACCTGGATCCTTTTTTATGAGCTGCTTCTCTGTCATTGTGGAGTAGGGGGCACGAGGTTTTAGATAGGTTTCAGCGTCACCACATAATACACACACCTACAAACACACACGCATGCATGCACAAACATTGTGTTACATCATTGCAATCACACATCAGTGTTCCCACGGTAAAGCTGTAAATAGTTTACTGAAGCAGAAGTAAGGGGTCTTTGTGTCAGAGTACATTTTCACATCATTTCCTCTTAACTAAATTTGAGAGAAGATTTAAGAGCACGGTGCACTTTAACACAGCTATTTACTAGGTGTAAATGAAATGAACTATTAAACTGATAAAAATCTATCTGAATGATTAATTATGTAATTTCACAGTTTGGTGTCTAATGCTGGGCTGGTGACACATCTTTCATCTGAAATGTTGCAGACTTAATCACCACCTCTACACAGATTGCCACCATCAACAAAGTAGGAGGAAGTTCCACTTGTATTACTTTGAAGTCTGCTTGCACGCTGAAAAACTAAATCGTCACAGTGATTTATAATGACAAGAAATGTCCTCTGTCCCCAGTCTAATGCCAGTTTCAGCAGGGTTTTACAAAGTGTCTAATTTGGATGCAAATGGTCGAATCTGGCGTGTGAATGAAAAGTTATTTTTATCTGGTCACAAAATATACTTTCATTTTGCAATTTGCGCTATGAAGAACACATAGAAAATAAACAACAACAATTCTACTTCTGCAAAATCATATATCATATGTGCTAAATGAGTGGAGCTATAATCTGTTGCTACTACAGATGGTTGAAATCTTTAAGATAAATCTGAATAAATGAGTGGAAAAAAAAATATGTAAATGCTTCTATACAGGTGAAGAACATAATACAAAAGCAAGCAACATCACATTGTGCCCTCTAGGACATGTTTAACAGCGCTGAAGCTGACAAGAAAGTAAAGATCTAAGTGACTCATTACAAAGACAAACATTTTGAGTGGTCAGAGGTGCCAGAACCAATTTACGCTGTTCTATATTGGTGTGGAAACGGGTGTTATGGTGAGATGAATCATACTTTACCGTATTCTTGACTAATGGGCGATGTGCAAGTCTGATGAACATCAAGAAAATGTGTGAGTCACGCTTAAGCCCTGACAGTGAGTGGGGCAGTGGTTTTGTTATACTTTGAAGGAACAATTTCTTGGTTGCGATCTACTTGTCTCCTGAGTGGGAAGGGTCGCCACAAACCCAACGAGATTTTGGACTGACGTGTTCCTGTACAGAGTTTGTTTGCCCAAATGAGGTAAAATCTTTTCAGAGTGATGTTCATTCCTCCCGATGGGTTCTTGGTCTGTGCCTTGGATCACTGAAGCTGTTCTGGAGGCCCCTAACACCTTATAAAGACAGTTTCAGTAATGTGGCTCATGGGTCAGGTCACGGCCTGTTTAATTCACCTTGACACAAAAAATATTTCACATTTTAAGCCATACAAAAAAATACTCTACTTGGAATAAATAAATTAAAAAAAAGATGCAAACTAATATTAAATGTAAAATTTACTGGACCACAATTAAGTGAAAAGTCCAGCCTGAATAAGCATAGTGGATTTGTAATGTCACCAACTTCCAAGGTACATGGAGAAGGGAAAATGTCTAAAGAGGCCAAAACTCCAGCAATACATGTAGTAGACATACAGAAAAAAAAAAAAAATATTGTTAGATCAGTTTGTTTTTGCTTGAGGCCAAAGCCAAAACTCCTTGTTTAAAAGTCACGCAATAGCATAGTTTAAGTTTTGACATCTTTAGAGGTTTAAAGTTTCCACATTGTAGAATACAGAATATCCACTTTGCACACTTGATCACAATTAGCCTTAAAAATTTAATTTGAAAACAGCCTTCTTGTGTCAAATTCTGGCCATTCATTCACCATCGTGTCAAACATCAAAGTGAGGTAACATTAAGAAAAACACATTCCTGATGTCATCAACAAATCAGCAATTTAAGGGTCCCATGTGTTGAACACTTTTCCGATCCCTCAAGGTGTTCCTGAAGTGCACACCGATTTTTATACCAGTAAGAATAGTACAGTGTGAATTCACTTCACCACTAAATAAGAAATGGGCTTAGTTCAGTTTTCTAACTTACTCAGTAAGTATTACAGTAAACTGAGTCATTATATCAAAATGAATCCACAGTCAGAATGAAGAAAACCTTTAACAAGCAAAACACACAGTCTGAATGCAAAAATATTTTATGTGCTTATAAAATTTTATTTATTTTCATGACTATGCGATGAATGCATAGAAAATAAACTGGAGTAAAGCTCCTCATATAGTACGCATATAGAACGCAGTACCTAGCCTATACAATTAATTAAAGTTTTGTTCTAAGCAGTACTTCTTTATATATAATGTAAATAACATCCACTTGACTAACTTATTTGAACTGTTATGACTTAAAATATGTACTACCCCTGGAAAAACATCAAAATGAAACTTTTCAACACAAAATTTCACAGTGACGGGGTCACAGGTTTATTGTAGACTTGCAGTTGACTTGTTAAACTGCCACCATAAGGAATGACTGACCACTTGACTGATATAAAAAAATGGGACAACGGGCAAGACATCATTGTAGCATAATATCGCATGCTTTATAAACGCTGTGCTTCATTTTTATAAAACAATACAATACAAAACAGTCTAGCACAATTTCCAGACACAATGATATCCATATTTACAGGACGGAGGATGATGAAAAGTACCATCGGTTGTTCACATTTCTAAAATGCACTGCTGTCAAATCAGTCCAGCAACATATTCGTAGTTCATTATTAACAAATCCATATTGTCAGTTACAGATCTAGTTTGTAAAATGTGATGCTAAACACAGATGCCAAATGAGGTAACATGGATGTTTATTCTGTCTGCAGTTCTTCCTATCCTCCTATTTGTTTTAAGCTGCAGCAGCGGGGAGGGGGTTGCTGTGTGAGTTAAGTTAGTGTCATTTAAAAATACATTTAGCTCCAGTACTACTGGATCCAGGTCAATCCTCCACCAACTTAACATTCTCATTTGGGGAAACTGAATAGATTGCTTACTGTCAAGTTTGAAGGTTGGGGAGATCAAATCCCATGTTACTCTTGTAATAGTGAAGATTCAGTATCACATATAACCAACAGAGGGCAGCAGAGTAACACTGTTGAATCTGTGCAGGCGAGCTTAATTCTGGACTGGATGATGTTGGTTCCAGGACAAAACCAACAGATCACTTTGGAGTTAGAGCAATATCAAGATGCTTAGTCACTCTCCAAACTTCATGGGCTGTTAACAGGGAAACTGAACTTTATGCTCCCAGTTTCTGTTTTTTTATAGTAATGAAACTAACACAGAATCTGCACAAGACCCATATCTGACACATTTGCATTTCTGTTATTGTCAAGTCCTGCAAGTGCCAAACACTTCATATTACATTCTCTGTAGCAGAACTGTATTCAGCAATGTATTAATATACAACAGTTTTCAGTTACGTGTGAGGGAATACAAAAACATGGTTTGTCAAGGTAAAACACTTTATTTTTTGATCCCACGTTAATTATCTTAATGCTGCATGAATCATATTGAAATCACCTTCATAATAACCACTTTTACAAAATGTTATACAGCTATCTAATGAGGAACATGTGACGTACACCTCTTTGCATCATAGTGTCAGTGTCTTGCTCGGACACCCTCAACTGCTCCTACTCTCTGGCTCAGTTTCATGATTTGTTTCAGTATGCAGGTCTTTATCACGTTAGCATTTTTCCCCTGCACGTCTGAGACAGATTGAGGTCCTGATGAGAACCCACTTAACTCCTTCTCCTGCTGGTCAACAAGCCTCCCCGCTGTCACTTACGACCAAAAATAGGCAAGTGAACTGAAACCTGACATTAACACCCTTCATGCGTGAGCTCATGGAGTGAGCAGGCATGTCTCAGACGAGAACTATAAAAGCTCTGAACTTCGCTGATTTGAAAAAGAGACGTTAACAGCAGAATTACAATAGAACAGAAAAACTCACTCAACAGTACTATAAACAACCACAATAATTTCAGTGTCAATGATTACAAATTATATAATACATCTTATACAGTATATATATCCTATCTATACACTGTGACCTATTCAACTTTGGGATAAATGCCTCCCTAACAAATGTTCAATTTACAAATAATACACGTTCTTCAAAGCAAGAAGCCAACACATGCGTTCATCTTTTACAGTTTAGTTTTTTGTTTTTTTTTTTGTTTTATTTTTCAGATCAAAACAGTAAGAGTCTTGTGACGTATGTACAGAATAAACAACAATGGAAAAGCTTTCTAGCAAGTGGGCATGATTTGTCACTACACAAATGTGCACTGGGGCCTTTAACTGTAGCTTAACTTGTAGAGTCCCAGTCTTATTAAAAACAGCTTGGACCGACATTTAGTGATTATCCAATAAGAGGTGACCCTTCTCTACACGACATTGCGCCGACGTTGATATTACATGGTGCTTTTTGGTCAAATTGGCAGTGTTCCAGAGAGTATTCTCTTGGTGGCTGTGCAAATCGGCGAAAAAGCAGAGCTTCTGTGTTTATGTCATAACAATACTCTAATATCCTGATAGTAAAGAAGTCTAAATATTATCTATATAGTGTACACCTGGAACTATTCAAATACATATTGGCAGGTCCTTGGCATTCATTGAGCACCACCCTGTTATAACGTATTCAGGAGTTTGGAGTGCGAATCACCTCAGACGGAGCTGAGAGGTGAAGTCCTTTAAAGATGACGAGGACAGAGTCCCTCGTAGGGAAGAAGGATGGAGTTGGCAAGAGCTTTCCAGAGGTTAAAGACTGATGGGACTCTTTTGTTGCTTTTGTTGATTGGTCTTGTAACGGCCTATCCAACATTTGAGACATCATTAACCATAATCCAGTTCTGCTCTGCACAATAATGTGAAAACACAACAAAGTGTTAGAAATATATCAAATTTATACAGACTTCCCTTTTTCTCATATATACAGTAGTTTCGAAAACAAAACTTTGTCTCAACAAAATGTCCTACAAATAACTGTCCTTAATGTTTTGCGGGCACAGATGTCCATTTCAGTGTCTTTTCCCTCCCGCTGGAGACTGCTTGTAAACAGTATCAGGTAAAGAATACCAATGAGAGACACAGTCCCAAATAATCAAATCATTTTCATGTTGAACTTGCGTGCCCCTCCCTGTCCTCCACTGGCAGCAGGTCCATCCACCTTTCTGAAGGAATATTCCACCGAGAAATTGTTCTTGTGCTGCCCTCTCCCTCGACTCCACACAAACAGCAGGATGAAACAGAAGAGAACTACCCCCAGGAACATGATACAACCCATAGCTGTAGATATGAGGATGGTCTTGAGGTCCAGAGTAAACTTCAAGAAGACTCTGGTGTCGTTCAGGTTTGTGTCATTAAGATCCCCAGCATAGTAAGTGCGGTTGGACATAAGAGCTGCGTCCAGTGGCAGCCCACTAACTGTAAGTGTTGCAAAATAGGTGTCATTTCCACCAGCATTGCTGGCTATGCAGATGTAGGTTCCACTGTCTGTTACCTGGGCATACCGTATTTCTAACGTGCCTTCTGGTAACACAGTCAAGCGGCCGCTGCTCTTTGTCGTGATGCGGCGACGTTGAGGAGAGATCCAGAATATCACCGGTGTTGGCTCGCCTTCTGCTCTGCATATGAATGACACAACCTGCCCCTCGCGGGCAGATATCTGCTGCAGTTTCCTGTTGCGGATTTTGGGCTTCTGGCAAGTAAAGTGATCAAAGAGAGCCGAGTCAGAGAAAGCATTAAGGGCCCTTCCCTGCACCTCCACGGGCGTCATACACACTGGGGAAGCGCCGTCAAAATTGAGGGTCTTCCTGCGCTGAAGGATCCATAACAAGCGGCAGTCGCAGGCCAGAGGGTTTCCATCCAAGCGCAGCGTCTCCAGGGTGTTGACAGACTGAAAGGCTCCCTCTTCCAAGCTAACCAGGCTGTTAGTGGAGAAGTTAAGAAGACGGATTTGCCTGAGACCACCCAGTGCATATGGCTGCACTACTGCTAGGTTTGTGTTGACCAGATGCAGCTCTTTCAGCCTAACAAGGTCCCGCAGTGCCCAGGATTCAAGCACAGAGATAGGGTTGTAGGAGAGGTTGAGGCTGGTGAGGTGAACCAGACTGCGGAGGGCAGAGGTGGGCACAGAGGTGATGTTTGTGTGCGTAATAGACAGCCAAGATAAGTTCAGACCCTGTAGGCTGTGAGGGGAAATGTACTCTAAAAAGGGCCAGTGATCGATCTCGAGGCCCCTAAGGTTTCCAAGCTTACGGAAGTTCTGGTCCTCTAAGGCAGAGATGCTGAGGTAGCGGAGCTGCAGAGTCACCAGGTTATGCAGGTAAGACAAAGACTGGCTTGAAATAGAGGTCAGATTGCACCTCTCAATGGTGAGCTCCCTCAAACCCACTAGACCCATAAAAGCTTTGTTGGAAATATAAACCAAATCATTGTCTCCAACTTCCAGGTTTTTTAGACTTTTAAGGTCTTGAAAAGTAAAGTCCAAAAGAATCACAATCTTATTCCCACTGAGGTCCAGTGAAGTCAGGTTGGATAGACGTGAGAAAGCCCCCATGGGGACCAATTTCAGTTGGTTACCCCTCAGTGAAAGCGACTGCAGGTTCTGGAGACCAGAAAAAGCATTTGGTTCCAGGACACTGATCATGTTCTCACTTAGGTCCAGCTTTTCAAGACGCTGAAATGGAAGCAGGTCACCGTGCTCGATCCAACGAAGTTTATTCCCACTTAGGTCCAGGATCTTGGTGTCCAGTGGGATGCCATCTGGTAGTGTGGTCAGACGTTTACCAAAACAGGACACAGTCTTGAGTTTTGCAATACACTCACAACGCTGGGGACAAGCTTGACCCTGGGTGGGTGACAATGTGATCATCTGTAGCAAGAACAGGAAAGGCAGGAGCCAGTTGACATCCTGGCCCAGGTTCACCCCCATGGCCCTCCTTTCTACTCCTTCCTGCTGCTCCTGTCTGGGGTTGAATCACTGGGCCAGATACCTGAGGAAAGTGAAAATGGGAAAAAAAAAAATGGGAGGGGAAGGGGGAGTGTAGGAGGCCAGTGAGAATGAGAGGGCGAGACAAAGAGACAGACAGTGAGACAAATTAATTAAACTCAATTCTCCTTCAACAACAGCAATCAAACACTCTAAGTGAGTGGAATTACACTTCCAAACTCTAATTGACCTGGCAGAATAGTGAAAATTAAAACTAGAGCGCTAAGATAATTCTCCAAGGACTGGGTCTGTATTCAGTTCGATTTGCAATGGCCGCCTGTGCCTTTCAAGCTGCCACGTTTCAAAATCGTACGGCAGCACACACAAAGGAAATTCCCCTAATAGCTATGAGTCAATTTTATATCTGGTTGTTTTGTTCCCGAGCTATTTCATGCATTGTAAATGAAAACAGGAACACAGGGAAATTGAAAACCTATTGTATTCATAAGAACTCATATGAGACATCTTAAAATGCATGAAAAAGGAAAACAATACAGGCTCTCAAAAGCCTTTAACAGCAAGCAGCACAACAAAATGGCTCATTTGTACAGTGTGAGACAGAATACTAACTAACTGCTCTGTAGAAGAAAGTACCGTCATGTAAACAGTTTGAATAAAATATGAACAATCCAATCAACAGTCATATGGCACAGTCTATCCAGTGTACAGTGTTTTGGAGTAAATGCTTGACAAGGTCACTCACCATAACGGAAAGCTATGACTCAGTGCATCACAATAACTCGGTTCATCACGTAATCTGCATAAGTCTCTGAGGCATGAGGCTTATCATGAGAGGAGCTTGCCTAGTCTGACCTGCCTATGGGTTTCATATGACACACACGGACATACACACTCAAGCACAATTACTCTCTCTCTCCTCCTGTCTCACCACCCTTCCATCTGCTGGTGGATGTTGGCAGCAGAATGGTAATCCCTTTATAAACCCATTGTGAAATACCAACTAGTGGGAGGGGAAGTAACTCGAGAAAACATAATCCTTAACATCATAATAATTGACTGGCGAGGCTGACAGTGTGTTAAAACATATTGAAAGGCCACGACTCCTGTGACTCTCACAGTTTCACACATGAGGACGCGCACATATCTGCTGGTTATGTCGCTAAAATGTGCTCACTGACACACACACAAAAAAAAACTGCAGACACATATCACAAGAAGCTGCTTTCTTTTGGCAGCCACTACTCATTTGCAAAGTAAAAACAGAACAATATATCAATGCTGTCTTTAACAGTACTTACAAAACACACGCACACACACACACACACCAAACTCCCACAATCAAAAGGAAGTCACATGATAGGAACCGTTTTGGTGTTCAGAAGAAGACTCACAGTGTTAGAAGGTTTTAAATCCCCACCGGCTACTGTTGCAGATGATTTAATAACCCCTTTAATGTCCCTCACCTCTACACATGTTCTAATTTACGATTCGGTCTGGCTCAGAGATGAATATTCCCATTAGCCAACCTGGCACTGAATGAAATTAGCTGTCTGAAATGTGCACAGAGCTGTCTGATAGCAGATAGGCTTAAAATGAACAGAACATTGTTGAAAATCACAATATGAAAATTTCTGATTTTTACAAACCCATTAGAAGTATCAAAAAGGACACAGATGTGGACAGAAATACATAGTGCCAACACCCCACACATACACGTCAGATATAAGAGCCTGACACCCAGCCTTTCACATGCAGCACACAAATTCTGAGGTCAAACAAGGCCACTAGAAAAAGCAAGTGCTCTGTCGGCACTCAAAGGTAGTCCTTAAGTTTTGTTTCTGGCTTTATGAAAAACAAAATAGCAGCTTAAGCTATTTTTTAAGCTTCCTCATCAAAGCCTGGTGTCTGCATTATTGCTCACTTCTTTCTAACTCCACTCATTGCAGATTTTTGTCATTTTACACTGTTTAGCTCCAACCGGTGCTCCTTTGAACAGACCAATGGTTCCCCTTTAACTACCACTGAAAACAGTATTTGGATGGATTTGTTGAATGACATTGGCCTTCAAGATTTTCCAAAGGTTTGGGACTTGAGGGTTATTTTTACATTTAACATTTAAAATACAACACATGCTCACTGATGTTATGATCTAAGATAAGATAATCCTTTATTAGTCCCATAACTGGGAAATGACAGTGTTACAGCAGTAAACAGGGCATAGAGGGTTCAAAGCATGCAAGGATAAGGGAAGGATGTGCGTTCAAAAAAGAATAAACACACAGGAAACAAGTATCTGCAGTTGTACACAGTACAGAAAAGAAAAAGACTATTTACACTAGAGTCCCTCCAGTTATGATTAGTGGATGGATTGATTATTGTACCGATTTGTTTCAGGAAAGACTAAGTATGTATGTACTGATCCTAGTAGTAGTGTTAAATCTTGTCTTTCACTGAGTGGACCTGCAGGGACATTTTTATAGCAAAACTTTACTTTATTTCCTTCATTTTAGCGCACACTGGGACAAAAATCATCTGCCGATTCTTCAACCAGACGATATTATTTCCATAGGTGCTTACACCATTGTCTATGTGTGATGATCCTACGCAAAAAAAATCTGCTCTATAAAAAATGGCTTCAGCGACTACTTGATGATGTACTTTGTAATCCAAAATGTTCAATCCACTTCATCCTCAAAAGAATTTCTTTTGCTTAAATTGTTTAAGTGTACTGTGATTGGTGATAATTGTCTCAAAACCGAATGGCTGCTCTTATTAGATAAATAACTGAAACATTAAGATGTGCTTTAAGCTGCCGTGCCATCTGACAGTTGTTGACAGTTGTGAATGTTATTTGGAATGACAGCACTGTCTGTATGGACTTCAACCGTCCACGCTCCGCATGCCTGTAGACTGCTCTTAATCCTTTAGCTGGTCTGACATTTTATCCATGTCAGCATCTCTTAGGGGTCTGCTTTAGAAAACTGTAGCAACTCACCTGCTTCTGCAAAATGTTTCTCCATAAACAGCAGGTGGCCAGTGACTGAAACAGAAAACCACAAACTTCCTCCACCCTACATTTAAAAATGTCAGTCACATGGGCGGTTTTCCGAAACCCATATCTGGTAGCAGTCACTCACTAATATGCCCAGAGGCCCCGGCCAGCTAATGCAATGCAGGTCAACAGCAGGTGCATAGAGCAATGTGCACTCTACTGTATACAGCCTGACCCTCCCTGCGGGCACCGGCAGCTCCACACAGAGCTGCTGTCCAGGAGGCTACTGTTACCTGGTAGTAAGCTGCAGTCAAAAATAACCGCTGTACTCTTTGATTACGCAGCAGGAGCACAAGTCAGCCCTGCCGACCTTCAGATGATGCAGGTGACAGAGGGCAGAACAGAGGCGCTGCAGAAGGGAAGGATCTGTTTCTCCTGACAGGAGAGAAACTGAATCAACACTCTCAACCTCTCCTTTTATTTCATTTGCCTGGTTATATGCAACAATGTGTAGAGAGTATAACATGAGAGGCACTTCAAAACAGCAGTGGATTACCTTTGCAGTGAAAGTCACTCGGTTGCAATTTGACAAATGAGTAGAACACGGCAGGGTTAAAAATGGCTGCTTCATCAGATAGACATGATGTTCCTGGCAGAGAGTAATGCTCAGTAAAGTTCAGTTACGTAAAAACTGAAGTCAGAGGATGTTCACCAGACCGAACTACACCAGCTATGTCTTGAGGGCAGAATCAATATGCAGTTCTGATTCAAATGCTCAGATCGGCTTTGAAAGGACAATATTGTAGGGCTCTAATGTTGTCATAGCAACCGTCTCCCTCAAACAACCCCCCCACCCCACCCCCCCAAAATCAAGCTTCAAACTTTCTCCACAGTTCCCTTTTTTCCATACCCAGATGAAGCACACCTGTCCACCAGACATCCTCAGCCAGTTACCCGCTTCTCTGCACTGTACCGTGCACACATCCAACAGCATTAGACAACAGGTCAGTTTTATTTATCTTATTTATTCATCCAGTGCTTTCAATGAGCAAGAGACTGCCTGTAATAGTGCTCTATTCTGGAAATGCTTGAGTATTTATACACAAATTGAACTGAAACATCTTTTTTGGTTTGTTTCTGTTCAGAGTGTTAGCCACACCAGCCTTATACACTTTGGCATCTCAGCTGTCAACAGACTGTAAAATGGTTCATGTAATGACTTTGTAAGGCCAAAGGCCTTAAAGAGACACTGACAGTATCAGCAAAATCGTTGTGCCCTTCAAATGCATGAAAGTATAAGAGATCATATCAAGCTACGAAGCTCAGACCTTTTTTAAACCAGAGATTTTATTACTGATAACATGAAGATGGTTCTGTTGTATTCAGGTGTCCCAGTAAGTCATGACAGAGAGCCAGCAGGCACAACATCAGGATCCTAAAACTGAAGCAGCTATATAGAATTCAGCCACCTTTAATTTTTATGATTTTACACTTGTGCTCTTAATACTGCAACGTGTCAAAATGTCTTCTGTGAAAAGTCTCTTAATGGCTGTGCTATACACCTCAAAAAGTGACAGATTTCTCTGAAGGGCATCATCAAAGGAAAAGTGACCAGGTGTAAATGTGATCTGTTGTGAGTTGAGAGACACTGAAGGTACGGTTTTACATGCTCTACGTGTCTTCTCGTCAGGTAAAACCCCCCAAGTGCTCTACTAAGTAGAACAGAAAGACTAAAACTAAAACACAAGCAGAAATCGGAGAAGATGGCTTCACACTGTTGTTGGCTGCTCTTGTGATGCTTGAAACTGTGGTTCACACAATGTGAAACAAATTTTAAGTGACATGTTTGCAACAAGAAATAAATTCATGTAGCCTGAAGCTTTCGTGTACTTGTAAATGGGCATGTTTCTGTCTTAATAAAAGCCACAGTACAGAAACTCCACTCTTACATTTAACATTTAGAAACACTGAAGTAACGGGGAATATTACAATCTTGTGGAATTCTAACAGCATAACATATTTTTTTCCAATTGTACTATGCTTTGACTGGGTCATAAAACAGCCAAATTAAAATATTCAGTACACATCTGGATGAACGCAGTCACGTGCAGTCATTGCCATGGTATCAACATTGAGCAGTCCTTAGTCAGAAGCTGACAACAACAGACAACAACAGGGAATAAGATGCTATTAAAATTTAATTAAAGAGACTTTGGAAGAGGATCTGCTGTTGTTGCCTTCTTTTTCACGATCTTTCATACAACACATAGCAGCTGCTGGTACAAACAGAGGTGCTGATTGGCTGTTAGTTCCACTGTTTCATTTTTCTTCAATCTCCATTCTTGTTTAGATGAAACTTTAATATAAGTTTCACTTCAGGGTACTTCTGTGCTTATGATCAGTTATTTATGTATTCGACTCATCTTAAATCTTTATTATTAAACACTAATTTCATTTTTACATGTTTTTGGTAGAGACTAGAGATGAAGCTAAGTTCAAATGCAATGTGTCCCAAATGACTTTTCCTCTTGCGCCACCAAGAGGTTGATATTCAATTTAGATGTTTCAACGACTGCTGGATGGATTCCTGTGAAATTTGGTACAGACAAATCTCATGATGTGAACTTTATACTTGCTAAAGATGAACATATATTCACTTTCATCATTTTAGCATAGCCTCTCAGTCTTCTTTAATTAACTAGCTGGATATCACTGTTTTGCACTTGGCACACATCTAAGCTAATAATGATAATGTCGTCTTGATTACAGTTGGAGTACAATCATTTGGAGTAAAGTCAGTAGCTTATGTGGTAAGCAATCATTTACAGTTACCCAGTTCACTTTAGGTTGCCAAGTCTCTCCTCTCCATGGCCAGCATCACTCCTCCTGAGCTCAGTCTGTGAAGTGCAGCTGGCCGAGTGGATGACCCGGAATTCATGTGCTCTCTGACCACTGCCTAATTACCATCCAAACACTGCAGTGGTGGAGTTAAGGAGGCAGAGAGAGAAGTGTGGCTTTTAGGCTAAAAAAAAAAAAAAAGCCAAGTGCAGGTTAGATAGCAAAAGAGCCATATTTAGACAGTGGGCTGTGGAACTGCAGGGGTAAGGGGGCTCAGTGAGATGCTCTGCCACCTCCCTACCCCCTCCTCTCACCACCTTTTCCTGCATAAACCGCTACATCATTTCTAAGACCACCTTTAATCCAGCCTTATGTCCTCTACAGCCTCTTTTTTGTTTCAACAGAAGCTATTAGGGCTTGACAGACAACACATTAAGCTAATGGGCCTTATGCAAACCTTGTCCTTCTCAGCTATTCAAAATAATAGATCGTGAGGCCACCACATGTTTCAGCATTTGGACATTAGGATGGGATCATACAAAGGGCACTGCTGATGCTTGGCTAAATCTTACACATTAAACACACTCACAGCCTATTAACATATGCTTAAAGCTCGAGTGCTTGTGTGTGTGTGAGATTAAAGAGTCAAATGTTGGGCTAGTGAATTGGGCATGTGTCTGCAAATGCAAAGCTATGGCCATGTTAGCTCACATTTTGTGAGATGTGACACATTAAAGGATAAGGCTGGTGAAACTCTATGTTTTCGTTCTTCGTGAAAAATCTCATGAAATGACCAAAACCAACATTGCATTAGTCTGTGTCTTAATATCTCTCAAATTCGCCTACTGAGGAGGTAAAACCAGGCCGCACACATAGCTGGGCACTGCGATTCTGAACAAACATAACAAACGTTGGGAGTAAACAGTGCAATTGTTGAGAACTGTTTTTAGCTGTGGATTAATACAATTTTTGTGCTCCACTGAGTATGTACAGCAGCAGGATGGTGTATGTGGGATGAACTCAAACTGCAATGCCCATGTTAATCAGCAGGAAGAAATATGTTAGCCAGGGAGGCTAACAGTGTGGCTCAGTGATAAGTGTTTAATAGTTTTTTGGAAAACAGTTGTGTTCTGTGGCACAAAGGAATAAGCTGTTGGTTTTGTTCATTTCATAAGATTTGTTGACAATAATAAAAATATAGAATCATCAGCCTTATCTGTTAACATCATGGAAAGAGCATCTTAATCACTGTACAGCTCTCTATAAAGAAACTTATACAAATGTGTGTGTGTGTATCTATAGAAAAAAGGGCCTGGAAGAATCAACAGCACTAGAAAATAGGGTGAGAGTGATAATCATGCTGCAGGTGTAGGACACAGCTGACAGATGAGCAGGAAGTGTGTCTAAGAGTGTGTAGGTGTAGCCAAGCGCTCTCCAGAAAAGGCACACAGACCAAAGCATAACATCCATAAAAGCTCCTCAAATGGCTGCACTCGCACTCATTTCTACCATGCCCACTCATCGTGCTTTACATAAGCACATACTGTGTGTGTGTGTGTGTGTGTGTTTTTATGTCTGTGGTATATGTGTCCACCAGAGAGAAAACACATTACTCATTTGCACTGAGGGAAGCCATCGTCAGTGTCCATCAATCCGTGTAGGGAGACCCTGGAGCCTCTGGCACTGCACGGTCCAGGGAACACACACCTACTCACACAGACCATTTCACACACACACACACACACACAATCTCACCTGATGAGAGAGGAGCAGAGCAAAAAAGAGAGAGAGAGGGGGGAGTTGCTTGTTCCAGGGTTTCATGACTGCAACTTCCATCTTGCAGTCTGGTGATGGATTGTCATCACTGGCAGGGTCATGTGACCCACCACAGGCAAGGACACCCGGTCACTGGGTGGAGGATAAAAAGCTGGAGGTGCTGGCATGGAGTTTGAGCACCTGTACTGTGTGTGCATGTAAGTATGTGTAATTCTAAAGAAGACTTAGTGTGTAGTAAATACAATATGTGTAGGTATTAGACCACACAGGGGTTGTTCCAGCAGCTGTGGACATTGAGGTGACAGCAGCAGTGAGAAGATGGATGAGTGGCGTTGTGCGCAAACAGTCCACTTGTATAATGTGGGTTTGTCCTCGGGCCCTGCATAGAAAAACTGCCGCAGTGAAGTGATATGTTGTAAATTACACCTATTGCCTATTGATATGAAATACTAGTCAAAGGGAGCCAAATGGGATTTTAATTATAATAATGGATTACAGAGAGATTCTTAAATTGCACTTCTGTCCTATGCAAGGTAGCAACAGTGAAGCCAAAGGACACAAAGGGGTGATTAAGAATGTGTCTTGCCATGTGCCATGAATCTTTAATAAGAGAGAACTGTTTCAGGGCTTATGGACGTTAAGGCTTCTATGAACAGGAGCTAAATAATTGAAGATGTTATGCTGCATGGTCATGTCCCACTGACACAGAGACTTTGACCTTACCTGGAGCTGCAATAGCCTCATATCCAAAGACACGGAGGACAAACACATGAAACCTATCATCCCTGTACAGTGACTGATGGGAGATAAGACACATCAGTCATACAGTGATACAGACACTGATCTTCCACTTGACCTGGAGTAAAACTATAAAGCATAAGGTAAACTTTTTGTGGTGTGTCTAAAGTTGAAGATTTGTGTGGCATAACCTGCATCTCTCCATGACAAACCTGAATCTCTCCACACAGGTGACACAACATGTGTGTCCTGTCTTTTCAGACATAAAAAAAACAACCTTAATGAGCTCATTAATCACACTAATGAACGTGATTGTTTAGTATATTACAAAGGCAATGTCAAAACATATTTCCCATCGGTGCTCAAGATTATGTTTTTGTCCTCATTAACACAGTTTTTAGGCAGAAAGAAACTCTAATCAGATCATCTGGTCTTAAGGGGAAACCGAGGGACGAATTGTTCTCGAGTTACTGTGCTCATAATCAAATTATTAGACAACATGCATTGTTTTCTATTTCTTTGTTTCTTTTATTCTAACTATGGGACTACTTCTCCTGGCACTGTAGCATTCATCTAATGTTATAAACTTGAAAATTAAAACCACCTACACGTACTAGAGGTTCACTAAAATGTATGCTCCGTTTATAAGCCACAATTTTGTGGAAAACTTGATTGCTTCCTACAGTCTATCAAACCGACAACAAACGCCTCTGTTCCTTCAAGCTGCACCGTCTTTAGAATCAGCGTATTACTCTCCAAGCTTATTTGCGTCTACTTGTTTGTGAAGGTTGTTTAACACTTGTGGGTAATTGCCACCACCAGAAAAAGTACTTTCATACTTTAATTCTGCGTGGAACTGAATCAGCACTGCAAAGTTTGATGCCAGTTTCAATTGCAGGATATCCTCAGATAAACCTCATTCCATTAGAAGACTTCTTACATTAAATCACACCAGTGAATTTCAGGTTTTAGTTTCCCTCAGAATAAGAGAAAAGGGTTACATTCACTATCCAGCATCAACACTAAAGCAGATTCATTAGTGACCACGATAAACCAGAAAGCAAGATGTGCTCAGTGTGTTTCCATTTGGGAAGCATAAGAGATCTGCTGAGCTGAAATTAGGAACAATCCAAAGAAAATTATAACATTTTTTTCTAAAATTATAACCTCTCCTCAAGATGTCCAGTTTTATTAAATCTGTCCAAATATTGTGAACGAATACTTCAAAGTATATCACATACTATAATGCTACTCTGTTTATAGTGGGGTCTATTTTTCATTCAGTGAGAGAAGAGGTGAGCCTGTAATACCTTACCAACTCATTATCACAACAAGGTCTGACCTGGCCTCTTTTTTTATCACTTTGTGCTGAGGCATGTCCACAGCTGAAGGTTAAAACTAATATTGGAGTTCCTACACAAACACTCCCACACAAGCCGAACCAATCCAAGCACGGTCAGACTGAGTTACCACAAAGGGCTTCATGGCTCAAAAGAACATTAAGTTCGATGCCACTCACTGAGGGGCCACCGGCCGTCGCTGTAATACGGGGTGACATATACACACACACACACACACTCACACCCCCAGTCACATAGGGAAAGAGTCAATGTTGCCAGTCGAGGCTGCCGAGCCCTCGGCAGTGCTATTGTATCGACACATGACCTAACACATTTTCATTAGCAACGTTTTGTAACAGTAATTCATTACTGTGCTCCATCAATTTAGGCCTATTACGTGGGTGGCCGACTTATTTATCCTGTGCTTATTTATTTCAAGGCCTCATGAGACTTCACAGTGAATACACTAATGATGATTAAAAAATCTAATTACACTCATTAATAATTTATATTAAATATTTGATATTTTAGCACTGAATGCCTTTACATTAAGAAAAGCATCGCTTCACTTTTGACACAAGAGACAACATTTGTGAAAGAACTATGGAAACTAAGGTTGAGGCCAAAAATTATGCTCAGGATTAAAGTTTTCTGAGTGGATCCAGTCCATACAAATGGAACCTGATAGGCAGGTAATTTAAAGGAACAGTTCAACACTGTTGAAGCAAGCATTTTGTTTTGTTTATTATATGAGAGTGGTATTCATCTTCTCATCTAACCCTTGGTCAGCAAACATACCTCCCAAAATGTTGATGTTATTAAACATCTTCTATTTCTCACTCATTTTAAAACTGTCTGAAAAAAAAAACAACAGCGGTATGAAGTGATCTGGAACACTTGTGGCTTTGCTGTTCTTTGCTTGTGGACACAACGATATGGGTGTCACCGTGGGACTACTGCACCGACCAGCCACCCGTCTGTCTTTTCAGACAGCCTGCCATGTGGACAGGCTGCCACTGGCAGCTAGCCTATTAACTGGCCATCCTCACTTTAAGCCCCCATGATCAGAGTGTGTCAGTCAACCAGCAGTCCTGCTCCCCAGGCAGCCTCCTAGGCTACTTACACAACTTCAGCAGGGATGAGAAGTGACAGACCACCAGGACAGACAGGACCTAATTGGAGGAATTGGTAGAATGGACAGATTGTTTGTGCTCAGTGAACATATCAAAATGTTCATTTGTCCTTGTCCACATCATTTGGGGCTGTTTTTCAAAGAATGAAAACAAAGTAACCTAGAATTTGTTATTGGATGCTGACCTGATTGTGTCTGGCAATTACTGATAAATTGATAGAATAGCACAATCCAGTCTAGAGGCGTCATGGACCATTTAACAACAAGATTTGTGTCCTTGAACGCACTCAGATCAAATACTAAATGTAATGACTTGGAAACATCCATTACTGTCTGACTCCCATAACTTTAGAGTAAATGGCTGGTTGTCAGCTCCTCTGCCTTGATTGCTTCAGTATGCACGGCACCTGTTCAGCCTACAACTGTATAATGCTCTCTTTTATTTCCATTATGCTGGAAGAATAGAGAACTGGGGGCAATTTAACACAGAACACTGCTGCTGTTTTCCCTCTTTTCCAATTAGTCCAGACACAGTGGACCCCTGCAGTTGTAAATTTGTACAAATAATGACAATTCATCATCTGGCTTCAGCGCTTATGGCAAAATAAGCAAATACTGGGTAATTCCAGCACAGCTTTCCCACATAAAAGTAAGTAAGAAGTAATAAATCAAGAAGCAAACTCCAGTTTCATACAAAATTACCCCCCGAGAAGTGATTTTCCATCTAAGCATGAATACAACCTCATATCAAAGGTTAACGAGACTCATTTTCACGAACTTAAATGACTAGCTACCATGTCGGCAGCCAACTTTAACACCTATAAACAAGGGGTCCTGAATGTGACTGTTGTGATGCCTAATTTGCACTGATTTATCCCGTAAATGCACAACTAGAGCTGTTAATCAGCATCAAAAAGACACTTTGCAGTTTTCAGAGAGACAAGAGCCAAAAAGGCAAAGTCATCAAGAGGTGGAGGCGAGTGTGATCAGTATCTCTGCTGGCATCTATTTCCTGGCTGGCTGGCCTGCCTGCCGTGTCACCAGCCATCACTTTTGGCTCGACTTGCCATCGCTCTCAAACTCACTGCCACATCCAGAGAGGCAGAAACAGGACGTATTAGGCCGGCGTTGCACATCACACGCTTCACATCATCATCATCACACACACACACACACACACACACACACACAGATTCTAATTTACACATGAAAACGAATGAATGCACAGAGATACAGAAAGAGACAGACAGGCATGCATATTCACACAAACACACTGCATTCAAAGGTTAGTGTCTTGGGGACACTGACCTTTAGAAAAATCCTTTTGTTTACCAACATCTCTGAATGAAAAGCAGCTAAGGATCAAGGTATGAGGAAGGAGGGGATAAATATCGAGTATTGCATTTCAGATACATTGTAAAAGATTTAAACTCCCATTCTATATTCTGACAGACTTGTCCTTTTTCAGCACCTCAAGGTTGAGGCACCATAAGCCTAAATCGGCTGGAGGCTGCTCTAATCCTTCTTGAAGCCTGCAGGCTCTCCATGTCCTTCTCATTGGCTTCATTAAAAGGATCCCTGTCCTTTCTACTTCCCTTTCACTGCCTGCTGCCTGCTCATCAACCAGGCCAATTACAACCCGTTATCAGGAGTAAACGACTCTCTGAGAGGGGTCACGCATGCACTGTGTCTTCCTCGTGCTTCCGAAGGAAAGTCAGAAATGAGGTGATGCCACTCATGTAGGAGTCAAATACAGGAGCAGAAACAGGGTCGCTCATGGTGTAACTGTATACAATACACTGAGCATCCATGGAGATTCATTTCTCAAACTTTTTACATGACTGGTGAGGTTTAGGTTTCAGACAGCAATCTGATACTGCCCTTGAGGTCCCTTGAAAAAGAAGTCTGACTAGCAGTGCAAGTCTGTGAAAGAGCAAGGGGAGCAGTGCGCAAATTGAAAGTAATCCTTACGCCTGGGCAGCACTGCTACTGGATTCACATCTATTCATAATTCATCACTCGACAGCGGTGAGGTGGAGAAAGTTTTTTCCATGTAATAAACCAGGAAGAGACATCTTTGAAAGGCACTGATGGAATCGGGCAGATCAGCCTCAGTAATACTGAAGGTCCCAAATGAAAATGGCCCAGGCAGGAAGACAGATGGAGCGGATAGCTGGGAGTCTGCGTATTTCACATCATATTAGATCCTACAGCTGTCCATCCACAGTGCTCAGGAGGACATAGCTGATAGCTGAGCCACTGTCAGTCAAATATGAACTGTCAAAAGCCTAATTAGTCAGCGTCCAAGCATCGCTAACAATGACTTATACGTTCACGCGCAGGTTTTTCTCCAGTTGGAGCCATTTAAGCTTTCACTTGCATGACCGCAAGGGAGTCAAACTGCTCAGTCCACCAGCAAGTGCATTCACTGAACCAAATGGAAAACACAGGGAAAACTAGTGAAGCTTGAACCTGCAATAAATGGTTTTTTGGCCACTTGGGCGCAGTGGAAACAAGTTGGGAGGTGTGAACACAATGATATCACCTTGTAAGTTGACATATGGACTTGCTAGCATCCAGCAGATATGGAAGCAACAATCTAATTCATTTGGCATTGTTGTCTTGACCTCCACCAACTTTTGATTAAAATATTTGGTTCTTTATCTGATTAATGCTAAATGCTATATGAACAGCTGCTAATTCACTCTTATTTTGTGTCACGCGGGATCCCATCAGGACAGCATGAGTTTATCTCAATAATGTCCAAGAAATGTCTCATTTCATCTCTCATTTCTCAATGCAACTGCAGCTGTGACAAACTCAAAGAAGAAACAACCTGATTGAATCACCATATTTCAAATCAGACTTGAGGCGTGAACATAACTAAAGCTGAAAATGTAACTCATGGGACACGAGGCGCCATCAGCAGGTTGATGCTGACAGTCTTGGAGAACAGCTACAGTTCCTGGACCACACTCACTAAGCTCAGACAACACTATGGAAAGTGACTCCTGAAAGTTAATGAAAGTTCAAGAAGAAAAGGCTTCACACACAAAAAAAACCTGACACATTTAAGGGGGATCACATTTAAGAGGTGTTTCACCTTCAAAGCACATGTTCACTGAAATGTCTACGCTGAGACGCACACAGCTTGTCTACCAACAACACGCTGCACACTGTGGAGGTGACTTTGGTTGTCAGGGGTGTTGGCTAGCCCTGAAGCAGAGTGGCCACCCATAGTTATGACACCAGAGTGACCTGAAGGCGACGAGGGAACAGTGAAACTGAAGAAGGTGAAAGCAGAGAATGAATGAAGGACAGCTCTCACGGAGGATGAGACATAGTGAGACAGGGGACACGAGTACAAATACCAGTGGGGGTTAAAAGACGTTGCAGGTTTACAGGGGTTATGAGCTAAACTATTTTCAGCAACGTCCTGGAGTTTTGTCATTACTGTACCCAGCAGAGGAACAGTCCAGCAAATAACCCGCCGTGTGAAATCTGATGTTTTACACTTTTTGGAGTTTGTCCTTGTTTTCTGTCAACTTAATATTAAAAAGAAAAAAATGTTGATCTACTGAAATCCAGGTCGGATAAGAGAGAGGTGGAGAGTCATTTTGTCGTGAGGGCAGTAGTAGTAGCATAAAGGGAAATAAGACATTAAAGCCCACCACGAGAATGTATTTGAAATCTGAAACTGGCTTTTTCTGCCCCTCTCTGCTGTAACATGATGCTGGCTGGCATTCCTGACCTCTCCTTCACCTCCCTCATCTTCGACTGTCTTCGCTGACTCTGAACTGCACAGGCTGATCATTTTCTCTGGAAAGCGGGGAATCATGGTGCTGCGTTGTTATTGTGTATCATGTCATTTCATGTAGTTAGTCTCTAGTTTGTCTGTTTTGCTCCTTCAAAGATGCTTAACACCTGGCAATCAAGTTTTCCCAACGCCATTTGAAGAAATGTCTCTCTCATGCCTTTCTTCGCTTTTTATAATGAATACAAACTACAAAAGGTTCCAAAAATAAAATGTACACTGCCAGCCTGTTTTTAGCATATCTGGAATCCTCACAGAGCTGTTCCAAATCTTTATTTCCTAAAAAGCAGACAAACATGAAATAAGACTCTTCCTTTTTGAATCTCATACCTGATACAAACCAATCTTGCACCAAAAAACAATTTCCGATAAAACAGGGCACATCTGTGTTCGAAATCTTGTGATTCTGCATCAAGGTGAAAACAGTAATATCCACAAGTGTTCCTGACCAAAAACTATCCCTGTCTGACACACATGCAGCCAGCACAGTGGCTGGCCTGGGATTACAGCATAATGACATGCTGATGAAATGTACTGGGCCATCCAGCTCTGTCTATGTTATGGTCTGCTGTCCATATTTCAGCTGAGCCTGTTTGTATGGCCTACTTCACTGTCCCACCCTCTAATCCTGTGCCGCTGGGAACTGCCACACTGCCCGGTCCACTTCCCATCTCTCCTCCACTCAGCTTTAATCTCGCCGCAGCCAAGACAGCGAGCGCTGAATTGGGAACGGCTGACTGTCGAAAACAGCCTCAGCTAAAATGTGCTCACATTTGTACCCAACAAATCAGTGGGGCATACAGAAATACTTAAGTGGAACCTTTTTTTATCTTATACAGAACTTAAATTCTCCACATCAATGATAAAAGGAGTAAATAATCTCATTTTGCAATATACGGTCTTAGTAACACACTACGTGTCTGCACAATAACGTGAGAATAGTGAGGTCTGGGATTCTGGCTTAATTATCCAAGAGTGTTAATTACAGGAAGTATTCTGAGGCAATTATAGGAACTCAGGCAACAACGCTGGCACTGAATCTGCTCTCACAGCACACAGACACTAAAAGAGTCTCATCACAGCAGCTAATTGTTGATTAATCTTCAAACATCGATATCACATTCTGCGCTCTGCATCCACAGAAATGGCCGCACGAAACACGCCCAGATAAAAATGTACCCATTCTCCGCTGTTTTTCTCTTTGTGCTGTTTTAATAATGAGGGGGTGTTTGTCTGAAAAGCAGCGCCTGTTTATAGCCATGAGCTGAAGTAGCAGAAGTAGTAGATCCCGTATCTGTGCCATGTCTTCTGAGAGATTAGCTAATGCGACAACTTGTTAACAGAAGTCAAGTGTTTGAAGACAAGGAGAAGAAGGGGTAGGAGAGAAGACGAGCCTGCATGAAGATGCTGACCATATAGAAAAAAAACACCCAAAAAACTAAGGAGTCAACAAAATATGGAAAAATAACACAAAAGAGAAAGGAAATGCCTTCAAAAACATTTATTCAACACAAGAAAGCACAGGACTATGTAATAAAATATATAAATAGAAGCAAAAGGAGGATGACAGATGAAAGCAGAGATGTGAGATGGCTTAGGGAAGGTGATGAGGGATTATACATTTTGACAGAGCCATGGAAGGGAGAGAGCCTTAGAAATGGATTTGTCGAAAGTGAGGCACTTCAGGGGAACATAGACTGCATTCGTGTGTGTCTCTATCTGTGTGTTTGTCTGTGTCTGTATGTGTGTCTGAGTGTGTATGTGTGTGTATATGTGTGTGTGTGTGTGTCTCCTTGGATGGGTGGTTGACAGCCACACTCTCTCATCTTTCTGGCATAAATCTCAACTCAAGAGAGAGATTCCATCAACGAATGTGCTGCTGCCGCTGCTGTCCGTGCTACAACTCTGACTAATAGGAATGCCTAATAAGGGACATGCAAGCTGACAGTAAAAAAAAAACATACCAAATATGTGCAGATAAATTCTGCTAAATTTAAAAAAAAAAAATTCACATATACACACTCAGCTGAGGCTCTGCAGGGAGTTAAAAGCGAACTTTGGCAAATGACACAGGTTGTCAGCTCCTGACGAAGGCTTAGTGAGAGAAAACAGACGGAAGGTGGAGGAAGGAGGAGCAAGAGCAGACTGAGGATGAAGAGAGGGAGGAGATGGTGACTCAGCTGCTCTCCCAAAAGGCCTCCAGGAGGAAAAGAAGGATGTGAGGGATGAAGAGACCCCAAAGAGGAGGGATGTTCATGCTCCTTCAGATCTTCCTAGTCATCTCAAATTTTCAGTCTCAAAAATGAAGAGAGAAACCAAGACAGAAGACACTTAAACAACTCTTCACAACAAATGTCCCCAATGCCAGTGTAGGGGGATGAGTCAGTCAGTGTCCTTGAAAGGGATCACCATGCCACGCCAAACAGGCCTCTTTAACATGTTTCGGCTATGGGTGCAGGGTAATTGGGCCCTGCCTGTGCATTAAACGTGGATCTGTTCAGACATCACACAGGAACTCAGCACGGGATGCGCTGGGATGAAACAGCATGCTGGATAGAGTTAGAAACACACAGTGAACCACACAAGAGAAAAAAAATCCTTGCCCATGCAAACAGACACAACCACAGCTACGTCCTGAGATACAAATTATTCACGGGCTCTTTTGAAACTGTTTACTCCAACACGCAGAAGCTGCCTTCCACACACCGAGACAGTCGAGAGATTCACTGAAAGTGGTTCTGATGAGACGTTTCAACTTGAGACAAAAGCAAGAGGCAGCGGGCGAGTACCAAGGAAATTCTCTGAAAGAGAGCTATGGGTGTACACTGTGGGACAGAGGCAAAGGAAAGCAGGCACGGTTGTCTTTGAAAGAGATGAGGCGGGTTCTGACAGTGTGCTGTCACGCAGAACAGGCCGATCTCTAATTCTGTGATCAATGTTTTTCTAAAAAATAAAAATAAATTAAAAAAGATGAATTTTCATCCCTAATCAATGACAGCCTTGTGAAGATGAGTGGAGCATCAGCCCCATATAACACTGTCTCACTGCCTCTCTATTGGCTCCCATGTTAAATTCATAACGTTCCCCTGGTGTCCAGAAGCATCTTGTCCTCTTCGTCTTATATTGCGGCGAACAGCACAGATCAGGAAGTGCATCTATCAAACTGAGAGAATGCGACAGGAGGACAATGAGCAGACACAGACGTCTCTATGTTCACATGTATGGGCAGAGATATTCGCAGACACGCAGATTCACAGATTGTGATCTATAGTGACAAACATAACCCTATGCTTCTCAGAAGCAGCACGAAACTCGCCCCCACATATAAAAAGGGACCGAGTGCACAGAGCGTTCCCTCTGTTTTACGAGCAGAGTGTAGCCTCTGTAATGCCCCAAACAACAGAAAAGAAACTCGCCACAGATGTGAGTCAGTTCAAAGCAGAAATCCTCAGCAGACTATTTCTGATCAAACACTTCTGACAGGGAAAGCGAATCCGTATGTTCCCAAATAGGGAGAGAGAGAGACGGAGGAAGACGAGAGGAAGAAGGAACCACAGTCTGTTAAGCAAAAGCACATCACATCCATCTGTCACAGCTACATATGGACACATACAGCTGCAGATTGATCAGTTCAAATGATGCAGAAACAAAGAAAGAAAGAGAGTTTTCTTCCAGGCTTTGATACCATTTTCAAACAGCAGGCTGAAAAAAGGCTTTTGCCTTAAAAATACGTTGCCCCTTATCTGGAGCTGCATGACTGAACTGGTAATACTGTTATGTATACTCACTTAAAACAATCGGCAATATCATCTTTAATTTTAGTCAGTTTCCAAAGATGCCAAGTTCAATTTTTTGACCTATTCCACAGTGAAATATCAAGAGTGAAAACACCTCTGTTTCTCATTAAACTAAAAGGTCACCTGAAAATAGCAACCCAGATCAAATTAACATCTCCATAATGAAGTAATGTGTAACACATTTTGTCAGTGGGCAGATGGTCTTAACACCTCCAAGCTACAAACTCAAAAGGCCTAATGAACACAACAGGACGGGTCTGACCTCAGTGTGGCCACATAATTAAGATGTGTTTTAAGGACAAAATCTGAAATGATGATGAGGCTCTTTCTGTGTCTGTCTTTTGTGATCATTTAGCAAGTAGAAGTTTGCTCACAGTGGTTAGGCAGGTATTTTTTTATTTTATTTCTACACCGTGGTCGTTGCACATATTAAAAAAACTAGATTCAATGTGTTCATTAGTGATCTTTAGAGGTGCTGGTAGGTGGATTTTGTTTCTTTAGGATAGAAGCAGGCCAGCTGTTTCCCATGTTTCTAATCTTTGTACCATGCTAAGCTAACCAGCTCCCCATGAAAGAGTGATAGGGATTAGTGATATTTGATATATAGTGATATTTCTGTATTTCCTGTAAAAAGAGGAAGCTGGGGATGGGCTTATCATGGATCTTGCCTGGTGTTTTCAGTAGTCCGTAGAAATAAATGTGACTGACAGAGGGAAGTTTGACAACAAGGAATGCATCACTGAGTTGTTGGGGTGTTTTTTGCCAGATCTGCCCACTAGCTGTACAGCTAACCACGCTAATGGCAGCTTCAGCTGGCGACAAGTAAAAAGCTATCTGTCCTTCAGGAAACTCCATAAGCCCTTGAGGAATGAGGCACAGCAGCTGGGGGACGTCAGAGTGAAAACAAAAAATATTTTCTTCAATTGTTTGGCCAGACAGGTGAACCATCAGCACAACACGTATGTGATCTGTCTTGATTTGAAAGGGAACTTTAATATTTACCATACAAATAAACAAACTGTCTTGAGCTAACTCTCAATACCAGTTAACAAATAAGCATAATGATCAACCAACTACTCCTTTAAATAGTGAGGACAGAGTTTAAGTCCCGCTTCAAGCCTTTCATCTTCAAGAAGTTCCAAAAGTATAAAGCAACACATAAAGCAACAAATGTAGAAAGTAAATCAAGCAAAGACAAACGAAGAGCTCAGCCTCACTGAGCACTCCTCAGCTGTACTGATCTCCACAGGAAAATGATGTGATCAGCTGATTATCTGATTTATGCTCACCAGCTAAAAAGAAGATAAAAGTCGGCTTTAGTTCTGACAGTGAAATCCACAGAGCGGAAAGAGAGTGGTGTTGAGGTTGTGGACTGATACGAAGATGCAAAGAGGTTTGAATCTTTAATCTTCATTCGAACCAACAGCTCACTGGGACATTTAAAACAGGTTCACAAAGTTCAATGACCAATTTCTTAATGAGAGTGAACGAAGAGTGAGGGAAGCAGACAGTATTTAAGAGAGCTCCATAAACAAAAACATAAGGGTAGGTCTCATGTGCACAACTAATCACATTAATCTTAACTAAATGTGTCATCAACATCACGCCACAAACGGCCAGCTGAACGCTTCAGAGCTCATCTGAGTCGAACGCACTGTTTCGCTGTTATGGTCGACAGGACCCATTTGAAGAATGATTAATTAATCTAGTGCTTAATATCCTTACACAGAGTTAAGTGTATGTGATCACAACAACCCTTAAAGTTCTCATTAGAGTCGAGCTAAAGACTGAGGGGACATCATGGTGGAGCAAAAAAAAAAAAATGCTACTTTAGATCGTCAAGCACAGACAAATCAATTAGGAGAGGCTGGTGACATCATGAGTGTGTATGCATGTGTGTGTGTGCAGCTACAGGCATCTGAACTTAATTAAGTATTTCAATCAAATTACAAAATGGTTTCTTTCTAAATGCCACAAAGGCGTGTTATGTTTCAGGGCTGAGGCAAAGAAAAATGGAGCACGATGCACACTGCACACTGCACACTGCATGTCATGTGTTAATCTAATCTTTTTCATAATTACATAATTGAAGAGAACTGATTAAAGAGCTAGCTCATGTGCAGGGCCCATGGAGAGATGGGATGAGAGATGTGTGTAACTTGAGTCAACCCACAGGACACAGCTGGTTCAAAATACAGTAAGTGATGTCTGCCTGGCTCAGCTGCTACAAAGAAAGACTGACATGCCCTCAAGCATCAAGTAATAAAATCTTTGGAATATCAGTGGGTTAATCTGAAGTAAAAGTCATATTCCATTTAACTGGTTTTAGTTTTAAAAATGTTATTTATGGCAAAATGTAAATGCGGGTAACAGTGTGAGAGTTATGAGTGAAACAGATGAAAACATTTTTAAATTATTAATTTTAAGCAACGTCCGGAATGAAGCAAAACATTTCATAAAACAGTCTGGAGAGGGAAACAAACAGCTTTAAAACAACCAGGCACCCTTCAGCGCTCGCTCAGTGTTTACACCAAAGTGCTGAAGAGAAGTAGGGTTATATCTAATTCAGACATGTGGATTTTGCTTGTGCAGCTGCAATGCTTCGACTGAGGACAGTTTTGTTATGGACCAAGTGTTGATGGTTCATGTTGTGTGCTAGTGGAGATAATGCTGGATGCTGCGGGGATCACCTGTGCTGACAGGCTGCCTACACATACTGTATACCGCAATACAGTATACAGTTACCTGCCTACTCTGGCGTACAGGTCATTACATGATCACTGATAGTGATGCCACTGTATGCTGCTGTCTGTATCTCAGACTACGGGGGCATAGTCGTGACATGGCAGGAACCTTCCCTGTAGATTTATAATCTATACAAACAGATACCTGCATACAAATACAGAATCTGTCGGCCAGAATTTGGTATCAGAGGCAGTCTGGGATTCAGTATGTAGCAGTATGTAGGACTGACCAATCAGAGTATAGTGGGCTTTGATCGCTTACATGCAAACAGTCTGTGTGGAGAGCAAAAGAGGGGGAATGTATTGGCCAAAATGTAATCTAATCAAACTAAACAACGCCCGGCAGCACAGAAGAAGAATTATTTTATTTTATGTTTTATTTAATTCATTTAATATTTGCTCAGTAAATTACGATAGTTAATGACTGATTACAAACGATGTATTTAGAATAATTCACGATACATAACTGTTCTCTTTTATGTTGTATAACTGAGATGTATATGTAATGTGATAAAAAAAAATAATTTGCATGATGAAAGTATTTTAGACTGCTGCAGAATTTCATTATCGGGTACAGCAATTTAAGTGTCAAGTATCATGTGTGACATTTAAGTTACTAATTCATGTCCCCTTGCCTCAGAGTCATTTTAGTTCCCACCTTCTTTTGTTTTACGTGGGACACTTATCTAACATGTAGAGTCGTGTGTCTGATGTGAACCCCCAGTGGGAGAAGACAGGGGTTTTTTATTAAGTCTTCTCTTATTTCTGTTAAATGAAGGGAATTATTCATGAGAAATTGCAGCCCTCTTCAGTCAAAATCAGTCATTCAGCTACATGTGTCAGGACTATCAGTGCTATGCTGTATGTGATCTTTGGACTTAAAATCATGCCTGATGCTGGTAAGGATGGCATCTCCTCATGAGAGCACAGATGGGAGCCTTAAACTCTATTTTCTCCAGCAATCTCAGTCAGGATGGTCGATCCATACTGGAAAATACAGTTTTACGGCTGACCAGTCTCAGCACTTAAACATGCCAGCAGAAGCAGAAATACATAAAATCAAATGAGCCAAAGAGTTTGACAAGTATATAAACTCCTCATATTCCTTTATTCCATAACAACAGTAGTTAACAGTGTTGGAGACACTTGATTCACTGTTACACACGGCTTCAAATATCATATCACTCGTGCTAAAGGTTTTAATTGTTGCTCTTTCAGACGGTATGAAAAGACAAAAACCCCCATCTCCTGGGGAGCACAGGCCAAACAAAATGACTTCATGCAAGCGGCAAAAGATGCAGTGAAGCCTCTGAACTCCTCCCAAGCACTGCCTACCTGCCCTCATGAGATTCCACGGCTTCGCTTTCAGTACTTATGTAATGCGACGGCTAACTCTTCACACATCCTTTCATCCAGAGAAGACATAAAATATGCAGCATCCAAAGAGCATAAACTCGTTCTCCCACCCCTCCCTTCACTTCATCTCTGTAT
This sequence comes from Scatophagus argus, assembly GCF_020382885.2. Lineage (NCBI taxonomy): Eukaryota > Metazoa > Chordata > Actinopteri > Scatophagidae > Scatophagus > Scatophagus argus. The sequence goes on along the minus strand of NC_058498.1, from coordinate 16,413,261 downwards.
CTCATCTGTGCTGCGGTTTTTGGTCTTCCTGAGTCCGGGTGGTGAAGTCACACAGGACCTATGATCTGCTTTAATTTTGTTTAGGGGTAACTTCTACAAACACTGAGAAAGAGTAACTGTGTGTGTGTGTATGTGTGTGTAGGGGGAGAGGGCATCAGAAACGCAAGGAGTAAATTACTAAGCCTGCTGCTTGCGCTGCATATTACCGAAGCACTTGGGCAGTGTGCGTACTCTACCATGCAATTTATATTTAGTAGGTTCTGCAGCTTGTACAACTTCTGTGTAAGCTAGTGTAGTTTTAAATTATAGACAAATATATTTTCCACTGGAATACATTGCGTCACCTTCAAAAAGCTAAAACACATTCAGTGAAGACTCCTCAGCATCAGAGCACCTTTATTACTCTACTGTATTGTACTGGGTTGATGTATGGTCCAGTTGAATTCAAAAACAAAATCACTAGTTGCTCCATTAGAGTTATCTGACGACACTAAAGCGACAAACTGCACTATGTGGTGCACTGACTTATTCATTTGTCTCAAGCCCCAGCCTATTTTCCATAGGTCAAGTGCTTGATTTTGAATAATTCTTGAAGACCTGAAGAACATGCCAGAGTCAAATGTCACTAAGTAACACTGAACATCATTTCGCCTAAAGAATGAGGCTCATTTTAATGTCATGGAGCTGATTGATCTCTAAGGTAGTGACTGCAAATGAGGGATACAAATTTGATAAAAAAGAAATTATGATGACATTAAAAATGCACATATATATCCACATTTCGAATTAACTAAAACGTGTGAACACCACATGTTGTGATTCAGAGCATGTAAGCCATGGATAAATGGTTGAAAATTAGCTTGAAGAAATGGACTTTTGGTGAAACAGTTAGCCAAAAGTAAGGAATAAAAGTGGTTTGGTCAATTCAAGTCAAGACAAAATCCATTTGTTTAGCACTTTAACAACCGCAGTTGTCCAAAGCGTTAAACATGAGCTGTGTGAATTAGGCTGGTTTCCATCAGCTGGTTTAGAGCGAAAAAGCAGAGCTACACAAGGAGTTGTTTCTCCAGATGGTGGCAGTATAGGCTGTTATGCATGGCTGCAACAGACTAAAGCAAGCAAGACGTGAACCAGTAACAAAACCAGTTGTTGACCAACCAACAGTGAACTCTGAGAAAAAGGGAACAAACCAAATGCTGTGGCTATCTACGAGGGAATATGGGTACAATCTGGCTTCAAGTCAATCTTCACAAGTTCAGACGCCTTGCTTCAACTCTTTGAGTGAATACGACCTGGATGACTGAGAATCTTCACAGACATGAAACTAAGGACGTTTTCTCAAATTTCCATTAGAGATGTCACAAGAACCCATGTTTTAATGGTAAGCCGATGCCAAAATTCTGAAAACCTGACTTGTTTCTCTGCAATATACGCCTACAAGTGCTCTAATCTGCTGTTGTTTAACAAGTCATCAAGGTGTATATATCTTGTACCTGAATAAAATTTGACTTTACAATCAATTCAAATGACGAGGCTTCGTTGAAAAGGTACTGGAATTGATCTGACAGACCTGCATCACTTCGTTTCACTAGAAAGGCTGGGAAGCGAGGTCAAGGTAAGGTAACGAGGTCATCCAGCCTCTATCCTCACCACAAAAGTCAAAAAATGAAGCAATCATGTTTGTAAATAAATCATTTGTAAGGCCCAGATGCACTGTAAGCTCTGCATTAAGGTTACGGCCCCATCTGAACATCTATAATGGCATTAGAGTAGTCAGTGAGTGGGAGGACGGCCAGCACACACAGGCCCCTGATCATTCCAGCTGGACATCTTAACCGTGACAGCTGACATGCCAGCGCGCCTGCAGGTGTCTGACAGCCACCCACAGGGGCACTCTCTCCTTTTCCTTCTGCGCTCCTCCACCACTTAATAGCTCTTTTTATTCCTCCTCCCGTTTCTGCATTGTCCTCTTCGTAAGAGCAGCGATGCCTTCACCTTGCTGACAACGGATGCATCTCTGCTTTACTGCCCTCATAAAAAGTCCAGAGTTGAAAACAATGAGAGTGGGCACGGGCAGTGTTAAGCTGAGGTAATGTCACTATTGAGCACGGCTGACAGCTTTATGGGCAACAGGAAGGATCAAAATGAGAAGGTAAGTGTAGGCGTAGTAATGGACAAGACTAACAGGCCTGATTCAACAATGCACTCAGAGGGCCACATAGGCCTGTCAGCAGACATTTCATTACTGACACATAAATCTGCCAAATAGGGAGGCTAAGTGGCACCTCGGGTACCATTAAGTGCTGCTGTATAATTGCATTCACTTCTATGCTGGTTTTCACTTGATTTTGACAGTAACATCTACTGTTTCTCTCAACAGGCGGGCAGGAAGCCGTAAGACCACAATGACATGTGGTCGAAGACAAGAAATATAAAGTTCTGTGCTTAATATAAATGTGAACTTGACAGCAGGAATTTTCTACCGTGTTAGAGGGGAAACGGCGTGCTTATCATTAGCTTAATTCATTATCTCACACACTAACGGCCGCCGTGCTGGCCATCTCAATCAATTTTCAGCTGCTCGAGAGACAAACAGAGGATTGAACAACAAGCCCGAAAATTACTGGACAACCCCCTCCACCGCCTGAGCAAGATCCAGTCCTCACGACGGACATACACCCACATTTTTGTGCAGCTATTCTACGTCACTACCTAACCCTTTGACAGGATACAATTCTTAAATGTTTAATTTGATGGTCAACACAGTGAGCATGGTGAAATGTTTGGGTTTTAATTACAGAAATGTACCAGCAATTAAAAACCAAAAGATGCACATTTCACCAGGTACGTGGATTTTTGCATTTCTGCGGTCGGTTTAACCCTGACCAGCTGTGACATTAATAAAAAAATCTCTGAGAGGGCTAGTGCCCTGTGAACAAATACATTGAAAGTACTGCCTCAGACTCGTGAGTTGAATATTAATGTCCATGGTTTAAGTACTGCCAGGGACCTTTGTTGCATGTCACTCTCCATTACTCATTTCCAGTCATCTCTGCAGGCTACTGTTAACTTTCTAATGAAGGCACAAAAATCCCCATAAAATAGTTCTGGTCACTGTTGTGGCCATTAGCAAACGCACACTAAGCGTATGTTTTTAATTTGCAATTGTCCTAGAAACAGAGAGACAGCTGCGCAATCTAAATTATAATTTGCAGTCGGTTACATGTTTTTGTGTGTGGAAGAGTTGCCGGCAGAGTGGTAAACCACGGTCCCTAACAGACAAAGAACGAGATTAATTAGCTTATTTCTACAACTGCACTAAGAAGTGAGCAGAGCCACAGCAAAGGCAGGAAGAGAGCTGAAAGAGGGCTGAGCAAACACAGGCAGAGGCTCAGATGTGTCACACCGACGACAGGCACTGAGCCTCTCAAGCTGAGATGACTGCAGGGATCGATCAAAGGCTGCCTTCCCCTTTCTAACCCACGTTTAGATCATTAAAACCTAATTGAGAACTGGTAACCAAAGACACACACACACAAACACACGCACACAGTGGCTGTGCTTGTACGGATACACGGGCACCCCATCTCAGGGATGACAATAGAAAAAGCACAGCCAGCGTGAGGGATTATGAGACTTGATGTCCGTCTGAGTTAGAGAGCAAATCGATCAGCCAGGACTGCATCATAACAGAGGCTGAGGGCATGAAGTAGTGTCACCATGATCACGGGGTGAATCTCTCGCTCATTGGGTCATCCTTGTAGATGAATCTTGACAAAAGCAAACTGGATGAAAGGCAGCAAAGGAAAGGAACACAAAAGATAAACGCAACATACATGATCTCTCTCCATATATATGTGGATCAGAATGAGGGTAAAAGTGTCAGGCATCAGATCAAATGGACCACAAAATGAGTGTGTGTGTGTGTGTGTGTGACTGGAAGTTGGCTCACCCAGGACTAGAACTTGCACAGCGTTTCTTCCACATTTGCAAGCCTGGAGGTGCTCTGATCACTGCTGGCCGTCTGCTCTGCTTGGGTCTGTGCAAAATAATGCTGCTCCTCAAGCTTCTCCAGACACCGAGCTTCCTCCACCTTCTCCTCCTCCTCCTCCTCTTCCTCCTCCAGCAGCAGCAGCAGGAGCGGCAGCAACAGCAGCTGGACTGGATTGCCTTCACTAACCTTCCCACCTCTGTGTCGCTTCTCTTCCCGAGCACTGCTGCTGAATTATCTGCCGCCTCCCGAATGAAGTCCCAGACGCTCTCCTCTCCCCACTTTCGTGCTACAAAGGCAGCAGGAGCTCCTCTCCCAGTGGGCTCCCAGCTTTGTGTCTAAAAGAGGCGGTGAGGGCTGCCACCGGCGGCGGGAGGCAGCTCGGACTGATGGCGCTCTCGCTATTGGATTGCATGTGTATGGGAGTCCTGGCATTTGTGTGTGTGTGTGTGTGTGTGTGTGTGTGTATTAGCGTGTATGTGTGTGTTTGAAAGAGGACTCGGCTGCTGTTCATTGGGGCGCATCTGCGCTGCTGCCGCTCGCTCGCTTTTTCTCTCTCGTACTCAGGCTGTTTTGTGCTGCATTCAAGTCCTGTGGGGGGAAAACGAAAGACGAGTCCTCTATTTAAAAATTCAGCTCATTTTAACCTTCAGGTGGTGGGTAAAGCTTACTCACAGTACTCCGTAGGGACAGACTGGATGTGTATTGAATAAGATAGTCTAAAGTAAATATACAAATAAATACAATAGTTCGTGTATCTTTAGACTTGGTAAGAATTAAGAACAATTTACTTGTCAGTCATTGACAGTAAGCCCCGCCCCTGCTTCAGCCAACCAGGTGCTAACATGGTTGGCAAACTCTTCCGAAGGTAGCCAGCCAACTCCTGTTGTCATTTACCAAATTACTCCACAAGTTACTGGTCCGTTTAAACCTGCAGTCACTGAGTTTGGACACCTGTGGGCAGTGCAACAACCTATTAACATAACACAGACACATGTAAAATTATAGATATAAAGTTGATGTTGCAAGTGTTAACAAACTGTTGCCTGTTTATGCATGTAACATACACAGAGCAACATGTCTTCTTCTAGCTCTAGTAACAGATAAATGATTGAAATACTAAGCTGAAATTGTTAGTTAAAAGTCGTGGCCGCTAGTTATCTTAAAGCACTGGATACATGTTTGGTAGTTTCATTTAGTAGCCTATGCAGGATTTATTAGTTGCTGTTTGTAAACACACATTTGCTAGTTGGCCCCTCCTCCCCAGCTCAATGGTCACTGCATGCATGTGGCATTTGTGGGTAACACACATGTCATGGTAGGACAGCAGCAGCAGCTTCCAGCGCTCTGGTATTGTATATGCTCAATCACTGACATGACCTACTGGGTCTCGTTTGTTATTATTCACACCCATGTGTGTCTTGTTTTGACAAGTCAAGAATGTCTGTCGTGAAATGGGCCTATTATCTGTTCATCTCAGTCAAAGTAATAAAATGAAGGATTTCAATCACATAATGGGTTTAAAAAAAACCTCAGATGTTCTTGCAGCGTTAGATACCAGCAATACTTTATTGCAGTGCAAGTGAATCCGTGTTGAACCAATTTTCCCCAAATTGAATTATCAAATTCCCCAGTATATATGTTCCCCACGTGGACTGAGTGATATCAACATTTTATTACATTACATGTACCCACTTATTGGGAGCAATTTGGTGTACAATGTCTTGCTCTAGGAAACAAAATAGGAGCTGGAAAACAAGTCACCCATAGAGCCAATCACACACCCACTATTACTACTACTTCTACTACCAACTGAACAACAGCTGCTGACTGCAGTGATACTGGAGAGAGACAGCCATGCCAGGTGGTTGAGACCATTATGAAGTGTTGATGGGTGGATTGTATTTCACTTTATGGTGAGTGTAGAAAGAAGCCACTGCCTTTTAAATGTCTATGGGAATGATACCAAAACATGTTCTCTGTTTTTTGTTGCATTTCTGAAAATTACCAGTGAAACCCCACTGTGAGAGTTTTATTCGCTATTTGAAATGTATGGATGTTTACCTGACAAATTTCATGTGTTTGTTTTTAACCTTAAGTCTTTTGGGGGGTTTCCAAGGATATTTTTGTGTCCGTGCAACACTGATGCAGAATTATTATGTTTTTTACAAGTTACTGTTAGATAACACAGGAGTAGAAAACATCTATCAGCAAAAAATAAAACAAATAGCAGCACAAAATAACAGTCAACATTTTTACAGTTTGAAGCAGACATGGGTACTTTTCCCATTCCATTCATTCCTAACTAAGGTGAGATGACTCCCATTTTACTTTTTAATAGGCTCAGATGCAGACAAGGAGAGGATAACTTGTTCTCTTCCTTCAGGCATCCTCACACATCTTTTACATTTCACTGCCACTTTTTAACAGAGCATAAATCGGAGCCCGAGGCAGTGTAGGAGTGTCATATCCAGGTGAAGATGGAGGCTGTGCCATGTTTCATCCTGTCTGCAGTCTACAATGCTGCCCTCAATGGAGCTTTCATATGCTGGTTCTTGCCTGTGCTGCTGTCTCTGATCGCAAACAGTGCTACTCTCCATGCTGTGGAATGAAAAATTAAAATGGGGGAAAATACATGGATGAAATTTTATTACACAATCTGATCACTGCCACTGGTTATTGCATTTGAAATTCAAACTGCTGTATCACAATAGCCCATAGTACAGTGACCTTCAAGGTCGTTGTTGTCTCCTTAACCATTTCCTTGGCTGGCTTAAAATAAAAGCTCTGTAGGAGCTGTACAATAATACAGCAGCACAGTAATAATCAGGAAGCCTCCCACTGTGCTTCATACTTGAGGGCAGCAAGCCAGTTCCAGGGGCTTTTCTAGCTGAATATTTTTAAAGGTTTCTGCAGAAGTATTGAGAGGGTGGGTGTTGATAAATAAGATATACATAAAACATGAGCACAATGTATCTGCCTTGTGTGCAGGTCAAAAAGGCTGTACATCAGCTCTAGGACTCCACACTCATTTGTCAAATTGAAAGCACTGCTTACTCTGACTTTGTCTGTGTGGGTGTGAGAGACAGAGGTACCAAAAGAAAAAAAAGCATTTTAACACATTTATGTAAGTAATGGTTCTTACTTTGTGATATTTACTATATTAAGTGGAAATGTTGTCAGCGAACCAAAAAAATCCTGCACACCACTGATCTCTTATACTTACTTTATCTCTAATAAAGTCTGCTAGCAGCTTGGCTAATTTATGCTATAGGCTTATGCTAATAATTGTGAATAGCAAAAAAAAAATGTTTTGTCTATGAACCATTAATACTGAGCCCAAATTTATACTTTTGTATAAAATTATGTTTTAAGCAACATTTTATGTGTGTTAGTGGAAGTAATTTAGAGTAAATTTTACTGCACTTAACCAGTTACAATTATTTATCTATTGATAAATAATTGGTTAGCTTCTTCAGTAACATACTGTGTTAAATGAGCATATGATATCGAATTGAATTGAGTCTAATCAAAATTGTTTCCTGACAGACTTTCTGGTATCAGCGAATATAACATTGTTGTCCAAAGAAACAAGATAATATCTTATCAAGATGAAACAGACGATTTACACCTTACCTCTCATTTGTTCTTCTAAACTTTAACTTTGCACAAAGACAAGTCCACAGCTGTTTGTAGTATAATATTAAATATGATTACAACATTAATCTAGCTGTGTTTGCAGCTGCTGCGTCACCACTTCAGGCCACGTCTACAGTAAATTACAAACACAAAGGCAACTGCAAAAAGTGAGTCATATCAAGTTGAATAGAAATCAGCAGCACAGTAAGCCTGTGTGTCAGCTTTAATAAACATCTTGCAATAACCTTTTAAAATGGGTCTCTAAAAAAAAAACACGCTAACTGCAAAAAGAAACAGCAGACTATTATCAACATTGAGTCAAAGAAATTTAACAGGACATTCACTTAACATCACAGCCTCAAAAATTACCATGAAGCTGTACCAGCACGCCATCACTGTCCACACAGTCAAAAAAGAAACAAAAAAAGCCCCACAGTTAATTAATACAGCATTATCACTCTAAGCTTTGAACCTCTACAACCACACCTCACACTGACTGAAGGCTATTAGCAAAGACTCACCATCTTCTGTCCGTTTCATATCAAACAGCACCCAACCACCCAGACAAACAACAAGCTAATGGCCTTGGACAACTTCAAGACGTTTTGCTCATTAATTTGCACCCACTCACTCAAAGCAAAAATACGCAACTAGGAGGAAATGGCAGATTTTTGTGAATGGGAAATAAAGAGAAGCATAGCAGAAGGATGTAGTAAAGGCTTACTTTACATTTCTCAAAAACTAATTCTACCAGTAAATGAAGGGGTGAGTGGAAACATCAGTCCTGTTTAGTGCAGCTGCTCTAAACCTTTTTGGTTTGTGACCTTTTAAAGTGAAACAATTCTCATAATCCCTTGTCACAGTTTCCAGATGTCTAGCAGTTCATGCAAATCCAAACGTTTCCAGCTCAAATTGTTTCATTTGTAAATGTCCTCATTGTCTGTTTCATTTAAGCATTTTTACAAGCCTGAAGATGTGTTGTTCATTTCACAACAAGAGTCTACAGTCTTGCTGTGAAACCATAGTAGCATCTGGCTGTTTAGCAAGTATAATATTCACAATATTCACCATCTTGGTTTAGTGTGTTAAAGTGCTAGTATTTTCTAATCAGCACTAAACACAAAGTGCAGCTAAAGCTTGTTATTTTTGCAGGTATTTGTGTCATAAATAGTCTTGGACCCAGAGAAATTTTGACCTGATGATGGCACTAGATGAAAGATCAAATTTCATGACAATACACCCAACCAAGACCTTTCAACCAAAACCACAAAACTCAACCCTATGGTAACATGACATGGTAATATCAATAAAGTCATTATGATTCAGCATCTGAGTGCTGTCTGTACGTCTGTACACAATTACATGGCAGTCCATCCAATAGTTGGTGTGATACACCATATAGACAACAGTATCCAGACCCACCTCTTTATGTGGCTGTTTTTCAGGGGTTGGGCTCGGCCTCTGACTTCCAGTGAAGGCAAATCTCAATGTTTCAGCATACCAAGACATTTTGGACAATGCTATGCTTCCAGCTTTGTGGCAACAGTTTGGTGAAGGCCCTTTTCTATTCCAGCATCTATTCCAGCATGACTGGTCCATAAAGACATGGCTGGATGATTTTGGTGTGGAAGAACTTGACTGGCCCACACAGAATCCTGACCTCGACCCCATCAAACACCTTTGGGATGAACTGGAACAGAGATTGTGAGCCAGAGCTTTTGGTTCAACATCAGTGACTGACCTCACAAATGCTCTGCTGCATGAATGGGTAAATATTCCCTCAGAAATACTCCCTAATCTTGTGGAAAGTCTCTCCAGAAGAGTGGAAGCTGTTATAGCTGCAAAGCTGTCGACGTATTTAGAATGTGATGTCATTAAAGTCCCTGTTGGTGTGATGTCAGGTTACTTTTGTCTGTGTAGTGTATTTCAGACTGAACTGAGATGGGACTGACCAATGTAACTAACAACACAGCAGCCAAAAACAGAGATTAGAATGAGGAGGGAGTCATATTCTCACTCAGTGGGTAACAACACACATTACCTGTGTTACTTATCATGGACAGCACATTAAACAATAATAAGAAAGTTTATTTGTATAACAGTTTTCAAAATGTTATAAGGGACTTGTTGTGGACACACCACAAACAATCTAAATAAAGATTCAGGAGTGAAGTAAGATATTCTGAAACATAAGACAGTAAATCTACAAGCATGACACATCACATTTTGGTGCATTCATGTCTATCATACCAGCTTTACATACACACCAGTGTGTGTGTTCAGGAGTGTGTCCTGCAGCCTTACAGAGAGTGCCGTGCTGAGCCCATCTGGCCTTTGGCTGCTACTGGACTGGTCAAACAGACGGACGAGACCCCAGTGCAGCTGTGAGAAGAGCAACCGCACCACTTACAGAAGCACTGTGTGTGTGTGTGTGTGCGCGTGTGTGTGTGCGTGTGTGTGAGTATGCATGCAAGCTCGCTGTTAGACATTTACTGCAGCTTTCCAAAAGGCTGCGTGAGTAATCATTGCTGCTCATCTCATCTTCCCTCTTTGTACTCGAAGGTGGCACATGTACTTCACAAACAGTGCAGACATATTCAGGCAGCAAGTACATTCATCACACCACAAGCATGAATGCACACACACAGACACACACACACGCACAAGGAGGCACAAAAGGCATCTGCCTTAGCTGGTGTTGGGAGCCGCTGATTTCTCCTCTGTGCTATCTGCTGTGCGATTACGTGGTGAGGACAGAAAAGAAGTGACAATGATGCATGTGTAACATATTATGCAGGATTCACCAGAATATAAGTCAAAGCTGAGACATAAAAGAAATGTTATGTACAAGCTAGAAACTGCTGCAATCAAATGTAGTGGCTACAAACAAATGTTGTAAAAAAAACATGACGGCTTCTGCTACTGCTAAAAGAGTCTGAGAGACCATGCCACTGCAATGTCTTCTCAATTACACGGCTCTCTATAGGTGAGGTGTGTGAACAGGTTTGTTTTTCTTTTTTCCTCTTAATATGATGTGATGACTTGAAGTGAGGATTTCCATGCAGTAGCCAGCCAGAGGCAGGATGAGTTATCTGCTGGTGCCTCAGTGTTTGCGTGACATATTATCATGTGTGCGTGTAGGCTGGACAGTCCCACACCCGCAGGCACGGACAAAGGTTTGATGACTCACCAGAGGTCCGCCGAAGCAGGAAGAAAAACAAAGTGATATAGAGAAGGAATGGGACTGGATTAATGGTGACTCTAAGATGTGGAGAGGAGAGAAGAATGGAAGAGAGGAAGATGAGAGAGGATGGAGTCTACAGGGAGCCAAAGAACCCAAAGGGAGAGGAGAGATGTGTGAGCAGAGAGTAGAAGGAGGAGGAGGAGGAGACATATGCTTCCCCTGAAGGCTGTACTTTGGGGAATGAGGGAAGGATGAAGTAAATAAAGAAGGGAGAGACCAAAAGGGGAGGCTAAGCAACACCCATGGGGGCTCTGAAGGAAGGAGCAAGGAGGAAGCGAGGAGACAGCTTGGAGGAGCTCTGGAGACCAAAGACGCTCGCACAGACACACACATTTTCATTTGGATGTGGGCAGGAGACCATATTTGCTCAAGGAAATACAGAGACAAATGAAGGACTGTGTATGTGCACAATTACACACTTTCTTTTCTTACAACAGTGTTTACATAAACAGGAACCAGAGACTGCTGTGGCTGTGGGCCTTGAGTAGTCTCTGACTTCTAGCTTTATGTCACACTGCTCTGCAAATCACTGCAGCCAGAGCCAGAGGTTATGTAGTTTTACTGTTTCCGCTGGGATTAGCTTGATGATTAAACATACTAGCAGAGACATACATACTTTCTGTGCTGCAGAGTCTGAACTTCATCTCAAAAGGCACCCTGCAGAGTTTTGTCCTCAAGTCTAGCGTTCTATTGTGAAGAAGGGTTTTGATGAGTGGATCTCTGAGGGAGGAAGTGCATTTCAGCAGCTGGTATTTGTGATTTACAAGAAGAAGAAGGAAGAACAGAACCATTAAAAAAATGATTTTGCAAAGTTATAATGAGAAAGTAAATTCATTCAAGGTGCTATTGTGACAACTGCTTACTAGCTGGGCACAACCACACACAACCACACACACACACACACACACACACACACACACAGTCATAACAATAAACATTACCTGTCTAATCCTAACCCTAACCCTATCATTATGTACTCACACCAATCTCGAATTATGTGTAACATGGGGATTGGTAACAGTGTTCGGGTTCTGTTTTGTTATTGTTGCCAACAGGAGGTAGGCCCACACAAGCCTCTGCCAGCCAGCCTTCACTTTCAAACGCACACTTTATGTTAGAGAATGAAATTGCCTGAGTAACAGTAGAAACTAACAAGCTGACAATTACTCTGCTAAGAACTGTTGTGAAGCAATCCCTTCCTCATCTGTAAGAGAGGGAGAAGGTATAGTTTCTGGTCGGTACATGTAGGTTTCAGAGGAGTACTGGCGATAAACATATGGCAGCAGAAAGATACCAACTTAATTTGGCGAAGTCAAACTGCTGAAGCCTAATATTAGCTTCAGCTGAACCTTTGAAGGCATTTCTGCACAGACTGAGATCTACACAATGAAATCAGTGGCTGACACCTACATTAAACAGATGAGGTTTTTGTAATGAAAACATTCAAACAATGCAATCAGTACCAACAATTCACTTTTGTGTACAATAAAAGCAGAGTTAGAAAAAAGTAGTAGAAAAAAAGCCTGCACTTTATGAATAAAAACTTCACTTCTGAAGAACATTAAGTTCCATGTGATTAAAATGAATGGATCAGTTTGGCTCCCAGGCTGTTTCCATTTAAGCCTTTATTTAAGTTCTGCTTGTGATTGAAAACACGATCAGTGCAAAGTTAAATTGAGTATCTTAATAACTAAGATAAAGCAGAACAATACAGGCTAAAAAAAACAGAGCTGCCAGATATTAAAGATATAATATGCAACGCTCTGACTTTAAAATGTCTAAACAATGACTCTTTCTTATATTTTACTGAGTTGTGTACTTAACATGGTCCCAAATGTTTCTTGCAATGTTCAAACCTAAAGAAATATGTAGTAGTAGTATTATTCAAGATAGCGGTGCTTTTCATTTGGTCACCTGTCGCTGTAACTGCTAGCAGAGCCGAGGAGTGAGGAGGAAAGTCAACCGACGTGGCTGAACGCAACGTGAATCAAACAGCATCACCTCGTCAGTGAGCAATTCCTGAGTCACTTCAGATGGATTTTCATCAGGTGTGGTGGTTGTTCAACACTGAAGACAATTATCACGATCCCACACTATCTCTCTATGTCATCACGCTAAATATTTGTTTTCACTGTTTTGAATGAGACCTCCTGAGGTCTGTTTAAAGCAATGTCGTGCAGAAAAACTCTATGAAACAATATTTACTGTTTATCCTCATATGAAACTTCCGGCCGCACTGAACACATGCAAAAGCTGAGGCAGCTTTTCCAGGGCTCTATTTTATTGGAGATGGGCAAATATGAATAGCAAAAACTCAAGTGGAAGCAAATCTATTTTAGTATTAACTTCAGTGAAACACTGAGAGAGCGTCTGTCTAACCCACTTTCGTTCTATCAGATTTTCTGTCCATCAGATCACTTGTCACAGCTACAGTCAGGCCTGCAAGGATGAAAAATAATAACGTCCTTCAAGGATGAAATCTGACCTGCACGCACATTTTTTTAATCAGCACACACACACACAAAAGTGAAAAAGAAAAAAAACTGACTGCAAACTGCATGTTTCTGGGTCAATGTCAATCCTGTTAGAGTGAGAGGTTGGCTCTGCACTTGAGAGACGGTCCAAGCCTTTAGTGTTGAGGGTCAGTGCCTCCCAAAAGGGATGTGGAATATCTCCCCAACTCTGCACACATCACTGCGTCGCATGAATAACCCCAGCAGCTTCCTGCCAATGTCAGGGACACACAGGGCATAAAGAACACCCACAGCGACAGCAGGGCGAGGAACCAAGAGAGACACAAGGACACATTTGTGACAGATCTCTGATTAAACACAGACATATAAATATAGCATTTCATTTTTTTCTGCATAAGTGCATAAGTCTGTGTAGCTGACAGCAGGACGGTGAGCTGAGCTCCACAGATCCAGAGCCATACAGGCAGCTTCAATGAAATGCTTAATAATTGATTGTTGCCTGGCAATAAGAAAGTAGCAGGTGTGCGTGAATGCAGTTCACAGTATATGACTTTGGCTCTGGCAGTGTATGAACTCGTTAATTAAGCAAAGGCTTCAGGATGAGAACAAACCCTGTAGATGAGAATAAATTCTCCTGCTAGGTTAGCTAATTAAATCACAGCAATTATTTATAACACAGTCATAAAGTTAAATTAATGTTTACCTTTAAACCAAATGTATGCATGCAGAGGGAACAGGGGAATAGACGATGGTGTCAGAGAAATGAGGGAGACACTGAGCTGAACATTTGTTATCATAGTAAAGAGAAAAAAATGACCAATAAAAGGCTGCACTGTTGTGGATGAGAAAAACCTAAATGAAATAAATAGTGCACAAAACATGTCCACGGCTCAGGGATAATACACAGCAGCTGAGATTATCCATCATATAAAGCTTTTAGCCCCGAATGAGCTGAGGCAGCAAACGGAGGTGCAGGTGAAAATCAGTCACGGATTCGTGCCTCAATAAAGCTGAGGTTGGCAGAAATGAAGTGAGTGAGACGAGCGGCCGCAAAGGAGGAGGAATAAGCAACAAGCAGTGAGCTGCAGGAATGTTAAGATCATGGATGCAACAGAATAGCCAGTCAGAGTAAAGAGCAAACTAAATTATATTTAATCATACAATGTCACTGACATGTCAAAAACTATTTGTCCAGTGCTTTAACAGACTGGTAGCTTCAGGTCATCATCATCCTTGTTTCTCTCTCTCTCTCTCTCTCTCTCTCTCACACACACACACACACACACACATACACACCACATGTCTGAGCAGACAGCCTTGGCATTTATGTGTATTAAAAATGGCTCAGATTATCGCACAGCTAGGAAAGACTGTAAACAAGATAAAATACTTTACCATCTGTTTTATCTTCCCAACAATGCGCTGCTGGATGTTTATTCCTAAGCTACATGAGATCATGGATCATATTAAATCAAAAGGATGAAGAATCAAAAGTTTATTTTAATTTCACAAAGATCTGGAGCGCTTGGATCTCCGAAGCACAGCTGCAGAGGGAGAAGGCGGCCTGTCGTTTATACACAGGGGACAGGACAACAAATTGCTTATAGGTTTAAATGAAGGGGAGTCACTGGGAGTCGTCTTTAATTGCTTCTTCCTTTATTTGACATGCACATTTTGCAGCTTATGCATGATACAACTGTTATTTTGCCTGCGGCAACACAAGCTCCTACCATTATTAAAGCAACAAGCTTGACATTGTGGTAAATGGGACTTTTGGCAGTGCAGTCTTGCTGCTGTCTGCAGTGACTGAATGATAAAAAATTAAATAAAAAGTAATTTTCCTGTTGTACTTCCTGTATTGCTCCTATACATCCATACATCATGACCTCACACTTTATTCACCATCGACTGAGATTTACGCTCCACCTCTTCGGTTAAAAACACACACGCCAAGCAAATCTGTTATGGACAAGTCTTCAACTGGTTATTGTCAAATCTGCCTGCCCTAACAAACATTTTTCTATTTTTTTCTTCGATTTGTATCCTATGGATCTTGACTCAGTCTACCGTTTGTCTTATGCGTGTTTATATCATTTGCTGACATAGTTACTGTGAGTGATAACATCATATGCAGAAGAGAAGTCTCATTGCTCATCTGGGCCCTGCAAGGGGTCCCATGTTGATGTCTGTTTGTGGGCCTGGGTGCCACTGGGCCAGTAAATGAGGAATGTGAAGTTCAGCCAAGCGCTGCTGCCCACAACATCATGGAAGAGCGAGTCTGGGCACTGAGCCAGGACTCAAACAAAACGCCTGCTCGTCACAGCCAACCTGTGTATGCACTGTGGCTGCAGGCTAAAGCTGGGCTTCCTGTCATCCCTGTACGAACAAGGATGTGAATAGACGTGTGTGTATATGGACTGTAATCTGTTGTGCATTTAAGCCAACAGAAGAGGGAGGGAGATATTGATTACTTTTTAGCTCATTTTTGGATTTAGGTGTTCTTTAAGTGTGTGTATGACTGTGTGTGTGCGTGTGAGTGTGTTCAGAGGGAGCCATCTGTTCCAGCCCATAGATTTAATGTATTATCTACTCTTACTGTCACCACCAGATTCTTACAAAGTTAAATTATGTGCAGCCATGCCGGTAAAACTAACCAAATTAAATTTAAAAGGCTGAACTGAGGGTGTATGTAGACGTTTGCCAGTCACTGAGTGACTCGTCCAGGATACAATTCTCAGATAAACCTGCATTGCTTACAAGTACAAACTCAAAGTCTTTCAGAGAGAGACAGACAAACAGCCCATATTTACTCACCGGGTAGGAGCCTTTGTCACCATCTCATCACATGTAATGACAGAACTGTCTGTAGCTGTCACCCAGAGAAACACACTGGCTTTGATTAATCCACCTCTTTCCCTTTCTGTTCTCCTAATTCGATCTCAGGTCCACTATGTTTCTTTTTTTTTTATATTCAGTCTTAACAAATGGACAGTCCTGTCCACAGAGAGGGAGACAGAGGGAAGCTGCAGGACTCACGGAAAACAAAAATCATGTTAGGGTCAGCTATTGATGAATCCCCAAAGACAGCGAGCAGGCCCAGACTGCAGAGAGATGGGCAAGGACAGAGACATCAGGAGGGAGGGACAGGGAGAGAAACAAGATGGGGGGAAAAAACTCAATTCACTGTGTAAGGCTGGCCGACTCGAAAAGTGAGCACAGCTGAGGAACGGTGTGGAAAATGTGATCACAGTTTCAATTTGAAGCTGTCAGGAGTAAATAAGGAGTACGTGGCTAGAAGGCATAGAGGGCAGGATTACTGAGCCCCGCTCTGCTGCAGTTCATTTCCACCTTTAGTACAAAAAACCCAAAGAAAGAGAGAGAGAGAGAGAGAGAGAGAGAGAGAGAGAGAGAGAGAGAGAGAGAGAGAGAGAGAGAGAGAGAGAACTTTAAACTGCTTAATGCCAGCAGGAGGACGGATAAGCCGACAAAAATATATGGATTCGGTGTTTAAAGTTCTAAATGCATCATGATGAAAACATATGAGTATTAAGAAAACATCTTTTCAAGCCTGTGCATCAGTGTTTCCTTATTCAGGGACTCAGCTGCAGATGTGATGTGATGTCACTCTCCACAACCTCTTAGCCAAGACAAAAATAACTTGGAAGTCGGATGTAAAATATGCAGCCTGTGGAACGTGTCAGAGGGGATTATGGTGGCTTGGTCATAGAGATATTGAGCGGTAAGTTAGAAATCGTCAGAGTTGCTTGGGTAAAGAAAAAAAAAAAAAGTTGGGGAGAAAACTTGTTTTTTCCCCCACATATTAGGGCTTTCCTCTCTGCATTTTTGTGGCTCATGTTTGAATCAGTGAGGTCAAGCGTGATATATAAATGCACATTCAAAATCGGACATTAATGTAGAGTGTGCACACCGCTGGAGGCAACAATTGCTCATAAAAACTCCCCTGAGCTTTCCATCACATCTATTTAAGCATATTGAGAAAAACATGCCGTATCAAAACAAAAGCTAGCAGAAACAGTTTCCAAACTACATTACAGCAAATCATCATCCCGTGAGTATCTTCAGCTTCTGGCCATATTTTCCTCACATGTGCAATGACAAGAAGAGCTTTTTATTTCCTGTTTGTCATGAAACGTTTTAGCGCAGATCTACACAGAGAACAATGAACTGCAGGCAAAAATGTAGGCTGTGCAAAAGCATGAAAAACAGGTGAAATCTGTTCCTGCACACTTCACTTGGGGATTGTATACAGTTCTGGTAGCTTTATTGACTGATAAGTGGTTTTGTGTGCAGAGTGTGTGTGTGTGTGTTGCCCATATTTCATGCAGTATTAGATCAGCGAGTTCACACAATAGCCTCCCACATCGTATGCAGATCGAGGCAGAGCGGAGGATAGTGGGTGGATTAGAAATCTCTGGGGTTATATTTCTCTTTTCTGTGGTTTACAGCCGGTTTTAACAGCTCAGACAAGAAGAATCCAAATCACTGCACGTGATACAAGTGAATGAACCATGGTGGGTACAATAAAAACCAATTAGATGGACACAAAAGGAAACATTTTCCATGCTCTGGCTTTGCTGAAGTGAAAAGAAATGTTATCAGTAAATCTACATTTCGGAAATTGGGTTTTTTAAATTACTTTAAGAGAGCTGAGAGATCATGCTCTCCCTTTGGCCTCTGATGCAACTATTGCAGCTGATATGTACAGCTAACACACACACACACACACACACACATTACAGCACCAATGGTCAACTGCAGGGTGAACGTATCCATGACTGACTCATTTTTCTTGCTGACCACTACTCCGGTTTGCTTTAAGCTTGTTAGCGCTCGGGCCGGGAGAGCCGATTAGGAGGGGTGGCCAGTAGAGTTAAGCTGAGTGCTGCAATGCACACAGTTCACACAAACATCACTACAAATGTCAGGAAGCAAGGGGGAGAGATAGAGAGCATGCAGGAGGGAGTGTGGAGGGATCACAGAGTGGAAAAAGATGGGAGTCCACCCTTATAAATCAGGAGTTGCGCAATCACTACAGGTACAATAGAAGGCAACACAGCGCGTGGGGAGGGGGGGGGGGCACAAACTAAACTCAGCTTGATGAGTCAACTGGAGCTGACTTTGGTTGAGATTATTTTCAGCGACTATCAAAGCCACACAAAAGCACATCTCAGTCCCTGAACACATTTCACAGAGATGGGAATTGAAAAAAAAAAGGTGTACTCCCACATTGTTCTCATCTGCTGCTTATTTTTAGACCTGTCAAATAGCCTCTGCTTTGGTGCCTCCAGGTATCAGAGGGGCGCTCCCTGCTGCCAGTTCATCAGTCCTGCTTGCATGCCTCTGTCTGGCTCGCTCTTCATGGTTTTTACGGTTACGTAAGGAGGCTGAAGCCAAGCAGCACATCTACAGTTGCCAGGTTCTGTTCCTGCTACTAATGCCACAAAGCTACTCTGACGCCACATCTCCTGCTCTCTCTGTGTGAGCCAGTTTATAACAGCACACACTCTCCCATAACAAGTCTCTGCTCACTCTGGGTGCTTGAGTCTTTTTGTGTCATGCCTCACTTCTATCCTCATTTCAAATTCAAATAACAAACACTGAGGCTCTCTTCTAAAGCTCCATCAGTGTGGGTGCTCAGGCAATGAAGAGGCCAAATGGGCTATTGCCCTTCATGGCCTTTCACAGTTAAATCAATCACACAGCTGAAAAACCTTCTGAGGGATTGGTATAAACTCACCGTGACCAATAACAAGTAGCCAGACAGCCAAGGTGAGGAGGAAAGAAAACCTATTAAACGTTGAGGTCTCCAGACAGTAAAGTTTCCAAAGAAATATGTCACAAAACCAGCACATCGGTGTGGAAATGTTATTTCCTGTGGCCTGAGGCTCTTTCAGTTGTCTCGGCCTTGAAGTGCTGCTGAGGCTACGAGGTGTTACATCCTGGTTTAATTTCCTGTTGGCTCACCAATCACAGATATCATCAACACTGACAGCAGCCCTAGGAGGTCTGAGAGAAGCATTAATACAACACTTAAATCAATAACACGTGGACACACGTGCACACACCTGCGCCTTTCTGTCCACATATCACCATCTATCCATCCAACTCACAATCAAAGCTGTCCCATCGCAAAAATAATATCCTGCATCACTGTTTGCTCTGCAGCCACAAGGGAAATTCATATTTGAAATGAGCTGAATGACTGATAAGAAGTCATCCAACAAACTAGAGTCACTCAGACTGCAGTCAGGGAGCACGTACCTCTGCATCCAGTGTGTGTGTGTGTGTGTGTGTGTGTGTGGTCCCCCTCCACACACACACTACATAAGAAACACAGAACAAGGACTATGGTCATGCTGTCCAAAAGGATGACAAATCTCATTAGTGCCAGTGGGCACATGAAAGATGCAGGTTTAGGATTTGACACACTCTCTCCCCCTCTCTGTTTCTCTTTCTCTCACTCGCTCTTCACGTGTGTGTGTGTGTGTGTGTGCGCGCGTGAGGTTTCCCCGTGACTAAGAGGAAGCTTAACATTCACTCTGCATGTTATCACTCCTGTCACTCAGCTCTGCCTGGCACATTCCCAACAAGTGCAGGACTACAGAGAGCTGCGGGGAAAAACATAATGACAAACAAAACGGCAGCAGACAGCAAACCACAGAGAACAACATATTGAAACAACTGTGGCATCCAGGAGACGCAGAGCAACAAAACACGCGTAATTTCTGCAAGATACATCAGGTTATCTACCCGCAAAATAAATACCATTTTCATAAGCCACAAAATGTGAAGCTCCAACAAAAGCCTCTGCAGTGGTTGTTCGACCTTCCCTCCACAGAAGTCTTTATGATCACAGCCCCTCCATCCTTTTATTTATCTGCCCTACATTCTGCAGCCAGCAACACCAATACATACTCCACTCATGTAACGGAAATTGTTTCACTACAAGAACAAGAGACATCAAAAGATATGGGTTAATTGGACAGCTGGTAATTGGAGCATATTAGTCTCTTTGCTGCCACAGACAGCATTCGGTGGAAACAGGAAAGTGGGGGATTTGGGAGAATCTCAAGCTGTTGATGGCCTAAAAACATTCTGGTGTATTGAAGAGAAGCTAAAATGTGTAATAAGTGTGGCTGTTAAAAATAAGGCCAGGATATCACAATCCAAAAATCATATGAAAGAACCAACTGGTTTTCACTATCAATCATGAAAAAATATAAGCATCACAAAAAGCAATGTACAGTTTTCAGGTTTTTGTACTTGAGTACTGCATTTATGTTGTACTTCTACTCCACTATATTTAAGCAGTAGTGGAAGAAGTATCTAAAATAAAAGTACTCAGTACAGAAAGGTTGCCCCTGTTGCCTGACTGTTAACTATTAGTATACTGTTATTTATTATCTCATTAGATTTTTAGGACTGATGGGTGAATGTCCTGGCTACCTCCCTTTGGGGGTTTCCCAGACACGTCCAACTGGAAGGAGACCTCAGGGTAGACCCAGGAGGAGCTGGAAAAAACACTGCTGGTGAGGAGGATGCCTGGAATATTCTCCTGCTGACCCAACCCTAGATAAGCGGAAGAAAATAGACGGACGGATGGACGAACGGATGTGAAAGTGGTGATTTATTCTTGTGCCTGGTTGAAGTGCCTGGTTTTAAAAACCTTTGATAAATTTCAAATAATAATAAGCAACTCCTAACAGTACTTGTTACTGAAGAGGACCGGGTCAAAACCTAGCATATGGAGAGACCTTGTATGATCAGTGAGCTCCTGAGGATGAAACTGTTAGCGCCTTTTCAAAAAACAATGTGGGTTCAAGCCAAAGGAAGTAATAACTGCCCAGCACATCAGCAGCTAGTTACTTTTTTAAATTAAAGGTGCTGCACTCTCACAAGGGTGTTTGCGGTTACTCTATCTGATTACAGCTCTACTCGAGTGTAAGCTGAATGCAGCTTTCAAATGCATTTTCTGGGAGCCCAAACGAGGCTGAGAAGAAGCCTAAATAGGGAACATAAGAGAAAACGCCTGTGTGAGTGGACTGTGGGTGTGCAGGGGCTGTTACATACACAAAATACATGATCACTTTGTAGCTGATGAAGACACAGATGATGTATTACTATGCAATAAACTAACAGGCAGCATGATAAATGCTTAATACACCATAAAGACAAAAGTATTGGAACACCTGGCCATTTCACCAACAGTGACTTTCCTGACATCACATTCTAAATACACAGACAGCTTTGCAGCTATAATAGTTTCTACTCTTCTAAAAAGTCTTTCCACAAGATTGTGGTTTCTGATTTTGGCGTTTCTTTGGGAATTTTTGCCCATTCATGCAGTAGATTGTAGTAGTAGAGCATTTGTGAGTTCAGACACTGATGTTGGATGAAAAGGTCTGGCTCACAATTTCTGTTCAGTTCATCCCAAAGGTGTTGGATGGGGTTGAGGTCAGGGCTCTGTGTGGGCCAGTCAAGTTCTTCCACACCAAACTCATCCAGCCATGTCTTTAAGGACTTTGCTTTGTGCGCTTCAGCAATGTCATGCTGGAATAGAAAAGGGCCTTCACCAAACTGTTGCTACAAAGTTTGAAGCATAGTATTGTCCAAGATGTCTTGGTATGCTGAAGCATTGAGATTTCCCTTCACTGGAAGTAAGGGACCAAGACCAACCTTTGAAAAACCACCCTAGAAAGAAATACTTTTGTCTATGTGGTGTATCTCGACCAGCTGCAACATTAAAACGCTACTTTAATGTATTAGCAGTTTCAAGTCAATAATATATAAAAAATATAACACTGACTGGATCCACACTGCATACTGACTTCCTAACTAGACACTTAACATATTCTTTATCACTTATTTACCTTTACTTAATATTTGACAGGCAGGACTTTTCATTGTAGTATTTTTACTGAAGCAGATTATCTGAAAACTTCTCCCAGCGTGTTTCTTTTTTTCATTTCTGAAGCTCTACATTTGCTATTGCTGGTGAATGATCCGTGTTGGGAAGCTCATGGCAGTCCTGTAAATCAAGCCAAATGTGGCAGTTAAAATCATCTGCGCACACAATATGTTTGCATATAATGGACAACCAGTTGGCAGCCAGCATCCGCCTTTCCGTCGTCACTTGGGGAATAAAAAGCCCCTGTGTCAGAGGAAGCCACAGACACGCTTGACTGTGGCACATGTGGCCAAAGAAGGTCTATTCACTTCGCTGCCCCTAACATAAAATGAAATTGCTTTTTCATTTAAAAATGAAGAAGAAACATCTGATAGTAAACTGATTTGCAGCTGATGTTCCCTCCTCTTGAAAGTTCATCAAAATAAACAGCTGACATGACTGTCTGGGATTAAAACCTGCTGAGGGGTGTAATTTTAGTAGCTCGGAGCACAGGCTCTGCTGCAGCTGAAGATAACATGGGGTGGAAAGTGCCAAAGTGTCTTTATTCAAGAGCTGCACCTTCTGTCAGTACAGTTTTGAAGTGCTGACACTTGAATATTTTTTTTTTCTTCTTTAGAAGATTTGACACTTTCCAAGCTTTGACACTGAGACTGTCTTGCCACCCGTTCATGTGCATTTTTCTACTTTAAAATACTCTTTTTATTTCAGAGGATAGTTTAAGACATAATTAGGTTACATTTTTTAACTTACTTTTCACAGTTTATTATACAGTTTATTAATTATATATTTATTAACACTTATGCTAATCATATCTTACTGTTAATGCAAAGTTAATAAATGAAATGTTGTTTACTTAATATTAAATTACAAAGATTGCACACTTGATAAGATGAAAAACCAGCGAAAACGGCAGAATAACAAACTTTACAAAACTTAATGAAATAAAGCTTTGGTTGTCTAAAAGTGTTCAATATAAATTTGAAGATGAAATATTTCAGATTTGCATAGGCAGAATTTGGCAGACGGTGTCATCCAAAGGAGGTTACAGTGCTACTCAGTATTCATGACTAAGACACCAACAGATCAAGTGAACATGAGTCATCTGACTTGACCGGTTTGCTTCGAATGAAAGAGATGCTTCAGAACGTAAACTTTGAGCACTAAACATGTTAGCTTCAATAAATACTCCAGTCCAAACAAATTTCACTTTTACTCCATTTATATGTCAAAGCTTTCAGTTGCTTCAAAAATATTTAATGTGCATCCGTTCGGTGGAGCAACAAACACAGCACATTTACTGTAGTTCTCCATAACTTGCCAATAAGAGTTTGTCACATAGCTCCTGTAACGTCTGACCCAAACGGCAAAATATCTGGAAGTGCATGTTTGACAGCATGTCTGTATTTGCAAACAGTGCAATCAATAGCAGAGGAAGATTATCAAACTATACTGCCATTTTATTTGACTTCATCAATTACACATCACATCTACATCCTCCACATCACCACCAGGGGGCAACAATGTGCTAAATGTTGCATACGTACTGTTATTCAACTTGAAATAAATCTTAAAGAAGCTGACTATGCAAACTTTCAAAACAAACCTTTGAGACTCGCTGCTGATATCAGAACCATTAAAGTCTGTCACATTCATTTGATGTGAACAGAGAGTGACAGAATCCCTCCAGCAGGTGTGAACAAACTGAGTCAAAGGTTAAAGTGGAATCTGCAGTGCAGCTCCTGACTGTGGACACAGATTTACAGGACGTCTGTCTGTGTCACAGGTAGACCGCTCTCACTATTTATCTCCGTCTGTCTGTCTGCATGCATTGGCTCCTCCAGCTGTTACGTACCTTCGCTGGTCTCTGGGCCATGTCTCAGAATAGCATCATAAATGTGTGAATGGATTTGCTTGCCAGCATCAGCAGGGGCTGACTTCACACACTTTGAGGGCCCTGTGCAGTTTTTCTTAAGCGACCTTCGGACAGACAAGGACAACCACAGGTAGCAGCAAAGCCTTTAAATCCTGCTGGATTGATCAAGGAGCCCAGTGAGACATAAAACACACTCATCTAGATGAGAAGCTGAGGTGATGCTGCCAGGCAGCTCAGGGGGACTTTGAGAATAAGCTGGCCTGTGATAGTTCAGGCCATCAGATTATCATGCTAAACTATTTGGGGGGATAAAACCAATATTAAGGAAATGAAAATCGCTGCAGCATCAAATTATCTTCAGAACAAATTTACTCGATCCTGTATTGTTCCGAACTTGAACTGATTTTGTGAGACATATCTGACTTCTGTGCACTTTTCCTTTACTCTGAAACTTTCTGAGAGGCATCAAAGTGTATGACTAACCGATGGCTCCACCTGTCTGCTTCATTTTTCATGCCCCTTTTCCTGCTATACTTCTCTGAAGATGATGGATGCTCTTGAAATCAACGGGGACAGCTGCTCATTAGGCTGAAGGTAAAGCGCTGCATGACTGTGTTGAGGTGGATGCAGAGGGGCAGTGAAGAAGGTTACAGCAGAAAAGTAAGAGGCAGGGGAGTGAGTCCAAGCGCTTTTGTTGGCTGACATTACAGAGTCACATTGTAATGCAGCAGATAATAGCCTGCAGGTCGGACAGGGGGCCTGGGGAGCAGCCGGCACCTGCTGCCATTCATTCAAGGTGACAATAAGCCGATGTCACCAAAAGTCCTAGCTGTGGCTCTGCAGTGTGTTGAGCCTCTGGGTGTGAGAGAGACTGTGTGTGTGTGTCAGAGAGGTTTTATCACAATCTGTGCTGCATCAACACCAGTGCTGCTCATACAAATCTCGTATAATGTAGTAGAATAAAACAGAATCTGTGACATAGTACGAAAGCACCTGCTGCCCGCAACTTAACCCGATGGCCAAAACCTCAACCAACCACAATGCATGCAGCCATCCATTACAAAACAAGACCAAGACCACCTCTACATTCACCGCATGAAGCAAGGCAGCCTCTGTTCTATAGCACACCTGGGACCGTGCATGAAATTCACAGCCCCTTCCAGACGCTGTGTTTTCACCTTGCTGTTGAAAGGCAAAGACAGAGCTTCTGGTTTAAAAGCGGTCTCCAGCTTGCTACAAACACCAGAGATAGAGGTCGATGCTCTCCATCGCTGCCTCCACCGAGCAGCCTACCCTTCAAACGTTCAGAGAGCCATGAACACCCCAGAGACCACCAGTTCCTGTTCTTTATCCAGCTCTCACTGCTGCTGCCCTTGCCACAAACACAACCTTTCTCTCTCTCTCTCTCTCTCTCACACACACACACACCAAGCATGTAATTCATACCAATGTGTGCTCTCTTACTTCCGTGAGGTGGCACCTGCGTTTGCACCCGAGTGTCAGGAGGTGAGAAACATCTGAGAGGAAAAGAAAAAAGGAAGTCACACAAGTTCACTGTCAAAACAACTTTTAAGTGTTTTCAGGAATTAATTGAAGGCAACTAGATCTTGGTGTCAACAACTGATTTACTTGATTACTGGCATTTTGTGTTTTATTTAATTGTGGCATCCGAATTCACACAAACTGAGTGGGTGTTTTCCACAGACACAATGGCCCCATGCTAAACAAATTAATTAATTAAGCTAACAACACTGAAAGTTTAAATTCTGGGATTGCCAAAATTGTGCAGGCTTTTTGCTGCTTGCAAATGTTAGCATCATTTTTGACACTTTTCCTTGTGTCATGTTATATAATTTAGTAGCGACTGCAACAGACATGGAAAAACAATTCCGTCAGAAAGCACTGAATAAGTGATTTTTAAGTTCTCACAAGAAACGACAACAAACAGTTTTAATCAAGATGATACGACAGTCATACAGAGACTCACTGACACTAAACAGGATATTTGCTTAATGCAAAGTCTTCAAACATGTCACAAGGTTAATTTGCATCTGAAACAGATGAAGTACAAAAAAAAAAAGAGATAGACTGATGTGTGGAAACAAAAGACTAAATTTATCCAATCTCTAACCATGATCCATTCCGCCCCACCATCAACGTCAACAAAGAAGCAGCCAGTGGCAGCATCTCATCTACAGCATGGGAAGAGTGGGTGCTGATTGTTGAACGAGCATAAGGACTGGTTCGGTTATTGTCAAGAGGTTCATGGAGCTCTTCACGGCAGCCTGCCGCCTACTCCCATAAGCGCAGCTCACCCTCTCAGCAGCAAACACAGACACTACACATGTGCAGATAGAAGAGGTGCGTCTGTGTGGGCAGCGCAGGATCACACTGAACAATATGTTCCTGAAGCCCGTCATGTGACAGCTACACGGCAGCAGCCTCTCCTCACCTGCAGCACAGCCAGTGGGATGGTGAAAGCTGCGATAGCTCATTTTCTGCTTGGACGAGCTCAGGTCAAACAACTCAAAGTCACGTGCTCCAAGTCAAAAACAGCACCGGGACACTGCCACAGAGACATGGTTGGAGGTCAGCAGACCTAGAATAAAAGTGAAGGTAATGCAAGCCCTTAAAAACTGAGTAACAATATACAGCCAGACTTTAAAATTAAAAGAGACCATTAGACTTCACTTGAAGGTAGCAACAGAGAAAAGCCTGGAAAAAGAAGATTGGACGAACATGTTGTACAGACAGATGAGCCCTGCCACACATATGGCTGAAATGTCCACAAGCCAAATATACATACCAATGTTGTGTTTCCACATCAGAATAAAACACTGAACAAATATAAATGAGGTCCAAGTCAGTTTGAGTGTTGTGTTCATTAGTTCTTCATCAATTAACGCCCAACTTTGATGCCACCATTTTAATGTGTCAGTTATTGGCACACAAAAGTTTAAACAAACCAGCAAAGCAGATATGGACTGAGTGATATACATAAAATAAACTTGCAACCATGAAATGTTTTTCATTACGAGGATTACATGCTCTCTAGTCTTTCAGTAGATCTAGTAAACTTGACAGAGGCTGTGTACTTCAAAGACATTTCCTGTTTAAGTTTATTTTTGGGTACTTTGTAGACGTGATCACATGCTGGTGTATCTGGCTTTACACAGGAAGCATAAGCTACACGTCAAGCTAGAAGGTGATTTTACCAAATTCTACCATGTCCAGTCTACAGAAACCCATCAACATTTTACAGCAACCTAAAAACAGTCAACATAAGGTAATTTGATTTTGTATACTAAATGAATATGGGTTTTTAAAATTCAAATGGTTTTGAATTTTCACTGGTTTTAGTTGCATGGGGGGGTGGGGACCACAAAAAACCCACACCCACAGCCCAATACCATGGGCACTTTACAACAGTCATTTCCTTATTTTGTTTGAGGCTCTCAGTTGTTGAATAGAAATATCATCACTGCCATCTAGTGGGTGGACACAGCAATGTCAAGGCAAAGACTAAAGTTTTATTGAATATATAAACATACAAAAACCACAAACAATACCACACTAAACAGCAGGGCAAGAGACTTGAGATCGAGTGGACAACTCGACACCCTATTGGAGAAAAAAAAAAAAAAAAAAAAAGTCAGGTTAGTTCACTCAGATCTCTAAATTAACATGTTAAAAAAGAAACAAAAAATCCAACAACAACAAAAACAAATCCTGTGCATCTATGATTCTTACCGTGTTCACATCTTCAATAATGACCAAGCCCTTCTCCTGAATCTCAAGGTCACTTTCTGTATTGTTGTGCGAGCGGTACTCTTCACTCTCCGTCTCTATTGTACTGGGCTGAGATATGGTCAGCATTAAAGATGAACTCTATGTCTGCGTCCATTAGAGCATCTTTAAGACTTCAGAAGTTAAACAGCTATTAAGTTTTGCATCGCATTCATTTGTTCCCAGAAACTGAACATGTGGGAATGTGCAGAACAAAAAATAGGCACGCACAATTTACACCATGAAGTTAGGCACTTTTTGGTACATCCTGACACACACACACACACACACACATTTACCAACAGGAATACAGAGACATCACCAACATCCTTAGCCACTTCCAAATAAAATTCAGCTCACAGCAAACCATTAGCATTGAGCACTAACCTCATAGTCAGGATCCTCCTCAGGGACGTCGTCTTCAGCAAGCTCCTGAGTGAGCGCCTCCACCCAGGTCTGACGCTCCTCGTCCTCCTCTTCATCATCATCTTCCTCGTCCAACTCGTCCTGCTTTCTTTTGCTGCCTTTTCCGCAAGGTTTAGTAGGAGAGACTCTGATTTCTGTCGGCAAACAAGCTGTAAGAGTTAGAAGCCCAGCAGCAAAGTGACATGACAAATGTGGAGCAGTAAGTCATGGATACCTTTTTGTTTGTTTGTTTTTGGAACACAACCTCTGCACTAAAGCACTTATCTATAATTACTCCCAGCTTCAGAGCTCAGTGTAACATCTTTACATTTGCTTGTTTAGTCCACTAAAATCAACCACGTGACTTGTCAGATTAGGTTTCAACTTCTATCTGGAAAAACAGGAGTAGACGCGTAGTGTGCTCCTCGTCAGCAGATCAATGAATCGCTGTGATCCAACAAGGTCAGATTCATGTTATGCAAACACGAACTGAACAAACCACCTGGACAGGACTTCCAGGTACAGTGTATGGGCAATCTACAGAACCACCATACCCGGGGAGAGCGAGCGCCCAATGCTGCTGGACACCGGGTAGCCCAGGCGGGCCTGCAACCAGCGGGGCAGGATGGACAGCAGCAGTCGGGTGACCCTGCGCAGGCGTTTACGGCCGGCGAGGCTCTGGCGCCCAGGACTGGAAACCGCCGGGCAGACGAGTGCTTTCTCCTGGGGCTGCCGGAAGCCCAGCATCCACCAAAACCCACGGTATGCACGAACCTGTAAGTTGGAGCCATGTTAGGCCGCATGTAAAGATACCTGGTAAAATGCGGTTAGACCTTAGTCGCTGCTCGTACCACGATGCCGAATGGCCAGAAGAGGCCGCGCAGCGTGGAGCGGAAAACACCGTCCCTCCTCACAACTCTGTCCTGCAGGTGAGGAGACAAAGCAGGTGAAAGCTACCGCACCAACCAGTTACATGTCCTCAACTGTAGCAGCCAGAACGACCAGACACGGACGACCGAGCTTTGATTTGCGAGTCCACCTTTACCTCAGTGTTTTCGACCTGATCCTGCTCCGAAATGTGTCTGTGTGTTTCTGTCGCCATCCTGCTTCGGGTCAAAGCCTGGTGTACCCGCCAGCCCGCAGTGACGAGGAGACAAAAAAAAAAAAGCTGAAGCACTACAGTTTGTGTAGGTTGCGCGCGCTAAAATGTACCCTGAAGTTGCCCCTGTGCAGCCAATCAACAAAGGACAAAGGCACCTGGCGCAATCAGAGTGGACCAATGAACAAACCCCGCCAATTAAGGCGCAGCAGGCCGGAGAGAAACAGTGGTCACGTGACCGGGTTGGTCCATTTTTTATCACTGTTAGCTGCGTAAATAAAATGATCTGTGATTGATGACGAGGCAGTCAAACTAGATTTATTTGCAACATTACACCAATGCATGCTGCATTTAAACAACAGTGATGATCTGAAAGTGATCAGAAATCTAAACAGAAAAGAAACTTAAAAACAGGGCATAACTTGATGAGTCACGTTTTGATAATGTATTTATAGTGATCATTAGTGCTATACTGTCGATTTAGTGAAATAGTAATGATGATTTATATAAGAGTTTTACAAATAATTTTCATTTTAAAGTTAACTTTCAGTGTCCCGGCACACTGTATCTTTAACCCTGAGTCTATCCAGGCAGGTTTGTGAAAGATTGTTCATCCATGAATATCCATGAATAGATCTCAAACTTCCTGCATCCCTCTTGTAACCACCAGACTCTCTGGGAGGCAGGCACATACTCCATCTCTGTCTGCTCCTTAGCATATGAAGAGGTTTAAAGAGAGAGGCCCATCATTATGCTTCCATACTTGACGAGCTCCCTAAATGGTAACCATTTCCGTCTCTGGCTTTCGTCACATTTACGCATCTGTTGATGCATCTGGTGGGGGACGAAAGGTGGTAAGTACAGAAGTATAAAAGCAGCTTGTCATCTCTCCTCTGGCCAGCCAACAAGCAGACCAGTTTGCAAAGAGACTGAAAGATCTTCAGACCTACGGAAATGGATAAGAACACAGTCACACGGACATTCAGCATTGGAGCTATCTGCAGCGGATCCAAATCTTCGGATGATTTCTGCACAACACGCAGGCACAGCAGCGCAGGGATCCGTGCACTCTTGTGGGCTACCAGCAGTGCGAAGTCCTTCGGGTGTTCTCTAGGATCAGACTCCCAGACAAGCCGGGAGAACATTTTTCCAAATATCCTGACACCTGACAGCATCCCACAGTTCACTATACCAAGCCTGTCTGTGCAGAACAGCTTAAGATCATTGGACAAAGAGACCCAGGAGGATTATACAGAGTCAGAAGAAGGCTTAGGGAGTTCTTTGTCACGCTCATCTCTATATACTTCTGCGACCTGTTCCACGCTCTCATCGTCTGCGTCATCCTCAGGCCTCAGTTTGGTTCTGTCAGACCGTAAGGCAGAGCGGAGTATCTCAGACCCCTTTTCCCAGAGGAGATCTCTTCTGCAAAGGGAAGCGTCCCATCCCTGCTCCTACACCGAGGCCCAGCACTGTTTGGACCCTGCCAGCAGAGCCGCCCTCTCCCTGCCACACTTGCCCAAGATCACCACCCCGTATGGCTTCATCACCCTGAGCCAGAGCCCTCAGATGGCGAGTGAGGAGGCACTTCTGTGCCAAGCTGGACTACGGCGCTTTAACAAAGATGAGGAGACTGCATGCTGTATTAGCAAAACTCCAGGGACGAGAACAGTAGACAACAAAGGCAACTCCTCTCACCTGTCAGGAGACAAGAAGACACTGTCTACAGACACAAATGACCTTCAGATTAAAGAGCCAATAAATGGAGAGATAAAAACATCCGCAGCTTCCTCCACCAACAGCACCCTTTCATCCTCGTCTATACCCAGACACCCAGACGGCAGGCGTAAAAAGCGCTTCTACGAGGTCATACGGAAACACTTCACCTCATTAGGAGTGAAAACATGGGAATGACTGTGTTATAAGACAACTTCACTTGATTTACATTGTGCCTCATTCGTGTAAAACAGTGCTGACTGCCTTCTGTTTCCTCATGATACACAGATTTTGTCTTGTGCCAGTATGCCAGTAAATGTATTAGCTGTTGTCACTTAAAAAAATAAACCAATCTGAACAGACTGCTGCAATATTGTGTGTATTATGGTACTTACAAATTTTAAGATCTTGTTTCCTGTGCTGAGGAGCACAGAGGACCATCTTTAAGATTCTCACAACGAGCAACAACGTGACCCCAGCCATGTGGTTAATATTAATAAATTCCTCCACCACTTTCATAATCTTAAATGTCAAAGCTGTCTGCTCCTGTTCAGTGCCCTGCTGAATATGTCTTATATCTCCTTCAGTAAGCATGAACCACAAACCACAGGTCTTGCACTAGAGAATGTGGACTGACGTGTCCCCTCAGCCAGAGAAACCAAGTAGGTTCTTCTTCCTCCTTAGCATATGAAGAGCCTCTGTGGAGAGGCCTTTAATGATGGTCAAGTAAAGCATTTGCAAAGCCCGCCTCCTCAACTCCCTCACACACTGAAACACAGTGAGTAAATATCATTATGACGCAGACTGCTCTGCTATAAGTGGAGGTCGAGGAGAATTCAAGAGCGAGTCCGTGAACACAAGAATAGATTAAAATGATCTAAATTTAAAATCACTGACCATTTTGTTGGTTTACGTGTGTGACATAAGTGATTTTACGTTAAAGCTTTAAGGGAAATAAGGGTTTCCGGTCTCGTTTCATTTGACAGTTCAGTCACTTAAAAGCAAAGCTAGTGTAATGAAGATAAGGATGACATTAGAAAATTCCAGATTTGTACACACAAAGCAATGTGGAGAACGGTGCAAGCACCAGTTTATTTCAATCAGCTACTCAACTGTTAAATCTCCAATATACCACGCCCAGAATTTAACTGTACGGTAATTTACCTTCAAGGCTCCCCATGATGTCAAAAGGCTGAACAAAATGTCAGTAACATGTCTCAGCGTAATGCAAGTCATTTCAACAGCACCACAAGCTGTAAATGATCATACAGTTGAATCAAAACCTCCTTTAAAAAAAACAGAAACAAACCGAACATTACAGCCTTCATAAAGATTTATTCCAGGGCTGTTGTTTTAGACTGTACAAGTTCTAGCTGCAGGCGAACCTAATAAACTGGCTATAGTCCTGTTGACAAGTTGATGGACTGCAGAAATAACCTCATCTATCAGTGGTTCCCAAAGCTTTTCTGTTGTGCAGCCTCTTGGAAGCCTTTTATATTGACAGAGACCTCAAAAGCAAAGACAGGCTTTGTCATGTTTTGGATTTGACTGATATGTTTGCTTGATGCCTATTTTCTCTCCAGTAAAATATTTGTCCATTGTGTGCTTTTGCGCAGTGAGCTTTTTGACTTACAGCAGGAGAAAAAGTTGAAAGTTGACCATGATCACCACACCAGCAACCACGTGCAGATCCTTCACAACCAATCTCCTCCTCAGCTCCTTATTAGACCGTTTTAAATTTGGCGGTATTATGCTATTGTCAGCCACAACATGTTTACACATCGTCAACATATTTTTCATTCAGACAATGTGTTACGGCGTAAATATAACAGAAGCGATACTGACAAGCCGTTAGAGAAACAGCAGCCCTTTGGATGAGTGAGTCATTCTGCGATGGGAGCACTTCAGCAGCACACGCTCCTCCTCCAGAATACACTCTAAGTAGCACAACAGCACAAATAAAGAAAGCATTCATTTGCTAAAATGTAATATCATGCACACATGTGCACTGCACCTATCAGGATGGTCAAAATCGGTCATGATAGTCAGTCATTTATCACACTGGGGCTTTATAAGTGACATTGTGGCATGAGACTTTGTTTATATAAATATTAATTCATAATTCATACTCAAGATGTTTCACACCTTGTATTTCCTCACATACCCAACATTTATAGTAGCATTTTTAGCCATGCTATACGCAGGGTCAGGGGTAGAAATGTTGATCCAGAGTGAAATATGCCAACAAGTAGGCCACTGGATGGATTGCCGTGACGTTTTAAAGAAAAAATCATGGTCCCCAGAGGAAGCGTCCTCAAAGTTGTATTTTGAGATTCATGCTTTACAGCCATTGGATGGACTGACCTAAAAAATGGCATTCACATTCATGTCCTCTTCCAGATGAACTGTGATAACTTTGGTGATCCTCTGACTTAGCACCATAGATGGGCTTCCAGCGCCATCATCAGGTCCAAATTTTAATTGGTCCAATACTTTGGATTACGACTAAAATATCGGCAAAAGCAATGACGTCAGCTGTACTTTGTGAGCAGCAAATGTTAGCATGTTAACACATGAATGTTCACAGAGCTGCTAGCCGCACAGTCATAGTTGGTTGTAAACGCAACACATCTGTTATTTATTTGATTGAGTTGTGTTGTTGAGTGAGGAGGGAAGTCAGTAAACCCAACGTGAATAAAACTTTAAAACGTCACTTTGTTGGTGAACATTTCTGCCTGAGTCACGTCTGACAGATTTGACAACAACTCTCATGATACCAAGAAAAGCAAGGCACACACACACACACACACACACACACACACACACAATGCAACTAAACAATGCACTGCACAGCTTCCTTCACGAGTTGATGACTTTGATATGTTTTCATAACACTGACATGCTGTCTTTATCTGCTTCAGTATTCTATCTTTCTTTAATGTCAGCGAAGGCAAAACGCTCCTATGAGCCCTGAAGAGGACATTGCATGTGTAAAGGCTCAAACTGCATCATCTAAAAAAGAGAGAGAGGGGGGGGGGGTATGCTGAGGCTTCACGTTGCCACTGTGGATCAGCTGCGACCGACAGAAGGAAAGAAACAAAAACGCAAATCGAAGGGGGCTTTGCTACAACTGTTCTTCCCCATCTGTCAGGTCGAGGTTAGCTCAGAGAGCAGTTTTGCCCTCAAAACAGACTACTTTTCCGGTACCAACCTCAAGCGCTGACGATCAGGAGAGAGAGAGAGAGAGAGAGAGAGAGAGAGAGAGAGAGAGAGAGAGAGAGTAACTGATATTGATGAGAAGTCTCTCAGAGAGGCACTCAGTCAGCCACCTGTGAGCTTCAAATACATTGCTGTTCAGTGACAGAAGTGAACTGCCACAGAGGTGGAGGAGCAGGTTAGGTGGTGCAACTTTGTGCAGTCCTGATGGCTTCTGATCCTGGCAGCGGAGCGGAGGAACAGCCGCCGGTGCTGCCTGTCAAACAGCGCAGGTAAGACCACCGGGCAAAGACTGTGTCCTACACTTAATAGTCACACGATGTTAACTGCATGATCCTAGATGTGAAATGCACCACAGGAAACACATACTATGTTTTTTTCAGACTTGAGATGCTCGTTGCGGACAGACTTTCCTCTGGAGAAGGATTGCAGTCATTAGCATTTAGCATTTATGTATGTGCATATATTTTTGGTAGAAGGATAAAGCTGTTTATTTTCCTTCCACAGGAGTCAGTCCTCCAGACACTCCAGTGTGGAGTCTGACTGTGTTATGCTCAGCCCTGTTGGACATGAGCGTGAAAACTTCGCGTGCAGCGACGTCTTCCCTGAACCCACTGATTGTAACGCAGTCCGGTGTCCCATACACCAGCGCTACGGTAAGTTCACGGAGGGATGAAGGGAGTCCGAGTGAGCGAAAGCAGCTGCGCGTACGAAACGCAACTGTTAAAACAACTCCACAACTCTTACACGCAGAGTTGTGCAGAATGCTGGGAAAAGGAACGACGTGCTGTAAAATGTGGTTCATTCTTCTCAGTTCGTCTTTCGCGTGAGAACTGAGAGACAGGAAGTAAACGCCTGAAACTTTTACTTTCAGTAACATGCGCGTTACATTCACACTGGTAACAATGACTTGACAATCTGATTGCGTCCACTGTGAATGCAGACCCCCTGATGTGTCCAGTCTGTTGCATGCTCATTGCACTTGCCCTGGCCTAAATCCCTCTCACTGTGTGTTGCTCAGATCCTTCCCGACACCTGGTGAGGTTCTTCTCTGACGATAACCCTCCGCCTGTTCCAAAGAAGAGGTTAGCTCGCACCTTCTCCCTCCCTGCCACCTGTGCACCTCCGTTCTCTCCTCTGTGTCCACCACAAAGACAACCTCAGAACTTTGACAACCCCCTGTACATGTTGGCACCTATACCTGATGACTATTTCCACGAGGAGACAGCAGAGTTTAAACCAGTCAGCCGGTCTCCTGTCCCCTTACTGTCCTTCTCCCAGCTGTCCTTTGACACCCCAGATGAACATCTGCCCTACATCTTCAGCAGCTTTGACGACCAGAGGGTCGTCTTTCAGGGGATTCAGCATCGACATCTACTCTTTCTGAGAAGTATGGCGCAGAGCATGGATGCCGGGATCCTGCTGCAGTCGGACGCCGCAGAAAGGGACATCAGCTCATACCCACCTCAGGATTTCCTGCTGTGTGAGGGCAGTGAACCAAAGCAGGTCGGCGACACGGTTTACTACAGAGTGCGCAGCCCCAGGCTCCCAGGGAGGGTGCTTGGTTTACGGGTAGGGCCAGACGTTACAGCTTTTTCATTCACCCCACATAGTATGTTCTGTGCGATAGTACATGATGTTAAATCATTTCTGTTGTTGTATACTATGCACCAACCTAACACTAAATTTGCAATTATGTGCAAAACAAAAAATGTGGTATGTGTGTTGCACACAGCAACCAGTTGTTCAAACATGATCTTTATCAACATGGGCAACTGTGATACTGACTTGCGGTACCAAAAACACTTCCTCTAAACCGTCATCAGGTGTCATAACTGCAACAGGAAGGCCAGATACATTTTTTTTATATGTAACACTGCATACTGTTGTACTACTGCAGTGTCTGGATTTCTTGAGTAAACTTTAATGAGTGGCTGTGTTTTCTGTCTTTCTGTGCAGGTACACAAGCAGACTGATGAAACCTCCTCTGCTCACACCAAAAGCCAGCCATTACATGTCAACGTGCAAGATGTTATTATTCATTTCCAAACAAGCAACACCTCGAGGAATGACTCCAGCGTGCTTCAAATTCAAGACCCTCCTAGTCCTTTTAAGACAGGCTGCACCTTTGCTGAACCACCAGGTGGAGGCAGCACTGAGTGTGCCATAGATAACAGTAGCCAGCTCTCAGTCCAGTCTTTCCTCATGAAAGGTCACTCGGTGAGTGTCGAGAGAGACCTGCCACAAGCCAGTCTGGAGGACTTTGTTCAGAGTAACAGCCTGCTGCGGAGTACAGATTGTTTGACTTATGACAGACAGGTATGTATTCTGTTGCTGCAGATATTTATGGGCTTGCAACATCTGTACAACATCAGTGCCTCTGCAGCTGAGCTCAGACCTCGGGAGATCTTTTTAGTGTGGCCTGAGAGAGAGAAGGAACAGGGAGGAAACAAGCAAGAACAGGATGCTTCTGAGACCAGCATACTGACAGAAGAAATGGAGTGGGAAAAGATGGAGAAAAAAGGAAACATCCAGATGTTATGGAGAACACGTGGTTCCCCTCGTGTGGTGCTAACCCCGCACGCATCTGCTCTTCCCATGCCTCAAACTCTGTTCTACATCAAATCCCAAACAGGAGCCCTAATTCAATACTGCCTCCACTCACAAGAGACACCTCCGGACACAGATCCCACTCTGTCCAAGTCTTCATACCGAAGGGGGCTTCTTTATCTGGCCTCTGTGCTCCAGAGTGAGGGCAGCGGGCCACAGCTGGCAGACATGGTGACCATGCTTCAGGTGCTCCTCTGGGGGCCACGTGCCCCACTCTTCAACCACCACCATCACCCTATGACCACCACTATACACAACTGGCTGACAATCAAGCGGGCCCTGCTGGTGATGAAGTTGGCAGAAAGAGGTCTGGTCCAGGATCTGTCCGCTC
The DNA here is from genome assembly GCF_020382885.2 of Scatophagus argus. NCBI lineage: Eukaryota > Metazoa > Chordata > Actinopteri > Scatophagidae > Scatophagus > Scatophagus argus. The sequence continues at coordinate 16,375,951 of NC_058498.1, read as the reverse complement.
TGGACTGGGAGGAC